>NC_049260.1:115490833-116128381 GCF_011100685.1 Canis lupus familiaris
ATGACTCAAAGAAAAGACTATGAAAATCTCTTTTAAAGCAAAATGATTATAAGTAACTTTTCCTTATACACTTTAAGATTTATTAAGGCGCTATTATTAAAATTTCTTGTTCAGGATTAAACTGTTCAATTATAGCACTTGATAAATTACTTGATACACTTAGCTACCTCTTCTTAGCATGTCTTTAAATTAAATTTTGAGTTTAAGAGCAGAGAACACTGACAAAAATGAGATTTCAAAATAAATGACTGCATACAGAAATCTGTATATAGCTCTAAGATTTCTGAATGTCTCAACATTTTAATTCCTATCACATGGATATAAGCTTGGACTTAAAATATCTTAATTTCACTTTGAATCATACATTTAATGATTATTTTTTATGCCTTGCTGAATTTGTTTCTACTTCCTCTCTTCATCAGAGCCCTAGTTTCACCGACGCTGAAGTGACACTAATCTTGAGACCAGGTTTGAATTCATTTTAGTAATTTGTAAGTACATGTGAATGCTGAGGAGATATTAGCAATGTACCCACGTACTAGATTTAGCAATTTGGGAAGAAAGACTGGCAGAGCTGAAATAGCATGGGATTTTCGGCTAGATGGTGCTGAATATGAACTGACCCTGCCACTACTAGCTGTGTGATTCTGAGTAGGTCATTTAAGCTTAGTGACCCTCCATTTCCCCATCTATGAAACGGGGCTATAAATCGCTCTCCCAGGACAGATGGCGTGATGTACATCAAGGACATAGACCAGTGCATACCACGAAATAAGCTCCCACTTTTGTTGCAAATTGGAAAAAAAAATGTAGATTCCAAACAACCTTGTCATCCTTTAATCAACCGAATTGAGAAGACGTTGGGGTGCCTGGGTGGCTCAGTCGGTTAAGCGTCCCGACTCTTGGTTTCGGCTCAGGTCATGATCTTGTGGTTTTGGAATCGGGCCCCGCGTCGGGCTCCACGCTCAGTGCGGAATCGGCTTTGGGTTTTTCTCCTTCTCTCTCTTCCTCTGCCCCTCGCCCTGCTCGTGCTCGCTTTCTCTCTCTCTCTCTCTCTGTCTCTCAAATAAATAAATAAATTCCTCAAAAAAATAAGTGAGAAAAAGTGGATCATTTCTAATGCATAATGTAGAAAGAACTTTTTGGCAGTTTCTAAATATCTATATATATATTATTTGTACTTTATACTATATACACAGAGCCCGTATACACATATATACAGTCTGTGTATACTATATATACACACACACACTCTATACTGTACTCTGTACATATATATGTAGAGAGAAACTATATGTATTTTATATATATTCCGCATGTATATACCATATATAATCTCTCTTTCTGTTTCTCTCCCACCCTCCCTCTCCAGACACACACACACTTGCACACTGAGTTAACCATTAGCTCACTGTTATGGCACACATGGAAGGAGTAAAATGCGGCTGCTGTAATGGCTTAAATGAGATTCTCACCCAGAATAAATCATGGCTCCCCATTCTTTAAAATGAAGTTAGAACTCCTATTTTCTCCAGTGTTGTTCGTATGTTAAAATTTTTTTTTGTTAGTTTCTTTTAATGATTTTGTAAGTCACAACTACAAAAGGCACTGTGCTTGGCACTTGGACAAAGATGATCTCATTTAAGCCTCATAACAGCCCTAGGATGTAGGTAGCATTATCCTCGTTCTTTAAAAGTAGCTTTATTGAGACAAAGAGACATATGACGAGCTGTACATTTTAAGGTGTACTGTTTGATATTTTGACATGTGTGTACACCTGTGAAACCATGACCACATTCAAGATAGTGGGCATTTGTGGGGCACCTGGGGGGCTCAATCTGTTAAGCATCTGACTCTTGATTTCGACTCAGCTCATGATCTCAGGACCCTGGGGTTGAGCTCCTTGTTGAGTCGCACGGCGAGCCCCGCTTGGAGCCCCATATCAGGCTCCGCACTCTGTGGGGAGTCTGCTTGAGATTCTTTTCTCCCTCTGCCCCTCTCCCTCCTCCCTGTGTCTCAAATAAATAAATAAATCTTTAAAATATAAAGATAGTGAACATTTCCATCACCCAGACAATTTTCCTTACATACCCTTATAATCCATCCCTCCTGCCTTTGGTCTATTGCAGAATAATGTTCCATTGTATGGATGTTGGTGAGCATTTGGGTCGTTTCCACTTTTTAGCTATCATAAATAAAATAATGCTGCTGTAAACATTAGTGTACATGTTTTTGTGTGGATATATGCTTTCATTTCTGTTGAGTATATATTCAGGAGTGGAACTTCTGGGTTACATGGCAACTTTGTGATTAACTTTGGAGGAACCGCCACACTGTTTTCTATGTGGCATGCACAATTCTACATTCCCCTTGGAGTGTTTAAAGATATGAATATACGGAATTAGAGAATGTTAAGGACTTGCGTAAGGCCACACCACTTGGTGTCTGGTGCAAATTTCCCAGAGCCTACCATTTCAAAAATCCAAGCAAGGTGGTGGTAAGCTCCTTCAGCATAGAGATGTTTCTCAACTTTATAGCCTGGGCAGGTCCTGAACCAGGCTGCTCAGATCAAAGCTCAGTTCTGCCGGTTGGTAACACTAAGAAAGATTCATGATCTCCATTCCTCAATTCCTCACGTGGGAACATGGAGATGCTAATAATGACAGCCACGTCCTGAGATTGGTGATTACATAAATTAATGGTTAGCAATTACTTTGCTCAATCCTGGAACATATGGAGTTCCATAAACATTGATTGTTATTAGTCACACTATTATTATTATTATCACTGCTATTATTATTGCTGCCATTGCTATAATTTGCACCCAGAACAGCTCATAACAGAGGCAAAATCAACCCTCGTAAATCAGCACGCCAACAGGCTGCTCTGCAATATGTGAATTGACCTCTGGTTTTGGGAGGGATGCTCCATTCACGCCTCAAAATAATGTGGCCCTGTGCATACGGAAATGAATACCGGGCTTTCCTACTCTGCAGATTTGGTCTAACATGGTGCGGTCTTAACCTTTTGGAGCTCTGAGCACTGGATAAAAGTTACAGACCTTCTCTCTAGGAAGTTCCCATGTATGACGCCCTTCAAAACAATCCTGGTAAGGCCTGTCAGAGGCAGGCATCGGGAGTGATGTTCAGTGCACACCTCATGGAAGACAGGCCTTCCCTAGGTGCTGTATGACCAGAGGCTCATTTAATCCTCATAATCACTTTCAAGAGGAGGACCGATCACTTGCATTCATAGTGGAGAAAACTGAAGTTTCCAGAATGAAGTGGCCTTCTCAAGGTCACACGCTAGAGGCCATCCCTACACTGTTTCCAGAGCCACTTGTCCTCGGCCACCTTTTCCACCTCTTCCTCTTTAACCATCAACTTAGGCACCCTTAAAGATGCAATTGCTTCTCTACCTCTTCCATGATTTGACAGTCTACATCCAAGCATTTTAGCATAATTGGGGAAGTCAGTGGGCGGGTGATTCTTGCTTGCCGTGGTAGAAGCCAGTAAGCCATCTACTTATCATTCCGTTGGCGAAGTCTCCCTGCTTTCTTTCCTCTTGATAACACAGCAGGATATCATTTTAAAGGTTGCCAATCCCAACATGGTTCTTGCACCTAACTTGCAACATCAATTATTGACTGGTTGTGGGGGAATGCCTCCATTGTATAAATGGGCCCCATTCACTTTGACTCCTAAATTGTCTGCACGTCACATCAGGCCCGAGTCACTCAACTTGAATACGAGGCAGCTTCGTAATGTGCCTGTTACACAAGTTGGAGGGCGAAGAGAGTGTTTTCCAATTTCACACCCCTAATCCAATTTACTAGACACTGCGGTGCATGACTTTTAAAGCAGATGAGGATGCACTCCACCACTCTCCGGAGTGGACTTTCAAGCCTGCCGCTAGGTACACCTCATTGGGCGGATTTCCTAAAAGAAAAAGGGGATCTCATGGGCGGCTGTTGTTGAGGCCTGGTGCTCATCCCGGTGTGTGGGGAGCAGGTGGGAAGGGGCGGCAGGGCGGGTGGCAGGTGACACCCCAGCGCAGCCTCCTGGACTCCGACGTGACTTTCCTGTGGTTCCGATGCCGAATCACTTCTTTCCGCAGCCTCTAAGATGGGGGAGGGGGGGCGCGGAGAGACAGGAGACAGCGTATGCTTTTAATCGCTAATTATATTAAGTACAGGAGAAAATGCATTCGGAGTTCCATCTCACTGTGTTTTTCATTCTCCTTCCCAGGGTGCCACAGACATCCCATTTTCGGGACCAGCCATCCTGCTTCCTCTTCACACACAGAAAGTAAAAGGGGTAATTATCCCCCAGGAGCACCTTAATTGTGCCAATTAACCTGACCACTTTTTGCAATCAAAGCCAGGCAGAGAAGAGGATTTAAAGTGATCAAACACCATTTAACGGGCTGTAGATAAGTAATAGATGAGGCAGGGCGTGTCCTGTAAAGGATGGGCTCTGAAGGGACAGGCGCTGGCACTCAGGGATTTTTTTCTCTCTCCCCCCATTACTGAAAAGAGAAATGACACCTTAGCAGCTTTTAATTCCACCACTGTTGTGCCTTTAATAACACAGCACACGAGCCCGGGTACCCAGGCTTGTTTAAGCTGTCCCCGGAAGCATCCTGGGGGCGGGTGGCTTGCTTCCTCTGGCAGGGGGGCCCCGGCTCTGAGCCGCCCCCCTAAAACGAAGGTGCCCCGCACCATCGCACCATCGGCCAAGCAGCTCAACCTTGCTGAGCCGCACTGTGCCTGTGTGCCAGTCCTGCAGTGAGCACCGCCCGGCCAATCCCCCCAGCTCCAGGGAGGGGGGTGGCAGGCGTTGACCCCATATGGTGGATGATGGGACTGTGTTTCAGTGACCCGGACTGCCCTTCCCAAGGTCACAATGTAGCTCGGTGGCGCCTTAGAGTTCCCTCCTCCTCCTCCTCCTCCTCCTCCTCCTCCTCCTCCTCCTCTTCCTTTTACTGTCCCAGTGTTCACTGAGAACCTACTATGTGCCAAGCACTCTGCTGAGTATTGGGGGGCAGAGGGGGGAAGATAAGGGACAGAATCTCTGTTGTCAAGGAACTTGAACAGATTTGAGCTCTGATTGCAAAGCTCTTACCCTAATCACGCCACCGTAGCATTTTGCTTTCCTTGCAGTACTGTTATGCTCAGGTTGGTGACTGGATGCAGAAGTGCCCCGTTCTTTCGGTGAGGTTATGGGTTATGTAGGAGATGCACGCGCACGCACACGTATCTTACAGGCAACTGAGTCTTTGTGAACCTGTTCAAAGCTCATTTAGGCATGACTAACCGGGCGTTCGCTCCAACTCAGTTAATTTTCTAAATACAACGTGATGGAAAATAAACAGGCAAATCTATAGGGACACAGAGTAGATTAGCGGTTGCTTGGGGCTAGGGAAAGGACCAAGGCGTGGCTGCAAACGGGCATGAGTTTCTTTCTGGAACGTTCTGAAACGGGATTGTGGTAATGGTTACGCGATGCTGAAAATCTACCGACAATCTTGAGTTGTACACTTAAAATGAGTGCATTTCCTGGTAGGTAAATTGGACCTCAGAAAAGCTGTCTAAAGCATAAAGTAAATTATTAAAGGCTTCTGAGGCCCCCCTGGGGGGCTCAGATGGTGGAGCATCTGCCTTTGGCTCAGGGCATGATCCCGGGGTCCTGGGATCGAGCCCCACTGAGCAGGGAGTGTGCTTCGCCTTCTGCCTCTGTCCCTCTCCCTGCTCATGTTCTCTCTCTCGGTATCTCTCTGCCTCAAATGAATAAATAAAATCTTTTAAAAAAAGAAAAAAAAGAAAGGCTTATGAGGTAGTCCTGCCGGGAAGTGTGAGTTCGAGTCTTTCTGGGCGGATCAAGGAAGAGACAGGGCGGTGGGAGGCAGTGGCACGTGAGCGTCCCTGGGCGGTGCGTGGGCAGGCCTGCGGGGGCGGGGGGGAGGTCCTTCCCAGCAGGAGGCCTTCCAGAGCCAGCAGCATGGGCCTGCACCCTGAAGAGGAAAAGAACAAGAGACTCCCCGGGGAGGGAATTGGGGGCACAGCTTAGGTGTCTGGGTGGCGTTGCTCGGCACCAACTTGGAGAGTCTCTGGGTCAGAAAGCTCTGAAGGGCAGCAGTGGTCTGGGTCTTTGGAGGCCCGAGCTTCGTCAGGTCTCTGGCCAGCACACGTTAGGCTAGTCTCACAGACTCCGCAAAGTAGGTGGGTGCTATACAGTACAAATATGCTCATCTGGGCCATATTTAAGGCAATTGGATGTGTAAGAACTTGATTTGGGTGCCACAGGGCTCTTGAGCTGATGGTCATTGCTGCGAAGAAATAAATGACCCAGGGACCATTTTAGGCCAATGCAGGTGGGCATCTCTTGACCCTTTATAACAGGACGATACCATGAATTTGTTGCATCACTTGGCTAATAGCCAGCCTCAAAAATTATAGTGGCCAAGAGTAACAGCTGTCTAGGCAACCTAATGGGCATATACCTGTTGTGTAATGACCCTGGGCAGCTTGACATATCCAGTTTCCTCAACTACAACACGGGAAGGCATGAACATTTGCTACACAAGACTGTGAGGATCACATATATTTGTACATATAAAGTCACAACCCTCACCCAGCGCCCCACACAGAGGGAGCACTGTAGGCTTGGTAGCTCTTATTAGCTGAGAGACTGACGTGGCAGTCTGTTCTTAGAAATCCCAGGAAGAAGAGTAGATTTTTTTCTTTTTAAGATTTTATTTATTTAGTCGTGAGAGACCCAGAGAGAGACAAAATGAGAGAGAGAGAGAGAGAGAGAGAGAGAGAGAGAAGCAGGCTCCACGTCGGGAGCTCAATGAGGGACTCGATCCCAGAACCCCGGGATCAGGCCCTGGGCCAAAGGCAGACGCTCAACGGCTGAGCCCCCCAGGGCACCCCGAGTAGTTTTGATTAATAAGCATCTGCATGATTTCTATTCAGAACGACTCTGGAATCAGCGTTGCGGTGGAGGCGGCCCGTGGGCTCCAGGGGAGGCACGCCTGGGCGGCGGGCAGGTTGGCAGTGGGCACCCGGAGGCGGGGACAGGGCCCACACCTGGGGCTAGAAGGCGCCCCGAGGGTTGGAGCACTTTGAGGGTTAGATGACACATGCAAAGCAGCCAGGTGGGTGACCCAGCAACAGGGGCTCCCAGATGCTCCGGGGTGCGTCCGAAGTCACCAGGGTGAGAGGTGCCGGCGCTAAGCCTTGAACCCGGTCCATCTGGATCTTGAGGTCGCACTCCGGGCCATCGTGCTCCACAGCTGAGCAGCTGCGGCCCCTGGGCGACGAGCGGGACCTCTCACCCGCTCTAGCTCCGTCCCTAAAGCGCAGAGTTACTGGCACGGCTGCCCAGGATTGTGACCCGTCGATGAGCTGCGGCAGGCGCTGGGGCCCTGCCCCGCAAGGGGCTGGCAAGTGTTAGTGACGGCGCCAGGACGATGTTTTTGCCTGAGGGTACTTCCACTTTAAAATTTATCTCTTGGGGGGCGCCTGGGGGGCTCAGCGGTTGAGTGTCTGCCTTCTGCTCAGGGCGGGATCCCGAGGCCCCGGGATCGAATCCCGCATCGGGCTCCCCGCGGGGAGCCTGCTTCTCCCTCTGCCTGTGTGTCTGCCTCGCTCTCTGTGTCTCTCATGCATAAATAAATAAAATCTTTTTAAAAAGTGAAAAAAAAGAAAATTCTACTTTAAAAAAATTTTTTTTATTGGCTTTCAATTTGCCAACAAAAATTCTACTAGTACTAGGTTTACAGAAAAATTGAAAAGATGGTACAGAGTTGCCATGTATTCTGCACTCAATTTCCCCTATTATTATTAACATCTTATATTTTTATGGTACATCTGTTACAATTAATGAACCAATATGAATTTATTATTATTATTATTATTATTATTATTAACCAAACTCCATACTTCATTCAATTTTCTGCAGTTTCCTTTCAGATTCTTTTTATAGCCCAGGACCCTATGCAGAGTAGTGGATCATATTTACTGGTCATGCCTACTTAGGTTCCTCTTGACTGTGCCAGTTTCTCAGACTTAAATGAGAATTATGGCCAAGTGTTAGAGGCTGAAAGTAGATGAACTTGAGAGTGAGACACTTACAGGGCAGCAGTCTTAGGTGGGGCCTCACTCCTTTGTGGTGAAACCCACTAGGTTATTACACAAAAGAACCAAGAAAGATTGCTTCTGGATCCGGCAGGGGAAGAGTAATCATTGCGAACTCCTCCAGATGGTTCTCTATAAGAGGGCCAAGTCTATGGGGGCAACTGGGGTGGGGGGTTCAGCAGCTGAGCATCTGCCTTTGCCGCAGGTTGTGATCCCAGGGTCCTGGGATCGAGTCCTGCATAAGGCTCCCTGCAGGGAGCCTGCTTCTCCCTCGGCCTATGTCTCTGCCTCTCTGTGTCTCTCATGAAAAAATAAGTAAAATCTTAAAAAAAAAAAAAAAAAAAGCCCAACTCTACAGGGGAAAGATATTGCCAGAACCTTATTCACATAGAAACTAGTCAAGAAGGGGAAAGAGGAAGGAAGGTATTTCGAGCAAAGCAGGAATCATGAGTGTAAACCTAGAGGCAAAAGAGAAAAGGGCCTTACTAGCACGGGGTGGGGGGGCGGTTGTAAGAGACTGAACGTGACTGGGTGAAGGAAGAGGAGCACGGTCAGAAAATGAAGCTGGAGAGGGAGGTGGGGGTCCAGTCATGCAGAGTGTCGTGTGCCTGGCTGGGGAACTCATTTTTTACTCCGAGCAATTGAAACCATTGAATGGTAATGGTGCCATCAGATGTTTTTTATGTTAGGGCGATGGTTCTGGTTGGTGTGTGGAGAATGGATCGTAGGTGGTGGAGGTGAGGGTGTAATAAGGAACAGCAAGGACATCGGATGGGAGTCCCAGACCCTCGCATTAATGACGATGATAAATGGCCATGGCCTGGACTTCAGGGTCATAGTGAGGATGTACAAGAAGAGAGAAACATTAGAGGACTAATTAAGAGGTCCCATCTGCTGGTGTTGGTGACTGAGTGGATGGGGCATGGAAAGGGGAGAAGAGGGACTCAAAGATGAGCCCAGGAATCTGGTGGGGATACACTTTTTGTCCACTACCCACAATGCCTTGGGAAACCAGTGTCTGTGCAGTTAGCGATCCTTTCGGTAGCTCCTCAAAGGTTTTATGCAACGAAGGTAATTGTTTCAGGGTGCCATCTGTCTTCATTAGAGCATTCAGAATCTGAAATCTTTGAGTCGGCCTAAATTTCTGGTGAGAAATGCCAAACACATACAATTGTACCAACTTGTGGAACTGAACAACAACAAAGGACAGCTCTTTTGCTAATGTTCACTCCCGTCGTTCATCAGGAAGTTTGTAGTTGAAGCAGTCACTAGTTGTAGGACTTAACCGTAGACAGAACGATAAGCTGAGGATTCATTAATTCTCTGTCCCTGGCCGGTTCTGCCCATGTTATTGACAAATCAATTACAGACAGTCTGGGTTTGTAACTTTGCAGTTGGACAACCTTAAAAGAATACGAGGCATTTGCTGCCCTGAACTATTTACCTGATTGGGTTATTTCTAAAAGGCACTGTCGCGTATCACCAAGGACCTAAAGCTGACCCGTCATCTTAGAAGGGGTGAAATTTGATTGCGAAATTGGACATGACCTTATCTGGCAAGAACACAACCTCTGAAGCGTTCTTGCCTAAAACATTTCTTCTCATATACACTTAGGAGAATGTCAGAGATGACATTTTAAAGGTCAACCAATCCAGCCCTCTTTTAGGCGTAGATGAAGCTCAGACCTACAGAAAAGTGGTTAAGGAAACTGCCTATGGTTACATGGCACCTTTGGAACCGAGTCAAGACTCAGGGTCATTGACTTTGAGATCATCAGGTCCAAAGCTCTTCGGGCTGTCTCGCACCCCATTGTATGACTGGCTTCCATGCAAGGACTGTTATTAACAAAAAAATGATAAAAGATATAAACGCACTTGAAAGCATCGCTAAACTGGAAGAAGTCTATAAAAATCAGTGTAACTGAATATTCTTATTTCTTTAAAAGTCAAAAAGTTAAAGGCCCAAAGCAAATACAGGAAACTATTAAAAGTTGTTAAATCTATCATTTCCTATAAAAAATAAATTTGATGACTCAGATGGCAATGCATCTCTAATATTATAATAAAATTCAATGGAAAAATTCCAAAAAATTAAAATAATAAAATTTTAAAAAGAAAAAAAATAAATGTATTTTTTTCTTCAATCAACAAACATTAAGATTACAATGCCTCTCACATGGAGATCACTATAACCGAGGAGGAAGCTGTTGATAAGATGATCTCACACTCCAAAAAAATTTGGAACCTTCTTGCTGTGGGTTGAATCCTGTTCTCTAAAAAGATATGGTGAAGTCCTGTTCCCCAACGCCCGTGAATGTGACCTGATTTGGAAAGAGGACTTTACAGGTGTAGTCAAGTTAGGCTGAGCTCATACTCGATAGGCTAGGTCTTTTTTTTTTTTAATTTTTTCATTATTTATTTATGATAGTCATACAGAGAGAGAGAGAGAGAGAGAGAGGCAGAGACACAGGCAGAGGGAGAAGCAGGCTCCATGCACCGGGAGCCTGACGTGGGACTCGATCCTGGGTCTCCGGGATCGCGCCCTGGGCCAAAGGCAGGCACCAAACTGCTGCGCCACCCAGGGATCCCAATAGGCTAGGTCTTAATCTAATAAGACCGACGTCCTTCCATGAAGAGGAGAGACGACACGCAGGGAGAATGCTGTCGGTGACAGAGGCAGAGATGGGATCCATGCATGTAGCCATCGAGAAGTGCCAAAGGTTGCTGGCAGCACCAGAAACTATGAGAAAGGCTCGGAACAGCATCTCCCCTAAAGCCTTCAGAGAAAGCCTGGCTCTTCTGACACCTCGATTCCAGATCTTTAGTCTCTAGAACCGTGTGACAATGGATTCCTGTTGCTGTAAGCCACCCAATTCGTGGAAATTAATTACAGCAGCCCCAGCAAGCTAACCCACTTCTTTTCTGTTGAGGGCTACCAACGGGCGACGGAAGACAACTGTTCAATGGCATGTTGTCATTATGGGCTATTTATTTGCCTGACTTCTTTCCCTTCATCTAGATGCTACTGCTTTCAGCACAGCGCTTCTCCATTACCTGTACTATGTGCTGAATGGATTTTTTTAATATAGATTTTGTTCATTTATTCATGAGAGACACAGAGAGAGGCAGAGAGAGAAGCAGGCTCCTTGCAGGGAGTCCGATGCAGGACTCGACCCCAGGACCCCGGGATCACACCCTGAGCCAAAGGCAGATGCTCAACCGCTGAGCCACCCAGGCGCCCCTATTGAATGGATTTCAACTAAGGTCATCTCTCCTCTCTACCCCTCTATCCCTTCCCTGCTTCCGTCTGCAAGAATGGAGGTCTTCCACACTGCACTTGTAGATTAGATTGGTTGCTGGGGATGAAAGTAAATCAGGTAAAGCAATGACTACTTTTGTGAGCTCTTTCATTTCATCTTCTTTCATTAAAAAAAAAAAAAAAACTCAGTTTGCCTTTATTGAAAATACTAAGGGTTATTTCCTCCCCAGTCCTCCGCCTCCAAATTGAGACCTACATGGATAGACTTTTATGTGGATCCTAACTAGAAATTTGGATCTTTTTTTTTTTTTTTTTTTTTTTGCTGTACCAGGCAAAGATCAAAGCAGAAGTCAATATCTAGGAAAGATAACAGAGAACCATGAAGTATGGTACTTCAGTGGCATAAAATAAATACAGTCATTCCCCCTGGCAATTCTGCTCCAATTAGATACACAAGTGACCTCCATACTTTACTGTTCAGTGTACTCCGGTGCAGGGCTTCTTCTAGGTATTAGTGTGACAGTGGCTTTAAATCTTTCTCTTTCAACAACATCATGCTCTGGCATAAACTTTGGGGTTGGGAAGGATGTCAGAATTCAGTGAGCTCAGTGGGGTCTGAGGAAGCACTGAGACTCACCAAGTTCACAAAACCAATTGATGGTTCCAGTCAAGCCTGGAACACAGGCCTCCTGCGCCCCAGCCTGGCATTATTTCAGCCAAATCTCTGTTCTTTTTAGCTGAGATTTAGTTTTCTTTCAGGAAGTGTTCTCGCTCTTCCTCTTCCAAGCAGGTGTAGTGTAGTTCAAGGTCTGATCTTTGAACATGAAGGACAGAACTTTCCTGCAGGGTCATCTACTTCAATGCTCTCTTATTTCAACTAGAGCTGCAAAACTTTGCCCTCCTACCAACAGAAGAGAATCGAATAGAGTAGAAGCTTCAGATAATGAGATAGCTAATTCAAAATGTAATTTCAAAATTAAACAATGGCAATTCCTCAGGTTTGATCATTGTGCTATGGCCATGTAAGGTGTTAACATGGAAATCTGGATAAGGGATATAAAGGAACTCTATACTATTTTTGCAACTTTCCTGCATGTCTAAATTTAGTTCAGATTAAAAAGGTTTAAAAAATTGAATAGGCAGGATTTTGAAATATACTGATGGCTTTCCTACCTAACCTTATTCCTGAAAGGAAATGTGTGTGTGTGCGCGCGCATGTGTGCGTGTATTCCTCAGAACATTCTTTACGAATTCTCTCCTTATACTGCTGCAACACAGTAAGTTTGATAAGTTCTTCTTATCACCTTGTGAAAATTACATTTTTGTTAATAGCCATTAACCATTATGTGATAGACGATGCACCAGTAGCTATAATCTGCACATAGTAGAGCTATGGGAGAGAAACAGAGCCCTCTTGGGGGCAATGCAATGATTGGATAATCCTCTATTGGAAAAGCTATAGTGCTCCACTTCTCCCAAGGGGAACAATGCAGTTACTATCAACTGGAATCTGAAACTGGTAGCTTCTTCTCTTCAAGCCCGTTTCTACATTTAAAATCCATGTAATTGTTTCAGACGAAGCCTAGGTGTATTTAATGTTATCTCCGGCAATTGGCCCAAATGGATCCTGCAATGCTTTTATATTCATCAATTAACTGTCAAGTGCCTACTACTTGGAAAGCATCATTCTAGTTGGAAAGACAGTCAAGTAAATTATCATTATAGAGTTTGATAAGTGCTATGGTAGGGGGAGTCACATGGTTCTATCAAAGCACAGAGGATTAGTGCTTCTAATTTGGTGTTTGGAGTGGAGGTGCCAGGGAGGACTTTCTGAGGGAGGGACTACCTGGGGTTGGTTGAGTCTCTAAGGAGAGCATGAGGTAGCCAAGCACAGAAGGCAAGGACTGTAGAGAGGCATTCTAAGCAGAGAGAGGGATCTAAGCACAGTTATAAGACAAATTTGGCATGTTTGAGCAAGTAGTCCATCACAGTTGGGGCATGAGGGGCACATGTATGTGGGAAGGGTCCTGGGGCGAGGCCTTTTGCCCTGAACCCTTTGGGGAGAGAGGAGCGGCCTTTTGTCTCAGAAGAATCACTCTGGCTGCAGAATGGAAAGTGGACTGCAGGTAAACTAGAATAGAAACAGAACCTAGGGGGATCCCCGGGTGGCTCAGCGGTTTAGCGCCACCTTCGGCCCAGGGCGTGATCCTGGAGACTGGGGATCGAGTCCCACGTCGGGCTCCCGGCATGGAGCCTGCTTCTGTCTCTGCCTCTCTCTTCCTCTCTCTGTGTATCTCGTGAATAAATAAATAAAATCTTAAAAAGAGAGAAAGAAACAGAACCTAGTAGGAAGGCTACTGCAACAGTCCAGGTGAGTGAGGTTAGTGGCTTAAAGAAGGATGGTGGCAGTGGGGGTGATGAAATATACTCATTAAAATTATATTTAGGGAGTAAATTTATTTAAAAAAATTTTTTTAATAATAAATTTATTTTTTATTGGTGTTCAATTTGCCAACATACAGAATAACACCCAGTGCTCATCCCGTCAAGTGCCCCCCTCAGTGCCCGTCACCCATTCACCCCCACCCCCCGCCCTCCTTCCCTTCCACCACCTCTAGTTCGTTTCCCACAGTTAGGAGTCTTCATGTTCTGTCTCCCTTTCTGATATTTCCCAATCATTTCTTCTCCCTTCCCTTATATTCCCTTTCACTATTATTTATATTCCCCAAATGAATGAGACCATATAATGTTTATCCTTCTCTGATTGACTTAGGGAGTAAATTTAAAAGTACTTGGTGCTTTGTTGGATGTGGGGGTTTCCTGAGAGTAAGAGATGGTGTCCAGATTTTTGCTTTTCCATAATGAGTTAGCTATAGCTTCGACTTCTTTCTGAACGCTTCCTCCACCTCTTTGTCTTGATGGAAACCTGGCTTTCCTAAGGACACTACTTTCCTCGGGCCCTCTCAAATGAAAAGGGCAAAATAAAGGAAACACCATATGTTCCCAGATACAGTTTATGGGAATGGCAAAAAGACATAGGTCAAATAATTTTCTTTTCTTTCTTTCTTTTTTTTTTTTACCATTTTGCACTCAGTTAAAATCAATGAAATGTTTTAAAAATTTAATTCCAGTATAGTTAACATGAAATGTTATATTAGTTTCAGGGCACAATATAGTCATTCAACAATTTTACACATTTCTCAGTGCTCATTGGGATAAGTGTCCTCTCAATCGCCTTTATCTATGTCACTCCCTGTCCCCCCCCCACTACCCCTCTGCTAACCATCATTTTGTTCTCTGTGGCTGAGAGCCTGCTTTTTTTTTCTGTCTTTTTTCTTTGCTCATCTTTTTTTCAACGTTTTAAATTCCAGTTAGTTAATATGCAGTGTAATATTAGTTGCAGATGTAGAATTTAGTGGTTCATCACTTACATACAACACCCAGTGCTCATCACAGGTTGTTTTATTTATTAAATTTCACATATGAGTGAAATCATATGGTACTTGTCTTTGACTGAGTTATTTCACTTAGCATTGTACCCTATATATCCATCTATGTTGTTGTCAATAGCAAGATTTCATTTTTTATGGCTGAATATATATATATATATATATATATATATATATATATATATATATATCCATTCGTTTATTAATGGACACTTGGGTTGCTTCTATAATTTGGCTATTGTAAATAATGCTGAGGTAAATATAAGGGTGCTTATGTCTTTTCAAATTAGTGTTTTTGTATTCTTTGGGTAAATATGCACTAGTGGTATTGCTGGATCATATGGTAATTCTATTTTTAATTTTTTGATGAACCTCCATACTGTTTTCCAGAGTGGCTGCACCTGTTTGCACTACCACCAACAGTGCAAGAGGGTTCCTTTTTCTCTACATCCTCGCCAACACTTGTTTGTTGTGGTTTTGATTTTAGTCATTCTGACAGGTGTGAGGTGATATCTCACTGTGGTTTTGATTTGAATTTCCCTGATGATGAGTGATGTTGAACATCTTTTCATGTGTCTGTTGGCCATCTGGATGTCTTGTTTGGAGAGGTGTCTGTTCATATCTTCTGCCCATTTTAATTAGATTATTAAAATCAATGACATTTTCAAAAATTGAATAATGAAACATACTCTAGTTTCACTATCAACTTATTTCCTAGGCAAGTCTTAGCTTGGAATAGGGAGGGAAGGCACAAACATTTACACTGCCACTTGAGCATCAATTACTCTTCCTCTGTTACTGCTCAAGTTGTGGACATGGAATGATAGTGTCACCATTGCTCTCCATGGCCTTTTCTAGAATATTATTCATTTCTGCTGTAGTTAAATCCCTTTGCTATCATGAAAGTCCTATTATTTAAGCTCTGAAATCTCCCCATCTCCATATTGATGGCAATATGTCTACTCATTTATCTGAGATTTGGGCACCTGGTTCACAGTCTTCCTCTATACTCTAAGTCCCAGTTATTCTAGGATGACATCAGTGCCTACATAGATGACCCATTCAAATACGCTGGCCTCCTGGTTCTAATGACCTTCCCCAGTCCTCCTCATTTAGCCTTCCCCATAGCACCACTCTGGATTTTGTCATCATGCATAACTGCTTCACCTCCACAAGCTCTAATTCCAGTATCTCATTTTATTACCACAACCACCTTTACTTCCAGCTTTGGATTTGCACCTGTCATCACTGTTATTTTACCTTTGTAAGACATCCAAACCACTAACCCCTCTGTTATTTTCCCAATCAACTTTCCATTCTCTTCACTTTCCTTTTTAATCAGCCTGGTTTTATAATTGATCACTTCAGTAACATCTTTGTAAATACTCCAAACACCTTACATTGTCTTTTCATTGCATCAACCTGAAAAATCTCAACCTTGTATAAATCCAACTGTTCACCTTCTCTGATTGTGCCCATAGGCAGCTGAATACTGCAAAAACTGTGATTCAACAGAATAGGTGAGTTCTAAGAAGAACTCATCATCATGAACTTCCTGTGGGCCCTTGATTCTTCCTGAAAGAAACTTATATTTCTATGGTCAATCTATTCCCTCTGTCTTCATGAATATTATTTCAAAATTTTCCTTCAAACTTGAACCCTGTCTCAAGTCGTTCTTTGTAGATGACCTTTTATCCTGTCTTACTAAGAAAAATGAAGGTACAAGAAGGGAATGTCTGCATTTCCCCTATCAAACATACAGGGCGATCTATATCAGAACTGCATCCATTTCATCTTCCTTCAATTTTGTTGTAATATAGGACCTGTGTGTCTTTGAATCTGAAGCTGGGCAGTCAACTTGAGCTTCAGATCTCATCACTCCCATTTTCCCAGGACCTTTACATTCAGGAACTTTAAATTATTGTTTACTCCTTTTTCTTTATTATTTTCAACCTTTCAAATAGACTATTTTTAAAAAAGATTTTCTTTGTTTATTCATGAGAGACGCAAAGAGGCAGAGACATAGGCAATGGGAGAAGCTGGCTCCCTGCAGGGAGCCCAATGCAGGACTTGATCTCAGGATCCCAGGATCCTGATCTGAGCCAAAGGCAGATGCTCAACCACTGAGCCATCCAGGCACCCCTCAAATAGACTATTTCTATCAGATTCTGTACATGCTTACTTCCCTTTCATTGAAAATGAAATAAGCACTCATTTACTGAGCAGTCTTTTCCCCAATACAGCCAAACTTCTAAATAGTTTGTTTATACTCATTGCCTCCACCTCCTCCCCTCCTATTCACTCTTCAACCCAACACAATCTAACTGCCATCCCATTGTGTCACAAACCAGCTTTTGCTAAAGGTATTAATGGGCTCTGTTACCAAATCTAAAAAATATTTGAAAATCCATTTTTACTTGACTTCTCATTAACATTCAACCTGTTGACCAATTCCTCTTTTTTTGAGAAAAAGTAAAAGCTTTTATGATACAACTCTTCTTCTTTCTCTTTCTTTCTTTCTTTCTTTCTTTCTTTTTCTTTCTTTCTTTTTCTTTCTTTCTTTCTTTCTTTCTTTCTTTCTTTCTTTCTTTCTTTCTTTCTTTTCTTTCTTTCTTTCTTCTTTCAGTACAACCCTTCCTTTGTTTTCCTTCTTCATCTCATATATTCCCTTTCTCTGCCTTCTTGGCAGGTGCATTCTTTTTCTCCACTTTCACCGCAAAGCTCAAGATACCTCTGTCTTTGCAGTTTGGCTGCTTCTTATAGTAAGAGCTGATGTCATAAATAGGTGGAGCATCTTGCATCACTGTAGTCTGAATTCCTTAGTGCTTTTATTGTAGGAGTCCAACAACAACAACAAAAAAATTCGACCTCATATTTCTTAAAATTCATCCTCTAAGGTCAACAGCTTTCAAACTGTCTGCAGAGTCCTTGGCTTCTGTGAAGGTGCTGCAGGGGCCACTGTGGGGTGGATCAAGGAAATAGCTGTGCTGATGAGACTCCAGGTCCTATGCTGGGTTTCAGTAAAGGCCAGCTCTATTTTCTGATTTATATTTTGGGGGTTTTGTGTAATATTTCATTGGTAAGAGATGTTTTCTGCACATACTCACATTTATATATACACACACGCACCTGCGCATGTGCACATGCAGGCCTAGTCCAATGGCTGCACTCAGCCTGAGTTGGTGTCATTTTAAGTTTTAGAGACTGACTGCTTCTAGTGCATGAGTCCTCGGTAGAGACAATTCAAGAGTCGTACGAAAGGCTTCAGAGGCTATGCGGTGTGCTGCTTCCAGCGGTTGCCTCATTCTCACTCAAAGGAAAAATATGTTCCTTTACTCCATTGCCTGAACTTGATGCATCTTGGAGTTTCTAACCCCACATCTATTTAGTCTGTCATGGCATCTAAAGCCTTTTGCTGATGCCCCGAAATGAAAATTGCCAACCGGGGATGGCAACATCTAAATAAGACTGATGAGTATACTAATTATTTCAGGGCATAGATGCTCTATAAAGAGGACTGATGGGAAACACTCTCGATGTTAGCTCCAAGAAAAGGAAAGACAGCATTTTAGCAAATAGGATGCTTAATCAGCAGAAGACGGCCTTCTAAAGATCAGTTTAAATCTTAAGCATGGAAAGTATGTTAGCGAATGTCAAGTTGAATATTCAATCTGCTCTTTCCAATTTAAGTTTGATTCAAAGCACATTTATTGGGGCTTGGTATATGTCAAGCACTGTGTCCCATGCCGTGGGGCATACAGACGAATGAGTCGTGGTTCCTCTCCTTAAGGAGCTTGCAATATATCATCCACAGATCACATGTCTTTTGCATCAAATGATCAAACCCTGAAGTCTCTGAGCTGCTCAAGGTGAGTTGAGGATGCAGAGTGCAGTGGGGCCAAGCAAACAAACAAATACTGTGACACTGCTCAGTATCTAGTTTCCTGGAAGACCCAAATAGGAACCGTAGCTTTTTCCAAGGAAGGTTTAAGATACCCTCTATGTTCCCACAGTGCTCAGAGAACACAGATAAAATAGAATGTGTCTGTCAGAGCAAGCATATATCATTTGGGCTAAAAAGAAAATATAATAGCATTATGAAGCCACTCTTATAAATCAGTAAAGCTGGAAGCCAGCATTTTGTGTGGTTAACTGAGTCAAAGAGGCTGAGCATTCACATAGGAGAAGAGGTAATGATTGCTTATTGGATTTATTAATATTACTACCAGTGCCGCTGCTACTACTACTGCTGCTGCTGCTGCTTACTACTACTAGCAGTAGGTGATGTTTAAGGAGCTTTTATTCCCTGTTCCAGATATTTCTCTAAAATGTCCGTTCATATTATAGCATTCAATCTAAGAACTCTGGGTGATACATCATATTTTAATTCTATCAGTGAAATAGCTAAAACTTACAGGTTAACTAATTCATTCAGAGTAAGTGATGTCACCAGAACGTTACTGGCTGGACATTGGTGATTTGGACAGAAATAACTTGAGTGGAGTAGTACAAATGGGAGGCAGATTGGAATGGGTTAAGGAGTAAACCTACATGAGAAAATATAGATAAGGAGCCGAGGAAGCACATTGGGAGATCACTTTTTGCATGGATTTTTTTTTGACTAAAGAAGAAGGGGATCTCTAACAAGAGTGAAGAAGGCAGAGATTAGTGCAGAGGCATGTCAGTTTGTAACATTTGATAGGCAAAAAGTGAAGCACTTTTTGTCTGATGGACTCTATTTCCTTTGTGAAGGAAGAGACAAGATCATCTTACAGAAAGAAAAGAGGAGGTGGGGTCAGTGTTTTGGAAGAGGGTGATCATGCTTGAAATAGACCTTGGAGAGAGTGGAAGAGTCAGTTGAGAAGAGAAATATAATAGGACTGCTTGGCAGTGTTGAAGATTGATTTATTTAAGGTTCGTGATAATAAGTTTATAGCTATACGAACCTGCACTATTTTAAAATTTTCTCTTGCAGCCCTGGGATTCTTCATTGCAGGGAGAGAAAAGGTGGATGTTTGAATTTAGCTCTTGTTGGGATTTGCCAGATAAGTGCAGTGAAAGACAGATGGGCGAGGGAGATTAGGATAATGACAGTAGTGTTATTGATGTGATAGAATGTGGAATCTAAGCTGGATAAAGAGGGCAGTGAAGAAAGTAGAGGACTGATCAATAGGTAGAAAGTAGAGAAGCTGATGGACTGAATGACATTAGGAGTGGGGGCTAATTTAAAACTCACAATGGGTATGCTTTAAGCCAGCTTAGAGTTAGAGATAGGGTTCAAGGATGGAATGTTTGAATCAATGCTTTCTGTGTGGCAGCACAGTTTCAGGTAATAACAGAGTCCATGGTATGAATGTGGAAATGGGTAGATAAGCTGGAGTAGAGAAGGCAGCTTAATTCTTCCTGGATATGCTAAACTTGACATAAGGTCTGGGTGTTTGTATTGTTGCTTTCGTTATTTCTATGACCTGTATAATGAGACAATCCATGGTGTGTTGAGAGACTAATTTTTGTCTTGTTCTTGCTGTAGGAAATTTGCAAAATCAAAAGGTAATCTTGCCCCACCCCCACTCAAGCCTAGTGTTCTAAGATGTAGGCCACTTATTCTAAGCTGGGTAGTATAGCCCTCCTCCCCCACCTCACTGCCACCACCAGAAGGCGGTTTGGAAGTGGGTTGGAGTGCTTCTGGTTGGAGATTAGGAAGCAGTGCTAGCCTTCAGTGAGTGGCGGCCAGGCAGCCTAGATGTCTGCAAAGCTAGAGCAGGCATTGCAAAAAATTTTGCTATTTTCTGCACTATTTTCTAATGTCCTCACTGAACATTATTGTGGGTGTAAAAACTTTATCAGGGTGATGAACTAAACTCAGTTGTATAGAAACACCTAAAATGTGTGTTTCATATTTTAATAACCATTAAAATTTCAAAGAGATGCAAAATTCCATAACAAAAATGGGAGACCCTGTCTTTAGTTTTGTTTGAAACTTGTCGAGATTCGTTTACCACATCACAAGGTAAGATAGTAATATGAATTCTGCTAGACATATTTGATATATCAGTATCTGCAATTGTAACTGCTATATGGAAATCAGTAAAAGGACAATATTACTTCTAAGTCCTTTCAATGGAAATAAATTAGTAGATATATGAATTGCAGTGATTTCGTTAAATTTCATCCACAAAGGTTGTTTTAAGTATGTTATTAATACTATTATGGCTATACAATAATTATTCTAATCATATATCTTGGTTGTAAACATTTCATATAGAAATTTTAACATTGGTGTTGCCTATTGGTTTTCAATCTCATTCTGATCTTGTCCCTGGAGGTCTAGCATAACCTCTCTAAAGCTTCTTTTATTAGCTTCCTTTAAAAAATTATTTATTTGAGAGAGAGAGAGAAAGTGAGAGAGAGAGCATGTGAGCGAGAGCAGGAAAAAGGGGAGAGGGAGAGTATCTCAAGCAGACTCCCCACTGAGCACAAAGCCTGATGCAGGGCTTGATCTCACAACCTTGAGATCATGATGTGAGCAGAAAGCAAGAGTTGGACACCTCACTGACTGAGCCACCCAGGCACCTTGACTTCCTTTTATTTCCCCAAGTTTTTATTTAAATTCCAGCTAGTTAGCATACAATGTAATATTCCTTTCAGGTGTAACATTTAGTGATTCATCACATACAACACCCAGTGCTCATCACAAGTGCCCTCCCTTAACACTCATCACTCATTTAGCCCATCCCCCACCCACCTCTCCTCCAGCAACCATCAGTTTGTTCTCTATCATTAAGAGTTTGTTTCCTGGTATGCCTCTTATATTTTGCCCCCTATGTTCATCTGTTTTGTTTCTTATATTCCACATCTGAGTGAAATCATATGGTAATTGTCTTCTTCTGACTTATTTCGCTCAGCATAATCCTTGCTAGCTCCAGTCACGTCATTGCAAATGGCAAGATGTCATTCTTTTAGATGGCCGAGCAATATTCCATTGTAGCTTCTTTATCCACTCATCATTCGACAAATATTTGGGTCTTTCCATAATTTGGCTGTTGCTGATAATGCTGCTGTAAACATAGGGATGCATGTATCCCTTTCAATCAGTATTTTTGTATCCTTTGGTAAGTAGCCAGTAGTGCAATCGTTGGCTCATAAGGTAGTTCTATTTTTAACTTTTTGAGGACCCTCTATACTGTTTTCTGGAAGTGGCTGCACCAGTTTGCATTCCCACTATTAGCTTCCTTTTCAAGTATTCTCTCTATCCCTGCGTTGTTTACCGAAAGACATGCTCTCTAAGGTCTCTTCATGTATGAGAGACTACAATATAGACCTTGGAATGTGATGGAATTTCACATTAGACAATGTGTTTTCAGTGATACTTCATCATTACCCTGTAGGAGTGTGCCATCTGATAACCCTTAAAAATGAGGACCAAAAAAAAAAAAAAATGAGGACCAACTCATTTGTGAGAAGAGCATCCTTGCTCCTTTTCTCTTTGGAGTGTGTGATTTGTTTGGCATATTACTCCCATTACAATAAAGGTGGTTTCTCTTTTTTCTCTTATCATACGTGAATCTGTCTAGATTGTTATTACTTATCCTAACTTGTTTTCACTCATTAATTTATTTTATTTAATTTCCGTTTTATGAGACATTTCTCTCATTATTTTTTTATATATATATTTTAATTTTTATTTATTTATGATAGTCACACACAGAGAGAGAGAGAGAGAGAGAGAGAGAGAGGCAGAGACACAGGCAGAGGGAGAAGCAGGCTCCATGCACCAGGAGCCCGACGTGGGATTTGATCCCCGGTCTCCAGGATCGCGCCCTGAGCCAAAGGCAGGCGCCAAACCGCTGCGCCACCCAGGGATCCCTCTCATTATTTTTTTATCTTAAGTATGTGAGTATGTAGATTTAATTATGTGTGACTTTCATTTCAGCATAGTAAAATGGGCAATACAAAATATTTCTTAGAAAAGGGAACACAAATTTGATATGGTTGATGTCAGATGTCTAGGCTTACTACTCCCCTCTGCATTCAGATTTTGTAGGTTTCAATGTTAGATCCTTCAAGGGATCATGCTGGATTTGAGGAAAGGGAAATTGCTGCCTGGACCAAAAATGAGTGACGTGTCCTGTGATGCTCAGTGAATTCCCCTAGGGATAGCAAGTGGGTTTGGGGTTTAGTTTTGGTAATGAATTCCTTGAGTGGAAGATACTTGTTCTCTGCTTCTGTGCAAATCTCCAATGGGAAGATGGCTATGTGGAGTGGATGGGAAGGCCAGGCAATAGATGCTTCAGCTTGGAAGCACTGTCAAGTTTCCATGCTTAGGCCTGACGTAAAGGGAATGGAGAGAACCACTTGTGTCTGAATGAGTAGGCTGGTCCACGATGGACTAAAGACCAGAGGCCCATCATTACATTTTCTGGACTGAATAACACTTTTGTCTCCTGTTTAAACCCAATGGGAAAGGGAGTCCCCCAAAGCACTGCTGAGATTGAATTTCCTATCAGTTGTAACAGATGGGGGCTAAGTTAGATTTACCTGATTTAAAAAAGAACAAAGAAAAAGTTACTAGCCCTGAAGTGCACTGGTGAAAACTCATACCAATTACACTTGAGCTTGATAATATTATTTTAGACATATTCTCATCAGAGAAACATTGAAAAACCTTAAGTGATAGATGACTATTTGCATGGCTCTATCACTGCATATTCCAAAGAACTAGTTAGCTTCTTGTTGACCTTCTGTCCTGTCCCTTTAGCACCTTTGGGATGAAATATCTTTTTTATAAGATTTTATTTATTCATGAGAGAGAGAGAGAGAGAGAGAGAACAAACAGGAGGAGGGACAGAGGGAGAGGGAGAAGCAGACTCCCCGCTGAGCAGGGAACCCAAAGGGCTCGATCCCAGGATCCTGGGACCATGACTTGAGCCAAAGGCAGACCCTTAACCGACTGAGCCACCCAGGCATCCCTGAAATATCTTTTTATTTTTAAATTTCCACATCCATTAGCATGGCTGTGGAAGGCTCCAGGGAATAAGTGAATGTGAGGTTCCACTTTCCAGAAAGATTCACACATCTTGCTTTGGTTTGTTACACTGCAGAGGGCATGGTAATACTTCAGCTAAAAGAAGAGCTTCAAATTGTCAAATCCCAGTGCTTTTGTGAAGCTGGTGTTTGTAAGACAGTAGACTGAATTCATCAGGGTCAGACAGTAGTTGGAATAAATCACCAGGGAAGACCATGAGTGGCAGGGGAAGCTATTGGGGTGCATACACTTGGGAAATGAGAAAACAGATCTTTGAGCCGTGCTTACTAAACAGAACTCTCTGGACATATCACTTAGGAGTGATTGGATAGTGAATTAAAACGTCTGCATTCGTGTTTCCCCTTGAATGACTGTTGCACAATGAATGCTTTTGAGGGGAGATCTATATGGCTTATTTTTTACTCAACTGAAAGCTCTGGAGCTCAAGACAAGATATTTCAGTTGTGTGGCTTCATTGTGTGAGTCGTCACAAAATGAGGTGGGGAAGAAATATTGCTCTTTAAAAGTTAGTGAACCGTGGGGATCTTACGTGGAGTTGTAAAGAGTTCAAACTAGTCAAGGAAAGAAATGGCAGATGGACAACTCGAAGAGGGTTCAGGCACTGCTTGAAAGACATGGGCATTGATTTCAAAGGGCTTTCCTTTCAGCGATGCACAGCCTAGGCCTTGGGGACTTCAATAGATGGTCAAAAAAATATCCATGTTATTGCTTTGGGCTTTTTTGCTGAATACAGTTTCCACATCCATCCTCAAGACAAGTTTATAGCTAGCTCCACACAGCACATAAACTGCTTTGAAAAGACCCCCAAATGGTTAAATTTCATCAAACAAGTGGTTACTTTGAAACTACTCATTAGCATCCCGTCACCAAGCAGGGTCTTAACTGGAACGGGAGAGGATTCTCAGAAACAAAATCTGAGACGTCTTTGAAAAACAAACAAGAATTTCCAAAGCATTTTACGTCTCTTCGGGGAGGACATGCTTCTGGGTATCTTTGCGTACCTGCTTTGCAACCATTGCAAGAGTAAATCATGGTCCTTATAAAACCTTCAATCTGCCTGGCCTCTCAGCAGCATCTGACCTTGGTCTCTCTGGTTTGCAAGTCTCTTCCCCACCGTCTACAGACTTCCTGTGTTCCCACTGCAGCTCTACGGCTATCTCCCATTGGGGGTCCCTTTCTACGCACATCCCCAAAATGCTTGCTTATTCCTCCATTGTATTGTAGGTGCTCTTTTCTCTTCTGCACAAACCCTGGCAATTTCCTTGTTCACTGGCCTTCACTCTCTCTCTGTGGTTGCGCTGTCTGCTAGGGTAGCCACTAGCCCCACGTGTCTATTGAAATACAAATTAATTAAAAGGAAATAAAAGTCAGTCCCACTAGCCATATTCCCAGTGCTCCGTAGCCACACATGGCCATAGCCAATGCAAATACAGAACATTTCTATCATTTCAGAGAGTTCTGTTAGAAAATGTTGCTTTGTATGCTAATGACTTTCAGACAGGTCTCTAGTCCACACATCTGTCTGAGGCCTCAGGCTCCTAAGAGCCTACCAGACACCTCCATTTGGATGTCCCGTAGGCCTCACAGACACATTATTTCCACCAAACTGCTCCTTTCCTGGAAGTTAGATTGGGGCCTTGAACACAGAGATAAGGAATTTCATTTGTATTCTTTATGAAGAGGAGAGCCATCAAGAATTTTGACTGTTTCCAGATAATTAATCTCAAAATTGACAGTTCTTTAAAATAAAGAAGACTTCCAGTTTTCAAGTGTGGCATTTGACAGTTTCTAAGTTGAATCATCCCTTTCAATGACCCTGTAACTGGCACTCGTTTGCTCCCATTACCCCTGTCCCCAAATTAATTTCACATACTAGATGCAGAGTGAGGCTAACAAAGCAATCTTTGTGATGGGAATTCCACAGATTGCTTAATTGACACTTTCAAATCTCTCATTTATTTGGGTTTCTAAATCAACAGAATTAGACTACAAATTAATTCATTAGTGCAAACAATAGAAAATGGGGTCAGGATTATTAGGAGAAGAATAGACAAGGAGATGAACTGATCCACAGTCGGATGTACAGGTTGATCCCTGAAACTCAGAAAAAGTAGGTCAACTTTTCCCCCTCTCTCTTAATTACATACCCACAAGCTTTCTTCTTGTCAGGTCTGGAAATCTGTGTAATTATGTTTCCATATCTGATCGCGTCCAATTTTGAAATGAAATAAACAGTAGGAACTGGTCACATTAGCAAGTGGAGCCACGAAATTACATTCATTAAGGCATTGTTCAATTATGGAGTGCAATCCTCCAGTGACCCCAGGAAAGAAAAATTCAGTTTACAATTAAGGACCTGTGCTACTCAATAAATATATGTACTTTTTGGAAAGAATGCATGCTCTCCCCTTCTATCAAAGGGAATCTAGACCTGGAAGGGGCTCAGATAAAGAATAATCACACTTTGATGAAAAGAAGCTGAATTCACCTTGATCCAAATCAGGCCAGTAATTATCCACCCTAATGCAAGATAATGATCCTTTGGATTTATAATTATAAACCTTCAAGAGAGTCTCAGTGTAATTCTGAAGTAACAGCAAGGTAACAAGCAATGTTTCCCATTTAATTTTCCACAACATACAACACAATTCTAAATGGAATGACTGGTATTCTTTTATTACAGCCGTTTTGCATGCTTTTAAAAAAAATTCCCTCCTCTCTAGATAAATATATAGCTCCCATGGTCAATTTTAGCTTGTCTTCCCAACTTTGAATATAGTTCTCTGCTGCACTGAAGGAAGCTACCTTTTATCAGGCAGGCAAAATATTTGCCTCCTCCCCAAATTTTCTTTTCTTCAAGATTGCTTTCAGAACTGCCAAGAGTGAACAAGGAAAGATGATTTCAGCTCAGTCACTAAAATGGCCAAAGAGGATACCGTTACCTTTGCTTGTCCTCTGTTGGCCTGTCTACTACATCCCACCACCTATACATTTGATATTCTATTGGATGACAGTGAAATTGCACAGTGTACAGCCTACATGGCAGTGAGAGCAAGACACACATACTCAGACAAAAAGAGGGACAAAGAGTAAGGGAGAGAAACAGAGAGGGAGAGAAATGAGGCATTTTTTAATAATAGAAAGGGCAGACTTGCACATTCATTATGTGTCCTTGAACCAAACATCTAATCTCTGAGCCTCAGTCTCCTTGTTTGTAAGATGAGACTCAGAATACATATCTCATCGAGTTGTTGAAGATTAAATAGACTAAAGCTCTAAAATACCTACTATGGTGCCTGCTGCAAAGTGATCACTCAGTAAAGGGCAAGCATTCCATTAATCACCCAAGAGCCACATAGACATATTAGTCATATTGACACAAACAAATAGTGTGAGCATTATATGTATTGTGCACATCTAAACTATAAAGTAGGGACATTTGGGCAGATGTGAACTATGGAATAATTGAAAGAGCGCCTGTTTTGGAATCAGGAAATCAGTGTTTGAGTCTTGACTATGATCGTTGTTAGCTGTATGAACTTGGGAAAGTCCCATAGCCTTCGGAGCTGGAGTTTCTATGACTGCAAGATGGGGGCCATATGAGCCCCCCACCCCCCGACACTTGGTGTGCTAATACACGCAAAGGGGTTGTTGTATGTAAAGCTCTTTGCGTGTATATAGGACATGAAGGTGTGAGACCCTGGTAGTGTCCTTTGCCTTTGGAGAAGCAATCTCAGAGGCAGGCCCTGTCTGCGTGTGGCTGAGAATACTTGTGCCAGTCTTAGACTTAAAGTCTGACAACAGCCTCTGGTCCTGTGTGCATGAAGCTTCTCCATTCTGTTTCTTGAGGGGCAACTTGCCACGGTTACCGGCTGTGTCCAGGCCTATCTCACCCAAGAGTCCAGGAAAAGACCTCCTGGGCACTGGCCATGGTGCGGGGAAGGTCGTGGGGCAGACTTCCTGATGCCTGTTACAGGCAGCCGGGCTGAACGCACCAATTTTCAGGGAAAGCAGAGGCAATCTGGAAATCACGTTCCAATCATCACCATCTGGCAACCAAATCCTAGCACATGGTAGGTGTGGTCACGGTAGGTGACCAGTAAACAGTGGAGAATTCCGGGCCATCTCAAGTTTCACATCTCATGACTTCGAGTCTGTTGATTCTCCATTCAGTCACTACACACAGCGCTTAAGGGACACTTGTGCCTCATCCCTGGGGAAATGACTTTCCTCATTTGTCTCCTCCTCTCCCACCCCCAAACCCCCCTCCACCCGCAGGGACAGCCTTCCTTTGAACTCTCTTGCCACCCCACTTTCAAATCTCCAGGGACATCAGGTAGGAAGCATCTTCGAGATGTTTCTTTCTTGGCCAACTCTCAGGTTGCCATTTTGGATTGCTAAATGGCCTCCTAATTCCCATTTCATGCCCCGTGCTTTGTCGCTTGTTGGCTCTACAGGACTGTCAGGACCTATTTACTAAACCTCGCCTATGTCCTCCTTCAGAACTCCTCAGCCGGGCTCTTTCTCCTGTTCTGTATTCTGTTCACTGCTCAGCCACCCTCACAGCCGCGACCCAAGAGCCCATGTGGAAGAGGCAGCTGAGCTCCATGACACATTTCGAAGAGAAATATCCACTCCTTCCTGAGTCTGTGACGTCTTAAATACCGGAAGCCTGTGTCTCTATTAAAGAGTTGCCAAAAAATGACAAGTGGGCTTCTTATTAAACAAAGCGTGTAACTTGGAGCCATATGAGTCACATTGAGGTAAACCTGCTTGGGGGGCTTGGGGGAAGGGGCGGTGGCCTGCCAGTCACTCCTATGCACACTTGGTTCTCTGGGGGTGGGTTGGGGGGGAGATTCTTTCAGACCAAGTAGAAAAGAAAAATCTATCCTCTGATGCAATTTGGAGCCTCTTTTTTTTTTTTTTTTCCTGCTGAAGATTTTGCAGTGAAAACATTTTTACAGACATGGATTAATGGCCAAAAAATACAGTGATTCCCTAAATGTTAATAAAGTTTTAACATAAAAAATAGATTTTCTGAGATAGCAACTGGCAGTTTGGGGATAGAAATAATGTATTCAGTAAATAAATTTCACACAGCCCAGCTAAGCACTCCTACAGACTATTCAGATCAATATTTGATGAGAATGTATCAAAGCAAACTTATTGCTATGAGGAGCCACTGCTGTCTTTTGATTGAAGTTAATGAAGCAGACATATTAGTGTAAAGCACTTGCTGGATGCATTTGAAATTTGTCCTAACCACCACTAGTGCTGCTAATGGAAGATGGTAATTACTGTCCACATAATTCTGAAATAATTAGGAAAATGGGCACTTTTCGGAATCATCCTATTTAAAATGCAGGCCCAATAACAGAAAAGTTTCTAGACATGTGCTGACTTGAATCAGTGAAGATAAAAGTGACAGAGCGCCTTTTTACTTTACAATTGAAATCCCTCTTCTTTCACCGAACAGCTTTAGAAGGACGAGGGAGCCGGAAACCTTGCCGATGCCGAGGCGTGGAGAAGGCCTCAGGAGGTGAAGTGTGGAAGCAACGGGATGGCTCCCGTCCCCATTAGTTAGAGATGCTGTAGCCAGCCTGGGACTTGAGAGCCCTCCTGCCTTGTTGTGTTACAGGAAGCGGAGTCTCCAAGGTGCTTCCCTGGAGGCATAATCTAGATCACGGAGTTGACAAGGACTGCCGAGGACTCGAGAGGTTGGGAGCCTTCCGCTCCTTCTCTGCATAAGTCCTGGAGGGAATGGACAGGTGGGCCCTGCTCCCGGGTCAGGCCTGGGCTCCGCGGCTTTGCAGTCGGGGCGCCCTCCTGACTGCAACAGGAGGAATGCTAGATGCCAGAAACGCGGAGGGGGGGAGACAAATGGTTCCTGGAAGCATATTGTCAATTGTGAGGCAGCACCCCCTGCACCCCAACCCCCCGAAGGAGAAGGAGCTGCTTTAAGAAGGGATCCAGGGGGCAGCCCGGGTGGCTCAGCAGTTGAGCAGCTGCCTTTGGCTCAGGGCGTGATCCTGGGGACCTAGGATTGAGCCCCACGGCTGGCTCCCTGCATGGAGCCTGCTTCTCCCTCTGCCTGGGTCTCTGCCTCTCTCTCTGCATCTCTCTGTGTCTCTCATGGATAAATAAATAAAATCTTAAAAAAAAAGAGAGAGAGGAAAAAAAAGAAGGGATCCTGGGACACCATCAATGAAGAGGAGGCAACCCGATAAGCAAATGTGGTCTCCGCAGGCCCCAGGCACGCGTGCGCCGTCCTAGCACGTGGGAAGTGTCTCGAGAGTAGTTTGCAATTGCAAAAAGGGCATTAAGGCCTTGCAAAGCTGCGGGCCCAGGCCGTGCGGGGGAACGAGGTCTGCTCGGAGTGGGCGGCTGCGTGGCTGGGACTGCAGGCGCCCCGCGGCCCACCCCCCCGGACCTTGGCACCCCTCCCATACGTGGCTCTGCTGAGGCCATTGTGCAAGCTGGCGATGAGCATGCCCCACAGGAAAACGTGATCTCGGGGGATCCCTGGATGGCTCAGCGGTTTAGCACCTGCCTTCGGCCCAGGCTGTGGTCCTGGGGTCCCGGGATCGGGTCCCACGTCGGGCTCCCTGCATGGAGCCTGCTTCTCCCTCTGCCTGTGTCTCTGCCTCTCTTTCTCTCTCTCTCTCTCTCTCTCCCTCCCTCCCTCTCCCTCTCCCTCTCCCTCTCCCCCTGTATCTCTCATGAATCAATCAATCAATCAATCAATCAATCCATCTTAAAAACAAACAAAAAACAAAACACCTGGTCTTGGAAAGAAAAAGAAAGGGACAGAGAGTGAAGGAAAAACACCTGTCACCAGAGAAAGCAAAGAAAATCTGTCAAGAGACTGAGGCTCTTAAAAAAAAAAAAAGCCATTTCCTCTGGTTCTTTTCCCAGTGGTTCTCTAGGACGTCCAGCGGGAAGTCCACACCAGTGACCCTGAGGTTCATTCGAGTTGCTCCATCCTTGACGCTTGGCCCTCTGTCACCCAAAGCAGAGTCTTCTCCACCGCGGGTCGGGAACGCCGCACTCCCCTCCACTGGTCCCTCCGGTGACGCAGCCCCGCCCAGGTGCACGGCAGCCCCACTCGGGTCCGGTCCGCCCCGGGGTCCTCAGGGGCAGCGGGTGGCAGCAGGCAGCGCCGTCTCCTAGCAAGTGCCTGGTTCAGCGTGATCCTTGCTGAGGCGGAAAGAGAAATGTCCTGGAAGCCTATGGAGTAGCTCTGTCTTACCCCAAATATGCAGATGCAGTGAAACGCTGGGACACCTGCACCCCGAAGTTTCTAGCAGCAATGTCCACAATAGCCACACTGTGGAAGGAGCCTCGGTGTCCATCGAAAGATGATGGATAAAGAAGCTGTGGTCTATGTATACAATGGAATATTCCTCAGCCATTAGAAACGACAAATACCCACCATTTGCTTCAACGTGGATGGAACTGGAGGGTATTATGCTGAGTGAAGTAAGTCAGTCGGAGAAGGACAAACATTATATGGTCTCACTCATACAGGGAATATAAGAAATAGTAAAGGGATTATAGGGGAAAGGAGAGAAAATGAGTGGGAAATATCAGAGAGGGAGACAGAACACGAGAGACTCTTAACTCTGGGAAACGAACTAGGGGTGGTGGAAGGGGAGGAGGGCGGGGGGTGGGGGTGACTGGGTGACTGGCACTGAGTGGGGGCACTTGACGGGAGGAGCACTGGGTGTTATGCTATATGTTGGCAAATCGAACTCCAATAAAACATATATACATATATAAAGAAGGCTATTGAGGGATTTCATGGACCAAGAAAAGGTGGGAAGACAGCGGGCCTTAGGGGCATTGGGAGTCAGGGGCTCAAATGCTGCCCATCCTGTGCCCCTGGGCATGACACTCTCTTTCTCTCAGCTTCTTCCACATTCTGGGGAACACGGAGACCAACGGTTCTTGTGCTGCACATCTCACAGGCTTCCCACCAGAGGATGACTTCTGTTCCCTCCTCAAGTTCACTTCAGATAATTCAAGAGGAGTGCTTGAATTGGCCTGCTTGCTCCAGATGCCTCTCTGCAGACAAATCTCGTAGGGACTAGGGACCGGGGCAGAATCACTGTAGACCCGCCCCCCCGGGACCTGGGGCTGTGTGCCATGTCCAGAGGAGACAGGAGGTCTCTGCGATCTGAGCAGCCTCACTGGTCGGTGTCCCCTACAGTGACCCGTGGTCTCTCATGAATTGCCACTTCCCGTTGCATGCATCACACCTCGTCTCCCAAACAATTTTGTCCGCTCTTGGAGGGCTGGGGCTAGGACCACATAGTATCCTTCTAGAGCCCCCATGGCGCTTAGTTTAGTTCTCTGCAATTCCATTTATTTACAGGACCATTTTTTTTCCTCCAAGGTTTTATTTAAATTCCAGCTAGTTAACATACGGTGCAATACTAGTTTCAGGTGTAGAATCCAGTGATTCACCACCCACATAAAACACCCAGGGCTCATCACAAGTGCCCTCCATGGTACCCATCACCCAGCCAACCCATACCTTCACCCACCTCCCCTCCAGCAACCAACAGTTTGCTCTCCATGGCTACCAGTCTGCTTCTTGGTTGGCCACTCTTTTCCCCTCTGCTCTGTTCATTTGCTTTGTTTCTTAAATTCCACATATGGGGAATCCCTGGGTAGCTCAGCGGTTTAGCACCTGCCTTCGGCCCAGGGCGTGATCCTGGAGTCGCGGTATCGGGTCCCACGTCGGGCTCCCTGCATGGAGCCTGCTTCTCCCTCGGCCTGTGTCTCTGCCTCTCTTTCCCTCTGTGTCTCTCATGAATAAATAAATAAAATCTTTTTTAAAAATTCCACATATGACTAAGCTTATATGGTATTTATCTTTCTCTGACTGATTTCACTTAGCATAATACTCTCTAGCTCCATCCATGTTGTTGGCACATGGCAAGGTTTCATTCTTTTTTATGGCTGAGTAATATTCCAGTGTGTGTGTGTGTGTGTGTGTGTGTGTACACATTACCACCTCTTCTTTATCCATTCATCATTTAATGGACATTTGAGCTCTTTCTAGAATTTGGTTATTGCTGATAATGCTGCTGTCAACATCAGGGTGCATGTATCCCTTCAAATCTGTAATGTTGTGTCCTTTCGGTAAATCCCCAGCAGTGCAATTGCTGGATCGTAGGGTAGTCCTACTTTTAACTTTTTGAGGAAGCTCCAGGGTGTTTCCCACAGTGGCTGCACCAGTTTGCATTCCCACCAGTAGTGCAAGAGGGCTCCCCTTTCTCCACATCCTCACCAACACATGTTGTTTCCTGTCTTGTTAATTTTAGCCATTCTGACTGGTATGAGTGATATCTCTCTGTAGTTTTGATTTGCGTTTCCTTGATGATCAGTGATGTTGGGTGTCTTTTCATGTGTCTGTTGGCCATCTGGGTGTCTTCTTTGGATGAATATCTATTCATGTCTTCTGCCTATTTTTAAACTGGATTATTCATTTTTTGGGGTGTTGGGTTATATCAGTTCTTTATATATTTCAGGTACTATCTCTTTATCAGAATGTCATATACTAATATCTTCTCTCATTCCATAGGTTGCCTTTTGGTTTTGTTGATCCTTTCCTTCACTGTGCAGAAGCTTTATATTTTGAGGAAGTCCCAATAGTTTATTTTTGCTTTTGTTTCCCTTACCTCAGGAGACAGATCTAGTAAGAAGTTGCTACTGCCAATGTCAAAGAGTACTGCCTACACAACCATGTATTGAGTGACTCTTCTCTGGCAAACCAGATGTTATGTGTAGATACTTGTCATCCACCTGATTCTTGCCATAAACCACTTGTAGTTCCCTAAAACCTCCATGCCATTTCTCACCTCTCACCTCTCTGCCTTCCCGCATGCTATTTTCTCCATCCATAATACCTTTCCAATTCTTCTTCCCCTGACAGAAAAGTCCATGGGGGGGGGCATCTAGGTGGTTCAATGGTTGAGTGTCTGCCTTCAGCTCAGGTCATGATTCTGGGATCTGCCTTCAGCTCAGGTCATGATCCCGGGGTCCTGAGACCAAGTTCTGCACCAGGCCCCCCACAGGGAGCCTGCTTCTCCCTCAGCCTATGTCTCTGCCTCTCTCTGTGTGTCTCTCATGAATAAATAAATAAAATCTTAAAAAAAAGAAAAACCCATTGGGCCTTTAAGATTCAATTCTATGTTACTACTTCTGGAAAGCCTTTCCTGACCATATATACCCCTGTCCCTTCATCCCAAGACTAGATGAAGCATCCCTCTTCTGTGCTCCCACAGGCTCCTTCATGGCACTTATTGCTTATCACTGTGCAGTGTTTTCATTTACTTGTTGGTCTCATGTACTAAGTGGGTAGTTCTCAAAATGTGGTCCCTGGACCATCATCATTACCTGGGAACTTGTTAGAAATGCATATTCTTGGGTCTCACTCCAGGTCTAAGAAATCAGAGATTCTGAGGGTATACACAGCAATCTGTGTTTATTTATTTATTTTAAAGATTTTATTTATTTATTTTGAGAGAGAAAGCATGAGTTGGGGGTAGAGGCAGAGGGAGAAGGAGAAGCAGACTCCCCACTGAGCAAGGAGCCTAACACAGGGCTCGATCCCAAAACCCTGAGATCATGACCTGAACTGAAGACAGACGCTTCACCAACTGAGGGACCCAGGCACCCCTGGCAATCTGTGTTTAAATGAGCCATCCAAATAATTCTAATGCATGCCCAAGTTTGAGAACCACTGAGACAGGCATCTCTAGTAGTCTACATGGTCTAGCTCATAGTAAGTGCTCGGTAAAATTTTTAAGATTTTTATTTATTTATTTGAGAGAGAGCATGAGAGAGCATACAAGCAGTGGGGAGGGGATGGAGGTGGAGGTGGGGAATGGAGGGCAGAGAGAGGGAGAAGCAGATTCTTCACCAAGCAGGGAGCTCAACTGGCTCTATCCCAGGAGTCTGGGATCATGACTTGAGCTGAAGGCAAATGTGTAACCAACTGAGCCACCCAGGCACCCGGTTTTGATGAATGTTTTGATGAATGAATGAATGAGTCAATATTTCCTACTTCATGTGAGGATTTTGGGATGTGTTGTTTCTCCTCGCTTGTTTCTCAGGCAATACCAACAGGTAGATGACTGATTTCCATTCATTAGTTAGACCATCCATTTATTTATTCATGTGTTAGACTATCTAGAAACCTTGACATCCAGAGTAGCATTTGTACTGTTGGCCACAACAGTGTGCATAGCCCCCCCAACCACCAGGAGTCTTTTGGGAGCCTACTTTCATGGCTATGTGCCACAACTTTTTTATAAACCTAATCTCTTCCATTGATGCCTTTTTAAAATAAACAAGAATTCCAGAGAAAAGTATGCTCTTGCAGCTGCTGATGGCCTTTGAGCCTTGCATGATTTAAAAAAAAATGCCCTTAATCCTGATGCTTCCAAGTCATCTTCGCAGACAAACCTTGGGCTTAGTTGTAAACAAATTAAAGACTGAAAACTTCGTTGGCACATTCTTTCCAGAACTTTATTGCTGTCTGCGAGTTACTTGGTTCCTTTCAGAGGGAGCAATCTCTGCGCACTGGGCCGAGCAGGGCTGTCCTGCACCTTGGCAGAGCCGAGTGGGAGTGTGTGTGAGAGACTGAGCTGTCTCAATAGCCCAATGTTATGCTTTCAGCAAGCTTTTGAGAACAAAGTCTCTGTTTTTATTGCTCTCCCTGCCAGTGATTGCGACTGGCTTCTTTCAGTGGGACATTCCATGCCTTTGCACTGAGTGCCAAAGCAGGGCATCCCCTGAGTGCTCCAAGCTCCTCACAGAGCCCTGAAATGAGGCCATTCTGGAGGCCACCCCCTCTTGCATTCTGCACACACACACACACACACACACACACACACACACACACACACACAATTTTCTGATAATCCTTTCCTGTATCCCAAAGAAGACAGTGAACATAAAGCCCCCAAGAGCAAAGTACTCTTTATTATACCAACTTGCTACATAAAAAAAAAACAAACTATAAGTAATTAGTTTCTTGGAGTTTGTTCTACATTGTGATGTCCAAAACTTCACACACACACACACACACACACACACACAGAATGAAGTGCTTAAAGCTTGGAGGTTAAGGTTAAACCCATAAAGGATAAATGCATACATTATGTAGAGAGGTTTCACATATGTGATGTCAGATGGAGCTATATAGAGCAATTCCAGAAAGCCAGTCTGTGGTTGCATCATAACACCCAGAGATTCATATTTGAAGTGCAGATTCGCTTGGAGTGTCTCATTCAGTAGGTTCCATGGGTTTCCTCATCCACGAAATTGTTATTTTTATCAATTGCCTTAGGTAATTCTGAAGTTCAGCTACTGTTGGAAGTTACTGGATTAGGTGGTGCTCAACTCTCTTTCCAATGTAGTCTATAATGTTTTGTATTATCATTGCACACTTTGTGATTCTCACGGTCTCTTTCTCTCTCACACAAATGCACATGTACACACACACACACACACACGTCTATCTAAATAAGGGAAGTGATACCAATTTCAACATTATATCAAAGGTCAGAAAACCTGGGTTATGGTTCCATCTCTGCCACATACTTGCTGTTACTTGAGATAAGTTATTAGCCTCCTCTTGCCTTCGGTTTCCTTACACACAAAACAAATAGTGTGTACTACTAGGTCCAATAGTGTGCTGGTGAAAAGAAAAAAAAAAAGGATTTGTAGTGTTTGTAGCATTTGCCAGTTTGCATGGCGTAAATAATCCCACCCACCATGGCTCCTTTCAAGCTATCAACGTGATATCACTGAACGTGGAGTGGAGAGGAGAGGAGATGCACACACTCTACTCTCTCAAGTTAGTACAAACTGGCTCCAGCTCAGGACTGACCAGATCCCTCCCAACTTTAAATGTCTATATTCCATTTTATGCAATTAGTGAATTAATAATGGTAGCACCTCCTCTTTAAAGAAAATGAAAGTCAGTCATTCGTGCTATGGAGAGGGCCTGAACTCTGTATTTGGACAGACTTTTTTTTTTTTTTGGACACATATTTCTTCTTTCTTTCTTTCTTTCTTTCTTTCTTTCTTTCTTTCTTTCTTTCTTTCTTCTTTCTTCTTTCTTTCTTTTTCTTTTTTTTTTATTGGAGTTCAATTTGCCAACATATAGCATAACACCCAGTGCTCATCCCATCAAGTTCCCCCCTCAGTGCCCATCACCCAGTCACCCCAGCCCCCCGCCCACCTCCCTTTCTACCACCCCTTGTTCGTTTCCGAGTTAGGAGTCTCTCATGTTCTGTCTCCCTTTCTGGTATATTGGACACACTTTTAAATTCCAGCTCCGTCATTTGAAGATATGTGACCCTTGACAAGGTAATTAACTTATGGGTCCTGGCTTTCTCATTTGTAAACAAACCAAAACACCCCATTTTAAGTGAGGAGTAATGAGTGAATGTATGTAGAGTACTTAGCATAGTGTCTAGTATCTGTAACATGTGAATGAATTAAATAAGAAATAATAAGAAAAACAATAGCAGTCATAGCATTAGAAGCAGCAGCACAGGCTGAGTAATACCCCATTGTATGGGTATACTGCATTTTCTTTATCCATGGAAGGGCCTGGAAGATGTTAAATGAAGTGAGTCACAGAAGGACAAATACTGCATGATGCCACTTATGTGAGATATCTAAAACAGTCAAACATATAGAAACAGAGGATAGAATGGTGGTTGTCAGAGGCCAGGGGAGAGGAAATGAGGAATTGCTAATCAATGGGTATGACATTACAAGGTTGAGTAAGTTCTAGAGATCTGTTCTATAACATCAAGCCTGTAGTTAACAGTACCGTATTATATGCTTAGAAACCTGTCAAGAGGGTAGATCTTGCACTGTGTTCTTGCCACACACAAAAGACCAAGGAGACACGTGAAATCTTTTTTAAAAAGATTTTTATTAATTTATTTATTAGACACACACACACACAGAGAGGGAGGGGGTGCGTAGAGACACAGGCAGAGTGAGAAGCAGGCTCCATGCAGGGAGCCTGATGTGGGACTCGATCCCAGGTTTCCAGGATCACGCCCTGGGCTGGTGGCACTAAGCTGCTAAGCCACCGGGGGCTGCCCCACATGAAATCTTCTAGAAGGTTGGATATGTTTATTACCTTGTTTATGGCAATGGTATGACAGGTGTATGCATATGTCCAAACTCTTCCAAATGTGTACATTAAATATGGTAACTTTTTGTATATCAAATATACACCAATTAAAAAAATATACTAGCACCAGGCAGGAAAAATCTTTCAAGGGAGAGTGTGAAAGAGAGCTCACAATAAAACTCGAGGTTAATGATAATATTACTTACTGTTTTATTGGGAACTTTCTCCATGTTCTAGACACTGTACTAAGAGCTTTACATGGTTATCTGGTTTTAAAAGCACAGAGAGCTACAAGTGTTATAAACCAAACTGTCACTTTAAAAAGTCTTTTAGATGTCTTAAAAGCTAGTTTTAGGTTTGAGCTTCTACACAGGACAATTTTCAGGAGGATGAATCTGGAGAGGAACAGAGATATGAAACCAATTTACCACAGTCCTGAGCTTTGTACTTTGTATTCGAACCAATTCATTAGTAAAGTCATGCAGTGGACATTCACTATATGCTAGATACTGAACAAGTCACTGGGGGAGGAGGGAATGCAAATGTGAATAATACAGGGCTTCTGTATTAGTGGGAGAGACAGACTCAGGCATAAATCACATTGATTTAAAGCTGACTCAAACCAACTTTTCTCATGGTCTCTTAGACTGTTTGTCTTCCAAGTCATTCACCTGGGCCTCTTATTCCCAGTCTTTTGTTCTAAACACAGTGTGCTCTCTTTTGAAACTACAGGAGGCATGTTTCAGTGAGTGTGTAGTGAAAAGACATCAGGGATTGAAACCCGATCCCTATCCTATTTACTAGCTGTAGCAGCCAGGGCAATTTCCATCACCACTTTTTATTTATTTTATTTTTAATTAAAAAAAAGATTTTATTTATTTGAGAGAGAGAAAGAGAGAGAGAGAGCATGCAGAGGGAGAGGGAGAAGCAGACTTCCCACTGAGTGCAGAGCCCTACTAAGGGCTCAACGTGCTGCTTGATGTGGGGCTCGATGCAGGGCTCGATCCCAGGACCCTGAGACATGATGTGAGCTGAAGGCAGATGCTTAAGTGACTGAGCCACACAGGCACCCCTATTTTGAAGTTTTTAAATTTATTTTTATTTTTTAATTTTTTTAAATTTTATACTCGGGACTCAAATATTACCTATTGTTTTTGGTGACCTTATGAAGTAAATTGATACTAGTTCTTGTAATATATCCCAAAATATACAATGGCTCAAACCTGATAGAAGCTTGCTCACATAAATTCTAAAACAGGTCTTTCTGATTAGCAAGTGGTTCTTTTTCAGGTAGTGATTCAGGGACTAGGATTCTTCTATCCCATGCATCCACCAACTTCAATAAATGACTTTCAAAAAAAATAAATGACTTTCAAGGTCATCAGGCTATGATACTTCCACCAGGAAAGAAAGAATCTGAAGAATCCACTGTGGAAGATTTTATTTTAAAGTATTTATTGGGGATCCCTGGGTGGCTCAGTGGTTTAGAGCCTGCCTTCCGCCCAGAGCCTGATCCTGGAGACCCTGGATCGAGTCCCACATTGGGCGCCCTGTATGGAGCCTGGTTCCGCCTGTCTCTGCTGCCCCCCCTGCCCCGTGTCTCTCATGAATAAATAAAATCTTTAAAAAAGTATTTATTTATTTGTTTATTTATTTATTTATTTGAGAGAGAGAGAGAGAATGAGAGAGAACGCTATGGAAAGGAAGTGCCAGGAGGAGCAGAGGGAGAGGGACAAGAAGACTCCATGCTCAGCGTTCATGACCTGAGCTGAAATCACGTTGGATGCCCAACCAACCGAGCCACTCAGGCACTCCCACTGTGGAAAATTTTATGGACCAGTCCTGGAAGGAGTGCATATGACTTCCTCTGATAATCCACTGACTAAAGCTCAGTCATATCACTATACTTAACTCCATGAAAGGCAGAGAAAAGTGGAAATAAGAAGAAATATTTTGGTGCGTAGCTGACTAGTCTCTACTACAGAAATCAAGTAACTCTTTCTCATTCAACTCTAAAGATCTCACTCAACATAACACCATGTGATGTCAAGTTATGTATATTTAGTTTTTTTAAAAAAAATTTATTGGGGATCCCTGGGTGGCTCAGCGGTTTAGCGCCTGCCTTTGGCCCAGGGTGCGATCCTGGAGCCCCGGGATCGAGTCCCGCGTCAGGCTCCCTGCATGGAGCCTGCCTCTCTCTCTGCCTGTGTCTCTACCTCTCTCTCTCTCTCTCTGTCTATCACAAATAAATAAAATCTTTAAAAAAATTTATTAAGTAGACTCTACCCCCACCGCAGGGCTTAAACTTACAACCCCAAGATCAAGAGTTGCATGCTCTACTCACTGAGCCAGCCAGGTGCCCCTGTATACAGATTTTTAATAAATATTAACAGTATCAGAGAATTTCTAGGTACTATAGTTGCATATCTGGATACAAGGAGAGATGGTCTAAGCAAACTTTCTCTTGTCTTTGCACTTGGTGATTTTCCAACACTTTGCTGCTGCTTTATCTGCTATTCATCAGCTTCTATCTCGAGGGACTCCAGTTTGCATAGTCTACTGTGTGGAGCTTAAATGATAATAAAACAAAACTCGAGCAACGAGCTAAGGATCAAGAGTAAAAAAGAAAAAAAAAAGAGTAAAAAAGAAGTCATGGATCAGTACTGAACTGATGGAAGTACAAAGAGGGCAGGAGAAATGTCAGAAGCCTAGCTAGAAGGAAAAAAGTAAGAATATGCAAGTACTGACGGTAGAGAAAACCATATCTCACGACAATTATTAGAGATCAGGGTACTTGTGAAAACTATCCCAGTGTCTCAGAGGCAGAGCCAGAAGAGAGAGTCATGTTTATAATGCCAAAAGCAAAATGCACTGACAGAAGGATTAACAAACTTGCTAGTATTCTATCTTCTTGGGGGGGGGGAGGGTTCTTATAGCGCTTTCTACATTATGCAAATCATCACAATTTGTAATTATATAAGTATTTTTATTTGTTTAATGTGTATCTCTCCAACCAGACTGAAGACCGTATGAGGGAAAGAACTGTATGTTCATCAGTGCTGAGCACAGTGCTCGACACGTAGTAGTAGCTGCTCAATAAATACTTGCTGGATGGATGGATGGATGGATGGATGGATAGCTATATAATTATCTTAGTTCAACTAAAACTTGGGTGACCTCCTAGAAGATATCCTGCAATCTTAACAATGTCCTTCTATTTAAAACTACTTGTTTTGTTTCCAAACTTTCCTATTTCCCAAATCTGATCATTTTTATTTAGTCCCCTTCATAGGCTTCTCTTCCTCTGCTCATCTCCTAACTATTGAGTCTCCCTGAGTTCTGCTCCTTGGCCACTATTCTTTTGTTCTATACGCCTTCCAGAGATGGTCTCTTCTGACCCAGTCAGCTCCTTGTTGATGGCTCTGATGACTCCATACAGAGTCATGTATGCTTACTACATGGCAGGTACATGGTTTACACAAAGTAGGCTCCCACCTAAGGGAGTTACAGTTTCCTCTGTGTTGATCTCTTTTTTCCAGAGACATTTGCATCTCTTTAACTTTATTCCTCACCTTCAGATTTCAGATCATGTGAACTGCTGGCTGCCTTCATTTTGAGTCTCAAGCCCATCTTAATTAAAACCATACTCATATTTTCTTGCCAACCTGCTTCTGTTTCTGTGCTTTCTATCTGCGTTTTTATGTGTGGAAGTGTGTTGCCCCCCTGTGCAAATATCTATCATAGCACTTAGCACATTCTATTGAAATTCTGTCACAATCTATAAGCAGCTAACAACCTCTAGAATGGGCTGTGTCTGATTTATCTTTGTGCTCCCAAGACCTAGCACGGTATATGACGCAGAGCTGATATTTGCTGAAATGAGTTCATGTATGTGTATCATGATTACTCTTCCAGGTTCCTTAGCTTGACCCCTTGAAGCTATAGTTGATTTCTCCCTGTTCTGTGATTATAACATTCAATCAACCACAAAATATCATGGATTCCACCTTTAAAATGTCTCAGAGGCTCCTCCTTTCCAATCCCTCTTCCCTTACCCAGAGTCTGTCACCCAAACTATTGTGATGGCCTCTTAGATGTTGTGATTAAATATGATTTCTTCTCCCTAATACATCCTACAAAAGCCCCCTTCCTTCTCTCCTATTCAGCAGATGTTCACTGAGTGACTACTCTTGGCCATGCAGTTTTTTAGACATCTGAAATATGACAGTAAACAAGACAAAACAATTTCCTGAGGAGTTTTCATTTTATTGGGAGAGACCTAAAAGTAATCAACAGTCAAATATATATTCAAATATATATTATTTTCCCCTCCTTATTGAGACATAATTAACATAAACATTGGATAAGTTTAAGGTAAGATGTGATGATTTGACATACATATATATATTGTGAAATGATTACCACAAAAAGGTTAGCTAGCACATCCTTCACTTCACATAGTTACCAAATACTTTTTGTTTTTTTTTAAGATTTTATTTATTTATGAAAGAGAGAGAGAGAAAGAGGCAGAGACACAGGCAGAGGGAGAAGCAGGCTGCATGCAGGCAGCCTGATGCGGGACTTGATCCTGGATCTCCAGGATCATGCCCTAGGCTAAAGGCAGAGGCTCAGCCACTGAGCCACCCAAGGATCCACACTTTTTGGTTGTTAACTATAGTCACTATGCTGCATGTTAGATCTCTAGAACTTATTTATGTTATAATTGGAAGTTCATACCATTTGACCAACCTTATCCATTTCTCCCACTCTTCCACCCCTGGCAACTAACATTCTATTCTCTTTCTACAAGTACATTTTTTTTAGGTCCACGTATAAGTGAGATCATACAGTATTTATCTTTCTGTCTGACTTATTTCATTTACCATAATGCCACCCCAAAGTTTTATTCATGTTGTTGCAAATGGCAGAGTTTCCTTATTTTTATGTCTGAATAATATTTCAGGGTATATATTATACCACAAATTTAATTTATCCATCTGTCAGTGGACACTTAGATTGTTTCCATGCCCTGGCTATTGTAAATAATGCTGCAATGAACATGTGGGTGCTTATATCTGTTCAAAATAGTGATTTTCTTTCCTTTGAATATATACCCAGAAGTAGGATTCCAGGATCATATGGTAGTTCTATTTTTAATTTTTGGGATAAACCTCCATATTTTAAAAAAGATTTTATTTATTTATTGAAGAGAGAGAGAGAGAGCACGGGAAGAGGGGAGGAGCAGAGGGAGAGGGAGAAGCAGACTCTCCGCTAAGCAGGGAGCCCAAGGCAAGGCTCCATCCCAGAACCCTGGGATCATGACCTGAGCCTGAGCCAAAGGCCTATGCTTAACCAACTGAGCCACCCAGGCACCCCAAGGAACCTCCATATTGATTTTTATAGTAGCTATACCAATTTACACTCCCACCAACAGTGCGTGAGAGTTCCCTTTTCTCCACATCTTCACTAGCACTTATCTCTTATCTTTTTGACGATAGCCATTCTAAGAGGTATGAGGTGATATCTCATGGTGATATTAGTTTACCTTTCCCTGATGATTAGTGATGTTGTGCATCTTTCCGTGTACCTGTTGGCTCTTTGTGCGTGTGCCTTCTTTGGAAAATTTTTTTATTTAGTTCCTCTGTCCAATTTTTAATCAGATCATTTGGGTTTTGCTATTGAATGGTATGAGTTCCTTACATATTTTGGATACTAGCCACTTATCAGATATATGATTTCCAAATATTTTCTGCAATTCCTTAGGTTGCATTTTTGTTTTGTTGATCACTTCTTTTGCTATGCAAAATTTCTTCAGTCCAGTTTATTTAGTTTTGCTTTTGTTGCTTGTGTCATATATCGTAAAACAATGTCCAACGCTAGGAAGAAAGAAAAGAAGCAGGGTAAATGGATAGATGAGTGGTTCCTTGAAGTGTGAGTTAAGGGATACTTAGATTGGGTACTCAGATAAAGTGTTTTTGAAGAGGCAACATTTGAATAAAGTTAAAGAGATGCAAATGTCTCTGGAAAAAAGAGATCAACACAGAGGAAACTGTAACTCCCTTAGGTGGGAGCCTACTTTGTGTAAACCATGTACCTGCCATGTAGTAAGCAAGAGGTCATCAGGAACTAGAGTCATGTAGGACCTTAGAGATGGTAGTACAAGCATTGAATTTTATTTTAAGCATGATTGCAATTATTATAAAATTGAGGGCAGTGCCATAATTTGATCCAAGCATTAAAAGATGGCTATGCATTTAACAGGATGTAGGGATGTATATCAATCAGCTGCTGGCACAATAATACTGAAGAAAATTATCCTAAAACTCAGAGACACACAAAATTTAGCATTTTATCTTCCTTAAGCATTGGTGGATTGGCTATAGGCTGGACTCAGGTCTGCCCCATGTTTCTCATGTTCTTTGAACCAGCAGCTTACTCAAGTCATGTCTCTTTCATATAAATGGCAGAAGCAAAAGAGGGCAAGATCAAACACACAAACGTATTTTGAGCCTCTACTTGTGTCTCATCCATTAATATCATATTGGCCAAACAAGTCACATGGGGTGGGAGAAGTTCATGCTTCTTATGGAGTTGAGGGGGATGGATGTGAAAATGTTTCTTGCCAAAAATCCAGTCCAAGCAAGATGAAAGATTGGAAACACAGAAATGTACGAGGCTATCAATATAGTCCATTGAGGGCATTGAGGGGTGGTGATCATTGGGACCAGGAAGTGGTGGTAAAAATGGTGAGAAATGGATGGATTTAGGATATAATTTAAAGGTAATACTCACAGGAGTTAAAAATGATTCCATATAGGGGCTAAGGAAATCATACATGACTCAGGTGTTTTACTTGAGCAATGGCACTTACAGGTGCCATTTACCAAGATAGGAAAGATTGAAGGAAGAACAGGCTCTTGAGCTTGGACATGTTATAATTAGAGAAACCTACTAGACATCTACTGAAGATGGTTATGTTGACTATGAGTCTAGAAGTCAAGAAAGAGGGTAGAACTGGAGATATACATTAAGTCATAAGCATTTAGATGGAATCTAAAGCCTTGAGTCTGGATGAAATGATTCTCAAATAATCTCCCAAACCCAGGTATGGTCATCCTGGTCCCTGATGTTTCCAGTCTCATTTCCTGGTATCTGTTCCTGATGCCCTTACAATTTATTTAAAGAAGACTAACTTCACATTCTCAAAATGTGCCTATACTTTCTCCTCAATTTTGTTCATGCCATTCCTTTTGCTTGGAATGCTCTATTTCTCGATTTCTTTTAGTTGAAATTCCCCTTTTGGAAGACCAGACTCCTATGATACTTTCTGCATGAAGCCTTCAAAAATACCTACATCTCTGGGGTGTCTTGGTGGCTCAGTTGGTTAAGTGTCTGCCTTCACAGGATCCTAGGATCAAGCCCTGCATCAGGCTCCCTGCTCAGCAGGGAGTCTGCTTTTACGTCTCCCTCTGCTTCTCCCCCATTCTCTCTCCCTCTCTCAAATGAATAAATAAAATCTTAAAAAAAAAACACCTACATCTGGAATTGATCTTTTGATCTTTGCTGCTCCCATAGTTCTGAATACATATAGAGTTCTTGCATCTAGCTATTAAAGCCCAATTGACTCAATTTCTCCAAACTACTTTCCATGGCTCCCATCATACTTCAAATAGACATATCTAGGGATCTGCATAACAGTCTTAAAGCGACTTTTCCAGTCCAAAACTCTCATTTTACAGATAGAAATTTAGGCCCATATATCACAAGTTATAGGCTTGAACATGTACTAGCAATTAGTCTTATTGGTTTGTGTGGCTGTGTTATCTATTAGACTGTTCCAGGGCAGGAACCTGATCTAAATCAAATTTTCATCCCATACTTTTGTAAATTACTAGGGTTGTATAACATTTTCATTGGGTTTGAATTTGGACTATCATCATAGTCTAAGTGGTGCTTATAGAAAAGCCAACCTAGGGACGCCTGGGTGGCTCAGTGGTTAAGTGTTCGCCTTCAGCTCAGGGAGTGATCCTAGGGTCCTGGGATCGAGTCCTGTATCTGGCTCCCCGTGGGAGCCTATGTCTCTGCCTCTTTCTCTGTGTCTCTCATGAGTAAATAAATAAAATCTTAAAAAAAGGAAAAGCCAGTCTAGAGATACAGTGGATAATCATGGCAATATGAGGCTTTTAGGATACTTGCTATACATTGGATTAGTATAAAGAAGGTTCACTGCACTGTGCATCAAAACCAATTGTAAAACCAACATTTTTTTCTTCCTCCTTATACTCCTACGTATTTTTGTTCTCCTACACATTCGACATTCAGAATCCCTGGCTATGGAGAAGGCATACTAGACTGAGGTTTTTTTCAGCATTACTGAAGTATAGTTGACAAATAAAATTGTAAGACATTTAAAGTTTACAACACTACACTGAGGTTTTTAAGAATACTATTGAAACAGTGGAAATTGTAAATAATCTGCCATTTCTCTGAATCAAATAAACATCTTAGGAAGTAGGTAGTGACTTGGGAAGCAAACTGCTGGGCCTTGCCACAATGCCAGGAATTACCCTTTATCCACTCAGGAGTGGGGGATATTGAGCCATCTGCTCCAGGTTAGAAGTGGGAGAGTAAGACACCCAATAGGCCATTTCAAAGAAGGGAATAATTGCTTGACAAAAGAAACTTGTGAAAGACACATTTTAAAGGATATTTTTGAGAGAAGTAGAAATTCCTTAGTTGAAAAAACTGCCAAATTTTAAGTATAAGATAAACTTGCTTCAGAATATTTTTATTGGCTTCTTGGTGATTTAAGTACACATGGGTAGTTTTTGTTTAAAACATAACATTGATCTTATACTGATGATTATTTTTACCTGACCATTTTACAGTGCAGAGGAGACAGCATTGCCCTGGAAGGCAAGAGAACTAGCTTCTTGTCTCAGCAATGCCACAAACCATTATATGATGGTAAATAAATAAATAAGTAGATGAATCTTTAAAAAGAAGAAGAAGAGGAATTGAGATGTTATTATAGGAAGAATAGTTCTCCCTCCTAAAAATGTCCATGTCTTAATCCCTAGAATTTGTGAACAGGTTGTATTATATGGCAAGAGAGAATTAAAGTTTCATATGAAATCAAGGCTGTTAATCAACTGATTTTGATCTAAGGAGATTATCTGGATTGTCTAGGTAGGCCCAATGTAATGAGAAGGGTCCTTATAAGAGGAGCAGAAGGTTAGAGTCGAAGAGAGAGATTTGAAGATTATATCCTGCTGGCTTTGAAGATAAAAAGGCCATAAACCAAAAAATGCCAGTGGTCTCTAGAAGCTAGAAAAAGCAAGCAAATGGATTTCCCCCTAGATCTTTCAGAGGGAATCCAGCATCACCAACACCTTGATCTTAGCCCATTGATACCCATTTGGTACTTCTGCCCCCTAGAACTGTAAGTTAATGAAATTATGTTGTTTTAAGTCACTAACTTCCAGGTAACATGTTTCTTCAGCCATAGGAAAGTAATAGAGAAGTTCATTCAACAGTATTCGTGTATGTTTATTTAGAGATGGCACATTGACTCAGAGCAAAATACGTAATCTTAAATTATTCTAAATCCATGGAAAGAAATGAATTTGTTATACCCAATAATAAAAATGTCAATAGCTATAATTTATTCACTTACTTGACAAATAATTATTAAATCATTGAACCTACTATGTGCTAGGCACCAAGCTAGCTATTTAGGGGGAACAGCATTAAATGGGGGGTGCAAAATAGGCACCAGGGAGATATCTCTAAAACTTCACCTCATCCTAGGCAACCTCTAGGTCAGCCCAGGCACACAGAAATCTATTGCATACATACTCATATTCAATGGGATAACGTTTATATGCTTTTCCTAAATGAGTGCAAGCTCCCCAGCACTAAGCTCCAATCATGTTCTTATACATCGACATGTCCATCTTTGGCTCACTATTGCAAGACAGAATTCAATTTATTTTAACTTATTTTCTTGGGTGACATTTCACCATGGTACTAAAATCCTTATCCTCAAAATCTCTGGTAATTAAAATGGCATAAAATAGTGAAAGGGATTATAGGGCAAAGGAGGGGAAAATGAGTGGAAAAATTTAGAGAGGGTGACAAAGCATGAGAGACTCCTGACTCTGGGAAATGAACAAGGGGTAGTGGAAGGGGAGGTGGGCGGGGGGATGGGGTGACTGGGTGACGGGGACTGAGGGGGCACTTGACTGGATGAGCACTGGATGTTAAACTATGTGTTGGCAAATCGAACTTCAATAAAAAATATAAAAAAATAAAATGGCATAAACTATGTGGAGAATTTTAAATTGCCATTAAACATAACTTCTGAAGTCCTTTCCAGTGTGTATAAATTCCTACTTAAATGTGTATCCATTTGTGGTGCTTTATTACTACAGATTTTTTTAAAGTTATATGCAAAGTGCATGTAGATTTGGGGATTTTTTTTAAAGATCCTAAGATAATTAGTTATCTTTGATGAGGAGAAGTTTATGTTTGCACACATCAACCAGTCTATCAAATCTACTTATTTGCTACAGCAAAACATTTTCAACAAAGAAAATCTATGAAAACATAAAAGTTTAGGTGAAGCTGAAAATCAAGATCCAGTCAATTAATGCTCCTCTCACAATGGACTTTCTCTTTCAGTGAGAACTCCCTATTAAATATGTCTTTTGGGATCCCTGGGTGGCGCAGCGGTTTGGCGCCTGCCTTTGGCCCAGGGCGCGATCCTGGAGACCCAGGATCGAATCCCACGTCGGGCTCCCGGTGCATGGAGCCTGCTTCTCCCTCTGCCTGTGTCTCTGCCTCTCTCTCTCTCTCTCTCTCTCTCTCTTTCTGTGACTATCATAAATAAATAAAAATTATAAAAAAATAAATATGTCTTTTATGGAGAGGTTGAGCAATGCACCTTTAGACAGGCTTCCATTGTGACATCAGCTTCCCAAACTGCTCCCAGATATTTCTGGGCTGTTGATGGCGTCTTAGGCATTCAAGCTCCCCTCTGTTCCAGAGCTCCTGTCTGCACATTTGCTGCTGCATCCAGTATAACACTGGTCTAGTGATGACCACAGCGTCTTCCCCAGTTCCCACATACAAACTCTCACACAAAATACCTACTAGTATGTTAGATTTCACAAATTTGATTGGAACGGGAAGGCACAGAGGAATGGTGTACTTTTAGCATCACAAAAGAGGTCAGATTGTATTAGCTTCCTATTGCTGCTGTAACAAATTGCCACAAACCTAGTGGATTTAACAAATGATTTATTATCTTACACTCCTGGAAGTCAGAAATCTAAAAGCAGTCTCACCAGACTAAAGTCAAGGTGTCAGTAGGCTTGGTCCCTTCTAGAAGCTTGGGGGGACAACCTGTTTTCTTGCCTTTTCAGATTTTGGAGGCTGCCTGCATTCCTTGGCTCATGATCTCTTTCCCCATCTTTAAAGAGCTTCACTTCAACCTCTGCTTCTTCTGTCCCATCTCTTTTTTTCTTTTGTTTTAAGATTTAAAAAAAAAAGATTTTTATTTATTTATTAATGAGACACACAGAGAGAGGCAGAAACATAGGCAGAGGGAGAAGCAGGCTCCATGCACCGGGAGCCCGACGTGGGATTCGATCCCAGGTCTCCAGGACTGCGCCCTGGGCCAAAGGCAGGCGCCAAACCGCTGTGCCACCCAGGGATCCCCACTTGTCTCCCTCTTATAAGAACTCTTAATGATGACACTGGATCCACCGGCTGATTCAGGATAATCTTTCATCTCAAAATCCTTGATTTAATCACAACTAAAAAAAGTCTCTTTTGTTATATAAGATAACATATTTACAGATTCTGGGGATTAGGCTATCAACATCTTTGGGTGGCCAGTGTTTGGCTTACCACAGTGATGAAATATTTTTTGAAGAGTTCCTTTACCTTCCTACCACCAGGGAATTTTGACTGCCTGGTTCAATTTATGTAGTCCTTCAGGCTCATACATCTTAATAGTTCCCCTCTCTCTTCCTCCCTTCACTTTTCCTCTTCACCCCAACTCTTCACTCAGATTTCCCTAGGTAATTTCAAAATTACCTTACTTTATTATATGTAGCCATTCAATTCTGTATTGCTATTATAAGCTAACTCCAATTCAGGTCTGCCTCTGCCATCTGAAATTATCAGTGCTAAGCAGAACAGTAGGGTTTTTCATTTAGCTGGAACCACTCTCTAGAAACAATGATGACTGTAAAAGAAAGAAAAATACCCTTATATTATGTAGAGTGTTGACATTAAGATCCACAGAACTCCTCCCAGTTATAGTCAGCTCAGCCGGCCAGTATATGAGTTGTAAAAAAGTTGCCTTTTACTTGATATCAAGAGTGTTTCTTGGTCTCTTACCATTGAGCTTAGCAAAAGTGAATTTTTCCTCCTATCACCCAGGGAATAGCTTGCTAAAGCCAATCATGCCAGGCAACCCCAGAATGTCAGAGCTTACTTTCTACTTCAAAGTCTTCCCAGAGTAGGAACAGCATCCTTCTGATGCAGAGGCTTCCCCAGGTCTATTTCACCACATTGACTGGTTAGGAAGGAAGACATAGAGAGGAGAATCCAAAGGAAACTCATGGGTTGAACTGTGCCCTCCAAAATTCACATGTTGGGACCCTAATCCCCATTATCTCAGAATGTACCCTTATTTGGCAATAAGAACCTTGCAGATGTAATCAAGTTTAGATGAGGTGATCAGGCGTGGACCTTAGTGCAGTATGACTGATGTATAGAAAGAGAAAATGGCCATGTGAAGACCACATGGTGAAGGAAGTAGGACCTGGAGTGATACAGTTGCAAGCCAAGGAATGCAAAGATTGATTGTCATCACGACTTGAAGCTAGGAAGAGCCAAAGAAGGATTTGCCTTCTACAGTTTTCAGAGGAATCACGGCCCTGATGATACATTGATTTCTGGAAGTTTTATCTTCCAGAACTGTACAGATAATAAATTTCTGTTGTTGTAAGACACTAAGTGTATGGTACTTGTTGCAGCAACCCTAGTAAACTAATACAGGAACCAAACATAGAAAAGTGAGCTTTTGGTATCTTAGCAACTCCAAATTCTTAGCAAATCAAATTCTAATAAATATATGGCCTAGGCTTATCTATGTCTTACTACTCCTTGTAAGGGATGAATGGGGATAAAGAGTATTGAGTTCTCCCAAAATGTTAGATCTTTACATTTTGCTGTTTTATATGCTAACTCAATGGCCTGTAAGTCAGATCTATAATCAGTTTGGCACAAGACTGACTCTTTAGGGAGGAAATTTACAGACTATCAGAAAAGACCTGGGGTGCCTGGGTTGGTTAAACATCCGACTCTTGATTTCAGCTCAGGTCATGCTCTCAGGGTTGTGAGATCAAGCCCCACCTCAGTGGGCTCTGCACTGGATGTGATGTCTGCTTAGGATTCTCTGTCCTTCTCTGCCCTCCCACCCCAGCCCTGTTTGCATGCTCTTTCACTCTCTCTCTTTCTCTCTCTCTCTCTAAAAAAAATGTCCTACTTGTCTCTTCAGGAAGCTACTTCATTTTTTAGTGCTGTTCTTATGAGTCTACCTCAGACCAAGATGAAAGGCATTTCAGCTTCTCGAGGCCATTGCTTAGTGATGGGTATTTCTCCAAGAAGCCTCTGAAATATTAGACATTTTACTATTAAGTTTTCTCATAAGGCCAAAATGCATATTAAGTAAAAAAAAATCAATGTCTGTTCTTTCTATCCATTAATTATGCTCAGTTGGTTCACTCACATTCAACATGTGAGGATATGCAGTGTGCTTTAAGTTAGGTTATGCTGTACCATTTTAGTGATATCATAATATATAAAGTGTCATATGAAATATATGTAATATATAAATGTCATATGTGACATTTAACACCTCCTCACTTATCAATTCCAATGTCTGTATTCACAGATAAATTCAAATTTCCTAATATAAACAAGAACATCTTCCCTTGTTTTATTTTTCCTTTGTTGTTGTTGCTGTTCTGTTCTGTCCTAAAAAGAAGAGTTTTAGTCAAGTGTCTTGCTAGAGGACAAGTCTTATCTTTAGTGCCTGCAACCTGGGGAGGTTTTTCATAGACTGATATGGCACCTTCAGTACCTGCAAGGTCTCGGATACAAGGTACATTTACAATAGTCAATTGCTTTTCTATACATAAACATTGAACAATTGGAATTTGAAATTAAATATAATATTATTTGTAATAAGATAAAAAACAAATTCTTTGGTAAAAGTCTAAAAAATATATAGGATTTATATATGGAAAATTACAAAACTGACAAAAGAAATTAAAGATCTAAAGAAATAGACATTTTGTGCTCATGGACTGGAAGATTCAGTTTATTATTAAGATGTCAATTCTTTCCAATTGATAGAGAGATTCAACACAATCTCAATTAAATTCCTACAAGCTGTTTTGTAGATATTGACAAACTGGTTCTAAAATTTATATGGAGAGACAAAGACCCAGCATAGCCAACACAATACTGAAGAAGAATGTTGGAGGACTCACACTAGCTGATTTCAAGACTTACTATAAAGCTACCATAATCAAGACCACGTAGTATAGGTGAAAATATAGACACATAGATCAGTGAAATAGAATAGAGGGTTCAGAAATAGACTCACACAAACACAATTAACTGATTTTTTATCAAAAAATGTCAGGCGTTTCATGAAGAAAGAATAGTCTTTTCAACAAATGGTGCTGGAACAATTGGACATCAATATGAAAAATGAATCTAGACACAGACTTTACATTTCACACCAGAAGTAACTCAAAATGAATCATAGACATAAATGTAGAGTAGAGACTATAAAACTTCTAAAAGAAAATATAGGAGAAAATACATGACTTTGAACTTGGTGATGAGTTTTTAGCTACAACACCAAATGCATGATCCTTGAAAGAATATAAATTAGGATATCTGGTCTCTGAAAGACACTGTTAAAAGAATAAAAGGACAAGACATATCTGGGGAGAATAGTTGCAAAATATATATGATAAAGGACTTGTATGCAAAATGTACAAAGAACTCTTAAAACTCAAGTACAAATCTTTCTCAACTGATAAACCCATTGTGAGTTGAAAATATCCTAAGTCGAAAATGCATTCAATACATCTAACCCACCAAACACTTACATGAACCTACAGCTGGGCAAAATCATCTAACACAAAGCCTACTCTATAAGAAAGTGTTGACTATCTCATGTAACTGATTGAATATTCTATTGCAAGTGAAAAGCAGAATGGATGTATGGGCACAGAATGGTTGTATGGATTGTTGACCCTTGTGATTGTATGGCTGACTGGGTGCTATGGCTTGCTGCCCCCACCCAGCTTCATGAGAGTGTTCAGACTGCATATTGTTAACTTGGGAAAAGATCCAAATTCACAATCCCAAGTACAGTTTCTGGTGAATGTATATAATCACTTTTGTACCATTGTAAAGTAAAAAAAATCCTAAGTCAAATTGTAAGTCAGGGACCATCTGCATAAGGAAACAACCTAACTTAAAAATGAGGAAAAGATAGACAGACATCTCATCAAAGATGTACAGATTGAAAATAAGTTTTTCAGCAACACCTCGGGTTCCCATGATGAGAGTCTTTTCTTAAACACTCCTGTACTCCTGCCCCACCCCTTGTTCTCCTCCATGGAAATAGAGTCAGTCACCTAAATGATGAGTTTGATGGAAGAAGTGGCAAAAGTAGTTTAATCTCTTTCTCCATCCTTTCTTTTTGGATCTATCTTACTGCAAAGGGAATGTTCTTTAGACCATTTTACCTGAATGTTGCATGCTTAGTGGTAATCACTTTGCTCTACTTGTTGATGATTAGAGGGTGGTTATGGTGGTATCTGATTATTTTGTACTGCCTATAAATCTGAAAGTAAGTTCTTAATTCTGGAATTCAGTGTTTAGAAAATTGTTGCTTGAACGCTTAAGCCACAAAGTACGGCTCAGCATTTATCAATAATGATGATGCTATTTTCATCTTCATATGTTTTCCCTATCTCAATTTGTTTTGCATTCAGACAAGAAGATGGGTGCTATTAATTTCTACTATAATGCTAACAAAGGAGGTATAAACAACTCCAGAATTTTGGCCATAATGAGTAGTTGGGTAAATAGATTACAGTTGGTTATTATTGGGCTCCAGAGATTTTTTGTTGCGTTCAACAATTTCAAGATGTGGAGATTACTAAAGCATGTTTATAAGCTAATGAGAATCATTCAATAATGAGGTGAAGCCTAATTTTTAGGACAACTGTAGGAGAAAATTTCAGGAAAATGAGAGGGGATAGAATCCAGAGCTCCAGTGAAGAGACGTTGGCCTCTTATAGGAGTGATACTGTCCCTACTATAAAATGAGGAGATAAATGCATAAATAGATAAACTTATGGATTTGTTGGTGGTGGCTGTTGGAAGAAGTTTTTGATTTCTCAGTTCACCATGTGGTGGTGTCAAGTAAAAATGACAGTATAACAGAAGGAATGAAAAGTCTACAGAAAGAGAACTTATGAAATAGTAATTTTAGGTTGTGGAAAGACAAAATTTCTAGGGCAGCCTAGTAGGCTTACTGGTCAGCAGCTTCTCATTCAATATTTTTATTATACAATAAAAGTAAACACAATCAACTCAGTTGTGCAATTTTCTCCAGCAATGGTCAACTACTGAGATGTAGCTATAAAGAAGGTAAGCTAATAAAGTTCATCCAGAGTCTGGTGTTTTCCATGCAAGTTTGACAGAAGAAGAGGGGGGACAAAGGATTCGAAATTACTTATAAGGGAATGATTATAATGATGAGCCGACATGCACTTATATAAGTGAGTTGGAAGGTTCAGAGGTTGTGGTTAGAAAGTAGGATGCTTGATATCAAAAATTTAAAGATGGGGTGCCTGTCTGGCTCAGTTGGTAGAGCATGTGGCACTTTATCTAGGGACTGTGAGTTCAAGCCCCATGTTGGGTATAGAGCCTATTAAAATTTTTTTTTAAAGATAGTATTGTTTCGAGTAATGTCTAGGGTCCAAAGTATGACTATGGAAAGAATGATTGACAAAGTCTTTAAAAATAAAGTTCATTTGTAATGAGTTAAACAAGGAACTTTGCAGCCAGAGTGTTATGTAGGTCATCCACATAGACATTGAAATTACCCAGGGTAATGACAAGAGTTGAGCTAGAGAGGAAGAGAGTGAGAAAGAAGCTAAATCTTCCCTGAAAAAAGTAGATTGACAAGGAAGTAATGGGAAATGACAGGGACAAGAAAGAAGAAGGATGTAGTTGAATGACATGTGCCTCAAAGCAGCAAAGGTAGGAGAACAAATCACCAGAATTAGCAGTGGGGATTGAGGGAGCTGGCTACCCTGTCTCTTGTTCTTGAGGTGCCCAGAATACAAGAAAAGCAGCTATAATAGCAAAAAAGACAAATAAGAAACAGTATCTGCCTGACAGGGCTAAAAGGGAAGTTATGCATTTAGATAAGACAAGGCTGAAAGCAAAAAAGATGAAAAAAAATTCATTTCCATGCAAATGATAATCAAAAGAGAGTAGGGTGGGCATAATTATAGCAGACAAAATAGACTTTAAGTTAAAACCTGTTACAAGAGACAAAGAAGGATATCAGATCATGATAAAGTTCAATTCACCAGGAAGACATAACAAGGATGGGGCTAGGTCATATAAGACAATGTGATAAGTAACATGAGGATAAGAGCCTAGCAATACTGGATTACCAAGGGCCTTAAAGTTCTGGGGATATATGAGATTCGGATGTGCACTCTGACAGTTTAGCTTTGCCTTCTTTTTTTTTTTTTTATAAAGAAGATGTGGTATATATATACAATGGAATATTACTTAGCTTTGCCTTCTAGTGGAAGGATGGAATAAATATTAACTGAGAAACTTATGAGAGAATTAGCAACCAAAGAGGAGTGGGAATTTGGATGAGAATCAGAATTTAGTTCGGGATGTCTATTAGACGTGTAATTGGCTATGTTGATTGGGCATTTGGATGTATGAATCTGGAGTTTAAGAGAAAAGATGTAGGTTGGAAATGTCACTTTGGGATGGGTTACAAAATAGATGGTAACCAAATCGATGAAACTGAATGATATCTAGAGATATCTAGAGAGATATCCAGACAGTCCATGTATGTAGAAGACAGACAACGTCCAAGGAGTTAGCTTTGTAACATTCCTACATTTAGAGGCTGGAGAAAGTTTAAGGAACTAACAAAAGAGACAAAGAACAAGTGGGTGGCCAATGTGGTAGAAGGGAAACTTAAGGGACTGTGGGATTCTGGAAGCCCTGTGAAGGAATTGTTTCAGGAGAAGTGATCAGTGTGTCAAATCTGTGAGTAACAATAACATGTGGACCAAGAAATGACCATTAGATTTAGCAATGTGGAGGTCACTGGGGACTCTGACAAGGGAAGTTTAGGTGGAGTAGTAGGGAAAAAGCCTGTTTGGAACAGTTGAAGAGAGAATTTGGAGATAGTGAGTATTAACAAACCTGTTATTTTTGTGTTTTAAGGAAAGGCCACTGGATGGATTAGAAAACAGGGTTAAATGAGGGTTAGTTATTCTTTAATTCTCTTTTTAATATGAGAGAAGTAAAAGCATGGTTGTATGCCGATTGGAAACATCCAGGAAAGGGGGTGGGGAGTTGATGATGCAGGATTGAGAAGAAAAGCAAAGTCCTTGAAAAAGTGAGAAAGTTGGAGAGCTAATGCCCAATTGGCTTTAGCTAGGGGTTTGGGCAGCTTATTCACGGAAACCAGAGGGAATTCAGAGTACAGAGACCCAAATGTAAGTAGGTAGGTAGATGGGTTGTGGGAGATTTTTGAAATTCTCTTCTGATTGCTTCAATTTTCTCACCAAAGTAGGAATTAAGGTAATGGACAAAGAGTGAGGATCAAGGAAGAGATGGACGTGTGAGTAGAGAGGAGAGCATGTTAAATGCTCATCTAGGAAAGTGTAAGAAGGAATGAACTAGGGATGCATATTATGATTGCTTGGCAGCATTAAGGACCTCTCCTCACCCTTTGAGGTTTATGGTCAGGATTTGAAAGTAAGGTGACTTTGCATGGTTTGTATTTTCTCCAGTTATGTTCAGCTGTATTGGGGATGACAAGCAAATACTGTTTGGTGCTCCCTGAAATACTGTTCTGGATTCTTCTCTATCTGGTGTCTAAACTTAAAGTACTGGATTGCCTTGGGAAAAGCCCAGAGCTGTGAACAAAAAAAGTCATATCCTTTAGCTTCTAAATTCAAAGAACTATCATTTAGGGGGCCAGGTTATTTTAATCCTCACAAAGATGGAAATGAAAGGAAGTCTGTTGAACAGCTTCCAAAAGGAGAATTGGAAATATAATGTTATCCTCTTCTTCCATTTTGGGTGACCTCCCTCCTCAATACCAAATAATCCCCTTAACAATCAGGGGGCTATTGCTAAATAGAGGGATTTGGCCTGCAACCTGTCTGAAATTCACACTGTGTACGAAGAAACAACATTACTTGACACTGTCGGCTGAAGGATGAGCAGCATAGAGGGGACAGGGTAGCCCAAGAAATCAAGATGGGGCAAAGATTTTTTTTCCACTTTTGCAGAAGTTGACATGGAGAGCTACAGGAAGTAGCAGGGGAGTACTTGCTGGCTGGCTGGATCCATTCAAGAAACCTTATAGTTTATAAATATCCCAGTGGGATGAAAGGATTTCAATGAGAAGTTGTGGGGTGAAACACAAACTTGAGATGGCAGTTATACTTCTGTAGAATCGTTGGTATCCAAAAGCTGTGTAGGGGCTGCCTAGCAGATGCCTATAAACAATTGATTGTTCCAGACACAAATAACAGCTTTGGACAAGCTTTGCTTTTCCCATCCTTGAATAGAACACACTGAGTGATACAGTCACAAACATCAACAGATGTACCATGGCTGCCTTAGATTGATGATGTCTCCACCAACTACCTCCCTTACACCTAGCCCATCCCTGCCCTCCCACCTACTTCCAGGAGGCAGGTATTGTTATGAGCTAAACTGTGTCCCTTCAAAACATGTTGAAGTCCTAATGCTAAGTATCGCAGAATGTGACTTTATTTAAAGATTGAGTCATTGCAGGTCTAATCATTTAAGATCCTATGTGACTAGTGTCCTTATAAGAAGGGGGAAATTTATACATAGACACACACAAGGGAGAACACCATGTTGAAGGCAGAGATGGGTGTGATATTGCTTCAAGCCTAGGACTACCAGAGATGGCCAGCAAACCACTAGAAGCTGGGAGATAGGCATAGAGCAGATACCTCCCTCACAGCCCTTAAAATCCAACCCTTCCCATGCTAGGATCTCAGACTTCTATTCTCTAGAACTGTGAGACAATGAATTTCTACAGTTTAAGCCACCCAGTCTGTGGCACTTTGTTATGATGGGTCCAGAAAACTAATACAGGCACTTTAAAAAAAATACAGGCACTTTTAATATTTTTTTTTAAATTAAAGCAGAACCAGGGAAGATGAAGGAGAAAACACCTGCAAGAAGGGGAAGCCCTGGGATGGTGAACCTGACGGTGACTTGAATCTGACTGCGTATGTATCCAAGAGAGACTAAAATTTTAAAAAGATTTTATTTATTCATTCACGAAAGACAGACAGAGAGAGAGAGAGAGACAGAGACAGAGACAGAGACACAGGCAGAGGGAGAACCCAAGAGAGACTAAATTTTAAACCAGAAGTATCTGAAACAGTGAGGTTGGACTTGTATGCAATAAAATGAGTTGTCTTCTCTGAGCATAGCCAGGACTCAAATCTAAAGAGAGGATGTAGTTTTATGAAGAGATCAAACTTTACATTTTTTCCTCTCAGAGAAGAGGGGTTTCTCTTATACAATAAACTGTTCTGGATAGGCCTTTCAAGGATGTGTGTGTGTGTGTGTGTGTGTGTGTGTGTGTGTGTTTTGGAAGCTGGGTAGCTATGAACTGTCAGCCTATTGATGGCCAGTTATATCAAAACATATTAGCCAAGCGTCAATCACTGAATATTTGAAGAATAACTGAAGTGATTTTTGTAACATTTTGTAAATCCCGGTAAGTTCAGCTTAGCAAGACTAGTTGTTTTCTCAACTTATAGTTCTTTTTTCAACTTAAGACCTGTGGCATTCATATAGCTAAGAAAAAAAAGATTAATATTCCACACAAGGTTCATACCTGCTTCATAACTCACAAAGATTCATTGGGTAGGTCATAGATGCCTATGTTGACTGCATGAAAATCGAATAGATCCACTAGAGGTTTTGTTTTTACACAATTATGTGAGCAAATTCCATTTCCCTTTAAGGAAGTAAAATCAGAACAAAATGCAACATAGACATTTTCAGCTCTGGATGAGGAAAATATTATGGAGGAGTTATAATTATAGCTGTCTTGCAATTCTGAAAATGCCTTCATTAAATCCTGAGTACTCTAATATAATGACCCTAACCCATCTTCATGTGCATTTCAAAGAATTCTTCATACATAGATGCTTCCTGTACACTGTTTTATAGACAGTTTTTCCAGTTCATAATTACTTAACTAGTTTTTTTTGTATCTATCTACAGAAACTGTTGAAAATTTGGGGTTTTTATTTAGGGAAGTTTTGCACAAATTGAGGGGAAAATATTATATGACTTTACAGTATGTATATTTGCTATAATGAAGTGACTATTTGAATATTATCATGCCTGAAAACTACACATGAACTCTGTTTTAAATGTATTAGTCCTGGATAGTGTTGCTGACTGGAAGGAATTCTTTATTTGAAGATCGTTTTCTAACATGTTCTACCTTTAGCTCCTTTGAGTCTCATTTGCTTCACTGATGAAACAAATTGGTTTCAGCTAGGTAAATTTCAAGTTTTCTTTCAGTGCCAAAATTCTAAATTCATTCAACAAGTATTTATTTTCTAATGTGTACAAAGGACTGTGCTAATAGGCACTGGTAGCTTGTCAGTGAATAAAATAGATAAGAATCCTTTCCTTTGTGCAAAGAAAAATTCATCAGTGACTTTCTGGACTCCAAGGTGTATCTTGACCTTCCCATCTCCATGTCCTGTGTCATTTGAGTCATTTTCTTAGAGCATGCTTATGAGCAAGTCCCTCTAATACTCAAAAGTTTTCAAGGCTCTTTATCAATAACACAATATATTACAAATTCTTTAGTCAGGCATTCTTTACTCAGTGTGACCTAGCCCAGTATTATATTAACAATCTCATTACTACAGTGAAAGTATTAGATTATAGAAAAGAACTAACACAGGAGTCCAAAGTTTTGGATTTAGGTCTTAGTATTAGCACATATTAGCTATATAACTTTTTGGCAGAGCATATAAATTCTCAGAGCCTTTATTCCCTCATTTGTAAAATAAAAAAGATAATAATCTCACTCAATCAGGCAATATACAAGCAATAAATCACACTTGGTAAAGATAGAAAGTACCTTATAACTCTTAAGGTAAAGTGGGATAGTGGAAAGACCATGGATTTTGCAATCATTTAGAACTAGGTTTGAAATCTGGCTCAGCACTTTATTAGTTTTGTGACTTTGAACAAGTTAATTAATGTCTCTGAACTCCTTATCTATACAATTGCATCAAAATAGCTATTTTGCATGGCTATTATGAGTGCTAAATGAGTGTAAGGGAAATACTTGACAGTCAATAGGTAATTAGTTGATCACTGAATAGTAGCTATTATTAAAGCAGTTAGTATTTATTTTAAGTCTGCATAGAAAAATGAATCATATAGATATTTTATTTCTACTGGTTGACAAATTAGTCCAAACTTTACTCAAGAAAAAAAAATATATTTGAGAGAGAGGGGTGGAGATAGGGAGGGAGATTATGAAAGATTCTAACTGGAAGAAGAATGAATTGCAATCCAAATTCTGAGGTTAGTTGATCTTACAGAACCATTAAATATTATTAGATAGTCCCCACATAGAAATGCATGAGAAGTAAAAAGAATAAGGAGTTTGATTTAGTACTACCCTGTAGAGTTGAAAATGCATAAATGTTATGATCTAACAGATCTACTCTTAGATATGTGCCCTATGGAAATTCCTATCATGTCCAAAGTAAGGTATTAACAGAGATGTTAATTGCAGAATTGTTTATAAGAAATGAAAGATTCAAAACAAGTTAAAAGTCCATCAATTGAGGACGCCTGGATGGCTCAGTCAGTTAAGCATCCAATTCTTGATTTCAATTCAGGTTGTGATCTCAGGGTCGTGAGATCAAGTCCTAAGTTGGGCTCCCCACTCAGTGGGGACTCTGCTGAGATTCTGTCTCTCCCTCTCCCTCTATCCCTCTCCCTCTCAAATAAATAAATAAATAAATAAATAAATAAATAAATAAATAAAATCTTTTTTAAAAGTCCATAACTTGAAGGGTGAATAAAATAATTGTGATTTACTCTATAAATAGAATATATACAACAGCAAAACAAATGAACTATATTGTATAGCTTACCTACCAACATGATTGATTATTTTCAAATATATAGACCCTGAATAGACAGAGATATGTTGAAAAAGAAAACCACAGATGGTAGCATCACAATTTTGGGCTTCAAGCTATAATACAAAGCTGTAATCATCAAGACAATATGGTACTGGCACAGAAACAGACACATAGATCAATAGAACAGAATAGAAAACTCAGAAATGGATCCTCAAGTCCATGATCAACTAATCTTTAACAAAGCAGGAAGGAATATCCAATGGAAAAAAAGATAGTCTTTTCAACAAGTGGCATGGGGAAAATTGGACAGCCAATGGTCCAGAATGAAACTGGACCACTTTCATACACCATACACAAAAAATAAATCAAAATGGATGAAAGACATAAATATGAGACAGGAATCTATCAAAATCCTAGAAGAGAACACAGGCAGCAACCTCTTTGATCTCAGCTGAAGCAACTTCTTACTAGACATGTCTTCAAAGGCAAGGGAAACAAAAGCAAACATGAAATATTGGGACTTCATCAAGATACAAAGCTTCTGCACAGCAAAGGAAACAGTCAACAAAACTAAAAGGCAACCTACAGAATGCGAGAAGATACCTGCAAATGACCTATCAGATAAAGGGCTAGTATCCAAGATCTATAAAGAACTTATCAAACCCAATACCCAAAGAACAAATAATCCAGTCAAGAAATGGGCAGAAGATATGAACAGACATTTCTCCAAAGAAGACGTACAAGTCTTCTTGTACCAACAGCCAACAGAAACATGAAAAGATGCTCAACATCACTTGGCATCAGGGAAATACAAATCAAAACCCCAATGAGATACCACCTCACACCAGTCAGAATGGCTAAAATTAACAAGTCAGGAAGCAACAAATGTTGGTGAGGATGCAGAGAAAGGGAAACCCTCTTACACTGTTGGTGGGAATGTGAAATGGTGCAGCCATTCTGGAAAAACAGTATGGAGGTTCCTCAAAAAGTTAAAAATAGAGCTACTCTATGACCCAGCAATTGCACTACTACCTAAAGGTTACAAACATTGTGATCCAAAGGGGCACCTGCATCCCAATGTTTATAGCAGCAATATCCACAATAGCCAAACTATGGAAAGAGCCCAGATGTCCATCGACAGATGAATGGATAAAGAAGGGGTGGCGCACACACACACACACACACACACACACACACACACACAATGGAATATTACTCAACCATCAGAAAGGATGAATACTTACCATTTACATCATTGTGGATGGAACTAGAGGGTATTATATTAAGCAAAGTAAGTCAATCAGAGAAAGACAACTATCATATGGTTTCACTCATATGTGGAAATTAAGAAACAAAACAGAGGATAATAGAGGAAGGGAGGAAAAAGTAAGGTGAAATCAGAGAGGGGGATAAACCATAAGAGACTCTTAACTATAAGAAACAAAATGAGGGTTGCTGGAGAGGAGAGGGATGGGGGTAACTGTGATGGGCATTAAGGAGGACATGTGATGTAATGAGCACTGGGTGTTATACGCAACTGATGAATCACTGAACTCTACCTTTGAAACTAATGATACACTATATATTAACTAATTGAATTTAAATAAAATAAGATAAATAAAGAAAAAATACAGAGTAAAATATATTGTATAGAAGAGTATTTACAACACAGTATTTATATAAAGTTTTAAAACTTACAAAGCCATATTACATAGTGCTTGAAAAAAATATATAGTAAAACCATAAAGACATGAATAGGAATGATAATTACCAAGTTCAGGATAGAGGCTAATTCTAAGTGAGGGTGTGTGTGTGTGTGTGTGTGTGTGTGTGTAAGGGGATGAGAAGCATGTGATGGGGTGAGGTACTCAAGGAGTTTCACCTATACTTGCAATGCTATGTTTCTTAAGCTAGATGGTGGGTACATGGTCACTTGTGACTTTATTTTCTATCCTTTGTATATATCTGTTTTATTTTGTGAAATCTACTGAAAAGACTATGATGATGAAGTGAGAGGAAAGGAGTAGAGTGATCTGATTCTCCCATGTTAACTAATCAGGGAGTCACGTTGAATTGTGAGTGCTGGTTACCCAGTGAGAAGCTAAAAGAAGTAATCATACCCAGAGTGATATCAACACACTTCCAACTTACAAAAAATAACCATAAAAACTTCAATAGGTGTTTGGATATCCCATACTCAGACCCAAGTATCTATCTAACCTCCTCCTTAAGGCAGCTAGGTGGGATAGTACCAGCACATGAACAGAAAAAAAGGATAGGCTTTGGAGGTAAACTGACCAGGCTTATAAATTTCCTTTCTGCCATCCATCCATGGCAGTATGAGCTGTATGTAAACTTAGGACTGTCAGTGACTTGATATGTTACCTTAGATAATTTTTAGTTTCAGTATCCTAATACATAAAATGAAGGCTATGATATCTATATTTATATATGATTTCTAGCTCACAATATTTCAGAGAATATACACATGTACATACACACATGCCTAGAAAATAATAGGTACTGAAGGAATCTGTTTTCTTCCTTTTTATCCACTAAGAGATTCCTTATAGTCTGAATTCTCCTAAGATCAATGATTAAATTTCATTATAATCCACTCGAGATCAATTTGTATAATATCATTATTACAATGACCCAGAGCTGTCATGATGTAATGCAATTTTTCTCATTTTAGTATTTCTTTGTTCACCATTACTTTTATTATCATAAATTGCCAAAAATGTTGATAAATTTTTTGGCCAACAGTTGGATCAGAGAAACAAATTTTCTGTTCATGTTCTCTCTAAAGCATGTGTGGTGACCATGGTCAGCACTGTGTGCATGGGCCACCAAAATGGCACTCTTATTGCAGAATGAATTTGAGCACCTAAGCTCTCATAGTGCCCTGAGCCACAGCAGCATACATTTTCTCAGCATCACATTTTGTGGATCCTAGCTGCTGAACAAGCTGAGATCTTTCTAGTGAGCCAGTGAATAGAGAGGGGCCAGGAATTGTGGGACTATCACTATGAGGAAACAAAAACAGTTTTGATTATAGCACCTGAGAAAAGTGACTGGCAATTCAAATTTCAAGGAATAATAGTAATTGGAGAGCTCAAGCAGCCACCAACCTCTCACAAGCTTGTAGGTCCTACTGAATCCCATAGCATCATTTTTTGAGAACAATTTATAGGGACAGAGTTGTTAAATACCACTCATAGCCAAGGCAGGAACAACCTGATTTTCTTTCCTATGACCAAACAAACTTATACTCATCTGGGATACCAAGCCAAGATGTTATAACCCTGTTCAAAGGCACTGACTGTCATAGGGCAGCATGCTGAAACCTTGGAAAACAACACAGAGGAAATAGAATATTTAGCATTGTAAGACTGCATGGAAATCCAAAAGATCTGTTATCTTATTCTTACTTCATGTTCATTTGTTATAATTGGGTACTTTTAATTGTGTGTGGGGGGAGTATGTAGGTGGTAGAAATTCTGCATTTTGGTAGCCTTCTCTGACCACTATGAAATAAAGCTAGAAATTATATTGTGTACAGGGGCACCTGGGTGGCTCGTTGGTTAAGCATCAGACTCTTGGTTTCAGCTCAGGTCATTATCTCAGGGTCATGAGATCAAACCCTGAATGGGGCTCCCACTCAGTGCAGAGTCTGCTTGAGATTCTCTCTCCCTCTCCCTCTGTCTCTCTCCCTGCTCACTCTCCCCCTCTCTCTCTAAAATAAATAAATACAATGTTTTATAAATAAGTAAATAAATAAATATGTATAGTTTAAATTCATAGAAAAATCTGACCATTTGGAAGTTTTAAAACATTATTTTAAATAGTGTTTAGGTTAAAGTGGAACTCTAAACTGGTGACAGACTAGAATATGATAACATCAGAACACTATATCTCAAAATATATGGATGGTGGTCAAAGATGAACTTAGAAGATTTATGGCCATATATGTTTTTTTATGCGAAAGAACAAAGATAAGAATTTAACTAAAAATAACAAAAATTAAAAGAAGTAAATGTAAAAAAAGCAGGAGAGATTAATTTATTCATTCAATAAATATTTATTGGGTGGCTACTATGTGCCAGATACTGCTAGGCATTAAAGATACAGCAGTAAAGGTAACCAAGTCTGTGCATTCATGGAACTTACATTCTTTTGTTTTATTTATTTATTTATTTATCTATCTATCTATTTATTTATTTATTTAACAGTGAGAGAGAGAAAGAGAGAAGAAGCATAAGCAGGGAAAACAGCAGAGGGAGAGGGAGAAGCAGCCTCCCTGCTGAGCAGGGAGCCTGACGATGTGGGGCTTGATCCCAGGACCTTGGGATCATGACCCGAGCCCAAGGCAGACACTTAACCAACTGAGGCATCCAGGTGCCCTTCATGAAACCTACATTGTGTGTGTGTGTGTGTGTGTGTGTGTGTGCGCGCGTGTGTGTGTGAGAGAGACAGAGACAGAGAGACAGTCAGAGACAGAGAGACAGAGAGAAAGAGAGACAGAGAGAGGAAGAAACTTGACACACAATTAAGTGAATAATGTGTTAGGTGGTATGTGGTTTTGAATAACAATAAGGTAGGTAATAGAAAGTGTATTTGATGACAATGAAATATAGACAAATGTGACATGTATCACTCCTCAGCAAAAGCTTCACGAATCAATGTTTATAATTTGTTATACTGTCTTTTTTCTGCCTCTATGATCATGGAAAATAGTGTCAAAATAAGACCTCCAGCAGCCAGGTTCCATAAGACCCCTTGCTGACTCATAGTGGATAGGTAGTTTGCTTGAGAAATAAACATTATTGTTTAAGTGACAGGCATTTCCATGTTTTTTGTTATTCCATATAGCCTAAGTTGTTTTTATTCTTTTTTTAAAAATATGTATTTATTTATTTGGGAGAGAAAGAGAGAGAGCATAAGCAGGGGGAGGAGCAAGGGGAGAGGGAAAGAGAAAAACAGAGAAAAAGTGATACATGAGAAAGGAGAAAAAAAGAACAATTATTCTTGAAGCCAAGAATAGAGAGTGTTGCAAAGGGGAAGAAATACCAATGAATCTAATGTTTATAGGCCATAGAAGAGGAGGACTGAGAACTGATCACTGTATGTAGAATATGGTCACTGATGAATTTGACAGATGTGATTTTGGTGGAAAGTGGGAGAGGGAACTATCATGTAACTAATATAGGCAAACATGGGAATAACATTAACAAAAGTGAGAATTAATATGTTAGGACAGAGAAAAGCAATAAAGTCTATAAATACATCCAAAACTTGGTTCTGAGTGAGTGACCTAGAAGACAAGTTGATAGCAAAGAGGGAAACTGAGGAAAAAAGAGACAAACAATTAAAAGACCATGAAGATAGATTAAGGGAAATAAACGACAGCCTGAGGAAGAAAAACCTACGTTTAATTGGGGTTCCCGAGGGCGCCGAAAGGGACAGAGGGCCAGAATATGTATTTGAACAAATCATAGCTGAAAACTTTCCGAATCTGGGAAGGGAAACAGGCATTCAGATCCAGGAAATAGAGAGATCCCCCCCTAAAATCAATAAAAACCGTTCAACACCTCGACATTTAATTGTGAAGCTTGCAAATTCCAAAGATAAGGAGAAGATCCTTAAAGCAGCAAGAGACAAGAAATCCCTGACTTTTATGGGGAGGAGTATTAGGGTAACAGCAGACCTCTCCACAGAGACCTGGCAGGCCAGAAAGGGCTGGCAGGATATATTCAGGGTCCTAAATGAGAAGAACATGCAACCAAGAATACTTTATCCAGCAAGGCTCTCATTCAAAATGGAAGGAGAGATAAAGAGCTTCCAAGACAGGCAGCAACTAAAAGAATATGTGACCTCCAAACCAGCTCTGCAAGAAATTTTAAGGGGGCCTCTTAAAATTCCCCTTTAAGAAGAAGTTCAGTGGAACAGTCCACAAATACAAAGACTGAATAGATATCATGATGACACTAAACTCATATCTCTCAATAGTAACTCTGAATGTGAACGGGCTTAATGACCCCATCAAAAGGCGCAGGGTTTCAGACTGGATAAAAAAGCAGGACCCATCTATTTGCTGTCTACAAGAGACTCATTTTAGACAGAAGGACACCTACAGCCTGAAAATAAAAGGTTGGAGAACCATTTACCATTCGAATGGTCCTCAAAAGAAAGCAGGGGTAGCCATCCTTATATCAGATAAACTAAAATTTACCCCAAAGACTGTAGTGAGAGATGAAGAGGGACACTATATCATACTTAAAGGATCTATTCAACAAGAGGACTTAACAATCCTCAATATATATGCTCCGAATGTGGGAGCTGCCAAATATATAAATCAATTATTAACCAAAGTGAAGAAATACTTAGATAATAATACACTTATACTTGGTGACTTCAATCTAGCTCTTTCTATACTCGATAGGTCTTCTAAGCACAACATCTCCAAAGAAACGAGAGCTTTAAATGATACACTGGACCAGATGGATTTCACAGATATCTACAGAACTTTACATCCAAACTCAACTGAATACACATTCTTCTCAAGCGCACATGGAACTTTCTCCAGAATAGACCACATATTGGGTCACAAATCGGGTCTGAACCGATACCAAAAGATTGGGATTGTCCCCTGCATATTCTCGGACCATAATGCCTTGAAATTAGAACTAAATCACAACAAGAAGTTTGGAAGGACCTCAAACACATGGAGGTTAAGGACCATCCTGCTAAAAGATAAAAGGGTCAACCAGGAAATTAAGGAAGAATTAAAAAGATTCATGGAAACTAATGAGAATGAAGATACAACCGTTCAAAATCTTTGGGATGCAGCAAAAGCAGTCCTAAGGGGGAAATACATCGCAATACAAGCATCCATTCAAAAACTGGAAAGAACTCAAATACAAAAGCTAACCTTACACATAAAGGAGCTAGAGAAAAAACAGCAAATAGATCCTACACCCAAGAGAAGAAGGGAGATAATAAAGATTCGAGCAGAACTCAACGAAATCGAGACCAGAAGAACTGTGGAACAGATCAACAGAACCAGGAGTTGGTTCTTTGAAAGAATTAATAAGATAGATAAACCATTAGCCAGCCTTATTAAAAAGAAGAGAGAGAAGACTCAAATTAATAAAATCATGAATGAGAAAGGAGAGATCACTACCAACACCAAGGAAATACAAACGATTTTAAAAACATATTATGAACAGCTATACGCCAATAAATTAGGCAATCTAGAAGAAATGGACGCATTCCTGGAAAGCCACAAACTACCAAAACTGGAACAGGAAGAAATAGAAAACCTGAACAGGCTGATAACCAGGGAGGAAATTGAAGCAGTCATCAAAAACCTCCCAAGACACAAGAGTCCAGGGCCAGATGGCTTCCCAGGAGAATTTTATCAAACGTTTAAAGAAGAAATCATACCTATTCTCCTAAAGCTGTTTGGAAAGATAGAAAGAGATGGAGTACTTCCAAATTCGTTCTATGAAGCCAGCATCACCTTAATTCCAAAGCCAGACAAAGACCCCGCCAAAAAGGAGAATTACAGACCAATATCCCTGATGAACATGGATGCAAAAATTCTCAACAAGATACTGGCCAATAGGATCCAACAGTACATTAAGAAAATTATTCACCATGACCAAGTAGGATTTATCCCTGGGACACAAGGCTGGTTCAACACCCGTAAAACAATCAATGTGATTCATCATATCAGCAAGAGAAAAACCAAGAACCATATGATCCTCTCATTGGATGCAGAGAAAGCATTTGACAAAATACAGCATCCATTCCTGATTAAAACTCTTCAGAGTGTAGGGATAGAGGGAACATTCCTCGACATCTTAAAAGCCATCTATGAAAAGCCCACAGCAAATATCATTCTCAATGGGGAAGCACTGGGAGCCTTTCCCCTAAGATCAGGAACAAGACAGGGATGTCCACTCTCACCACTGCTATTCAACATAGTACTGGAAGTCCTAGCCTCAGCAATCAGACAACAAAAAGACATTAAAGGCATTCAAATTGGCAAAGAAGAAGTCAAACTCTCTCTCTTCGCCGATGACATGATACTCTACATAGAAAACCCAAAAGTCTCCACCCCAAGATTGCTAGAACTCATACAGCAATTCGGTAGCGTGGCAGGATACAAAATCAATGCCCAGAAGTCAGTGGCATTTCTATACACTAACAATGAGACTGAAGAAAGAGAAATTAAGGAGTCCATCCCATTTACAATTGCACCCAAAAGCATAAGATACCTAGGAATAAACCTCACCAAAGATGTAAAGGATCTATACCCTCAAAACTATAGAACACTTCTGAAAGAAATTGAGGAAGACACAAAGAGATGGAAAAATATTCCATGCTCATGGATTGGCAGAATTAATATTGTGAAAATGTCAATGTTACCCAGGGCAATATACACGTTTAATGCAATCCCTATCAAAATACCATGGACTTTCTTCAGAGAGTTAGAACAAATTATTTTAAGATTTGTGTGGAATCAGAAAAGACCCCGAATAGCCAGGGGAATTTTAAAAAAGAAAACCATATCTGGGGGCATCACAATGCCAGATTTCAGGTTGTACTACAAAGCTGTGGTCATCAAGACAGTGTGGTACTGGCACAAAAACAGACACATAGATCAGTGGAACAGAATAGAGAATCCAGAAGTGGACCCTGAACTTTACGGGCAACTAATATTTGATAAAGGAGGAAAGACTATCCATTGGAAGAAAGACAGTCTCTTCAATAAATGGTGCTGGGAAAATTGGACATCCACATGCAGAAGAATGAAACTAGACCACTCTCTTTCACCATACACAAAGATAAACTCAAAATGGATGAAAGATCTAAATGTGAGACAAGATTCCATCAAAATCCTAGAGAAGAACACAGGCAACACCCTTTTTGAACTCGGCCATAGTAACTTCTTGCAAGATACATCCACAAAGGCAAAAGAAACAAAAGCAAAAATGAACTATTGGGACTTCATCAAGATAAGAAGCTTTTGCACAGCAAAGGATACAGTCAACAAAACTCAAAGACAACCTACAGAATGGGAGAAGATATTTGCAAATGACATATCAGATAAAGGGCTAGTTTCCAAGATCTATAAAGAACTTATTAAACTCAACACCAAAGAAACAAACAATCCAATCATGAAATGGGCAAAAGACATGAACAGAAATCTCACAGAGGAAGACATAGACATGGCCAACATGCATATGAGAAAATGCTCTGCATCACTTGCCATCAGGGAAATACAAATCAAAACTACAATGAGATACCACCTCACACCAGTGAGAATGGGGAAAATTAACAAGGCAGGAAACAACAAATGTTGGAGAGGATGCGGAGAAAAGGGAACCCTCTTACACTGTTGGTGGGAATGTGAACTGGTGCAGCCACTCTGGAAAACTGTGTGGAGGTTCCTCAAACAGTTAAAAATATACCTGCCCTACGACCCAGCAATTGCACTGTTGGGGATTTACCCCAAAGATACAAATGCAATGAAACGCCGGGACACCTGCACCCCGATGTTTCTAGCAGCAATGGCCACTATAGCCAAACTGTGGAAGGAGCCTCGGTGTCCAACGAAAGATGAATGGATAAAGAAGATGTGGTTTATGTATACAATGGAATATTACTCAGCTATTAGAAATGACAAATACCCACCATTTGCTTCAACGTGGATGGAACTGGAGGGTATTATGCTGAGTGAAGTAAGTCAGTCGGAGAAGGACAAACATTATATGTTCTCATTCATTTGGGGAATATAAATAATAGTGAAAGGGAAAATAAGGGAAGGGAGAAGAAATGTGTGGGAAATATCAGAAAGGGAGACAGAACGTAAAGACTGCTAACTCTGGGAAACGAACTAGGGGTGGTAGAAGGGGAGGAGGGCGGGGGGTGGGAGTGAATGGGTGACGGGCACTGGGTGTTATTCTGTATGTTAGTAAATTGAACACCAATAAAAATAAATAAATAAATAAATAAAATAAAATAAAATAAAATATAAATATTAAAAAAAAACCAAAACAAAAAAAAAAAATCAAAACTTGGTTCTTTGGAAAGATCAATTTAAAAAAGCAAACTTCTGATGAAACTAATAAAGAACAAAATGGGAAAAGAGAAAATGTACATACACAATATTTGAAATCAAGAATGCATATAACTACAGAGTTGGAAAATATTTGATATATATAGAAATTTAGACTAATATTTAAAAAAATCTTCACATAATGAGGGGTGCCTGGGTAGCTTAGTTGGTTAAGCATCTGACTCTGGATTTTGGCTCAGGTCATGATCTCAGGGTCATGAGATAGAGCCTGTGTTGAGCTCCACACTCAGTGGGGAGTCTGCTTTTCTCCCTTTCTCTCTCCTATTCCCCCTTCCTCTGCTTGTGTGCACTCTCTCTCTAAAATAAATAAGTAAATATTTTTAAAAAGATTTTATTTGGGATCCCTTGGGTGGCTCAGCAGTTTAGCACCTGCCTTTGGCCCAGATTGTGATCCTAGAGTCCCAGGATCAAGTCCCACATCAGGCTTGTCCATGGAGCCTGCTTCTCCCTCTGCCTGTGTCTCTGCCTCTCTCTCTCTCTCTCTCTCTCTCTCTCTCTCTCTCTCTCTCCTCTCTCTCTGTGTGTCTCTCATGAATAAATAAATAAAATCTTTAAAAAAAGATTTTATTTTTTATATATTTATTTGAGAGATAGAAACAGAGAGAGAGAGAGAGAGAGAATATGCATGAGCTAGGGGAGAGGCAGAGGAATAAGTAGATTCCCTGCTGAGAAGGGAGGGCAGCCAGCACAGGCCCATCCCAGGCCCCTGGGGTCATGACCTGAGCTGAAGCTAGACACCCAACTGACTGAGCCACCCAGCTGCTCCAATAAATAAATCTTTTAAAAAAACCCTCACATAATTAATAATTTTCTAGGGAATGAGCTACCAGCAAAAATAGCACTAACCTTAGAAGATGTTAAAGGTAAGTTCCTTTAAACTCCAAGGTATAAACAATTGTCATGTATATTAACTTTTCAGAGTATGGAAAACAATGACATACTTTCAATTTCATTTTATGAGACTAGTGGGACTGTAATCTTCAAATGAAAAGTTGGCACAAAACCCCTAAAGACCAATTCACATGAGAATATAAATAGCAAAAACGTTTACCTCATGACCCTTTTCTTTAATATTTATGTGACCTTAGGTATAACAAGAGTTCTTTACTGAAGATTAGTGTTCTCTCTAACACAGTTTAGAATTATTACTTGGAAGTGGCTATCCAGCGGTGGACTACATTTTGCAGTTCCCTTTGCATCTACATGAAAATGAAGGACGGTGCTTGCCAGTGGACAATGAGTGGAAGTGGTGTGAGACATTTCCAGGTCAAGGCACTTATGCAGATGTGCTTTCTCTAATCTCTCATTTCCCATCTGATGGCTGAGTCTAGATGACATGGAGGTCCTATGGAAAAGTGCAGTCAAAATATGGAAGCAGCCTAGATTCCTGAGTGGAAGACCAGTCTGCCAAACACAAACAGCAACATAGAATTAATACGTGAGTGAGAAATAAGTTTCTATTGGTCTCAGTCAATGAGACTTTGGGGCTTTTTATTTATTTATTGATTGATTGATTGATTGATTGATGGGATCTTTGGGGCTTATTTATTATAGCATTTGACATTATCCTAATTAACACATGAGATTAGCCGATGGCTTGCCTTGAGCTTCCATTTTCTCATCTTCAATATGGTCATCAAAAAATTTTAGGTGGAAAATGAAACCTCTTTCCAACCATCTCATTGATTGCTATGTGCCCACTCAAGGAATTGAGTTGAGAAGGATTGCAATTATTCCATGACATTGATTAGGCTATATATGCTAGTGAGATGGGTCACTCAGAATCTGTTTCATAGAAACAAAATCACTAGAGCATAATATATAAGTGAAGATATTTATCACAGTGTTTTTTATAGTAGCAAAAGAGGAAGAAGAGCAAGGAAGGGGAAAAAATAAGGGGAAGGGTTGAGGGAGGAGGGAAGGAAAAGAAGAAAGGAAGAAAGAAGGGAAGGAGGGAACGCTTCAAACTCATTTTTCGAGGCCAGCATTTTTAACACCAAAACCTGACAACCATAACACAAAAAAAGAATATTATAGGCCAATATTCTTTATGAACACAGATGCAAAAATTCTAAACAAAATGTTAGCAAACCCAATTCAGGAGCATTTATTTAGAGAGGAAGCAGGGGTGGGGCAGAGGCAGAGAGAGAGAATCTTAAGCAGGCTCCACATTCAGCACTGAGCCCAACATAGGGTTTGATCTCACAACCCTGAGATCATGACCTGAGCCAAAATCACAAGCTAGGTGCTTAACTGACTGAGACATCCAGGAATTCCCCAATTCAATAGCACTTTAAAAGGATCATATACCATAATAAAGCGAGATTTATCACTGGGATGCAAAAAAATTGTTCAACATACACAAATCAATAAAAATGATACTCCAAAATAACAAACTGAAGGCTAGAAATCATGATCATCTCAACAGGTGCAGGAAAAGCATTTGACAAAGTTCAATATCCTTCCACTCTAGTATTTCTCAACAAATTAAATCTAGATGGAGCACACTTCAATATAATAAAGGCCATATATGAAAAGTGCACTGCTAACTCAATAGCAAAAGCTAAAAATTTTCCCTCTAAGATCAGGAATAAAGATAACAGTGCCCTCTCTTACCACTTCTGTTAAATATGGTACTGGAAATCCTATCCAGAACAATTAGAAAAGAAAAAGATTTAGAAGACATTAAAATTGGAAAGGAAGGGGCAGCCGGGTGGCTCAGCGGTTTAGCGCCACCTTCAGTCCGGGGTGTGATCCTGGAGACCTGAGACCGAGTCCCATGTCAGGCTCCCTGCATGGAGCCTGACTCTCCCTCTGCCTGTGTCTCTGCCTCTCTCTCTCTCTCTGTGTGTCTCATGAATAAATAAATAAAATCTTAAAAAAAATTGGGAAAGGAGGAAGTAAAATCATCTGTTGGCATTGACATGATTTTATGTATAGAAAATCCTAAAGACTCCACTAAAAAACTATTAGAACTAATAAATGAATTCACCAAAGTTGCAAGATACAAATCAACATACAAAAATCAGTTACATCACTATACAATAACAATTAACTATCTGAAAAAGAAATTATGTAAACAATCCCATTTATAATGGCATCAAAAAGGTTAAAATACTTAGGAATAAATTTAAACAAGGAGTTGAAAGATATGTACACTGAAAACTATAAACATTGATCAAAGAAATCGAAGAAGACACAAAGAAATGAAAAGATAACCATGTTCATGGATCGTAAGAATTAGTATTATTAAAATATCCATACAACTCAAAGTGGTCTACAGATCCAATGTAATCCCTGTTAAAATTCCAGTGGTACTTTTCATGGAAATATAAAAAAATAATCCTATAATGTGTATGGAACCAGAAAGACCTCAAATGGACAAAACAAACTTGAGAAAGAACAAAGCTGGAGGCACCACATTACTTGTTTTCAAACTATGCTACAAAGCTATAGTCATCACAACAGTATGTTATTATCATTGAAAAAGGCACATAGATCAATTGAACAGAATAGAGTTCCCCAAAATAAACCCAGGTACATATGGTCAACTACTTTTTGACAAAGATACCAAGAATACACAACAAGGAAAGGATAGCTTTTCCAATAAATGGCATTGGAAAACTGGATATTCACATGCAGAAGAACCCTATCTTAAACCACACACAAAAATCAACTTAAAATAGATGAAAGACTTAAGCATAAGACTTGAAACTGTAGATCTCCTAAAAGAAAACATAAGGGAAAACCTCCTTGACATTGGTCTTGGCAGTGATTTTTTTTTTTTGGATTTGACACCAAAAACACAAGCAACAAAAGCAAAAATAAACAAGTGAAAAAAAATAAGTGAACTACATAAGACTAAAGTTTCTGCATAGCAAATATGAAAGCACCAACAAAATGAAGAGACAACCTACAGAATGGGAGCATATATTTGCAAACCATATATCTGGTGATGGGTTAATATTCAAAATATACAGGAACACTTACAACTCAATAGCAAAGCAAACACTCACACAACCCACCCAATCACCCAAAATAAAACCAAAACCAATAATCCCAATAAAAATGGGCAACGGACTTGAAAAGACATTTTTAAAGACTATGTATAAGTGGCCAACAGCTATATGAAAAAGGGCTCAACATCACTAATAATTAGAGAAATGCAAATCAAAGGCACAATGAGCTATCACTTTACACCTGTTAGGATGTCTATTGTCAAAAGGACAAGAGATAAATTCTGGTGAGGATGTGGAGAAAAGGGAACTGTAGTACAGTGTGCTGAGAATATAAATGGAACAGCAATTTTCAAAAACAGCTCTAAGAGGAATAAGTTCTAAGGATCTACTGTACAGCATGGTGGCTTTTGTTAATAATACTGTATTGTATGCTCGAAATTTGCTAAGAGGGTAGATGTTAAAAGTTCTAAAAAAAAAAAGAAGGTAGCTATGTGAGGTCACAGTTGTGTTAATTAGCCTGGTTGTGGGAACCATTTCACTATGGCTACATATATTGAATTATCATGTTGTATGCTTTAAATATATTGCAATTTTATTTGTTAACTATACTTCCATAAAGCTGAAGAAGATATAAACAATTGAAGCAGCTGGAAATTTGTTTCAATTTTTTTTCAGTTTTTAAAGTGTTGGGCTGGTACCCGGATTAGTCTTTAGATATTCGGGAATTGGGACACAGGAGAGACTTAAAATTGCATTAAACACAATTTTGAAACTTCCCTGCCTGAGTGCTACACAGTCTTTGAAGGAACACATAAGCTAGGCTATACTTGCTGAAAAATGAATCCAGACCAACCAGATACCTGATACCTCTCTCTTTTTTTTAAGATTTTATTTAAAAAAAATTATTTTTAAGTTATCTCTACACCCAACGTGGGGCTCAAACTCACAACCCTGAGATCAAGAGTCGCATGCTTCAGTGACTGAACCAGCCAGGCATCCGGAGATACCTGAGACCCCTCTTAATGGGCTCAATCTTGGTTATAATACTGTGAAGGGGAGGTTTAGAGGTTATTACTTCCCTCTGGAAACCAGAAGAAGAAATTCACATTTCATTAAAAGCAGAACAATAGGTTACATGCTATCATTACTCCTTGACATGCTCTGCAACTTTCCTGGAAATCGATGTCAATTTACTCTGATGGTTGATGCTAGACCCTGAGGACTGTTGGGTGAGGGGGTAGAGACTGAGATCACCTCATTTTCCAAATGTGTGTTCTCTGGGGATCCGGGAAGGAGGCAAGCAGCATTCCTGGTGTGCTACCCGTTCCAAGTGTGACGATGCTGTGGCTATGGCTCAGTGACTTTATTCACATGACTTCTGTTATCTGTCTTGTAGTCTGGGGTGGGGAGAGGAGATGTCAACATCAAGTGCCTCTGCCCAAGTCCTTGTCATTTCCTCTTCACTGATTGCTAAATGATTCCACCCCACACATAGGAGGGGGGACTGAAGATATAACAAGTGACAGAAACATTTGAGAAGGGGCTAAGAGGACACTGATTTCTACCTTTGTTATCAGGGACAGATGATAATGGGATTCTTGTCATCATTGTCCATAGAGGAGAAATGATACAACTACATCAACTGCTTCATTACCATCAGGAGTGGAGGAAAGGAGAGAAAGACAGCTCTAAGAATTCATCTCAATCAGCTGTTTCTCTGGTTAGGCTGTCAGTTTTTGTATATCCATAGGATGGAATGATATGCTGGCCAATAAAATCATATTTTTGAAGAATACTTCATGATAACTGACAGTCTATGATATAATCTTAAATGTGGGGAAAAGGATGTAAAACTTTATTCACAGTATGATCCTGGGCAGAAGGAAAAGCATTTAAGGAATTACATAAAATAATGGGATCTCTATGACTGAAAAAAATTTTTTAATGATGCTGTATTTTCTAAATTCTCCATACTGACTTCCTCTGCTTTGGCAATTAGAAAAATAAAAATATTATTTTTAATGTCAGTTCTTTCCTTGTTGAAACTACAGGGCTCACTTCCAGGAACACCTGAGATTCCAGAAGTGAAAGGTAAGAAAGGGAGGATGAGGGAGTGGTTTTCCCATTCTGGCAGCTTGATTGGAATTACTCAAGCGGACAGGTTTTATTTTATCTTTGTCTAATGGAGAAGTGAGAAGAATAGAGTAAATGGAAGGACAAAGTATAGGGTTGGCTAGAAATTCCATTATAATAAAGAATTAGAAAATGTGGGTATTGGAACAGAGAGCCAAATTTATTAATTCTTTAAAAAAAAAGCCAAGGTGAAGACAGCAAGATGAAAAAAGATTCATCTTTTTTGCTAAAAGCAAATGAGTTGTTTCTAAAAGCAAATGTGTGTCCCTGGTAACCAACTCAGTGCTCATAGTTCGTCTATACCCTGTAACAACACAGGAATAAATAACAACACAAACAATACTATCATGTGTGTACTTTAGTCTTGCTAATGTTTAAACTTAACATTTCAATTATCTTAGACATAATAACATAGTAGGAAAGGATTTCAAAGCTCCTTTGTAGTAAATTCAGGATTACCAAACACAAAGACTCATCTTCATGGAGTTCTGTTTTTCTAAACTGCAAATGTTGTTCTTAAAGTCGGCAGATAAGTCTACATTGGGGGAATTTTTGTGCATGCTCTTGAGTCTGTACAATTTTAATAAGGAAAGAAAAGAAAATGTTGACAATAAAGGTGCTGTCCCAAGCCATCATTACCTTCCAGGGCATTTTTGTATAATACTATTGTTATTTCAAGCCTATTCATAGAATCACCAACCTTCAGAGGCAGAAGTAATTTTGAAAATCAAACCAAGCCAACCACCTCACTTTAGAGGTTAGAAAACTGGTGTCAAACCTAAGGCTAAATTCAACTTTACAGTTGCCATTGTACTATGCTACCATCAGGGATTATACTGATGCATCAGAATTAAAATGAATCAACATAATATTTTTTATTTTTTTTAACATAATATTTTTTAAAAGATTTTATTTATTTGAGAGAGAGAGCGTGCACAAAGGGAGAGGGAGAAGCAGACTCTCCACTGAGCAGGGAGCCCAATGCAGGACTCCATCCCAGGATCCCGAGATCATAGTTTGAGCCAAAGGCAGACGCTTAACTGGCTGAGCCTTCCAGGTGTCCCTCAACATAATATCTCAAACCATAAAAATTTCCAGTGGATTCTGGGCTGTGAAATTTCTTCTCCAGCCTTCCTGACTGGGTGTCAGGAAATGGCTGCTCATGAATGGGATGACAGGCTTAGAAGACTTCAAAAAAGCAAAGTATGTTCTTTGTCAGTGTGGACAAGTAGAGAGGTTGCTGGGCAAAAAAGGATGCAATGTCTTTTTAAAATAGTTCATTCAACAAATAAAAATGTCACCGCATATGAGCTAAGTTTCATTTATCTTAAAAATGATTTTTCAAATGCTGATGGCTGAATTAGAAGCTACAGTATTTATTTTTCTTTTTCTAGTTTCATAACACATTTCTCTCCCTCTTTGACCCCCATGCTCCTTATGATGGATTTAGCACTCCTTTCATGTTACTATATTTTGATTAATTTGCTATGTATAATTTTAATTTACTTTTAAGGTAAATGATCATGATCATTAGCTTTGTAGTTCTTTCTTTTACTTTGGTCGCTATGCTCAGTAATTGATAATCTTGGTTGCAATGGGAAACAAAATAACCATATAAAGTCTGCTCTCTTGACCAACAAATAAACAAGCCCCCAAATGATCACTCTAAATCCAATTAAAGTTCAAATACTGAGCCTTTGGTTGAACACAGAATTTCTAATAAAATTACAAGGGGTGATTCCATTCCCTAATGCTATTTTAAAGCTTCTAACTCGACATATTGAAGTGGTATTAACTGAATTCATTAAACATGTGATAGCAGATATCACACTTAAGAACACCATAGAAATATAATTCCACTTTTGTTACCTACTCATTGCTGCAGATGAAGCACAGGCTTAAGGAGCAGCTAATCTACTAATTTTTACAGGATTTCCATTTAAAAGGTGTGTTTGTAATATAGTCTTTCATTTATTCCTCAAATATTATCGAGTCCCTGTTATGAGGCAGGCACTCTTAGGTTCTGAGTCACTCTGCTTTCATTGAGTTTACATCCTAGGGCTGAGAGGGCAGATAGGAAAAAAGAAGAGTAAATAAACAAGACAAATTTAACCAGTTAGAAATTCAAGGAAGAAAAGAAAGTAGACAAACTGTGATAACAGATGACCAAAGGAGGGGAGCTGATTTTGACTGGGTGGTTAGGAATACCCTCAGTGAGTGTATGTGAACTAAAATATGAGTGACAGAAGATCAAGGATGGAGAGACATGCAAGGTGACACCAGATATGGTGAGGGAACAGGGTACATGAAGGTCAAATGAAATAATGTTCTAGGGAATAGGGCAAACATCCTAAATTGAGAATGGAATTGACATGTTCAAGGATTAGAAAGAAATCCAGTATGGTTGGAATGTAGCAAGTGACCGAGTGTGTAAATGATGGAAGAGAAGAGGGATCCAATACTGAACCACTGAGTGTTTCAACATTAAGAGGTAGAGCTCAGGAGGAAGGAACAGAAAAGGAACTGAGAATGATTGGCCAGAGAGCTGGGGTGGGGCAGGGGGAAGGGGCAATATCATGGGAGCCCAGATTTGAACAAGGCCATGTGTGACCAAAACAGTTTCTGGGTGATGAAATGGTGAGTATAGACAACATTTTAGACAAGCTATTCTGGGAAGAGTGGCAGAGCGACGGAAGGTAGCTGGAAGGCAAGCAAAGCGGCTGGGTCAAGGGAGGTTTGGTTATTATTTTTTTAAGATATAAGATGTTTGAGCATATATCACATTTGTTCATCCATTAACCTATTGAGAGCCATCTAGGTTGTTTGCAGGTCCTGGATGTTAAAAGCAAAGCTGCTCTAAACATTTGTGTACGCGTTTTTCGGTGAACACAAGTTTTCAGTTTTTATGGATAAATGTGCAGGACTGCAATTGCTGGGTCGTGGGGTAGTTGCATGTTGAGTTTATCAAGAAACAGTCCCCAGAGTACTACTTCACATCCCCAGCAGCAATGTATGAGTGACTCAGTTTTTCCATATCCTCACCAACAATTGGTATTGACACATTTAAAAAATTTTAGCCATTCTGATAAGTGTATAATGATAATTCTTTGTGGTTTTAATTTGCGTTTTCCTAAATTGCTAATGATGTTGAACAACTTCCCATGTGCTTATATACCATCTGTATATCTCCTTTGGTGAAATATTATTTCATGCATTTTGCCCATTTTTTATTTTAAGTGTTTTAAAAGATTTTATTTATTTATTTGAGAGAGACCAAGAGCGAGAGAGAGAGTGCACAAGCATGAGTCAGGGGAGGGGCAAAAGGAGGGGAGAAGCAGACTCTTCCCTGGGCAAGGAGCCTGACCTGGGGTTCAATCCCAGGACCCCAGGATCATGACTTGAACTAAAGGCAGACCTTCAACCGACTGAGCCACCCAGGCGCTCCTGCCCATTTTTTAATTGGATTGCTCGGTTTTCTTCTGTTGAGTTTTGAGAGATCTTTATATAGTCTAGATACTAGTCTCTTACCAGTTATATGACTTACAGATATTTTCTCCCACTTGTTAGCTTATCTTTTCATCATCTTAACAGTATTTTACAGAATAAAAGTTTTAAATTTTGATGAGGTCCAGTTTATCAGTCTTTCATTGTAATAGATAATGCTCCTGGTTTCAAGCCTAAGAATTTTCTTGCATAGCCCTAGGTCCTGAAGAGTTTCTCCTATGTTGTTATCTACAAGTTTTGTAGTTTTACATTTTACATTTAAGACCCTAATCCATTTTAAGTTCATTTTTGTGTAAGATGTGAGGTTTAGATAAAGGTTCATTTTTTGACTACGGATTTCCAATATATACATATTTAAATTAAAATATATAATTTTAATCCAAGGGGGAAAGTATTGATATTTTTCACATCCTCCATCAATTTTGATATTTTCCTATTATAAATGTGAGACACTCTTAGAAAGTTATTTCATGTAGCAATATAAAGCAGGGGCAAATATTTTCAAAACAACATTAGCAATTTCTCTTTCTACTGTCTCCATCATGGGACTACCTACGTTAAGCAACAGTTGAGATAAGTTTTAACTTAAAAAATGTATCATCGGTGATAATGTGACAGTTTCTAATTAGAAGCTAGAGTTTCTAAATTTCATTTTAAGAGAAAAAATCCTGCTCCTTTTGGCTGCCTTGATCTAACAGGTAAAATGAAAGAAGGCCATCGAGGGCACCTGGGTGGCTCAGTTGATTAAGCATCTGCCTCCGCTCAGGTCATGATCTCAGGGTCCTGCAATCAAGTCCCGCATCAGGCTCCCTGCTCAGTGCATGGTCTGCTTCTTTCCTCTGCCTCTCCCCTGTTTGTGTTCTCTTTCCCTCACTCTCGGTCAAATAAATGAAGTTTAAAAATCTTCAAAAAAAAAAAAAAAAGGCCATCGGGATAGGCATTCAATCTATTTTTCAGAATTAATGACCCTGTGGTTTTCCCTCAAATTACCATGAAAATTACCTTAACCTGCGCTCAATTTCATAGGCATCATGGTCACAGCTTCCTAAACTGTGTTCATGAGTCCAGTATCATGTACAGTGAATTCATAATATACCAGCTCAGCCTTCTTTAAAACCCTTTTTAAAAAAGATTTCATTTTATTTATTGGAGGGAGAGAGAGAGAGAGAGAGAGAGCGCATGAGTCAGGAGGAGCAGAGGGAGAGGGAAGTAGACTCCCCTGAGGAGGGAACCTGACCCGGGGGCTCTACCCACTGGGGCTCAATCACCGGGAGCTGGATCCCAGGACCCTGAGATTATGACCTGAGCCTAAAGCAGGTGCTTAACTGACTGAGCCACCCAGGTGCCTCTAAAACTCTTTTTATCATATTTCTTCCTACCTCTTCCCTTATACTCAATAGCTCCTCATTTACTAATAAATAGCCCAGATTTCTTACCTTGGCATTGCAGGTTCCCCCACCCTGGCCTCTACAGTACTCCTCCATGTAAACTAGTCTAATTCCATCTCAGAACCATCCACCAGCTGCTTTCTTGTACTCATTCTATCCTCTTCTAGCTAACATTTTATCTATTGAATAGACTCCTGTTTTTCCTAGTCAGTGAAAATGCCAGCCCTGCCAATCAATTTGCCCTAATCATTCTAGCCCAGATCTTCCAAGGGTTTTGTTTGTCATCCAGGATAAAATACAAGAGCCTTATCATTATCCCGAGACCCTACCGGATCTGGCCAGTGTTACCTCTCTGACGTTCTCTCTTAGGACATTTCTCTGCTCACTAGTGGCACTTCTTCCATCTTCAAGCCAGTAGCAGCACATCTTCACATCTCTCTGACCCATTCTTCTGTCTCCTTCTTTTACTTACAAGGATCCTTTTGGTTACATTGAGTCTATCTGGATATGCCAGAATGATCTCTATATCTCAAGATTCTTAACTTAAGAATCTTGCAAAGTCCCTTTTGCCACGTGGGGTACCATACTCACAGGTTCTAGGGATTAAGACATGGACATCTTTGGGGCTCCTTATCCTGTGAACCAACACCTCCCAAATCCTCATGTATTATTTCCTCACTTCATTCCAGTTTCTCATCAAGTGTCACCTAGTCATCGATGCCTCCTCTGAGTGCCCTAAATGAAATCCATACCTTCCTTTCTCTGTATATTCCTCCTCCTTAGTTTCCTTTTCTATTAAGACTTATCACAAGTCATATTATTATGTCACCCTAAGTGATAAGTGACATAAGAATTTTGTTTTTGTTTATTTTTCTCTGTTTCATCTAAAATACAAGCTCTCTGGAGCACCTGGGTGGCTCAGTGGTTGAGCGTCTGCCTTTGGCTCAGGTCATGATCCCGGGGTCCTGGAATCGAGTCCTGTGTTGGGCTCCCCGCAGGGAGCCTGTTTCTCCCTCTGCCTGTGTCTCTGCCTCCCTGTCTCTCAGAAATAATTAAATAAAATCTTTTAAAAAATAAAATTTAAAAAATTTAAAAAAAATTTAAAAAATTTTTTAAAAATTAAAAAATTAAAGAAAAATAAAATAAAAAATAAAATTAATAACATGCAAGCTCTCTGAAAGCAAGACTTTCGTCTGTTTTGTTCACTGCTATATTCCCTGCCCTGCACTCCGTCTAGACCAATGCTTACCACATAGTAGGTGCTCAATAAATGTTTATTGACATGATGAATGTTGACTTTCTGCACTTATTACTTTCCTACTCCCATATACATTCTTAGAAGTTAGGAACTACGTTTTATATCAAATTCATGAACTTTATGTACTGAAGAAATCCAATTTCATTATGGGGATTTTATCTTGCCCAGTGGAAAGTCAGATTCCTCTGCCCTATATTCCTATTCTGATGTTATTCTCTCTCTTCATTTTTAGAAGTTTCCATTCAGTTATTTTGTATGGGATAAAAGTGCTTTAATCTCTTACTCTTCTCATGATATGGAATACATAGGCAACAGTTAGAGTTTTCTTGAAGGTGCTGGGCTCTGGCCTAACCATATAGGTGGGAAAAAATCCTGGAAACATAATAGCAACTTAGACATTGTATCACACAACTTGAAAGGAATTTTAAATAAACACTTGCTTAAAAGTATGTCTTCAAAATCAAGGTCATTTTATGTGGTTTAAAAAGTCACAGTGGAGTTTAATACACATTGGACTATTAATGGATACTTTTAAAAAAGATTTATTTATTTATTTTTAGAGAGGGGAGGTGGGGCAGAGGGAGAGGGAAAGAGAATCTTAAGCAGGCTCCGTGTTAAGGCAGGGCTTGATCTCAGGACCTGAGCGAAACCAAGAGCTGGATGCTTAACCAACCAGGCCACGCAGGCCCCCAGTTAATGGATACTTTTAATAACAATAAGAAACATCAACATCTCATACAAGGAAGATGGAAGGAAGAACCCCGGAGAAAGGAAACTGTGTCGGTAGATTTCTGTGCATTATTAGACAATATTTTTACCTCTTTGAGTCTCATTTTCCTCATTTACAAATGGTGACAATAAAGGCAACCATATTCAATATTAATTGAAAGACAAAAATGATGATGGGGTGAACAAGTTAGATATGGTTCTTAAAAAGAAGCTACTACAAACCATGAGTCAATATCGGCCATAAAGTGCTTGGAGCAGGGTGGAGTAGAGAAGTGCGATACAGGGGAAGACCCAGGAGAAGGAGAGATCTTCCCTCATGGAATTGGCCGTCTTCCTTTCCCTTAGGAATCAGAGGCCAGAAATTTCAACAAAATGACCTCTGAGAATATTAAACTTCAGTAGAATCCTAAGCCCCCTTTTCCCTGTTTTTCTCTTTTCATTTGATAGCCCACATGACCCCCCCCAGGGCCATCCTTTGATTGATTTATAACCGGTAACCCGGACAGGAATTCGCGTTTGACTTTTTACGAGATTTTCCCCCGGCCGGACGGGGCTTTTCCTTCTTTTTTCGGCCCCCTCTGCGCCGTCCCTACAAACTGCCGTCTGAGGATGGCTTACAATTAAAACACCATGATGTGGATGTGAAATCAACTTGGCCCTTTTGGGAGAAACGTGGGAAGAGGGACCCTGGAGGAGGAGGCCCGTGGAGGGTTATGTTATTGTTCAAATATTCGCTGCCCATCCCTTGGGGGAGGTTACACATTCCTGCCCCTTCAGGCTTAGCCGCGCAACTCAGGCTGGCCAACTGAAAATGAGCAGAATTGGCCCTCGCCCCGTCAGGACAGCAGCCTTGAGAGCCATCATGCCCTTTCCCATTGCCTTTCTTTTCTTTCTGCCGTGAGATGAGCAGCGAGCAATGTCCTGGCTAGGGGCTGCTCTACCGGCACAGGGGAGAAGATGCGCAGCCAACCCACAGTAGGCCCGGGGTGCGAGCAAGAGCCCAATTAGCTACTTACCTAACAGAAGCCACTTAAAGTCAGGATTTTGTTGCTGTTGTTGCCACCGTCTAAACTGGTAAAAGTTTTTCTATGAGGAAACTATGGAGAGCTCAGTTTAGAAAAACAAAATTCTCTTTTTTAAAGATTTTATTTATTTATTCATGAGACCCAGAGAGAGAGAGGCAGAGACACAGGCAGAGGGAGAAGCAGGCTCCCTGAGGGGAGCCCGATGCGGGACTCGATCTCAGGACCCCAGGATCACGCCCTGAGCCGAAGGCAGACGCTCAACCACTGAGCCACCCAGGTGCCCCTAGGGAAAAAAAAAATTCTATTGCTGTCCTGAGAACACATAATAATCGAGCACATATTTAGTCATGAGCTTCCACCAAAGCAAAACCGACAATCTGGCTCTGAGCCCGCTGATGGTTACCATCGCCTGCGTATGGCAAAGTTCCACTTAAAATAACAAGGAAGGGACGCCTGGGTGGCTCAGCGGTTGAGCGTCTGCCTTCGGCTCAGGGCGTGATCCTGGGGTCCCGGAATCGAATCCGGCATCGGGCTCCCCTCGGGGAGCCTGCTTCTCCCTCTGCCTGTGTGTCTGTGTCTCTCATGAATCAATAAATCAAATCTTTCAAAAAAAATAATAAGGAAAATGAAACTGTGCTGGTCACCATTATTTGGTTACTAGTGAGTGTCATGACAAAAAACTCCCGTGTTATCTAGCAACGAAGGAGGGCGGTTCGCTTGGCGGAGGAAACATAATGTACCCAGACAGAATCTGAATTCCCCCTAGACCTCTAAGAACGCCTCGCCTCCATCCCCTGCCTAATCACCCGGCCTAATGTCTTTATAAAGTTGGAAGTTTCAGAATAGTTTTTGTTAATGGTGACTATACAAAGGGATGAGATTTTTAAATATGAATGAAGCTGTCAGGAAGGGGGAAAAAAAGTTTCATGTACCCTGCGAGGTTCTTCTGGCTGGCCCAATAAGCAAATGGACGTGGGACGGATTAACAGGAGAAAACCAAATTCAACCAAATTCCATGAGGTACACACAGGGGCCCCCTAACAGTATGAGGCCCACCCACGAGCCGTCACGCAGGTGAGGTTTCTGTGCCATCCTGCAGTAATGAGAAGTTTAGGGGTTTAGGGGTGTGGGGCTTCAAAGGGGGGTGGGGGGGAGACAGTTCACAGGGAGGGGGAAGAGCAAATGTTCGGGCAACAAATGTTTGCTCTGCCAAGCAGAGAATTCTTTCTTTTTTCCTTTTTTAAAATATTTTATTTATGTATTCATGAGAGACAGAGAGAGAGAGACAGAGAGAGAGGCAGAGACACAGGCAGAGGGAGAAGCAGGCTCCATGCAGGGAGCCCGACGTGGGACTCGATCCTGATCCCCGGGTCCTAGGATCAGGCCCTGGCCTGAAGGTGGGCGCCAAACCGCTGAGCCACCCGGGTGCCCCAGAGAATTCTTTCTAATGCAAAACAAAGTCATCTTCCGTGATGCCTCTTTTCCTAGTACAAGCTCCCCCACTAAATTTTTGGGGACAGTTGGGGGGAGGAGAGGTACAAAGAAAAAGCTCTTGAATTTTCTGTCTCTTAAAAATAATCAGCCTAAACTAATCCTCATGCCAAAGAGACACATTTTGGGGTGGCGAATTTTGCTCCTCTACAAAGCGGATGATAGGGGCCAAGGCAGACTTCTAAGGAAAGGCATTAGGATGTGAAATCCAACACACCACGTGTTCAAGGACCATATTAAGGTGCTGTTTCCAGACCCGGATTCTCAGAGCCATCAGCCTGCCACTCACATCTCCTCACCCCTTGGCCTATGCTGTTTAATCCCTTTGAGAGTTTTGGCACGATGGACAGCCACCACAGAGCCCCTTCCTTTGGGAGAGTGTTGAAATCCTCGAATATGCTAGAAGTAAGGCTTCATTGACCCTTGAGGGGTTGGTGCGCTCTGGAGAGCGACAGCTATTGAGCCATGGACCTCTGACACAGGCGGGAATGACAGCACCGAGGACAAGCAAGGAAGGAAGAGCACTTTCCAGCTGCTGCTCAGCCCAGGATGGGGCTCGGTGAGAGGCCGAGGGGCCGAGGGGCCCTGCTCAGAAGGCCCTGGAGGGTGTTATGCTGAGTGAACCGGAGGGTGTTATGCTGAGTCAACCGGAGAAGGACAAACATTATATGTTCTCATTCATTTGGGGAATATAAATAATAGTGAAAGGGAATATAAGGGAAGGGAGAAGAAATGTGTGGGAAATATCAGAAAGGGAGACAGAACATGAGAGACTCCTAACTCTGGGAAACGAACTGGGGTGGTAGAAAGGGAGGCGGGCGGGGGGGGTGGGGGTGACTGGGTGACGGGCACTGAGGGGGGCACTTGACCCCGGATGAGCACTGGATGATATGCTATATGTTGGCAAATTGAACTCCAATAAAAAATAAAAAATAAATTAAAAAAAAATAAGGCCCTGAGCCTCAGCCGCTGAGCCACCCATGAGACACTCCTAACTCTGGGAAACAAATGAAGGGGTGCAGAAGGGGAGGGGGTGGGAGAGTTGGGGTGCCTGGGTGACGGGCGCTGAGGAGGGCTGTTGATGGGATGAGCACTGGGGGTTATGCTCTATGTTGGGACATTGAATTTAAATGTTTAAAAATGTGGGGAAAAAAGGAGGCCCCGAGGCGTGGTGGGGGGTAGACGGAGCATCCAGTCTTCCTTCCCTAAATGGCACGGCCACATGCCAGGCTCTGGGGTGGGTGCTTCAGGGCCGTGGCGGCTAAAGCCCTGACCCACCTGCAGGGCCACCCCAGCCTGTGGCATTTCCCACGGGCCACGGCGAAGAGGCTGGGGTCCAGTCACCAGGTCTAAACGGGGGAAGACAGAAAGGGCAGCTTCTGCCTCTGAAAGCTCAGGGGAGCGGGAGCTGCCGGGAGGAAGGCGAGCCTCGGAGCGCTCTCCTTAGTTGACCAGTAAGTACCCAGCTGCTGAGGCTTTTTATAAGAATCCTGTGGGTGCGAGCAAGGGTGTGTGGGAGGCTCACGGCCCAGCGGAGGAGCAGAACTGACACAGGCCAGAAGCCCAGAAGCCAAGTCGGAAACATGGGCCGAGATCGGGGCAGAGAAACCGGAGCACCCCGTTGGCTACTGACCCCCGACACACTCACACTTCAAGGTGAGCGGATCCAGATGGAGTCAAGTATTCCCAAGGAGAGGCTCGGGAAGCTTCCGAGCTGCAGCACGGCTAGGAGTTAGGCAGTCGATGGAAAGGCCCCCTCGCAGGCGGCACTGGTGCAGGCCTGAAAATAGACCAGACAAGTTTTGCTTTCTAGGAGCATCCAGTGAGCAGAGACAACCAGAATGTGCAAAGGCACTTGCATACCGAATGGCTAAGAGTCGCAGGATGAAAATGCGCCATTAGCTTCCCTGGGGTGCCCTCGGGGCTTCAGATTCTCCTGGCTTCAGAAGCCCTGAGGTCCCTGAGGAGCTTTTCCTGATGGAGAAGCAAATGCTGCTGCCCTGTCTTGGGGTTTAGAAAACCAAGCTCTAACTTGGTGCCCTGACCATCCACGAGGTGGGCTGGAAGCCTGGTTCCAGGAGATGGGTGTGGGTCCCCAGACTGAGCCGAATGATCTTCTCAGCTAGACGGGCTGAGAGGGTCCCGGCAGCGGTGGCACTAAGATTCCAGAAGGGCCACCCTTAAATGCGCACACCAGGTCGGCAATATGGCCATCGACATTTATTTCCATTTTAGCTTTCACAGTTTAGAAGGTTTTATTTATTCCCAAACCGGAGTGACTCATTTTAAATTAAAGTGTTGCATACAATTAATTAATTGCCACCAGGAAGTTCTTCCCTAATCTCCAGAATCAGCAGGACTCCTTCAGGGGAATGCTTCTTAAGCACAGAATGAAATGGACTCTCTGACTTCCAAGCCACTGGGATGCTGTACGACGCAGTCCAGCTAGAGAGAGACCTCCTAATTATTATGGTTTCCAACAATGCTGCTTCCTTTAGGATTCTCACTCGAATCCTATGAAAGGAGCTATATAAATCACCAAGCGAACTATACTCAGCCTTGTCCCTCCTCCACACTCACACCCACATCATCACCAGATCAAAGGATCAAAGCCAACTCCCAAGTATCACCAGTATTTGCGGCACCAGAAAATTAGTTGTCAAAAAAATTTCACCGAGGGCCCTAGATAGTCACTAGATATTAACAGAGATTCCTCCTAAAAAAGTGAACGCTATTTGAAATGGTGGGTTTTGACAGAATTGAAGAGATTATGCAACTGTTGGGTGATACGCAGCCCTGTAACCTGATACGTCTAATATAATTTACACTTCATTAGCATAGGGGGTTATTTAAATATTGGAAATGTGAGGATGTCAGTACGACTTTGAATCATTAATTTTTGGTGTATCAAAAATAAGATTGGAAACTGACACTGTAGTAAGGGACTAGATTTCAAAACGAATTAAGACAGGATTCCCTACATTCTTGAAGGTTCTTTTTTTTAAAACCCAGTGATGCTGCAATTAACAAACCCTGGGAGAACAGAGCTCCTTTTATGACAAGCTCAGCTGTGGGAAAGCAACCAACAAAACACCACTTCTGAGAAAGGGGAAGCAATGTCAGGGGGTGTCATCTGCTGACGTTTGTTCCCACTCTTGCTCCCTCCCACTCACAGAACCAGGAATCTTCCTAGGCTCTGATCTCTGAACTCCAAAAACCAGGGCAGGCCCCGGTGGGGGCCGGGGCTGCCAAGAGTCCCAGGTCCCTGGAGCTCATCTGAGGAGGCTGGGCGCATGGGCTGCGGATTACACTTCCCTCCAGCACAGACGTTTGGGAGAAGGGACCTGCCTAAATCAGCGAGCCAGGCAGGGTGTCGGCGGGTGGGGGTTCTGAGACTGACATATGGACAACAGCAGAAGACACTGAGGGGGTGTGGCTGGGAGAAGACCCAAGTTGGAGGCTACCAAACACACGTCCTCAGATAAGGAGAGGGTTGTCGTGTCCGAAAGCACAGCATGTGAAGGTAGCGGCGCCGGAACGTGGCGCTGCATCTAGCCACCAGGCACCCGTCATCTGCGTGTCAGTTATCCCGGCCGATTCTGGAAAGAAGAGCTTCGTGCTAGGGATTCCAAGCACCAGCCGGCAGACGGGGGGGAAAGGGGTAGGCCAGCAAAGAACCCCTGAAGTCGCACTGCTTCCCCTGTTATTCGGAACCTCCTCACACCCCAAGTCCAGTCCCTGATTTTTCCTAAGCAAGATGAAAAAGCAGAAACAGGGGACACCTGGGTGGCTCAGCGGTTTAGCACCTGCCTTCGGCCCAGGGCGTGATCCCGGAGTCCCAGGATCGAGTCCCGCGTCGGGCTCCCTGCGTGGAGCCTGCTTCTCCCTCTGCCTGTGTCTCTGCCTCTCTCTGTGTGTCTCATGAATAAATAAAAAATAAAATCTTAAAAAAAAATAAAATAAAATCTTAAAAAAAGAAAAGAAAAGAAAAAGCAGAAACAACACTGAACAAACAGAACTCTTAGCAGTTCATGTCACACACTTGAAGATGGGGATGGGGATGGGGATGGGGGGAGTCGTTTTGCAAGACGTGCCTGCACTGGTCAGTGTTTGGTTTGGAAGCAGAGATGCGAGCGTCTGCATCTCGCCCGGCGTTGGGGAGGGAGATCCGGTCATTCCATAGTCGGCCTCGAGCCTCGGGCCTAAAATCAACCTAATGTTACTCTGTCTCAAATAAATCATGTGTGTCTCACTTGCGGGTTTTGCAGCTAAAACCTTAATGAGCTCATACAGTTCTACTGGGAGAACTAGTCCTCGGAAGCCTAGACTCGCGGTTGCCTACACTGTGGAAAAAATAACTACCGCTTTACCTATTTTGTCTCCGATAATCCTCGGGACAATCCCCAAGCTCAGTGTTATCGCGGCTTTACAGATGAGGAAACAGAGGCTCGGCGGCCAACGACCCTGCCCGGTCACATGGATGATCAAGTACAAGGTCAACTGCAGAACAGCCACTGGGCCTGACACCACCTCCCTGCGTCCCACGGCCCCCATCCAGACTCAGGACGGTGGCATCGCCCCCAGATTACTTCGCCACAGCTGATAACAGATGGATGAAGAAAAGGGTCTGATGCCAAACACGCTGGGAAAACGGGTTTAAGGAAAACTAAACAGTTTTGTTTGTTTTACAACAGCATGTCTTCAGGTCATTAAGAGACAAAAAGACACAGGCCTAATTTTTGTCATTTGCTGTTCTTGAAGAGTGTCACCGAAGCCAGAGCAGGAAACACGCCCTGGGGAAAAAAAAAAACAACAAAAACAACAACAACAACAAAAACAACAACAAAAAAAACCTCAAAGCGCTTTAACATCTCCCTGGTCAGCAAGCCCTGTCCCAGCGAGCAGGGGCCGGCCCTTCTGCAGCCAGGAAGCTCGGAGATGCCCTGCTTGTTTGCATCTTGGCCCCGGGCCCGAGGAGACGCAGCCTGCCCACGTCCTGCTGGGGGGGGCGGGGGGGGGGGGCGAGGTAGCAGAGCTGACACCCACGAGGAGGTCCCGCTAGCAAATGCACTAAGAGCTCCGCTGCCTCTGGGACAATCGGTGACCTCCGAGACAGTAGGGCAGCTGAGCGTGATGAGGAAGGGCACTGTCTCTCTGATTCCCAAGGCCTGTCATTTCCCCGGGGCCAGGGGAGCCCAGGGATTGGAAGGCAAGAAGCCCAGCAGTAGTCTAAAGGGATGATACTGAATGGGTCCTGTGTGCTGCGCGGAGGGGAGGGGTAGCTCTCCTCGCTGGTCTCTGGCCGCTTGCCAAACCTGAAATAAGTCCTATATATGGTGAATCATTGTCAGTCCTGGCATTGCCAGATGCTGGGCAATGCATATAAAAGAGCCCGCGTTTGGAGACATCAATTTCCTCAACAGAGCTCGGCTCCCTCCTCTCCATTCCTGCCTCCGGCCTTGCCTCCCCCAACCCACTCTCCACGCAGATGTTCCAGAGAGCTTCCCGCAGCAGATATCTGGCTATGTCTTTCCTCTGTGCACAACTCCCCGGTGGCTCAGAAATGGGCGCTCGGAGAGGGTGGTTAACTCGTCCGAGGCCTCAGGGCTCCGAGGCCCCGGAATAGAGCCTTGGCCCAGATTTGGCCCATGCAAAAGCTGGTCCCGTTCACCACCACTGCTTTTACCTACAGCTGCGAGTCGGGTTCCCTTTAGCCCCGCTCTGGGACCCCGGGCTCAGAGGTACACTGCTGCTGGCATTACCCCAGCTCCAGAGATCTCTCAGCATTCCCTCCCCATCTTGCGCTCACCTTCCCCGTCTTACTCTCTCATTAGGCTGCAAGCTTGTTGAGCCAGGGACTAGATCTTACTGAGCTTGGGATCACACAGCCTGGCCTCTAGTAAATGTGTGCTGAATGGATCATATGAAACGTCCCAGGGCCCCTGTCCTGACCTCTCTGTCAAAGTCTACGCATTGGAATTCAAAGGTGCTTCACTTGGGCTAATCCAAAGCACTGCTTTCTAGCCTTTGTGGTTCTTAAGACCCATGCCAATAAAACAAAATTGATATCGAAACCAGAGCAGAAAAAGCAGGAAGGGGATTAAAATGCCTCCGAGTAGAGGTACAATATGGAATCCTCTGCCCGACTCCGAGATAAGCACGATGCAGTTTCCAGATAACAGCCTGCGTTCCACCGTACAAGGCTTTCCCACACGGTCCAGATGAAATCTGTTTTTCAGAAGATAGTGTTTTCTTCCCTCCTGTAGCGATCTTTAAAAATTGAACTTTCAGTTATTCACTATTGAGCTTCAAAGCAAGAACATTTTATTTATTTTTTTAAGATTTTTATTTATTTATGAGAGACACAGAGAGAGAGAGGCAGAGACCCAGGCAGAGGGAGAAGCAGGCTCCCTGCGGGGAGCCCGACGCGGGACTCGATCCCGGGACCCCAGGATCACACCCTGGGCTGAAGGCAGCGCTAAACCGCTGAGCCACCCAGGGATTCCCAGCAAGAACGTTTTAAATATCCGTTTACCTTGTTCTCTCTCTAAGTTTATGATCAGCTCTGCACTAATTATGAGCAGTCACCATAATAATGTACCAACAGACAAATACAACTGGACACACCTTTTCCTTTAAAAATGCACCTTCTATGGGGTGCCTGGCTGGCTCAGCAGTTGTGTGTCTGCCTTCGGCCCAGGTCATGATTGTGGGGTCCTGGGATCGAGTCCTGCATCAGGATCCCCACAGGAAGTCTGCTTCTCCCTCTGCCCATGTCTCCGCCTCTCTCTGTCTCTCAGGAATAAATACATAAAATCTTTTTAAAAAATAAATAAAAATAAAAATGCACCTTCTATGGGGTGCATGGTGGCTCAGTCGGTTAAGCATCTACCTTTGGCTCAGGTCATAATCCTGGGGTCCTGGGATTGGGCCCCACATTGGGCTCCCTGCTCAGTGGGGAGTCTGCTTCTCCTTCTCCCTCTGTCCCTCTGCTGCTTGTGCTCTCTCTCTCTCTCTCAAATAAATAAATAAAATCTTTTTTTAAAATGTACTTTCTAATTCTCTGCTGATTCTGGTCCACACGGCTGAGGGTGAGGGAGACTGATGTTCACAAGTTTGCACAAGCAAGGCCATTGTTTTCTGAGGGCAGTAGTGCAGCCCCAGATTCTCAATGAATATGCCTGCTGTCCACTTAGATTCCTTGATTCCAGGAATGAAATGTTTCCAGTAAGAATCCCCTCCCATATAAAGGCTGAATTATTTGCCATTATCCACATGAACTGGCCAATTCCAAGGCAGGAAGGACTCAACCCAAAATCCTAGTAGTTCTGACTCATGACGGGGAGCAGAGTCTCTCTTGATTCCATCTTTCCTGGGAAGCACGTGCAGCTTGCAGCCACAGAGGAGGGACGTGGCCGGAGTCCTGGAGGGGACAGGTGCAGTGTCATTGTTTTCTCTAATCTTACGAACCGGTTAATACCCCTTCTATAGCGGACCATATTCGAACCTTGCCTCGCTTCTTTACTGTTACATCCCCAGCAACCAGCCCAGTGCTAACCACCCAGTAGGTTCTCAGTAAAGATGTGGTGAATGAATAAATGCTGTTGAGTGACAGGGAACCTAGAGAAGGAGTTAACACTTGGAGAGCTAGTGTGTGTAGAAGGTAGGAGCTAGAACTCTGGAGCCAGACTTCCTAGGCTCCAATCCCAGCTCTACCCTTGACAAACTGTGTGTCTTCGGGGAAGCCCCCTAACTTGATCTGGGCTACTGTTTCCCCATCTGTAAATGATGATGTCAATCATGCCTACCTTAAAAGGTTGTTGTGAACACTTAGACTCTTAAAGACGCTTAGAACAGCGCCCTACTTATAGTGAGTGCTCAATAAGAATGCTACCAGCATTAATTCTTGCGAGGCAGTCATGGATACAGGGCAATGTGGACACCCACTGCGCACCAAAGTCTGGGCAGGCGCGTAGAATCTTCTTTTCTGTTGCTCCAGGAGCTGTGGCCTGCTTATCTCTGAATCTTTCGCTGAGTGGCTGACCAAGAGAAAGTTCTCAATAAATGAGGACTGTTGGAATGGACGGGTGCTTATTCAGCAGTCTGGGCTGATTGGCATTCTTACAAATCTATGCAATGCCACGGCTACTCTTTCCAGTTCAATAATCCTTCGAGACTCTGGCTTCAACCCTCCACTCGAAACCTCCTTGCTCTTTGCCAGTTCCCTTGGCATTGTGTTGGATTTGGAGTCACCATCTGCCTAGCCCCTTCGGCTCGATGGTTCAGTGGGACTGTCTGCCAATCTCATTTCTCCACAGGGTAGTATTTCTTAACATAAGAAACCTGCCTCCCTGGTCTCATAGACCATAGGCTAGGGACAAATGACAGCTCCTCCCAGGTTGCAGTGGTAACGGGCCCAAGCCATGTACCGTGCCCCCCTCTCCCCCTACTGCCCCGTGCCTGCTTTCCTTGGAAGGGAGATTCAGATACTAGAAGCATTATTCATAATAGTCATGGGCAAGGGCTTTATGGTCAGACCAACCAGGGTCATAGCCCCAGTCAGCCACCTTCTTGTTCTGTGACCTCAGGCATTTTTACCTCTATGACTCTGTTTCCTAATCTGTAAAATGAGAAGAATTATAGTAAACACCTCATAACTGGATGGGATAATACCTAGAACGGTGCCACATACAAAAAGTGTCAGTAAATGCTAGCTATACATTCAACCAACTCATAACACTGAATGCCAACTATATGCCAGGTCTCGTATTAGATATTAGGGATTTAGTGATGAACAAAACGTCTTGGCTACCCTCAAGAAAGTTTAAAGTCGGCTGTAGATAAAATCCAAGTAATGAACAAAACGTCTTGGCTACCCTCAAGAAAGTTTAAAGTCGGCTGTAGATAAAATCCAAGTAAACACACGGGTGCATGACTACATGAGAGATACAACATGGGGATGTTCCTATGAAAGAGAAACCTGGACCATGGACTCATATGGGCAGCTACCCAAAGATTTAAACAAGTTATGTTCATGTCTTTTGCCCACTTCATGATTGGATTATTTGTTTCTTTGCTGTTGAGTTTAATAAGTTCTTTATAGATCTTGGAAACTAGCCCTTGATCTGATATGTCATTTGCAAATATCTTCTCCCATTCTGTAGGTTGTCTTTGAGTTTTGCAGAAGACATAGACATGGCCAACAAGCACATGAGAAAATGCTCCGCATTACTGGTCATCAGGGAAATACAAATCAAAACCACCATGAGATACCCCGTCACACCAGTGACAATGGTGAATATTAACAAGACAGGAAACAACAAATGTTGGAGGAGATGTGGAGAAGGGGGAACCCTCTTGCACTGTTGGTGGGAATGTGAACTGGTGCAGCCACTCTGGAAAACTGTGTGGAGGTTCCTCAGAGTTAAAAATAGAACTGCTCTATGACCCAGTAATTGCACTGCTGGGGATTTACTCCAAAGATACAGATGCAGTGAAACGCCGGGACACCTGCACCCCGATGTGTATAGCAGCAATGTCCACAATAGCCAAACTGTGGAAGGAGCCTCAGTGTCCATCGAAAGATGAATGGAGGGATCCCTGGGTGGCGCAGCGGTTTAGCGCCTGCCTTTGGCCCAGGGCGCGATCCTGGAGACCCCGGATCGAATCCCACGTCAGGCTCCCGGTGCATGGAGCCTGCTTCTCCCTCTGCCTGTGTCTCTGCCTCTCTCTCTCTCTGTGTGACTATCATAAATAAATAAATAAATAAAAATTAAAATAAAAAAAAAAAGAAAGAAAGATGAATGGATAAAGAAGATGTGGTCTGTGTATACAATGGAATATTCCTCAGCCATTAGAAACGACAAATACCCACCATTTGCTTCAACGTGGATGGAACTGGAGGGTATTATGCTGAGTGAAGTAAGTCAATCGGAGAAGGACAAACATCATATGGTCTCACTCATACAGGGAATATAAGAAATAGTAAAGAGATTATAAGGGAAAGGAGAGAAAATGAGTGGGAAATATCAGAGAGGGAGACAGAACATGAGAGACTCCTAACTCTGGGAAATGAACAAGGGGTAGTGGAAGGGTAGGTGGGCGAGGGGTTGGAGTGACTGGGTGACAGGCACTGAGGGGGGCACTTGATGGGATGAGCACTGGGTGTTATGCTATATGTTGGCAAATTGAACTCCAATAAAAAAATAAAAAATTACAAAAATTAAACAAGTTATGTAAATGTGGCATATATAGATAAATCCTTATAAATTACAGATCAAGATAATAGCAAAGTCTCACTTACCAAAAGCAACGCCAAAAAAGAGTATAGACAAAGAGTTTTAAAAGTTGGTAGGCGCGGGGGGTGGGAGTGAATGGGTGACGGGTACTGGGGGTTATTCTGTATGTTGGTAAATTGAACACCAATAAAAAATAAATTAAAAAAAATAAAAAAAAGTTGGTAGGCATTTCTTTAGTCTATTTATTTATTTAGAGCGGGAGAGAATGACCCCGGTGGGGGTGGTGGGCAGAGGGAGAGAGAGAGTCTGACTCTGGGGCTTTCACAACCCTGAGGTCATGACCTGAGCTGAAACCAAGAGTTGGACACTTAAATAACTGAGCCCCCCAGGCGTCCCAGTGTTCCTTTAGTCTTGATATGTGAGACCCATGTACTGGATCCATCAGTTAGGGCCCCCCTGTGGGACAGAGAGACCACAGGAACCATGCTAGGCTACTGTTGGTTGTCGCGCATGCCTTCCAAGCCAGCATTGTCCTCTGAAATGACATCTCTGCATATTTATGAATATGGTCTTAGGGGTGCAATCTGATCATCGTCTCTTACAGGCTGTGAGAAAGGTGTATCTAAGAGGGTCACCTCACACAGAGGTGGGGCAGGGAAGGAGCGGAACAAGAAACCTTTCCCTCAGCCTTAAAAGATGAGTAGAAGTGAGCCAGAGAAGAGCGTTAGGAAGGCCAGTCCAGCCAGAGGGGGCAGTCTGTGCCACGTTAGCTTAAATGGATGCATTCTGGGGTCAGGGTAATGGACAAGCCCTTAAAACTAGTGCCAGGAATCACTAAGATAATAAGGTGGGTAGCTTTCTGTCCATAGCCTAACTTCCATTCATTTGGGTAAGATTAAATCCAAGATGAAATCATAATCAGATGAGCTAGGAAAATATGGTTTATGCCAACCAAGCAATCTGCCATGGACAAATTTAACTAGTCTCAGAATTATTTATGTTTAACTGGCCTAATTTCACTTGTCACATTCCACCTTTGTGTAATATCGCCGCTGCATTGAGCTTTAGCCTATGAATCATGGAGCCCCAGAGAGCCATCTCTTCAGTGGGGTCTAATGAAGGCATAATCATAGGGCATATGAATAAGGTCTCCAGCAGCCCGAACATGCCAATTATCACCATTACTTTTGGATGTAATTTTATTTTTCCATTGGTTGTCTAGTCAGGTAATTGATGCTAAGCCTTTTTAATCCTCTTAGTGATTGATAATAAAACAACCAAGGATGTAATTTCTAGTGGGCTTTCCTTTCTATATATTTCCATCTTAACACTAAAGATTCAGTTAACATGGAAAAAACAAGAGGAGCAGAATCTTATTTTAGAAAACTTTTGGATACTTTCTTCAAGCTGAAAACAAAGAAAATGCTAGCAACAATCGCAACACATTTCCTACAATGATGATTCCATTTTCTTTTACCTCTGCCTCATTCTAGTGCCTGAGTAACTGCGTTTGAACCCATTAGAAATGTACACTAGTACACACTTCACTGCAGCTGAGTCACACCCTTACATCCCCAGAATTTTCTAACGTCTTGCCTTTAGGAGAAAGTAAGTGAACATGAAGTACTCATCTCAAAAAGCAGCTTCGCATGGATATACTGAGATGAATAGAGATATAATTGCTAATCTGTGACTCTTTCAATCATAGAGGTAAGCAATGAAAATTATGTTAACTAAGATGACCCTGAGTGCCTGGAAGGCATGAGGCACACAAAAGGTCTCTGCTGTAATCAAGGAGAAAATAGCACACACAGACCATGGTCCAAGTGATGGGGTGAGAGGCAGGTATCCAGTTGATCCTGTTCACCTCCTCTCTTGGATGGGAGCTAGGCAAAGGGTGAGTTTAGATGATCAATCCAATAGGGTTTTAAATGGGGTAAAAAGTACCTCTTGGGATGCCTGGGTGGCTCAGCGGTTGAGCGCTTGCCTTCGGCCCAGGCCATGATCCTGGAATCCCTGGGATCAAGTCCCACATGGGCTCCCTGCATGGAGCCTGCTTCTCCCTCTGCCTGTGTCTCTGCCTCTCTCTCTGTGTCTCTCAGGAATAAATAAATAAAATCTTTAGGGATCCCTGGGTGGCGCAGCGGTTTGGCGCCTGCCTTTGGCCCGGGGCGCGATCCTGGAGACCCGGGATCGAATCCCACATCGGGCTCCCAGCGTGGAGCCTGCTTCTCCCTCTGCCTGTGTCTCTGCCTCTCTGCCTCTCTGTCTCTCTCTGTGTGACTATCATGAATAAATAAATAAAATCTTTAAAAAAAAATAAAAAAATAAAATCTTTAAAAACAAAAAAAAAAAACAAGTCCAGCAACAGAGCCTGCTCATAGGTACCCTGATGATCCTTTACAGTGGATATTTGCCAAATAAAAGATCCTTTACTATCGCTGTCCTCACCAGTCCTTTTCATACAGGAAATTGACTAATAATTAAGATTGGGCTGAACGGGACAGGTTGGGGGGAGCCCCACGGACAGCCAGTGGTCCCACTATTCCACTACGAAATAGTCCTTAGTGTCAAGAACTATAGATGTCTGAGAAACTTCCATTGTGTTGGTCACCTTCCTTTTCCCTCGAGAACACCCTGTGTACTTATAGCCACCCAGTTGTCCCCAGGGACCACATGTTGAGTAGTACCTTTGAGTACTCACCACTTGACAGGCTCCTTCGGGATAAAGACCTGCCACATTGGAAACTCTATAAAATGTCGATGGGATTCAATGAAGAGACTTCCCAAATGTCATAAGAGCCGGGCTATTATTGCCCTACAGAATGCCTGGTTGTTGCAGGTTGCAGGTGTTGCAGAAGGAGGGGAAAGAATGAGTGAGAGATTAACTTGCTGTCATGCTCTTGGTGAAGTCACACGAATACATTTATGTTTTTTTTTCCCCTTTAGAACTGATCTTTCCACTTTAAACAATCTTGAAGTGTGATCAAATGTTAACCGTATTGATTTTCAGTGATGTTTTTCTTCGTTTAGGCAAAGCCATCGGCTAATAAGAGATTGGAATGACAGCTTCCAAGTTGCATATTATTTCATGTCGCTTATCACTTAGTGGCACAGCGCAGCGTGATGAGCTTTAGTAAGAGGCCCAATGGAAAACGCAGCCATACATGTTCAGTGAATTCCAGGGTATCTGAGGACAGAAAATGCACATGTCCCCACCCACGGTGTCCTCACCCACTGTCGCAGGAGTTTGAGTCAAACAAAATCATAGTAAGTGGCTTAGGTTGAAATCGAACCTCAGCCTGAGCCACAAAGACTCACGTATGTTTTATGTAAGTGTGGAGACAGGAGAGGCAGGGCTAAACTGGCCGCATGCTCCTTCCTGTCTCAGTGGTTTGCTCTTTTGACTTAACAGGTCACACCTGCTGCTAGGGGGTGGGGGTCAGGGTGCGAGCATCTTGCCTGTCACGTGGCTCACGGTACACTCACTCCCTTTGGAGTATCTGAGTGCTCATCCTGCCCTCCTCTCCAAGGGAAACACAGAAAATACAGAGGATAACTATCTTTCACTCCGTGTCCCAAGGAAGGTCACGAGCCCTGGATTCAGGGACTTCTCCGGGGATGTAGCATTGTCAGCTTCCAACCTGGCAGCCCTGTTATGATGGACCAGAACCCAGGAGGCAGTGTGGTGGCCTGAGTCTAATCCTGCTTCTGCTTCTAAAAATTATTCCTGGGCAAGGAACTTGATGTCGCTGAATAGAAGTTACTCCAATGTGCCAGATGACAGCACTGGATTAGGAATTATTTTAAATGTCCCTCCCAGCTCTGATCTTGCAGAAACACATACTGTGCTTGGATTATCTTTCTTTTCCTTTCCTTCCTTCCTTCCTTCCTTCCTTCCTTCCTTCCTTCCTTCCTTCCTTCCTTCCTTCCTTTTTCTTTCTTTCTCTCTCTCTCTCTCTCTCTTTCTTTCTTTCTTGACTTCATTTATTTATTTGAGAGAGAGAGAGAGAACATACAGCAGGAGGGAGAGGGAGAAGTAGACTCCCTCACTGAGCAGGGAGGGCCAGCCTCCCCCTCCTTCTTGGTTTTTCCATTTAAATTCTCCTCAATCAAGTATTTGAAGGTGCATTTTAAACTAACCCATTTCAGGGGCACCTGGGTGGCTCAGTGGTTGAGCATCTATCTTCAGCTCAGGGCATGATCCTGGGGTCCCACATCGGGCTCCCCACTAGAAGCCTGCTTCTCCCCCTGCCTATGTCTCTGTCTCTCTCATGAATAAATAAATAAAATCTTTAAAAAAAAAACAAACTAACCTATTTCAAACATTAGATGGCCTACACAGATTAAGTAAGCAAAACAGCAAAAGCAATTAATATAAATATTCATTTGAGACTATTCATCATTATTGAAGTACCAGAAAAATATGGAGAAATAAAATGATAGATACTAAGAAAAAAGACACTCTGAGAGAAAGTGGTTCAGCCTCATGATGGTTGTTTTATCAGTACTCTTTGCCTTCCTGCGGAACTCAGCACACAAATGTTATCTACCTACAGTTTCTTCAAGTTTAATATAGGAGAGGATTCAATATGCAAAGCCGTGATTTGTGACACCATAGCCATTCACACATTCATAACTTTAACTCCAAACCTACTGTCACACAGTAATAATGAATATCACAGCAGAGAATAATCGAGTCCTGATTTTGATCGTTAAAAGATAAGGGCATGATAATTTCTCCCTATTAGAATGTATGTAACTGTGGAAGATCTTAACATCCCTTCTGGAAGCCGAGTGTTTTATGGACTCAGAGAACAATATAGCTAAGTAAGATTAATTCAGAAAGAGGGGAGAAATTCAGTATTTGTGTACATTATAAGTAAAAGTTATACAGGGACGCCTGGCTGGCTCAATCGCTAGGGCATGTGACTCTCGATCTTGGGGTCATGAGTTCAAGCCCCATGTTGGGAGCAGAGATTCCCTTTAAAAAAAGATTTTTTAGGAATGCCCGGGTGGCTCAGTCGGTTGGGCATCAGCCTTTGGCTCGGGTCGTGATCCCAGAGTCCTGGGATCGAGTCCCACATATGGCTCCCTGCTCAGCGGGGAGCCTGCTTCTCCCTCTCCCCACTCTGCCTGCCACTCCCCCCGGTGTGCTCTTGCTCTCTCTCTCTCTCTGACAAATAAATAAATAAAATCTTAGTGAAAAATTAAAAATAAAAAAATGAATTTTAGAAGAAGTTATATAAAGAAAATGTTTTAACCCAGCATATTTAACATAAAAGCATGCTGGATAAAGGATGTTTACTATGTGCTGGCACAAAGGTGGGTGGGGTGTACATTTTCTCTCGTTTACTCATCGCAACAGTGCCATGAGGTAAGTGTTGTCCCATTTTTCAGAGGTGACCGGCTGTGGCTTTTCCAACTTTACAGAGCAAGGAAGTGACAGAGATGAGACTCAAAATGATGCCTTTCTGATTCGAAATGAATGCTGTCTCTTTTATATAATGCACCCTTTTGAATGGCATAAATGTTGACAATGATGTTAATATACATCAGCTGAAGCCCACCATCCGCAGAGACTCTTTCCCACTGCTCTAACTACCTAGCCCCTTCCCCTGACATTCCCCCAAAGCTGCAAGGCAAAGATTATCTTCTTTCTGCAGGCAGGGGGTGGGGGTGGTGTGGAGAAAGGGTAAGTGGTTTTCAAACACACAAAAATAAGTCAGGCTGGAGTCAGGGACCAAACCTAAATGCTTGTCACAACAAGAGGGCTAGTTATCTGCACACCTGGATGCTCTTTAAAACCTCCTTCCCAAAAGCATCTTTGGGACTATTGTTTTGAATATACCCTTTATAAGGAAGCAGATGTTATCTGCATGGACCATCAAGCAGTAAATTGCCAATTATTAAGTGTAATTAAGTGTCCTCTAAAGTAACAGAGTTTGACAGTTTCCCAAACTTGTCTTGCTCCGACTCTCAGTCTCCTAACTCTGAAGAACTTTTCTGAACTCTCTACCAAAGCCAGAGTCAGTTGATAAATTCCTTGCGTCCATGTGGGGTCATACATGCCTCCACTTTTTTCAAGTATATGCATACTCAGTGAGCCAGAGAAAGGAAAGACAGATGTACCCTTCATCCAGGAGAGAGTTGGAGAAAGTAATTAAAAATAAAGCAAGAAATGGGGCGCCTGAGTGGCTCAGTTGGTTAAGCATCCGACTCTTGATTTCAGCTCAGGTCAGGATCTCAGAGCCGTGAGATGGAGCCCCACGCCAGGCTCTGGGCTCAGTGGGGAGTCTACTTGGGATCCTCTCCCTCTCCCTCTCTCTCTTCCTCTCCCCCTCACCCACTCTCGCTCTCTTTCTCAAGTAAATAAATAAACCTTTAAAAAATAAAGCCAGAAAAGTGCCATTGAAATATGTTCCAGCCATATATTTTGGCAATCATTAAGGATGTTCACAAATATCCCAGTTTTCTGTCTCTTTCAGACAAAAGATAGGATTATACTTCCTTGCTCCCTCTGAATTAGGGATGGCCATGTGGCTCATTTTGGCCAATGAGATACAAGATGGAGTGAAGTGTAGTGGAAGTGGGGTGTACGGATGGCACTTCCACGCAGAATGTTCTCTAGACCCTGTTACAGTGATGTGGGAAGTACATGTTGAGATGAAGCCTCTCTCACCCCCGGGTCCTTGAGTGACCATGAGGAGTGAAACCACCTGCACAGATACGCTCTGCACGTGGCATGAGTGAGGACTCAACTTTTGCTGTGCGACGGCACTGATATTTTTCTTAGTCACAGAATAACCTCGTCTAGCCTGACTAATCCATTTACTCATTAATCAAAGTGCTTAAATGGTTTGTGGAGAGGATCACCTTAGGAAGGAGTAAGCATGCTTATTCTCCTCAGACAAAGGGAAAAGATGGATGAGGACCTGGATAGGTTTGGAGATGCAGAGGAGAGGAGCGTTGAGGAAGCATCTGTGTGATGACCTCTATCTTTTTAATGGTGCTGGAGAGCTTGTGGGAAAAGGTCTTAAACTAACACCTGGTTCCTGCTGGGGTACAAGCTGGTGTGTGTGTTTCAGGAAGAACCAAAACTCGGGCCGGGGTGTGGATCTGGCCCTCGAGGTGCACACAGACTAAAGGAAATAGAGACATAAGAAGCTATGACACAAAGTTGAATATGATAAGAGCCATCCAGGAGGTATGCATGCAATTCGAGGGGAGGTCAGAAGAAGGGGAAGCCATAGGAGGCTGCCTGGAGGAAGGACCATTGAACTGGATCCAAAAAGTATCATTTGAAAAGAACAGAAATGAGGGGAAAGGCATCTGAATCACAGAAACAGCACAGCTAAAGTCAAAATGTTTGGGCTGTGGAATGTGTACGAGAAGTAGTAACTAGTTGAGCGCACATAAAGCAGAGGGCATGTGAAGAGGGGCCAAAGGAAAGGGGTTCTGAGTCAGATCCGGGGAGTCTAAAGGTCCAGTTGTCAAAAAAAATACTCAGAAAAAAGACACAGATATTTAAAGTGAGTGTTTCTTAAACTTGCCTGCCCACAAAAACCACCCAGTCCGCCAATTAAACAAAAAATTTAGATTCGTGGACCACCCCCAGGCTTCTCTGCCTAATTATCTATATTTTTAGCAAGCACTCCAGGTGATTTTTATGATCAGGCAAGTTTAGGAAACATGGATCTAATTGAACACAGAGAAGACAACAGGCATGGTTGCATAAGAAGCCAAAATTTGCATCCATGCCTCTGTTCTTTCATTCCAAAAACAAAATTTTCATTGAGTTTCTTGCATGCCTGGCACTTCGCTAGGAAATGCAAGAGTGAGCAAGACAAAGCACCTGCTCTCTCAAAATTTACATCCTACTAAGAGAGAGTGAAAGTAAGAATTATATAATTCTTTATAATTTATAAATTCTTTACAACTATGAGGATTGCTACTAGATGTTTTAGTGTCCCTGTGAAGGTGGATACTGGGGAGACCTGACCCCCCTTGGGGGGGGCTGAAAGCTTACATGAGGAAATAAAATCTAAGCTGGTATTAAAATGATGAATAGGCATGAGCTAGGCAAAGAGCTAGAAAAGATCATTCCAGGCAAAGGGAAGATCACTGGCATCTGCCTGGACAGAGAGAGTCCAGAAGAATCTTAGAGAATTCCATTGAGACTTGGCTACAGAAAAGGAGTTAAACAGCCAACATGAGCTATAGCCCACACTGGTGACACAGTCGAAGTATGTGCCAACCAGACAGGACTCAGACCTTGGCATGAGTCCCAGATTACACTTCCGAACTTCCCCAGCCTTGTGACCTTTCCCATGAAACCGATATGCTTCAATACCAAGAGAACAATATTCTATTATCTTGCTCACATTTCTCATTTGAACATTTTAAGGCAGTGTAGCATTGTGGGAAAGTGTGTGGGCTTTTGAGCCAGCAGACAAATGAAATCCAGCCCTATCGCTCGCTAACTATGGTCTTAAGAAAGTCACTTCATCTTGTTGAACTTTAGTTTCTCCAACTGTAAAATGGGGTTCATGATCATCTCTGCCTCCTAGGATAGTGGCAGGATCCCCTGAGATAAGGCACATCTAGTATGGTGGATAAGAGACCTGTGTTCGACTACTGACTCCTGGGTGACACGGAGAATGTTGATTTACCTCTCTAAGGCTCATTTTCACCACCTGCAAAGTGATGATAACACGTACAAACAGGAGATGTCATGAGGAATACAGATCCAGCGTGAACACTGCCTCACGCAGTGCCAGCCACTTAGGCCGTACTCTCCAATGATTATTAATGATAGCCATCATTAATCCTTTTTGGATATCAATTCAGTGTTCTGTTTCTAATGAGTTTGGAATAAATTTTGGAGTATGATACGCAACAGATCTGAAACGAAAGCCAGGAGCCCTTGGGAAACTCACTTCCAACTCCGGATTTCAGTATCCACAGGGGTGGCTTGAGGGAGTTATGCTTCTCCAACTCTCTACAGTGAAAGACCATTTTATCTCAATTTATCAGAGACTGCCACTTCTGTAAAATACAAAAATCACACCCTCAGACCTCACTGCAATGCCAAATTGCTTCAAAAGTCCATAAATGCTTCCTCTCAGACTCTGTACTTTGTGCATTGTGGACAGATACCAGTCTGAGACCCAGGCCCAGTCCAGGGACAACATATTTTTTTAAAGATTTTATTTATTTATTTATTCATGAGAGACAGAGAGAGACAGACAGACAGACAGAGAGACAGACAGACAGAGAGAGAGAGAGGAGGAGGGAGAAGCAGGCTCCCTGCAGGAAGCCCAATGTGGGACTCGATCCCAAGACCCCAGGATCACACTCAACCGAAGGCAGACACTCAACCACTGAGCCACCCAGGTGTCCCCGGGGACCACATGTTGAGTAGTACCTTTGAGTATTCACCACTTGACAGGCTCCTTCGGGATAAGGACCTGCCACATTGGAAACTCTATAAAATGTTGATGGAATTCAATGAAGAGACTTCCCAAATGTCATAAGAGCCGGGCTATTATTGTCCTACATTGAATGCCTGGTTGTTGCAGGTTGCAGGTGTTGCAGAAGGAGGGGAAAGAATGAGTGAGAGAGATGGGTATAATGGCTCTGCGGACATCATATACTTGTCCTGAAAGCTTCTGAGAGCGCATGCGCTAGTGTCCTAAGCTGAGAGCACAGACCGAAGTTTTCCCATCTTGCCTTTTCATCAACAAATTATTTCTTGCCATTAGATTATAAGCTACGTCAATGCAGGAGCCCGCTGTAGGCTCAAGGGCCTAGAACAGGAGATAGTACATAGTACATAGTACATAGTAGTACATAGTAGTACATAGTAGTGCCTTGATAAATATTTGTTAAAAGGACAAATCCACAGAAAGCATTTAGCACAGTACCTGCACGTAGTAAATGGTCAGGAAATGTTAGCCACTGTTGTGATAATCATTAATGCCTTGTGTTTAGTAAGAGCTAAATTCTAAATTAGATGGTCGCCTATGCGCAGTAATTTTATGTGATCTTATTAGGAGGGCACCCCTGCTATTTTTTTTGTCTTTTTAAATAAACTTTATTAAGGTTTAAATTACAGAAAATAAAATACATTCATTCTAAGTGACCAGTTCAATGTGTTTTGATATATACATGCATATACTGACCACCCAATGAATGAAGATACAGAATATTATCCATTATCCCAAAAAGTTCCAGATACCAAAATCTAAATCAAAATTAAGCAGTTTCTTTTATGGGCCTACTTTATTACTTTAGTGCCTTTAAAAAGACTGCATTTTGGGGGCACCTGGGTGGCTCATTTAAGTGTCCAACTCTTGATTTGGGCTCAGATCGTGATCTCAGGGTCATGAGATTGAGCCCCACATTGGGCTCTGCACTCAGCGTGGAGTCTGCTTGAGATTCTCTCTCCCTCTCCCTCTGCCCCTCCTCCTGCTCACACTAGATAGATAGATAGATAGATAGATAGATAGATAGATAGATAAATAGATAGATAAATAAAAGCTTTTTTTAAAAAAACCTGCATTTTGAACAATGCCAAACCTACATAAAGGCAGCAAGAAAAAGTTGTAAAGAACTCCCATATGCCCCTTTTTCCAGAGACCCCATTCAAATTTGGCCAGTTGTCTCAGCATCTTTTCTAGCAAGAGAATATAATTCGGGACCATGAGTTGCACCCTGTTGATAGATCCTTCTAGTCCCTTAATCTAGAACCATTTCACAGTCTTTCCTTGATTTTCATGACCTTGACTTTTAAAGATTGTAGGTGTCATTTTGTAGAATATCCTTCATTATTGTCTAAGGTTTCCTCACAATTAGACCCAAGCTCTGCATTTGTGATTGAAATATCACAAGAGTGATGCTATGTTCCCATTCTGTCCTACATGGTGTTGATTTGTCAGTTTAGGGTGTTGTTAAATTTGGTCACTTGATTAATATCGTATCTTCCCTGTTTTGCTACTGTGCAGTAAAATTTTTCTTCTTCGTAAGGAGTAAGTGTTTTGGGGGGAGATATTTTGGAACTAGGTAAAATCCCATCTCTCATCCCATTTTTACTCACTAGTTTTAGCATCTGTCGTTTCTTACCTGAATTATTTCCCTTTTTAAAGTTTTTTTAAAGATTTTATTTATTTATTTATTCATGAGAGACACAGAAAGAGAGAGAGGCAGAGACATAGGCAGAGGGAGAAGCAGGCTCCATGCAGGGAGCCTGACGTGGAACCTGATCCTGGGTCCCCAGGATCATGCCCTGGGCAGAAGGCAGCGCTAAACCGCTGAGCCACCTGGGCTGCCCCAAGCTTTTTTTATTTTTTTATTTTTAAATAAACTCTACACCCAATATAGGGTTCAAACTCACAACCCCAAGATCAAGAGCCGCATGCTCCACCAACTAGGCCAGCCAGGTGCCCCATTTTACCTGAATTAATTATTTCTCTAATGGTTGCCAGCTGGTTATTTTCTTAGTGGGTTATAATCCACCACTATTATATATATTGATGGTGAAATTGTCCTAGATTTGGCCAATGGGATCCTCTTTAAGCTGGCATTTGTATCCTTTTTACAAATCCCCATCACTCTCAGAGAACATCCTTATCATGGGAATGATAAAAGGTTCCAGGTCCATCTGGTTCTTTTCTTGCCCAAATCCTCAATGCAGTCATTTGTCAAAGGAGCTCTGTTTTTTTCATTGGACTGTGAGTGGTATTTAGAAACCAACAGCTGGATAGTAAGTGTGCTTATTGCTACCACGGTATTACTGCTTCCAGAACTGCTCAATGAATGGAGGAAATATATGTGTGTGTGTGTGTGTAGGCGGGTATGTCTACACATACATATAAATACATACACACCTACATATAAATATATATTACACACATTTACATCTATTTTTTTCTACATTGTATTTACTGAATACTGACTTCACATCAATACCTCTAATCCCCACCCACCCAACATCTCAGGGTTCAGTCTAGCTTTACATATTTGTAATTCCCTTCTTGAACAGTTAAAACCAAGTGGCTCCTGTTGCTCCCAATATATTTACTTATTTTCCTCAAAATATTTACTTAGTTTATTGACTCATTTGCTTGATCTCCCTATACATATGAAATCTCCCAACCTTGCCAGGCTGCCGCACTACTTACACATCCTCCCAGAACAGGCATTCTAGCTACCACTAGACTTCTTTCCATTACATTCAGGTCTGCATAATTGCTTTCTGTCATAGAAGGTTCCATCTCCTTATGTGAAGTCACACGGCCAAGAAGGAGGAATCCTGTCCAGAATCAGTTCCTTGAGCTGCTTGGGGAACAGAAAGTCTCAGATGCATGCAGGGAAGATGAGAAGGAGCTACATTTCTGACAGCAAATGCTTGACTTTTCCACACATTGTAAGCTCCTCACTACTCAAGAAGCAGTATATCAGAGGAACTCTCTCTGAATCACAGTAATGTTAATCTTTAATATCTCTGGAAAATAGTGTGCCTGGGTTGGTGAAAAATCATGTAGGAGGCAAAAGGAAAAAAAAAACTTAGACTTATATGGACTGATTCTTCTGGTTTTCTTCCAGAATACATAGGATAAATAAATATTGTAAATCTCTTCAGAGAAATTCTTTTTATCTTTAATGTGAAAGATTAAACGTATTCCCCATTGTGAAAAAAAATCAAAGAAGGAATGAGGATAAAAAAGAAAGGAAGGAAGAAATAGATAGGGATTTCACAAATGTAATTATAAAGTTACTTGAAAGAATCACAAAGCACAGTTACAATGAAATCACGTATCACTCAAGGACAAAGTTACAAAGTCAGTCTAAGGTGAAAGTCAAGTATAGTCAAAATCATCCTTGAAAATTTTTTAAGATGGTATCATCTTGGAGACCTAGATACCATCTCCAGCACAACCAGTTTTTACTCCAGTGTTGGAATATAGCTGTGTTTCTTTAGTTGGGCACCAGAATAGTTTGGCTTGAATGTAAGTGCTCTGTTGTCTAAAAATCACATACAGCATGGCCATATCCTCAGTCCATGTGCAAAGAATAGGAACTGCGACCAACTGAGAGTCCAGACTGCCAGTTCACACTTACTTCTGGGCATAAACTCATTAGGTGGAAACTGTGGACACGATTGTTCAAGCTATTCACATTTTTTGGAAGATTTATCTCCCTACTTGAGAGAGAGTGTGTGTGTGTGAGAGAGAGCATGAGCAGAGGGAGGGGCAGAGGAAGAGGGAGAGAGAATCCTCCAGCAGACTCCCCGCTGAGTGTGGAACACAACGCTGGGCTCCATCCCAGGACCCTGAGATCAAGAATCCACTGCTTAACCAACTGAGCCACCCAGGAACCTCCATTCACATTTTTTCTTTATCAATCCCAGTTCTCCTGACTCCCAGTTATGGTTGTTTTAACTAATTATTCATTTACCAAACATTTGATCGGCTAATACTATGTGCCAGGCCATTTTCTAGGTGTGGGGGATATACATGTGAATAAAACAGACAAAAGTCCTTATCCACATGGAGCTTTCATTCCAGTAGAGGAGACAGACATCAGCAAACAAATTTACAGCGTGGAAGATGGTGATAAGTGCTCTGGAGAGAAATAAAGGTGATGTTATTGAGTGATTGGTTGGCTACTTTAAATTAGCTTTCCTCAATGGTGTCTCTGAGCAAGTGTCATGTTGCTCTGAAGTATGAATGACAAGATGGTGCCATTCACTTGAGAGCGATAGTGAAGAGTGCTGCAAGCAGAGGGAACAGAACAGCGAGTGTAAATTTTCTAAGGCAGGAAGGAGCTTGATGCATTCTAGAATAGGAAAAGAAACCAGTCAGGCAGAGGAGAAAGTGGTACGAGGTGATGGAGATGGGGTGGGAAGAGGTAAACACAAGAGCATCAGACGGTTGACAAGAAAATGGAAAGGGGACAAAATGCTGACTGTGCCCACTTCAATCATTCTACCTAGGGCCTGAGGCATCTGCTAAGGCAGTGGTTCTAGATGTTAGCATACATCAGATTGCCCTAGAGGGCCCGTCAAAGCACAGAATGCTGTGTTCCGACTCCAGTCTTTGATTCAGCAGGTCTAGGGTGGAGTCCATAAATATGCATTCCTAACAAGTTCCCAGTGATGTTGATGATGCTGGTCCAGGCACCACACTTTGGGAACCACTGGGCCAAGGTCTCACTCCTGAAACTGAGATGTATGGATACCTGGGGAGTCGTGGAGGACACAGGAAAAACTTGACAAAAATGTATCGCATGGCTCTTTGTATAAAGGATACTGTGTACTGTTTTCGACAATATTTGTGAGTACACTTTGATAAAAGACACAAGTGCTTTCTTCACATAGATTTTCCTCAGCCAGACCTCTATAAAACAAAACACACAAAATAACATTAAATCATAGTGAAGGCATTCCTTTGGGGAGCTAAGATAATAGAGTCCAGATACGTTTTTCTTCTGATTATGTAAGATATGTAGTAAACAATCTACAGGACACATTTCTTGAAAAAAAAAATCAATATCCCTTGAGGACTTGAGGGAAAATCTTATTTTAAGTTAAAATAGAGATATATAATGAATAAGAATGCAAAATTTGCATAATGTTTTTAGGGAAAGTAGGAGACTTTAAAAACATTTTATGCTTGCATCAAGATGCTCCTGGCTCAGCTCCAATCCTTCTCTCTTCTTCCATTGGGGATATTTGAAAGAAGAAGTTTGAAAGGCACTGTTCTACGGCAACCCCTCTTAGACATCAGTCAATGGTGAATGCATGTTTATGGTTCAATGGAAGTACCAACTTTAGTTGATGGCAAGACCTCGAGCTGGGGTTGGTGACCGTGAACAGCGGTTGAGGAAATTCACCTCACCAGTCCTGTGAAGCAGAGGGGTGAATGGTAGACGATGCAGGCTGAGGGGCTTCTGAAACCATTGCCACCAGCCCAGGAGACGAGGAGGGGCCTGGGCCTGAGCGGTGGTGGCAGTGATGATGGACACCAGTAACTACTGCACAGCAGGAAATGCTAAGTGAAGACGAGAGACTGGGAAATGAGAGGAATAGGAAGTCGAAATTGGGAAGACATATTATTACTCAAGCAACAACAACTGCTCACTATTCTAGACAGAAAGGATGAGGCTTTGGTAGAGTGACAACTTGCAGAACTTGGTGGCTTCCATCAATACAAGTTGATTTCTCCTTCAAGCTATGTGTCCAATATATTTCACCAGGGGCGAGAACTGTACCCCTGCTCCTGGCAGTCACTCCGAGAGCCATATGACAGAGGCCCCACCATCTTCTAACTACTCTGTGTCAACATGAGATCTCAAGTGTTGCCACAGCCAAGGAAGAGGGCATGGAGAACCACGCGGCGCCTCTGAAATGCTTCCACATGAAAGTACCAGAACCAGAGATGTTGGTGCGCCCAGGACACCCCCGGAATGCATCATCTCATTACCTGTGCCAAATCCCAGGATGGGCATTAGGTACAGAAAAGAGAAAGGCCCAATCCCTAATCTTAAGGAACCCGGAGTCCATGGGAGAAGACAAGACAGGCCACATCAAGTCATGCGTATGCTAACCAAGGTAGCTTCTGTCCCCGAGCTTCAGACCAGCACGTATCAGCACCTGCACGGAGAAGCCAGAGACAATGAGGGTAAGTGTGGACGCACAGTCTAGCTCTACTAGGGGTGTGACCCTGAGCAAGTTAACCCCTACGTGCCTCCGAGTCCTCATCTGTAAAAGGGAAACAAAGTTATTAGAGCTACCTCTTGGGAACCCGTGGGGATGACAAAAGATAATACATGTAAAGTGGACCACCTGGCACACAGCGAGCACCCAATGAATTGTGGCCTTTATGCAGCATCTTGACATAATTACCTTGAGCTCAAAAATTGTACTAATAATATATAATAATACACAATATACAACAGTATATCCAGTATATCATATGTAATGTTATATATAATATCGTTAGTGTAAACGATGTCATTACGTACACCATACAGTTGTAGATAGAACAATATATAATAATCCTCTCCAAACTGCTGCTTGTCCAGCCGTCTCTATTTCAACCGGTAGTGCCGTATGTTACTGTCCCCTTGCAAAGTTCACCATGCCACTTTACAGGACAAAGCCCAAATTCAAAGTCCATAAAATTTTGCCTCTTCCTAGCATCATACCTCTCTTTGCCCCTCTCCCCACATAATGCTTACGTTTCAGTCACATAGGATTAATGGAATTTCTTTGCATGTGGTATTTGTAACAAACACCAAGCGGTATCAGTCCAGGCCCTTTTCAATGTGAACTCTTTTCCCTATCCAAGGGTTCATGACCCAGCAATTCTGTTTCTGCTGCATGACCCTGACCCCTACATATAGCATACTGGTTTAGGGTTTACACACTGACCTTAGTAGGGCCAATCAAATTCTCTTTTTTCCAGGAAGTACTCTTTAAGTGAAGCTCTGAATTCAAATGGCCATATTTCACTATGGGTATGTTGAAGTATTGACAGCTGGTTGAGAAAGAAAGAGATGGGCTGAGTGGCTCAGACACTTAAGCGTCTGCCTTTAGCTCAGGTCATGACCTTAGGGTCTCGGAATTGAGCCCTACATTGGGCTTCCTCACATTCTCATTCCCCACATTCTCTCTCCCTCTGCCCCCTCCTTGCACTTGTATACCCTCTCGCTGCCTCTCTAAAATAAATAAATAATTCTTTTTAAAAAGAATCCTTCTAGCATTTCAACCCTTGGTTTCAATTTCTTGTTCTTGGAATCCTTGAGACACCTTTTGAAATCTTTTAAAAAATATTTTTGTTTGGGGCACTTGGGTGGCCCAGTGGTTGAGCATCTGCCTTCGGCTCAGGATCACGAATGGGGTCTGGGGATCGAGGCTCACATCTGCTTCTCCCTCTGCCTATGCCTCTGCCTCTTTCTGTGTCTCTCCTGAATAAATAAATAAAATCTTTAAAAAATTTTTTTGCTTGCTTAAGTAAGATCAAGATCACCTCTTCAGAAAAGTCTTCCACAATTTCCCCAGGCAGACTGAGACACCTTTTTAAAATTATTTCACTACGGAAATATTTCCATTAGAGCAGCATCACACTGCAATACTTTGGGCTTTATGTTCATGTGTCTATCTTCCCTTCTGTACTGTAAGATACTTGAGAGCAAAGGTCTTGTTTTTTCATCTCTGCTTCACAGAGTGCCCAGCATACAGAGGGCACCCTAGAGGAGCATATGACTATCGCCAGAGGTCAAAGAAGACTTTCACAGTGGAGAATATTTCAACTAGATGAGGCTCTCATAGATGAGGACAGGTTTGCCAAGAAGGAAAGAGGAAGAGCCCTTATCTTCTTTTTTTTTTTTTTTTTTTTTTTTTTTTGCAGCCCCAAAGGGGCATGCCCTTATCTTCTTAAGGAAAGAAACTGGTTGCTTCTACCCCTTGGGCATTTCTCTTGAGTGACTTATTATAATAGCGTTGCTTAATCACTTTGTATCTGACTTCTGTGGACTCTGCAGTGAGCCAGAGGGAAAGACACACATGTCCTCATATAGCATTCCTAATGTGCATGGTTTTCCCAGTTACTTATGCCACAGTTGGAGTAAATACGGGAGGAAGAAGGAGCTTGAATTAGGTATGCTCAGACCTTTGAAAGGATTTACAGAAAAGGGTGGTGTGAACATGATAGGCACCTCTAGCACTTAGTACCTACTCCCAGGAGAGGGAGCAAATACGTGTTCTCTAAATATCCTGTGAACTATAATCGAGCCCCTCAGGGGAAATCTTCCAATTCCTCTTGATATTCTTCTTCATGAACACATTTGATCTGTCCTATGGCTTCACTCATCTGAAAGGTGATTCAAACTAACCTATGAGCCGGCAGCTTCATTTTCAATCACCCAGCGCTATCAAGCTGTTGCATCCCTGAATAAACATCTGGATTTAACCAATTTTACTAAACAGACCTTTACATTTCAGATTGCATTGTTTGAATTTCTCAGCAGGTTATGTGAACACAAGGAAAAAAAGATTTAGGTATTACTTTGGATAGAAAAGGTCACAGTTTGATAGAAAATATTTAAGATTGGTTGGCACTGATACATATTTTTATGTTATTGTGTTCATAAAAATGTTATGTTTGTGAGAATCAAAAAAGTCATTTGGTTTACAAAATCTCAAGCCAGCTGGGCTGGCATCAGGAAAGGAAAAAATATACTTGAAGGATTTATGCATGCAAATATGTTTTATTTTTCAATGAAAGGATTGAATGACTAAGGTCAGGACATTATGTTGATAATGTCACAGGCCATTCTTCATGACATTTTTCAATTCTGCTGGGTCTTTTTCCATGTACTTATTCTTGTAAAATACCAAATCTTCTGTTGAGTTTTGTTGAGATTGTCCATCAGAATGTGATATTCTTGAAATGGGAAATGAGACTAAATTGATCATTTCTTAACAGCAGCTGGGGACTAGATAATCATTTTGACTGTTACCTTGGCCATGGATGTGCTCATAGTGGCCAAATATCCAACCCATGTGTTTCAGGCTAGGTCTCTGTGGGAAGCAGCAGCCACAGGTCTAGTTATTCTTTCTGATCACCATTACGGTCAAAATGTCCCACAGTCGTCCCTTTCTCCCAGAGAACAACTGGCTTGCCCATTTCTCAGCCAATCACACTGATTTGTTGCTGACTGACTCGAATAGTTTAGCATCTGAAGGGCATCAGTGAGAAAAAGCATAGCCTTTCAGCACAGGTAAAATACCAGGTATTGGGTAGGTCCAGGCAGCCTTCATTTTATTTACTCAAAACCCATTCACTGGGATGCCCGGGTGGCTTAGCAGTTGAGCATCTGCCTTCAGCCCAGGTCATGATCCTGGGGTCCTGGGATCAAGTTCCACATCGGGCTTCCCACAGGGAGCCTCCTTCTCCCTCTGCTGATGTGTCTGCCTCTCTCTGTCTCTCGTGAATAAATAAAATCTTTAAAAAACAAAACAAAACAAAAAGCCATTCACTGAATTATAGGCATTGGCTTTACACATGTCTCCAGCATTTCAGGCAGCCTAGCAAGGAAGGCAGATGCATAAAGAGATCGTTTCAATACAACATTCCAAGTGCACTGAATATTTGGAAGCCCAAAGGAGAGGCTCCCAACCCTGAGTGGAGGGGCCTGGCTGAATGTGCTAATTCTAGCAGGTGGAGGTTAGCCTGATAACTCAGAGCTACTACTGCCTTGGAGAAGCCCAGTATTCATTCCACATTCAACAAACCTTTCTTATGAAACTTTATGTGCCACTATGCTGGGTGATGAAAATTGAGTGATAAATCAGACATAGTCTCTGCCCAGAAGGAAATTTTGGTCTGGAGAGAGGAGACAAATATATGAACAACTGTAATAGAAGTCAGAATGAAAAAAAAATACTATATTAGAAATGAATGCAGAGTGTTGTGGGAACGTAGCAAAAAATGTCATGAATCCTGCCCAAGAGGCACTGAAGAAGGTTTCATGAAGGAAGTAGCAATTAACCTGAGCCTGAAAAATTATAGGATTTTTGATAGGCTAAGAAGGAGGAATGTGTCCTGCAGGCAGAGGGGAAGAACATCCAAAGTTATAGTGCCTTGTAGTCCCTAGAATACTGAGAGGAAAGCGGTCAATGGGTTGACTTGGACAATGAATTGTCAAGGGTTATTAGATGGGAGATAATGATCTTAAGCAGGATAGGGTTAGCTTATGAAAATCTTTCAATGCCAAGGTTTAATTCTGTAAAGGGATCTGTGTTTCAGTAAGATGTGTGAGAGGCAGGTATGAGGTGGTATGAAAATCATGAGACTTGACCTTGCCACTGTCTAGCAGAAAGACCTAGAACAAGTTATCGAACCTCTCTGAACTTGCTTCTGCATGTATAGTATGAACTATTCCCAGTCCTCTGCTCAAACTCCCGCTGGAAGATTAAATGAACGAAAAAGGTGAAATACCTCAAACAGAGTGTGAAATGTGGAAAATGCTTGGTGCATGATATGAGAACAGGAACAGGTGGCCGAAGGGTGGATGCTAGATTCGGGAGGCAAGAGGACTAGTTAGGATGCTACTACAGTGGTTCTACTGAAAAATGCTGAGGCCCAAATGGGAACTGTGGCCATAGAAAGGAGGAAACACAAGTAGGCAACCCCGATCTTGGAAATGAATGGGGGGAGAAGCAGGGAAGAAGAAGGAATCTAAAATGCCTAAAATTGTTCACTTGGATGGATGGAAATAATGCACAAACCAAGACAGGGTAGGATAGGCACTGAGGAGGCATGGTGTGTGTGCCCGCACTTGGAGACATCTCCGATGGCTGCTCATGATATGATACCTCTGTATGCTCCTTTGGCCAGGCCCTAGAGTTAGAAGGTGACCTTATTATACCCCTGACCAACTCCTCTTTGGCAACATCTAGTCAGAGTGCTGTATTCTCTATTTCCCATGCTATGCCATCCCTTAGGTTCATCTTTAATTGTCACTTCTTGCCATCAAAAGGGTAAGGTCTTGAGAGTCTATACTGAGTGTGTGACAAAGTGGCCAAACATGGCCAGCGTTCAGTGTAGGATGAGGCCTGCCTTTAATTGAGGAAAAAGGAGGCTTCCAAAGATCACACACAGTTGTTTATAGGTCATCCTTCCTAGGGCTTGTTGGCTCTATGTAGCAAATATTTCTTAAGTGCTCTCTCTGTCAGGGCCTACACTATATATATAATCATTTTTATATAGTAAATATATATAAAATATATAAATTTATATTTTTATGGTAAATATATATGTAAAATCATTTTATATAGTAAATGTATAGAAACACACACACACATATATATATATATGTAATATTTATAATATCCCTGGAAAATAAGTACTCATAAAACCTTGGCACCTTGGCATGACTGATGATGAGTCTACAGAATTACAGATGTGGAAGAGAAAATAAAATGAGCATAGACAAGGGATATGAAGGGTTAAGAGCAAGTTGGAATGTGAGATAGATAGCCAAGGGAAGGCCTCACCAAGAAGGTGACATTCAAGGAAAGGAAGTAAAGAAGCAAGCCATGTACTATTGTAAGGAAGAGCGCTCTCAGGAGAGAAAAACACCAAGGGCAAGGCCTAAAGCCAGCCCTCCTTGGCCTGTTTGAGGAACAGCTAGAGTACCATCGTGACCCAGGTGGCACACTGGGAAGAGGCATAGAAGGTATTCCTCAGCCATTAGAAATGATGAATACCCACCATTTGCTTCAATGTGGATGGAACTGGAGGGTATTATGCTGAGTGAAGTAAGTCAATCAGAGAAGGACAAATATATGGTTTCACTCATATGGGGAATATAAGAAATAGTGAAAGGGATTATAGGGGAAAGGAGGGAAATGAGTGGGAAAAATCAGAGAGGGTGACAACACATGAGAGACTCCTAACTCTGGGAAACGAACAAGGGTAATGGAAGGGGAGGTGGGCAGGGGGGATGGGGTGACTGGGTGACAGGCACTGAGAGGGGCACTTGACGGGGATGAGCACTGGGTGTCATACTATATGTTGGCAAATCGAACATATAGTTCATATATTCATATAGAATCATATATTCTGTAAAGGGATCGGGAACAGAGACACAAAGGGCGGGAAAGGGGGGCCATAGGTTATATGTGATTTAAGGACGTTACCTTTCTCTCCGAGCAAGATGGGGGCCACTAGGAGTTTTTGCAAAGAGGAGCAACACAGCCTAATTTCAATGTTAATTCCCATGTTAACACGTTCATCGTGGCTGCCATATTCAAAATGCACTGGAGGAGGGGGTGAGGGGGAAAGCCAAAGGACCAAGTGCCACAAAGGTGGTGAAAGCCAAAACCCAGAGTGCCAGTTACCAATTCATTCCTTCTCAGGTCCAAATTCAGTGTTTTCTGTCTCTTGATTGGACCCTAGCCAATACACTAGGTTAAACTACATTAATTTGTTTGAAATACTAGGCCCTCTCTCCTTCCACCCACCTCCAGTCCTGAATATCCAGTCTTCTGGGGAAACCGGGAGTAACTGATGTTCAGCCCAAGATTCAGCCATCAGGGGCCCCATCCTTCCTTAATCACTTTCTATCTGGAGCTGAGCTATAGCCATTGCTTAAAGTGTTCTCCAGCTGAAACTAAATTAATTCACATTAACACATATTTAGATTAAGACATGATGGAGAAGATAACGTGGTGATAATAAAAAGTCGCTATAGAAAAATCAACTAAAATATTCATAAGTGCTAATTCCAGCTAACAGTACATAGATTTCTCTACTGCTTCTTTGGCAAAACTTTTTTCAGACCTAAGATTGTTACTCGATACGAAAATGAATGCTCATGAGAATAACTAAGAGTAATCATGTGCTTTACAAACACATAATTGAGAAAATAATAACAAAAAGGATGGAGAAAAAAACATCAGTTTTGCTTTTAAAGGAAAATTCAAATGATGCTTCACGCAGCAATACTTACGTAATCAACACTTAATGAGCTGCAAAATGCAGTACTCTTCTTAATTTCCAGCAGGTATTATAAGCTCATAAAATCATGTTATTTTAAGCGAGGAAGAAACTCATAACTATTACAGAGAGGCAAACTCTGCGCTATTTTGCCATAATAAGTTTTTTCCCCTTCCTGACATTCTAAATGCCTATAATTTTAGTCACCAAGACCCTACATAAAGTTTTACTAGCAGAAAGCTGAAGTACCTTATTATCTTTTCTATTTATAGGGCACAGATTCACCTGATATCTGGGTCTCTGGCGTCCTTATTTTTAAAGCCGAGACCACAAATGCAAAGAGACAACACCCTATTTAATCAGAGTTGATAATTGACCTTTGATTGACTGAACAATGAAGCTGAATTAACTTACATCAAAATGGCTGTGTTAAAGTGAAGAAGGAAATTGCCACACAATAGGGGATAAAGCAAACTTATAATGGAAAGAGTTTTAAAATGGTTAGAATTGCTGGGCAGAAATGTCCATAGGTTGCAGCTTTTAAAAAAAAATCTCACCCACAATAGATGTGGCTTATTTCAGGTGTCTTTGAGGTGCTTACTGAAAGCCTAATGAGGAGAAGCATGTAGGGAAAGCTCAACGGATCTTACATTTAAAATTTTAAAAAAGATTTTATTTTATTTATTAATGAGAGACAGAGAGAGAGAGACATGGGCAGAGGGAGAAGCAGGCTCCCTGAGGGGAGCCCCACGCAGGTAGGACTTGATCCCAGGACCCTGGGATCATGATCTGAGCTGAAGGCCGATGCTCAACCCCTGAGCCACCCAGGTGCCTCTCAACAGATCTTAGATTAAATATGTCGTATCATAGGATAAATATATTATATGTTAAATGTGTCAACCAGGATGAGGCAGGAGTTAAGCATCAGGGTGTAACTACTATTTCCCATACCTTCGCCATTCTAGGACGCATACGGGCGATTTTCTACATCTCTGTATCACCCATATTCTTATTTACTTAACACTGTTCTTTTAAATGACCCACATTTTCCACTTCAAGAAATTGTGCTTCATCTTAGTTCATAAGACCCATGAAATTAGAGGTGTTCTTACACTGATTATTTTCGCCACACATGAAAATGAATGCATAACTTTAAAATCGAGAAGGTTCCTACACATACACCCCAAACCATCCCATACCTCACTTTTTTCTTTTTCTTTTTTAAATTTAAATTCAATTAGCCAACATCTGGTATATCATTAGTTTCAGATGTAGAGTTCAGTGATTCTGGTCATGCCTCACTTTTAATTCTACCTCTGCCACTTCCTAGGCCTGTGACCTCAGGGAAGTTGCCTAATCTTTTGAGTTCCACCACAGAGCAAGGTGTCTTACATGCAGGAAATGCCTCTTTCCCTTTGGGGCTACATGGTAGACGCTGGGAATGAATACAAATATGACATGGATATTGCCTTCATCGAGTTCACATTCTAGTTGGAGACTTCAACACATAAAAGCACTTGCATATACCAGTCTATAACACACAAATGGTATCTTGTTTCATTTTTTTAAGATTTTATTTGAGAGACAGAGAGCGAGCTAGCACGAGGCAGGGGCAGGACAGAAGGAGAAGCAGGTCCCCCACCTCACTGAGCAGGGGGCCAGACATGGGGCTCGATCCCAGGACCTTGGGGTCATGACCTGAGTCACAGACAGAAGCTTAACCAACTGAGCCACCCAGGTGCCCTTGTTTTGTTTTGTTTTGTTTCAGTTTAGGGCTTAAGAGACAGTTTCCACCGTGAATTGAAATTTGGTCATAATATGCTACATCTCTCTATAGATCTGTTACTAAGAACTGGAACATTTTCTTCTGAGTTAGTTTATAATCGTGGCTCACATTTTTATTTTTTCAGGATTCAGTATTTGGACTACTTCCCAAAACATTAGAGACCAGGTTAGAAGCTTTAAAAAAATGCAAATCTGGACAATCAGGAGATTCAATGGAACAGGAACTATTTAGAGTCAGCAGAGACAGAAAATTCTATCGGGCAGCTGAGTCAAGTCAATGACCACAGTTTGGCAGTGAACCGGGTACCAAGATTTCTGGCAATGCAAGTCCAAAAAGGGGAAACACGGTGGATCTTTTCTGTAGTCATTGTTTGAAGAGAGAAAGCACATGGATTCGTCTACAGAAACAGGCTTTGTTGCCGCAGAGGACAAAAGTCTGATGATAATCACGTGCGTCCCTGCGTAAGAAGCACCAAGGCGCAGAGTGCACAACATTTCCCACCGTAAAGACACAGAGAACTACAAAAGACACAGAGGCACTGTTCACAAATAGGCCATGCTCGGCTAGAGCCTTTAAAGAGCCAGAGACTAGGACATTCCATCATAGCTGAAGGGAGGCACCTCTGCAGAGCACCTCTAACATTTGCTACCCCCAACCTTGCCCAGAGCCTCACGTTTGGGTCAGGCCACCAGGAAAGCTGTACGTCTCATCTCACTACTTCTCATCTCACTGACCCCAGACTCAGGCCCATAACTTGGTCTGGCCAAGGAACCGTGAACTAACGTATCAGGTGGCACTTTCTAGAAGCTCTCAGGGCCATCACGGGGCATAGGATTCTTCTCTCTCACTTTGCCGTCTGCCCCAAGGCTGGCAGGTCTCGGAAAGGGCCGGCTCCTTCAGCCTAGCTCTCAGAATGAAGGAGGTACGGAGCAGAAGTGCACTCGACCCGTAAAGGTTGTGAAGGGTGAGTATTTGTTGGAAGCTCCGGAGATGCGGAGGCCGTTACTGTAGGAGGACTTCACAGAAACTGTTGGAGAGGCCCAAATACACTGGAAAGAAGGCTGCTTTGCTTTCGTGGAGTCACTCTGAGCTGAGCGGGTGTTCCACCAGAACGTTCTGTGCTATCTTACGTGGAGAATGCAACTTCCATCTTACAGTTTTTAATTCAGGGAGAGCCAGTTGACTTCCTCAGTTTATGGAGCAAATAGTTTTACCAACTATCCCCGAGGAGCAGGTCAAGAATGAATGTTGTGGGCAGCCCGGGTGGCTCAGTGGATTAGCGCCGCCTTCAGGGTGTGATCTTGGAGACCCAGGATCGAGTTCCCGTCAGGCTTCCTGCATGGAGCCTGCTTCTCCCTCTGCCTGTGTCTGTCTGTCTGTCTCTCCTCTCTGTGTCTCTCATGAATAAATAAAATCTTAAAAAAAAAAAGAATGAATGTTGAGCTAGCTACAAAATGCCCAGAGGGATCCGTGGAGAAGAAAAAAGGAAGACTGACACATAGTATTTTTTTAATGCATTAGATGCTTTACATATATGATTTCATTGAATGCTCATGGGGACTCTCGTTTTGCTGCCGTCTTACAAATGCCATTCCGAGGGGCTGGAAAAAGTGGCCACAGTCGAAGAGGTACTTAGTGAGATAGCTGGGATTTGAGCCTGGATCTGACTGATTTCCAAAGTCTTCACTCCTTCCATTATCTTCTTCCTATTACAGGCTTCCCACTGCTCAAGTCAGGATGAATTGATGACACAGACACAAGGCATCATTCCAAGGACCACTAGAGAAGTCTTTGGAAGCCTAGTGTTGCATTACGTTTAAAGATAAAGGGGTCAGGTGGTAAAGGATCATCCGATATGTATATAGGCCTGTAATTTGGGTTTAAGATTAATTCCAGTATTAGCTATAGTTTAGTATTTTAATTATGAAGTAATAGCCATAGAGGATTTGGAAAATACAAAAATCACAAGTGAATATTTACCGACTCTCTTGAGGGTCAGGAATTTATAAACTTAAAAGCAGTGGGGAAATGTCAAAGTGAAAGACATATTTGACTATGTAAATGTTAAACAAATGCTGTATCTCAGGTATAGGCTCTATTCTTTTTTCCATGTATAGGCTTTAAATTGTGGCAGATACTACTTGTGACATATTCGATAGGATTCTTAGTGGGTAATCTGGTCTTTCTATTCATTCTTGTGATAATATGGTTTTGTAGAATATATTCATTAATGTATGTTGATTGATATATGTTAATATTCATGAATATGCATTAGTAATATGGGCTATACCTCTTTCACATGTTTGGTTGTGAACTAGAACTAGAACCTTGGGGTGTGGAGCAGAGTAGACGGGGGGGGGGGATACCCGAGAAAGCTAATATCAAGAGAGGTCATGACTACTGGCCTGACGTGGCACTGCAGAGAGGGCAGGCAGCATTGGGACCTAGCCATGCAGCGGGTGCACAGGGTCAAGGATGCGGGACGTTTCTCATGGACCAAATGTGACATGGGGCTGCTCTCCTGCTGTGGCGTGGAAATTTCTGATATTTGAAGAAACTAGATATCTGTGTGGCTTCCTCTTCCCTGTTCTCATAGTCTGTATTTGTCAGTGGATACTCTGTGTAGCTAATTCCCTTATCCTAATTGATAACAATAGAGAGAAAGTTTCAGTTCATATAATCAGGAAAGCTCCTTCTTAGCTTATCTAAAAGTGGCACAACTTTGGTCGGCTTCTGTAGTGTGAAGGTGAGGGTATCAGATGGTGGTCACAGGAGCTTCACCAAGTCTCCGCTCTCCCTCCAGTCCTCTGCTTCCAGTTCTTGAGCCTAGAGGTGATGTGTACGGTGTTCTCTGACATGAAGTCTTTGTTCTTAGGCTTAAAGTGCATGGGGGCCGTGCATTCCTCCCAGCAGTAGTCGCTTCACTGCTAACCTATTTGGGCCTAGAAATGTTCTTCATCTGTAAATGTGATTTAAAACCTAAGCCATGAATATGTCTTATTAAAACAAAAGGTTTAAAAAAAATGTGACGTGGGGGCCAGGTAGTAGGGCGAGCTATTCACCTGAAGCCTTTTTAAAAATCTTGCCAACGCAGACTGCCTACCAGGATAAGGTGATCCCAATAGAAGACCAAAATGCCGAATTCTCGGGACAAAAGGGAGGTATGTAGTGGGAATAGATGATCGCCATTGGGGGATCTCTAAAGAATACACATGTGTGCTCCCAAGGCAAAGAGTCAGACCTGACCATCCACCAAGCCCAAGGAAGGCCAGCTGTAGACATCTGCTGAAACCAGACACAGAAAGGGCAGATTCCTTAAGTTCTGGTCAGGATAGAACTTGCTGACCCCGGCCTCTTCTCCCAGCTGTCGTCTATCCTAGAGAGGTCAGAAACTGTAGCCACATGCTTGTGCGGAGAGGAGGGGTATGGGGAAAGGAGAAAAGGTATAATGGAGAGATGCACACATGGAGGCTAGAATTCCTCACTTTGAAGTTCGAAGTTTTGTTATTCTTACCCTAGACTACATCTATTCTCACAAAAATTGAACTATTAGAAATGAAAGCAACCAGTGGCCTTTATATCGACTGAGACTGAGTAGATAAGCTATGAAGAGTGTCTAAAATTTCATTCACAGGCTCAAAACGCTATATTCCACAAGACAGATTTAAAGTAGCAGTGGAGAAAAAGAAAAAAAAAACTTCTTATTGCTCAGTGTACTTTACACAATCGCTTTTGTCTTCCTCCATGATTTGAAAAGGCAAGCACCCCCTTTTTGTACTAGGGTTCACTTAAGCATTCAGGTTTTTTTTTTTTTTGACACAGGTACTGAGCACCTACAATGTGCCAGGTTGTGTTCTAGGAACTCAGGAGATTGCAGTGAGGGACGCTCAGTGTTTGAGCATCTGCCTTCAGCTCAGGATGTGATCTCGGGGTCCAAGGATTGAGTCCCACATTGGGCTCCCCTCTCTCTGTGTCTCTCATGAATCAATACGTGAAATATTTTTAAAATAAATACATAATACATAAAATCTTTTTTAAAAAAGGAGATTGCAGTGAATAGAAGATGAAGCTTACATTCTGGGGGGGAGAGAAAACAAAAAAATTACTTACATATGAATAAAAATACAATATCTGATAAAGGTACTTGTATTGAAAGAGGATTAAAATACGGACATGTGGTCATGACTAAGGGGAGACTGCTGGTAAAATAAGAGTTTCAAAGGTGGTCTTGCGAGGAGGTAAGATGTAAACTGAGATCTGAAGTGAGAAGTAGACAGCTATGTACAGTTTTTGGAGAAGATTATTGGCAGAAGGAAGAACTAGAAGAGCCCCAAGGAAAGAGCTAGATTGGCTTGCTCAAGGGACAGAAAGAAGGCCTGTGACAGGAGCATACTGAGCTAAGCAGAAAGTGCTGGGGACTGATTGACGTTGGAGAGGCAGGTCCAGGTCATGTACAGTCTTGTTCTTAAGGCAGGGTAAACAGTGTGGATTGTATTCCAAGTAAAATGGCAAGCCACTGGAGGATTTTAAGCGTGGCAGTGACATGGTAAGAATTACATTTTAAAAATATCACTCTGGCTACTGTGAGTGAGGCCATGAGGAATTAGGAGCAGAGAGATAAGTTTGAAAGCCATTAAAGTCCAAGCAGGGGTGCCTGGGTGGTGCACTCAGTTAAGCAACCAACTCTTGGTTTCAACTCGGGTCGTGATCTCAGGGTCATGAGATCAAGCCCCGTGTCAGGCTCTGTGCTTGGCATGGAGTAGTCTGTTTGGGACTCTCTGCCCCTACCCCTTGCTCTCTCTCTTTCTCTCTCTAAAATAAATAAATAAATCTTTAAAAAATGTTGAAGCAGAATATAATGATGACTGAGACTAGAGTGGTGGTGGAAGAAATCAGAGGAAGTGGACATATTCAGAAGCTATTTTGGAAGGAGAGTTGAGAAGATATGTTGATGGATTGAATTCAGAAAACTGAGGAAATATCAAGGAGTATTCTGAAGTTTTTGGCTTTAGCAATTACATTAATGGTGCTACCGTTTGCTGACATCTAAAAAGACTTGGTCAGTAAATGACTACTTATTTCATTTTCAATGAAAGGGAATTGAGCATGTAAAAAAGTTGAAACAAATAGTCTATTTGAGGGACGCCGGTGTGGCTCAGTGGTTGAATGTCTGCCTTTGGCTCAGGGCGTGATCCCGGTATCCCAAGATCAAGTCCTAAAGTCCTACATCAGACTACCCATAGGAAGCCTGCTTATCCCTCTGCCTATGTCTCTGCCTCTCTCTGTGTGTCTCATGAATAAATAAAATTTTAAAAAATAAAAATAAGAAGACTAGGAGAGCTTAGAGCGAAATCAAAAGGCCTGTTTTTCATATGCTGGATTGGAGATGCCTATTTGGCATAGGAAAAGATATTGTGTAGGATTTAATATGTCCTGATAAGTCAGAAGTAGTGATGTCACGGTAGGATACAGATTTGGGATCCTTTGAATATAGTTATTATTTAAAACCATGTAGCAAATGAAATCACTTGGGAAGTGAGTAGAGTAAGAAAAGAAAAAGTGGCCCAGGATCAAATTCTTGGGATACCATTTTCTAGAGGTCTAAGGGAAGAGAAGCCAAGAAAAGAGACTAAAAAGGATCAGCCATTGAAATTTAAGAAAAAACACTAGTGTGCAGGGTCGTGGAAGCAGATAGAAAATATTTCAACAAGAAAGGAATACTTGGGATCCCTGGGTGGCACAGCGGTTTGGCGCCTGCCTTTGGCCCAGGGCGCGATCCTGGAGACCCGGGATCGAATCCCACATCAGGCTCCCGGTGCATGGAGCCTGCTTCTCCCTCTGCCTGTGTCTCTGCCTCTCTCTCTCTCTCTCTCTCTCTGTGACTATCATAAATAAATAAAAATTAAAAAAAAAAAAGAAAGGAATACTTATCCATGTGAAATGCTACTGAGCAATTAACTGAGAGGGAAATAATGAGGTGACCACAAGTCATCTCAATAGCAAAATAAGATATTTGACTTCCCTTTATGGACCTTATTAATGTCTTCTGTACTTGCAAACAGTCAACAAAAGTTATTGGAAAATGCAGTCATGTTTGTAGTTGTTTATCAACTTTGAAATTTGTTGTGCTTTCTTAGCCTAAATACATATTCACTTTCACACCTAAATTTGTTTTCTTTTTCATAAATGGGTCCCCCAAATTGTAAAAGCTTCTGGTGGCACAAATCCTGAATCTATACATGTTGAGGATAGAGATACACAAATGTACCATTTCTTTCAAACATATTCAGAAATGAATGAGAACTTGATATGTTAGCCTAATCTAAAATGTTTGACTCATACCTCTGCCGTATCGGCTCTGCAGTTGATAATCTACCCCTTTCTTCAATTTCGTATTTCGAAGACTAAGAGTAGTGATCTTGTTTCTTTATGGATGACTATTATTAGGTTAATCTGTTTGTTTCTTATTTTGGTGGACTGTAGAGACTTGACAACTAGGATTCTTTGTGACATTTAATATTTTTACCTGATGTGAATCTGTTTTTATTAATTTTTCCTAGAACCTGGTGAACACTCTTATTTTCTAAATTTAATGCCTTTCTTGAGATCAGACACATTTTTCCCATGTGTTTTCCTGCAATATTGTTTCTGTTTCATGTGTTCTCACCTGTCTTCCAGCTATCTTTATTTGTAGCCCATATCTATTGGACCCCTCCACCATATTTACTATCACCGCTTTCATTATTTTCATCTCTCCTTTCCTCTGGGTTCTAGAAGTTTCTCAGGGTTGGCTTCTTATTTACGAATTCAATTTTCTGAGGTGTCAATTCTACTCATTCCTTCCACACAGTTATTTTTCCGCTGTGTTATTCATCTTTCAGTAATCTATCCTTTCTTTATATTTACAAAAATAGCAAGGGAAAATGTGATAGGAACTTGAATTTCATCACAAAAATATCACAGAGATGCTGGCACTGTACATTATATTCCTCCTCATCCCAATCTCCCCAAGCAGAGAGATCTTAAAAGTTATCTCTGGAATTCATTCTAGTGTTGATCATATACCAAGAAAGCACAGAAAGGGGGTACTTTTAGGAGAGTTGAGAATAGGTTTCTGACTGATGTTGCATGGAAATGTTAGGGCTAAAGAAAGACCCTGAGGCTTTGGCAGGCCTTGACACTCCATTGTTCATCTGCAAAGCCAGAGAAAAAGTTAATAGGGAGGAAGTCCAGGAAGAAGAGAGCTAAAAACATTACTTGATGCATGTTCACATTAGTACTTCAGCATTGCTTGAGAATGCAAGAAAGTTGAAGTCATCAGATCTGTTAAGTGACTCCAGCAGCAAACTGAAAGAGATGGATGTCACCAGAGAGCCCAAGAAACTTGGGACAGGTCGACTAGTGAAAGGCTTTGCCTGCTGAAGCCACTCCATAAAGACTGGATGAAGTACCTGCTTCCATAAATGCACAGACACTAACAAAAAGCCACAAGGATAATAATCAAGGAAATAGGACATTTCTAAAGGTGACTAATAAAACCCCAATTACCAGGGCACCTGGATGGTTCAGCAGTTGAGTATCTGCCTTCAGCTCAGGTTGTGATCCCGGGGTCCTGGGATAGAGTCCTGCATCAGGCTCCCTGCTCAGCAGGGAGTCTATTCTCCCCCTACCTATGTCTCTGCCTCTCTCCGTCTCTCTCATGAATAAATAAATAAAATCTTTTTTAAACCCTATCTATTGACACTAAAGAAATGGAGATCTATGAACTATGTGACAAAGAATTCAGAATAACCCTCTTAAAAAATTCAGTAAGGGGCTCTGGCCTGGCTCAGTCAGTGTAGCGTGCAACTCTTGATCTTGGGGTTCAAGCCCCATATTGGGTGTAGAGATTACTTATAATCTTTTTGAAAAAAAAAGACATCCAGTGAAGTACAAGAAAATACAGACAACTAAGTGGAATTAGGAAAACGCATGAACAAAATGAGAAATTCAACAATAAAATAGAAACGATTTTTAAAAACCCCAGAAATTCTAGGGTTAAAGAACACAATGAATGAACTGAGGAATTCAATAGAGAACTTCAACAACAGACTTCACCAGCAGAAGAAAGAATAAGTAATTGGGAAAACAGGTCATTGAAATCATCTAGTCAGAGGAGAAAAAAAAAAAGAGTAAAAAAAGTCTACATACATTACAGAATGCTCTTAACAGAAACAATCTGCATGTTATTGGAGTTTCCAGAAAGAGAAGAGAGGGAGAAAGAGGCAGGAAGCTTATTTAAAGAAATAATGGCTGACAACTTCTCAAACCTGGGGAGACATTTGGACGTCCAATTTCATGAAACTAATAGGTCATTCCAAAATTCCAACCAGAGAGGAGTTGGGTGGGGGGATGGGTGAAATAGACAAAAGGGACTGAGAGTACATTTGTCTTGATGAGCACTGAGATATGTATAGAATTGTTGCATCATTGTATTGTACACCTGAAACTAATATAACATTGTATGTTAATTATACTTTAATTTGAAAAATTCCAACAGAAAATGCTCTTCTCCAAGACACATTAAAATAAAACTATCTAAAGTCAAAAACAAAGAAAGAATTTTAAAAGAAGCAAAAGAAAACATTTTCTCACATGTAAGGGAACACCCATAAGGCTATCAGCATATTTCTTAGCAGAAATCTTGCAGGGCAGGAGAGAGTGGGATGATATATTCAAACTGCTGGAAAAACCCTGCTAACCAAGAATGCTTTACCAGGCAAAATTGTCTTTCAGAAATGAAGGCAAGATAAAGAGTTTCCCAAACAAACAAAAACTGAGGGAATTCACAACCACTAGACTTGCCTTACAAAAAGGAGTTCTTCAAGCAAAAACAAAAGAACAATGATTAGTAATATGAAAACATATGAAAAAATAAAATATACCAGCAAAGGTAAGTATATAGTCAAATTCAGAATATTCTAACACTGTAATATTGTGGTGTGTCAATCACTTAACTGACGTATAAAATATTAAGTACAAAAGAACTAAAAATAACTATATCTATGATGATTTGTTAAATTATATACAATATAAAAAGAGGTAAACTGTGACACACACAAAAAACATAAATATGGGGAGAAGTAGGGTAGAATTTTTATGTGGGATCAAAGTTAAGTTACTATCAGTTTAAAAAAAGACTATTATCCATAAGATATTTTATGTATGCTCCATGGTAACCACAGAACAAAAGATTATAGCAGATACACAAAATATAAAGATAAGGGAATCAAATCATACTATTATGGAAAAGCATCAATTTACAAAGGAAGACATCAGAAAAGAAAGAAACATTGCAAAGCAGCCTGAAAACAATTAATAAGATGACATCAGTAAGTTCTTATCTGTCAATAATCACTTTAAATGCAAATGGATTACATTCTCCAATCAAAAGGCATAGAGTGACTAAAAAGGTTTTTTAAAAAGATGTAACTATATATTGCCTACGAGAGACTCACTTCAGATTTAAGGGCACCTACGTAGAAACCCAAAGTGAAGGAATAGGAAAAAAATATTCCATGAAAATAGAAACCAAAAGAGACCAAGGTAACTATGCTTCTATCAAAGCAGACTTTAAATCAAACCTGTCACAAGACAAAAGAAGGTGACTGTATAATGATAAAGGGGTCAGCTCATCAAAAGGATATAATGATTGTAAATATATGTACGCCCAACAATGGAGCACCTAAATAATATTAAGCAAATATTAACAGACCTGAAGAAAGAACTGACTGATGGATAAATAAAGAAAATGTGGGATCCCTGGGTGGCGCAGCGGTTTGGCGCCTGCCTTTGGCCCAGGGCGCGATCCTGGAGACCCGGAATCGAGTCCCACGTCGGGCTCCCGGTGCGTGGAGCCTGCTTCTCCCTCTGCCTGTGTCTCTGCCTCTCTCTCTCTCTGTGACTATCATAAAATAAATAAAAAATTAAAAAAAAAAAAAAAAAAAGAAAATGTGTGTGTGTGTGTGTGTGTGTGTGTGTGTGTGTGTGATGGAATATTATTCTGCCTTACAAAAGTAGGAAATCCTAGCAGCGGATTGTGCAGACATGGCCAAGATTAAGGCTCAAGACTTTCACAGCAAGAAGGAACTGCTGGGCAGCACCGGTGGCGCAGCGGTTTGGCGCCGCCTGCAGCCTGGGGTGTGATCCTGGAGTCCCAGGATCGAGTCCCGCGTCAGGCTCCCTGCATGGAGCCTGCTTCTCCCTCTGCCTGTGTCTCCGCCTCTCTCTCTCTCTCTGTGTCTATGAATACATAAATAAAATCTTAAAACAAACTTTAAAAAAAAAGAAGGAACTGCTTACACACCTGGAAGACCTGAATTTGGAGCTGTTCCAGCTGTGCGTCACCAAAGTGACAGGTGGCACGGCTTCCGAGTTCTCCAAGATCCATTGACCGTGTTCTCACCATCATCAACCAGACGCAGAAAGAGCAGCTCAGGAAATTGTACAGGTAAGAAAGCCAAGCCCCTGGATCTGTGGCCCCAGAAGACACGTGTCATGTGCCGCCAACTGAACAAGCGTGAGGAGAACCTGATGACCAAGAAGCAGCAGCAGATGCAGCGGCTGTACCCACTGTGGAAGTATGCAGTCCAGACCCGGGCTTCAGCATCAATAAAACAAAACAAAACAAAGTAGGATTTCTCCTTTTGCAACAGTGGGGATGGACTTTGAGGGCATCACACTAAGTGAAGTAAGGCAGATGGAGAAGAACGAACACTATGCTCTCACTCATGTGTGTTATCTAAAAAGGCCGGACTCATAGAAACAAGAAGTAGATTGGTGGCTGTCAGGGGTGGGGAGGGTGGAAATGGAGAGATGTGGATCAAAGGATACGGACCTCCAGCTATAAGATGAATAAGTTCTGGGATCTAACGTACAGCGTGGTGACCAGAACTCACAGTGCTCGGTCGTACACTTGCGAGCTGAAAGAGAGTAGACCTTAGCTGTCACCAAAAGACAATGGTAATTATGTGAGAGGATTGACCTGTTAACTAACCTTATGTGATCATCATTTCACTGTATATGTTAAATCTCTTCTCTACACACATTTCACTCTAATTATCACAATGGGCACCTAAAACTTCTATGTGCTATATTTCAATATGCTTCAGTAAAGCCGGAAAAAAGTGATAGCAAAGGAAATAGAAGTGATTCAGAGGACAGAAGAGGAGGAGGAGCAGGAAGAGAGGAAGAAAGGAAGGTGGAAGAGGAGGAGGAAGAGGAAGACGATAAGAAAAAGAGCTCCAGCAGGAGTAGCTATAGCCAGCATTTCCGTCCGTGAGGGGGCGGAAGTAGCAGCCCAAGAGCAAAGTGTTTTGCATCCACAAGAAAAAAAAAAAAGCAAGAAGATGTTATGAAATAGGTATAATCAAAAAAAGTTCTTGAAACTTAAAAATATGGCCACTAAATGTAAAATGTAGTTAAAATATAATATGGACATCTCCTTCTAGGCAGAAGAGAACTGAAAGAAGAAAACTACGAGGAAAAGTGTAAAAGAAATTCAATACAGGCTGCCTAACACCCAACAAACAGATGTTCTGGAAAGACAGAGCAGACAGGAGGAATTGAGAGAAGAAACAAAAGCAAACTTCCTGGAGCAAATGGACTTCAGTGGCCCGAGCGTAGGAGCCCAGTAGGTGCCCAGCCCAGATTCAAGGTGACAAGTTCCACATCCGGACACATCATTGTGACATTTCAGAACAGAAATTTAAAAATTAAAAAAAAAAAGGTATTTCAGGGACACCTGAGTGGCTCAGTTGGTCAACTGTCTGCCTTTGGCTCAGATCATGATTTTGGTGTCCTGGGATCGAGCCCCACATCCAGTTCCCTGCTCAGCAAGGAGTCTGCTTCTCCCTCTGCCCCTCCACCCTGCTTGTACGTGCACTCTCTCTCTCAAATAAATAAATGAAATCTTTCTTAAAAATTAAAAAATAGGGATCCCTGGGTGGCGCAGCGGTTTGGCGCCTGCCTTTGGCCCAGGGCGCGATCCTGGAGACCCGGGATCGAATCCCATATCGGGCTCCCGGTGCATGGAGCCTGCTTCTCCCTCTGCCTATGTCTCTGCCTCTCTCTCTCTCTCTCTCTCTCTCTCTCTCTCTCTCTCTCTCTGTGACTATCATAAATAAATAAAAATTAAAAAATAATAAAAAAATAATAATGAATAAATAAAAACCCCCACACAGCCAAAGTATTTCTCAATGTTGAGAAAAGGATAAGATGAATTTTCAAACGTGCTGAAATCCATGTTCCTCTCGGAAAGCTAACAGAATGTATAAGGGAGTAAGCAGACAAAGACATGCAGTCAGGAGGCAGTGTATCAACCTAAGCGAGCAGAGAAGACATGTCCCAAGCATCACAGCTGTGCGGCAGGCCTACCAAGCATCCTCTTACCACATGAGTCGTTCAGAAATACTGTCTGAAGTTGTTCGAAGGTAAGTTTGTTAATATATTACTTCGAGTTACAAAAGGAATCAACAGAGGAGCTTTTAAAAAAAAAAGCGAAAAAACCATCCTGGGAGAAGGTGGAGATGTACCATGTACAACACTAGTAAATCAAGGGACAGTGACATATATAGTTCTTTAGAAGCTTCTCAGTAACCAGAAGCAGGAGTTAAAAGAGCTAAAGGAACAGGGCTGATGGTTGAGAGACAAGGAGCAAGGGAACGTTGCTTTTCATTGTAAGCTGATGAAGCTGCTGATGAACGGAGTGGATCAGAGTCAAGGAGACCAGTCAGGGGCTACTGGAACTGTCTGGCCACGAAATGTGGAAGTCCCGAAGGAGAACACTGGCGGTGAGCACAGAAGAGAAACCTACTAGTGGGCAACCAGTGTATAGTTGAAGATGACTCCAGTGTTTCCAGATCGAGGGATTTGAGTTAAAAAGCTTTCTTAATTCAAAACAGTGTTGGGTTGTTTGCTTGGTGGTTTTTTTTTTTTTTTCTGTTTACACGCAGCCCTCTTTATGCAAATAGAAAAATTGCTACACCAGTGGAGGAGACCTCATTGGTCCATTTTCATTATTGATATTTTCCAATATATCCTTTACATGTAGTAGTGTCAGGCTGTATAACTCCAAAGTTTCAAGGGTACCCACAGCTCAATCACTCCGAGTGGAATGGGGAAATACAAAGAAAATGACTTTACAGAGTGTTGTAGAAAGAGACTTTTTTGATGGCGGGCAGAGTAGGGATTAAATCAGTGTGGCTTCATCTATATATCCAAAAATAATCACTATTGTAAGATAAAAGAGTGATTTTTTTTTCATGGGAGATTAAACTTGCCTTTAAAATCTCTCTGCTGGGGGCACCTGAGTGGCTCAGTGGTTGAATGTCTGCCTTTAGTTCAGGGCGTGATCCTGGGGTCCTGGGATCGAGTCCCGCATCAGGCTCCCCGCAGTGAGCCTGCCTCTCCCTCTGCCTGTGTGTCTCTGCCTCTCTCTGTGTGTCTCTCATGAATACATAAATAAAATCTTAAAAATAAGATAAACTAAAATCTCTCTGTTGACTTCTGTAACCAGGGATGTTCCACACCTCTGTGTTAACAGAGCAATAGTGAAGCAATGGTAGGAAAACTGAGGCTGGGGATGCCTGTGTGGCTCAGCGATTGAGCACCTGCCTTTGGCCCAGGGCATGATCCTAGAATCCCAGGATCGAGTCCTGTATCGGGCTCCCTGCATGAGCCTGCTTCTCCCTCTGCCTGTGTCTCTGCCTCTCTCTCTCTCTCTCTGTCTCTCATGAATAAATAAATAAAATCCTTAAAAAAAACTGAGGCTGTTGTGACATTTTGTGGTCAAGTTCAACACCACAGCTTATCTCCGTAATTATGATATTTAGCAAGGACATCACCAAAAAGGGTGGGAACATAAACCAGCACAGGAACCTCTGGGATAGGTCTTGGGCATGAGTGAGAACAAAGTCCCCCAGAGCACCCACTGAGCTCCAAGAGAGGCTGACTGAAAGGCCACTAGCTCAGATGATGACTATGTAATCAGATAGATTAGCAGATAATCTGTGCAAAGTGCTTAGGAAGCTCCTTGAACTAGAATACTTAACAAGGTTGACTTCTTTCTGTCTGATTGATAAGGCATGAAGAACATTCCCCCTAATAGATGATTTCAAAAGGAGATAGAGACATCTGGGCTTGGAGTTTTAAAAGATGGATTGAGCACCCATCCGCCTGTCTTTCCTCTCGGGATCCTCTCGGAATTATCGAAAACGATTGCTGGGGCAGGGGGTGCGGTGGGAGAGAAAAGGCCGTTGGGGTGCCAGAGAAATCAGAAAGGCAGCGGGCAGGAGACTGAGATTTCTAAGGAATCCTGGATAGCGGGAAGATAGTAGAATGCCTGCGAGATGAAACCGAGGAAACCATGCAACACCCTAGCCCAACTAGCACAGGGCAAAGAGGTAGGAGCCATAAGGACAGTACTACAGGGACGCCTGGGGGGCTCAGCAGTTGAGCGTCTGCCTTGGGCTCAGGGCGGGATCCTGGGGTTCCGGGATCGAGTCCCACATCAGGCTCCCCGCACAGAGCCTGCTTCTCCCTCTGCCTATATCTCTGCCTCTGTGTGTGTGTGTGTGTGTGTGTCTCGTGAATAAAATCTTTTTAAAAAGGGACAATTATTACAGATTCGAGGACATGTGGAATGGCTAAGCCAGCCCGCCACTGCGTCCCAGTCGCTGTCAGTCTGCCCAGCGTGGTGTCCAGGCCCCAGGGCTCAGAATCCCGACAACTGCAGACATAGGGGGTTCGCGTGGGTAGGGCCCTGGGTGCCAGTGTTAGGGACAGAGAAGGAGAGCGTGAGGTTACTCTGAATCTTTGTACAGAGCACTCAGGGACAAAAAGAAATGAAAAGACAAAACTACAGGACGTCTCGCTGGCTCAGTGGTTGAGCATCTGCCTTTGGCTCAAGTCATGATCCCAGGGTCCCGGGATCGAGTCCCGCATCGGGCTCCCCACAGGGAGCCTGCTTCTCCCTCTGACTATGTCTCTGCCTCTCTCTGTGTGTCTCTCATGCATAAATAAATACAATCTTAAAAAAAAAAAGACAAAACCACATTATAAAGACCTCCGCTCAGAAGTGCAGTACACTAAGACACCCACCCCCTGCTTCCCCCAACACCCTCGGAGTGAGACCCCCTCCCTTCTTCAGACACTTGTGGCCATTCCATTTGTCAGCAGAGCCTTTGGGGGGGGGGGAAAGCAAGCAAAATAGATGGGTGGTTTTAAAAGTGCTGTAAGCATTGAGGCCCTGCAGAAAGTTCAGTGGGTAAGAGAGACCGTTGGCCACTTAACCAGCTAAGGGGAGGCTGCAAAATGGATAGGCCAGCTGAGGATTTGACGCAGAGACTCCATCACACATCACTTCTCAGTCCCGGATCCCACCCAGAACAAACAAGTATCCATTAACCTTTAGATGAGGAGGCCCCTTCTCCTTCTCTTTGCCATCCAGATGCTCAGGAGCATGGTTTTTTGTTTTGTTTTGTTTTGTTTTAAGATTTTGTTTATTCATTCATGAGAGACACAGAGAGAGAGAGAGAGGCAGAGATACAGGCAGAGGCAGCAGAAGCAGGCAGTCCGATGCAGGACTCGATCCCAGGAATCCAGAATCACCAGGAGTGTGTTTTAAATGTGCGATGCTCTAAAGGAGAAATTATCATTCTTGCTCAAAAAGGTAGTTTGAAAAGCACCATGCTCAAGAATTCCTCTTACAGTCTTCTTCTGATGATGAATGTTGGCCCAGTGATCTTTTTCCCCCCCTCCCCGAAGCACACTGTATTTCTGGAAATGCAGATAAAACGCAATGCAGGGAAACTCAATCCTAATTTTTTTCCCTTTAAGATAAGGAGTGCAGTAATCGGGAGCTACCTGTCATGGCACACGCAAACATTTGCAGCTTGGGGTGACAAGAGTCAGAGCAGCAAACCCCAAGGCTTTCTTCTCTCGTCTCTCTCGGCGTTCCTCTAGGGAGTGCACACTTCTCCGGGGAACACAGGGGCGGCTGGGTGTTGAGATTTGATAGATAGAAAGAGCTTGTGGTTATTTATAAAATCTACTTGTATAAAATAAGCTTCTGAAGGGTTCGAGTGTGTGCATTTCCTGTGAGTTTTGCTTCTGCAGCTGCGGCTTAGCACCCAGGCTGAACGTGAAGGTCAGCTAGCGATGATTAGCCCTGCTTCTTCTTAAGACTCTGCCCACAAATAATTAAGTGCCTTAGGAATAATGTGCAGAGCCAAGAGGGAAGTAGCACCCTGGCCATGACTGGGGACGGCTGTATGGGATGGGACTGGATTGAAACCGCACCTTCCGCACTGAGCAAACTGCACTCTCCTAAACCTAGTAGGCAGCTGGAAATACCTACAGCATCCTGTATTCACAAGCATATTTGATACTCCCTGACCTTCATCCTTTGAAGGTAAATTGTCCGAAAAATCCAGATGCCATTAGAAGCAGAATTTGTTTTAAAAAGTTAATGATTAGCCTAGGTATACTCTGAGTCAAAAGCAGTATCTGGTGAGAAAAGAAGGCAATTCGTTTCAGCTGTTCCTGGAAAAGTAGTTGGGATGGGCGATTCCAAAGTGGAATGGTTCAGCCTCCCTAGAATCAATATGTGGTGTCCCCAAGGAAAACAACAGGAAGGATTGCGGGGGGGGGGGGGGGAACGGTCCATCAGGTGCCACTCCTGAGAACAGAAATGTAGTCTAGTGCTTTATTGATCACCTGCGAGTTGGGGAGATGAACTCACCAGGGAGGAGGGCTGTGGGAATACTGGCAGGCAAGGTGGAACGTCCATGCAGCACTGGCCACAGGACAAGACTCACTCATCACAGATAAAATCCAAAAAGATTTACGGGAAACTTAGCACCATTATGAGCGGAGAATGAAGGTGGGTGAAAAAAATCAGGAAACAGTTGGGCAAAGTACAATTTCAACTACCATAAACATTAGACGTGGAAAGGCGTCTATACAGGTTTGAGAAAAAGAGATTGCCTACAAGGCTGCTGAATTTCATGAGTGCTCCCACAGTTGGACAAACTGGTGGTGGTCCCCAAATGCTTGAGAGGACTGGGCCAAAATCACTGTAATGCTAAGTGGGTGGGATCATGCACCAGAAGGAAGGGAGAAGACTGTACCCCAGAGCTAGGGAACGGAAGGCTTATACAGATGTCGCTGCCCATAAATGCCTGTGGGTATCAGGCTCTTCGGCCCTCCAATGCAGGAGAGGTGAGGTCTTTCCAGATTCTTTCAGTGGTTATTGAAATGTTCCCTCCTACCCTTAGTGAATCCTGGCGATGGAGGAAATTAAATAGATCAAGCTGTGGACATCTGGGATGAACGAAAAGCACAGAATGACAGTTCTAGTTTCTTGAATTAAAAAGTCTCATTATTGGGTTGTCATATCCAGAGAAGAAATGCCAAATGCTTAAGTGAACTTGCCTAGAGTTACACTGCAAGCCATTAAGAAGAAATTAAGTAGAGGTGCCCAGAAAATTTGCAGCTATTTTGGTTGATGTTCATTATTTTTAAATAGCACAAATACTAATGGAATTTTATTTTCAGTTCAATATTTAGAGTTTGAAAAAATGTCTTCAAATTAGATTCTCTTGATATCCACTCCTTTCTCCCTGGCTACTGTGGTAAACACTGTTGGCCTCCTACCCAATAGCCTGAACTTTCCCCTTCTTCCTTGCCAGCACAACCCAGGTTTTTGCTCAACCTCCTCTGAATTATCATTTCTTTCCCCATACTTGGGAGATGAGTTTTGATTGGACTTTCTAAACCAAACATTCCTCTCGGTAAACGTTTGGTTTGGCATGGGCAAGTGATATAATTCTGGCCAACCAGACTTTACAGGAAATCTGCTGGAGGCTTCTGGGAAGGTTTTCTTTGTTCTTAAAAAGGAGTATATGAGAGATGTACCCTCTTGTTTTGACAATTAACTGAGTGACCATCCATCGTTTAGAACATAGTCAATAATTGACTGGCACATAACAACTCAGTAATTCTTGGGTATCCATAGCGGACACCCAGGCCTCCAAGACGGCATCACCTGTACCAGTGAATGGGAAGCAGCTCGTGGATGTGAAACTAGGAGAGCTCCCAAGCTGGATACTGATGTGGGATTTCACCCCGAAAGGCATTGCTGGTGCTTTTCAGAGAGGTCACTGTGGGTATTACAAGTATGTCAATGTGAAGAAAGGGGGCGTCGGTGGTGCTTGTGGCTTACGTGCTTTTCAACTACTGCCGTCATTACAAGGAACTCGATCATGAGAGGCTCCACCAATACCACTGAACAGGGCCCAGTGTGGACGCACATTCTGCATTCCTGACCATGACCTTAGCCTGGAACTCTGGAATCCTTTCCTATCCTAATTGAGAATTAACATCCAATCAAAGATGACTGTTAAAAAAATTGTTAGGGGGATCCCTGGGTGGCTCAGCAGTTTGGCGCCTGCCTTTGGCCCAGGGCGCAATCCTGGAGTCCCGGGATCGAGTTCCACGTCAGGCTCCCGGCATGGAGCCTGCTTCTCCCTCCTCCTGTATCTCTGCCTCTCTCTGTCTATCATAAATAAATAAATAAATCTTTAAAAAAATTTGTTAGGTATTAGTGTTGTTTTCTCGCTGTTATTGTAAATGTGCAGCGTGCTGGAGTGGCCGTGATTCCTCCTAGATATGGGATTAGATGTGTACACTACATTTCTATCGATGTAGCTAAAACAAACACTAGCCCGCGATGGAGGCACATGGCCACAGAAAGTGTTTTGACAGTAGCTAGGAAAACAAAGCTTTTCAAGAATTTTTCAACTTTAGCATGCAGAAGCTGGCTCGGAGCTAACAGGACATAGATATGGAGCAGTAGTATTTATCCCACTGTAGCCATAGAGAGAGCTCAGATGCTCCCTCAGTAGGAAGAAGGAAAAATCTCATAGAACTTGTATTTATTTTTCTTCTCCATTCGCTACCTCACTCCAACCCCCCAAACCAAATCTTTCCACATCTATAATTTATGTATTATGTATTGGTCATATGGTAATAACAAGATTATGAGAGCTGAAATCACAAAATAATATATTCTGGAAAATGAAAACTTCAAATTTAATGAAGAAACATTTCAATTTCCAGATAATTTTTATTTTCATTCACTTATCTCTAATGCGAATACTAATGGAAAGGTTTAGAAATACTGGCATATACAGGACACAAATGCCATTTCCTTTTTGAACTCTTGGGCAAGACATTAAAGCATAGCAAGGATGAATATTAAATATTCTAGTTTTATATCTCATGCATATTTTTCAAAAATGCTACTTAATGTGAACAAAACTCATTAATGGGCAGAAAAAAACTGTTTAGCACCATAAAATAAAATAATGCCATACTAGTCCATGACTGGAAAGATAAAACTTACATTAAAATACTAAGAAATTACGTATACATTTACCTTGGCATTTGTAAACTTGTACCTCCCTTCATTTTTTAACTAAAAAAAAAAAAATTTTGACTTTTCATTAGAGCGATGGTAGGGGTGCTGTTAATGAGATTCCAATTTTCTGCCAAGTAGAAGTTTGGTCCAGATGATGCTAGGAAGGGTCTGAACTAATCCCAATTGCTATCTACATACTAAGTTTTAGAATATTGACGTGGCACTTTCTCTATAGTCTTGTGCAAGGCTTCCCCCATAACTGTGCCTCAGTTTCCACTTTTGTAAGATAAGATGCTAAACCTAAAAGTGGATCTAAGATCTGGAAACCCTCTTCACAAGACCACTACTATGTGCTCATCACACAATTTCACTGTTCTCCAGTGCCCACACGAAGACTACATCTTCTGGCCCACCCTTACATGTACGCGAGACCACACGACCCAGTTCTGGCCAAGGGAGTGTGGTGGAAGTGACACATACCACTTCCAGGCTGGCCCCTAAACTGCCCCCATGCAATTTCCCACATTATCCCTCTCTCTCCCATCTGCATGGGTGGGACTGAAGCAGTCCGAAATGATGGAAGAAGCCCAGTCCTCAAGTTCATGGCTGGTGGTAGGGCTGTCCAAGAGGGCTTCCGAAACAGAAACATCCACATCAGATTTTCTGCAAGTGTGAAATAAGCCCATAGTAAGTTAAGATATCACAAATTCCAGGTGGTATGCTCCCGCCAAAATGAGCATGAGCTTGACTAATACAAACACATATACACACAGAACACACAAAGTCAGATCTACTGTTACAGTGACAGCAAAAACCTGAACAAAAGTACCTCCTTTGGCAGGAATTGTAGATATTGTAAAGTCCAACAAGGCTCTGGGAAGAAATAAAAGCAAGGTGATAAGCACAAGTGGAAAACAGCATCTGGACACCTCATAATGGAGCTATCAAGAGATTTTTTTTAAAGCTTTCTACAAAAAAGAGAAAGAAAAAGAAAGAAAGAAAGAAAGAAAGAAAGAAAGAAAGAAGGAAAGAAGAGAGAGAGAGAGAGAGAGAAAGAAAGAAAGAAAGAAAAGAAAAGAAAAGAAAGAAAAGAAAGGAAAGGAAAGGAAAGGAAAAGAAAAGAAAAGAAAAAAGAAAAAAGAAAAGAAAAGAAAAGAAAAGAAAAGAGAAAAGGGGAACCTGAGTGGCTCAGTTGGTTAAACGTCTGCCTTCAGCTCAGGTCATGATCCCAGGGTCCTGAGATCAAGTCCTGTATCTGGCTTCCTGCTCAGTGGGGAGTCTGCTTCTCCCTCTACCCCTACTCCCTGATGGTGTTCTTGCTCTCTCATGCTTTCTCTCTCTCAAAGAAATAAATAAAATCCTTAAAAAAAATCTTTCTACATTGTGAATCTTAGAATTTTGAATGAAAATGCATACAATTAGAGTATTTTTGACTTTAAGACTATGTGTTCTTGGGTTTAATAATGTAGACTGTCAATGTCACAATATATATGTGCATCAGATCATCACTTTGTACATCTCAAACTTACATGACGTTGTATGCCAATTATATCTCAATAAAGTTGGGAAAATGTAATGTAGATTGTCTTAAAATATAAACTACAATCCAGACATGGGGTTTGTAAATAAGTTTCTAATAAACCATAGACTTTAAAATTGTAAGCCCTGGGGGATCACTGGATGGCTCAGCGGTTTAGTGCCTGCCTTCGGCCCAGGGCGTGATCCTGGAGTCCCGGGATCGAGTCCTACAACGGGCTCCCTGCATGGAGCCTGCTTCTTTCTCTGCCTATGCCTCTGCCTCTCTCTCTCTCTCTCTGTCTCTCATGAATAAATAAATAGAAGCTTTAAAAAATAAAATAAAATTGTAAGCTCTGAAAAATATTCCCTATAAATTTGTTTTCAGAGGTATTCTTTTGTACATGAGGATGTCACAATATTAGTTTTTTGTGTCCTTCCTACTTTTCATGGTTTTTAAATACGACATTCTGCCTTAAGGGTGTTTAGAAATACTACTTCATATCATTTATAACCACTATGAATATTAAATACAGTCTACAAAAATGTTTAAACAACTTCATAATCTCAAACTATAATGTTTATATAAGAAGAAATAGAAATAATTTAGAAATAAAGCTGACTAGCACTTATTGTAGGAAATAACATTTCAACCACTCACAGAATAACTTCAAAGGAACAAGGTCCAAGGAGTGCCTGGCTGGCTCAGTTGGTAGGGCATGTGACTCTTGATCTTGGGGTTGTGAGTTCAAGCCCCATGTTGGGCTTAGAGCTTGCTTTTAAAAAATGAACTGAGTCCAAAGCTCAGGGATGAGTAAATGGTGATTCATTATGTTTTCTCTATATATATTTTTTTGTACATATTTAAACATTTGGGGGGGGGGATTTTTAAAGGGCATGGGCAGAACATAGGTCCAGGTCCTAATTCCCAGATTCCATAAGTAGGTTGTATGGCAAAGGGAATTAAGGCTGCTGATCACCTGATCTTGAGATGAGAGCACTATCCTGCATGACCTGGGCAGATCCAATGTCAACACAAAGGTCCTAAGAAGTACAAGGCGGTAGGAGAGCAAGAGCCAAGGGAGGAGATGTGCTGCCAGAAGCAGGTTATAACACTTCAGCGTGAGAATGATTCAACCACATGTTGCTGGCTTTGCAGATGGAAGAAGGGGCCATGAGCCAAGGAACACAGATGGCCTCTAGAAGCTGGAAGAGGCAAGGAAATGGATGCTAGGCTAGCACCGCCAAAGGAATGCAGCCCTGCTGACTGACACCTTGATTTTAGCCCAGTGAAACCCATCTCAGACTTCTGACATCCAGAACTCTAAGATAGTAACTCGGTGCTCTTTAAGCCACTAAGTTTGTTACAAATGCGCTACATCAGCAATGGAGAATGGATACAGGGAGAGCCAGTGCATCCTCCCTGCTTCCTCCCTCCCACCTGTGAAGGGGCCCTGTAACGGCCCTTGGAAGATGTCCACATCCTAAGCCCCAGAAACTATGTTCTGTTACACAGCCAGGGGGAATTAAAGTTATTCAGTCAACTGACCTTGAGATGAGGCGATCATGCAGGATTATCTGGATGGGCCCAACGTCACTGTAAGAGTCCTCAAGGCGGAAGAGGGAGGCAGCCTCTAGAGAGGTCGTGCTGTGCTGGCTTCCAAAACGGAGCAAGGGGCCGTGAGCCAAGAAATACAGAAGTGGATCATCCCCTACGGCCATTAGAGGGAACACAGCCCAGCCGACACCTTGACTGCAGCCAGGGAGACCCATCTCGGACCTCTGACTTCCTGTAAGACATTAAACCTGTGCTGTTCCTATGTTATGGCAGCATTAGAAAACCATTACCAAAAAAAAAAAAAGAGAAAGAAAGAAAGAAGAAAGAAAGAAAGAAAGAAAGAGAAAGAAAGAAAACTGATACCAAAAAAACCTCTTGTTGACCATCTGTCTGTTCTTAGCACTGTGACAGTCACCTGGAGAGATGCCAAGATGGTTCGGCCCCTGCCTTTGAGTTGCAATACAGCGGATACGGGCTCCTGGAATTCCGAGCACATAAACAGCCAACAATCCCTGGGCCTAGCTTGCCCCTGACGAGGAGATCTGTGGGTTCAGGAGGATGGCATTGGAGAGGGCTGACATCATTGGCCAATCTGTCATCGTACTGTGCCACAGGCCTCGCATGTCACCCACCCCTGGGCATCCAAAGGGAGCCGGAGGTGCTGGGTGGCTCGCATCTCCACACTGATACGCTGTCATATAGAAAAGAATCACTGAGCATGGCAGAAATAATCTATGAGCCCACCTTCCCCTGACCTCCTGAAGAAACCCTTTCAGCCCAAAAGCACCGCCTGCAGGATTCATCTCTACCACCACTCAATCCCTCCACGCAGCCCACCCCTCCTTATTTTCAAGCTGATACCCCATTCACCTTCTCCAAATCCCTGCAATTTGTTGCTGTGCGAGGGGACCTAGCGGTGGGAACTGGGGTTCCTAATCTGTAGGATGGGCGGGATAAGAGCAATATCCAGTAGGGTAGCTGACGGCGAGGATTAGCTAAGACGCTGTAAGCAAAGTGCTTAGGATGGTGACCGGTGAGTCCCCACTCAAAGCACAGTAACGTGATCCTCATTCGCTGGGGCCCAGGCGCCCCCTGATCATGAGTGGAACGATCGCACATCCAGTTTGCACAGGGCAGCCCAGGTCAAGCCTTGAGTGCCCAGGTTAGTTATTAATAGCACCTCCTTTTCATTCACCAAAATGTCCCCAAATGGCACCTTAATCATAAGGAACAAGGCAAGAAGCCGCTTGTCAGAATCCAATGGTCAGATCAGCATCGGCAGAAAAGCTGGTTTGCAGCAAAACATCTGGCTCGGGCTTCTTCAGTCTTCCCTGGCTAAGCAACAGGCTTGGTGCTAGGACCAGAGATGACACGGCGTCCCTGGACCGGCCTAAGGCTATGGAAAAGGCTACGGACAGAAGACTTCAGAGAGACGTTCTATTTCTCTTCTCCTTGAACAATTTCTTCTTCATCCTCCCTTATCCGGGGAGAAAGCAGGGATTAGAAAGAGCCAACTCCGCTGCCATTTGATTATTTCAAGCAGGCATTTTTGTCTGTCTCCCTAGAAAGAACAAAGTCAAATCCTTTTGATATCGAATTGCCGCGATGCTTTAAAGCTCCGGAGCTGTGATTATGGTCTGAAAATAGCTCTTGACATAAAACAAAGATTAAAGATTCAGGTGAGTTTAAAGATGGTCTCTCCTTAGTTCTGAGGAGGCTAAAGCCAGGGTTAGACCAAACAACAATTTATTACAAGGATAGGATAAGGAGCTTGTATGCGAGCATTTCTTCTCTGCAATAGCTTATCCTTTAGAACGACCCCTTACGATCTTTACATTCATGATTTTGTATGGCTATGGATATATATAGTTAAATTTATATATAAACATACACACATGTGAATGTAATATGTGAAAGAGGACTGTCTGTAGGTATTGACACGGAGGAATGCCTATATCCATGCTGAATTGCAGAAAATAAGCATAAAATTTTAAAATAAAGGGGCACCTGGGTGGCTCAGTGGTTGAGCGTCTGTCTTTGGCTCAGGGTGTGATCCAGGGGTGTTAGGATCAAGTCCCGCGTCAGGCTCCCCACAGGAAGCCTGCTTCTCCCTCTGCCTATATCTCTGCCTCTCTCTCTGTGTCTCTCATGAATAAATAAAATCTTCAATAAATAAATAAAAATCAAAATATAGAATGTGCTTCTGTATATACTCAATAAAGAATCTGAAAGAATATTTCTGGGGAGTGAGAAAGGGGTGGTTGGTGGGAGGTGGGTCAATTTTACTCTGTAGTCAATGTGCTTCTCTCTTGTTTTACTTTTTTTAACTAGAGGCATGTGTTCCTTTTGTACTTAAAAAATGAATGCCCAACTTACCATTTTGATTTTTAAGTATAATTAGGTTTCAAAAGCATGAAAACATCCATTTTAAGACTATGCATTAATAGCCAAGATGGTAAGACCAGAAGGTCAAGGTTTCCTTTCTTTTTATTTCAGTGTAGTTGACACACAATGTTACATTAGTTTCAGGTGCACAACATAATGGTGCAACAAGTGTATACATTATGCTGAGCTCTCCTCAAGTGTAGCTACCATCTGTCACCATACAACCCTATCACAATACCACTGATTATATTCCCTATGCTCTGCCTTCCATCCCAATGACTTATTCATTCCAGAATTGGAAGCCTGTATCTCCCACTTCCTTTCACTCATCTCAGAAGGCCAAGGTTTTATTTATTTTTTTTAACATTTATTTATTCATTTGGGAGAGAGAGAGCGAGAGAGAGCAAGAGCAAGCACATGGGAGCAGGGGGAGGAGCAGAGGGGGAAGGAGAGAGACAAGCAAACTCTATGCTGAGCACGAAGCTTGATGTGGGGCTTGATGAGATCATGACCTAAGTTGAAACCAAGAGTCTGATGCTTAACCAACCGAGCCACCCAGGTGCCCAAGAAGACCAATGTTTTAATTGGACATTATGTCAACTGGAGACCAAATAACTGGAGAGGGAATAAACAGCCTATTGAAAGCATAACAGTCTCATCTTCCCACCTTGTAACTATCATAGTCAGAAAACCCACTTCTTTCTTAAAACATACAGAATTGTGGCAGATGGAATGCTAAAACACCCCTTTGGTGTATAAACCCTGCATAATCCTCCCCCCTTGAGTGTGGCCAGGACCTGTAAATAGGATGGGATTTCACTCATATGAATAGGAGTATGCTATGACATGGCAAACGTGAAGAAATTTTGCTGACGTTATTAAAGTCTCTATTCAGTTGCTTTTAAGTTAATCAAAAGGGAAGTTTTTCCTAGGTGGGCCTGACCTAATCAGTTGAGCCCTTTATAACTGGAACTAGAGGGGTGACTGGGTGGCTCAGTCTGTTGGGCATCAGATTCCTGGTTTTGGCTCCAGTTGTGGTGTCAGGGTGGCGGGATCCAGCCCCATGTCTGGCGCCATGCTCAGTGGGGAATCTGCTTGTCCCTCTCCCTCTGTTCTTTCCCTGCTCATGCACACGCACTCTCTCTCTCTCTCTCTCAAATAAATAAGTAAATAAAATCTTTGAAATAACTAATGAACTAAATACATAAATAAAACTGGGACTAGAGTTCAGAGCCCAGAGGGGCAGCAGCAGACACTCTCCAGCAAAGAAGCAAACTGCCATGTTACGTAGAGGGTTGTGTGGCAGGGAATGGAAGGCCGACTAAAAAGCAGGCCGACTGGGGCTGAGGACCTCAGTTCCAGAGCTTCAAGAAACTGAATTCTCCAATAACCAACAAGTCCGAAAGAGGATCTCAAGCCTCGGATGAGGCTGAAGTCCTGGCCAATACCTTGATTGCTCTCTGGTGACACTGCACAGAGGACTCAGCTAAGTCGTGCCTGGACTTCTGACCCATGTGGACTGTGAGTTGTTAATTTTGGCAGCTTGCTTCATAGCAATAGGAAACCAATATAGGGACTAAGCCCAGTTCCCTGCCTGGCATTCAAAACTCGCCTCCACTTTTTGCTTTTGTGAAACTTCTTCTAGTATTCTTTGCTGTAGCCCCAAACAATTTTCTGTGCAAGGGCTTAGGAGCATGTAATCACCCCCATGCTTATTTACATCATTACTGCAGCAAGGGATAGCACAGAGGAATGGTGAACTATATGGACAGTAGACCAGCGCTGTGCACCCAAAAGTTCTGTGATGATGGAAGTGTTCTATCTGTGTTACCCACTCTGGTAGCCCCCAGCTGCCTCTGGCTATTGAACACTTGAAATATGGTTAGTGCAACTGTGAAAGCGAAATTTGATTTGTTTAACTTTAATGCATTTAATTTGCAATAGTCGCCAGTGGCTACCAGATTGGTCAGTGCATTTCTATTTACTTTTAAAGATTTTCTTTCTTTCTTTATTTGACACAGAGAGAAAGTACAAACAATAGGGAGGGGGGTGTAGAGGGAGAGAGAGATGCAGGCTCCACTCCAGGACCCAGATATCATGACCTGAATGAAGGCAGACACTTAACTGACTGAGCCACCCAGGTGTCCCATTTATTTGTTAAACTCTGAAGATTTCCCCCTCCTACTCGAAACCCTTGGGGCAACTGTAAAACCACGCCATACTTATGGGCTGTCCAATTAATTTGGCACCTGCTTGTATATTGCCTTGAATTATTCTTGAAATATTTGTGGCTGTATTTTCCATCTTTTTCCAAGATGGAATGGTCCCCAATGGAAATTGCTATATCACATGTGCCTTTTTGTATCCCTTATAGTGTTGAATACACATCAAGGTTTTTTTTTAATAGTTTATTTATTTATTCATGAGAGATACAGAGAGAGAGGGAGAGACATAGCCAGAGGGAGAAGCAGGCTCCCTGCAGGGAGCCCGACGTGGGACTCGATCCCAGGACCCCAGGATCACGCCCTGAGCCAAAGGCAGATGCTCAACCACTGAGCCACCCAAGCGCCCGAATACATATCAGTTTCTCTAAAAGACACTCAATAACTCTTTGTTGACATTTGTAGAAGTCCTCGAATTCAAGATGGAGAAGGCAGAGACACTGACCAGAGATACTGGTAATGCATTTCTTATGTGGCTCAAGGGTCACAGGGCTCAAGTAACAGCATCTTAAAAAACATACTGCCAAAAAAGAAGAGCCCAACTGCCAAGATTCTAGCTGTCAAGATCTGAGAGAGGAGGAAGTTAGAATCCTGGGTAGAGAAGTTGGTAAAGGAGAGGATGGCAGTGATCCTGGGAGAAGCTCCCCCAGACCAAGTGCAGTCTGTACTTAACACATCCAGAGAGTGGACTATCATCACACACAACGGGCACCGGGGGATCCCAAAGGAAAGAGGTCCAGCCTCCTTCGCTGAAGATTAGGTGCAGGAGGTCCAAAGAGGCTTTGACCCTTTCCATTCCAGGATGCTGACCGCTGCAAGCTCGGCAAGCAGCCACAATACTCACTAGAAACTAGTCGTGCTGAAATGTAGACCCTAATCCCAAAGTCCAACCCCCAGCCTGCTTCATTCCTGCCTTATGCACAGGCTGCCAGTCTCTGGTCTGCTGACCCTGCTCAGACTTACCCAGGGACTCTTGCCCTAATCTGCCAAATCATTTGAAACTGCTTGGCTTCCTGCCTAAGAACAAGATTTTGGTTTGATTTCGATCAGGACCCGTGCCCCTATTGGCTCTGCATGTGACTGCACCTCCAGATTAAGCTCGGTCCACATTGACTCACCTTGTCTCGAGGCAGCCTGACTACCTCTCTCTCCCATTTGAATCCTCATCGACCTGACAGGCTGCAGTGTTGCCCTACACTGTACATACAACTTGGGGGGCTTCCTAAGAAACTATTTAATGGGGGGAGTGCCTGGGTGGCTCAGTCGGTTAAGTGTCTGCCTTCGGCTCAGGTCATGATCCCAGAGTCTTGGGATGGAGCCCCTTGTTGGGCTTCCTGCTCAGCAGAGAGCCTACTTCTCCCTCTCCCTCTGCCCCTCACCCTGCTTATGCTCTCTCTCTCTCTCTCTCTCTGTGTCAAATAAATAAATAAAATCTTTAGAAAAAAAGAAACTATTTAATGGAGAGTTAGGAGGTAGTGATAAGGAGGAGCAGGAGAGTGATAAGAATACTATAGCATCCCTTTCTCAAATCATACCAAGTGATTAGCTCGATTCCATGCTACCATACATATGACAAAGTGACGAAAAGGTCCCTCAAGGAGCTTGTGTAAGCTCCCACTCTACTCTTTGTAGTCAACCAATTCTGTTTTTTGAATGGCTATAAATATTTCTCCTATTTTAAAAAAGGCCAATCGACTTTTACTGCCAGGCATTTCCACTTACACTTGAGTGCATTTCTGCATATAATCTTTAACCATCTAGTTGGTGAAAGAAGAAAAAAAAGGAGAAATATGTTAAGCCCTCCATAGTAAAACAGTAGTAAACCAGTAAAAAAAAATATATATATGTTTTAAGAAAAGCAACAGATTCAGCAACTGTAATACGGCTCACCATTAAGAGCTTCTCTGATTTTATTATCCATTGCTAACACAGCCTTTTATTTTATTTTTTGTAGCCTTTTACTTTTGCTGCATTTTTTCATTAGTAAATCTGCAGACAGTCTCCTGTAATAGCAACACTCGACTCATTGCAGAGCACGGCAATAACTTCGGAATCATGAAGCTCATTAGTAAATACCACTCACTTTTAGCCATTTAATACTAGAACATTAGACACAATAGTCTCATTCTTATTCTGCAGCTGATTCAAAACGAAGTACGGCTGACCCTTGACGAACATGGGTGCTGAGGTGTCAACACCCCCCAACCACAGTCGAAACTCCACATGTAACTTGTCTCTTCCACAAAACCTAATTAGCCCACTGCTGACCAGAGCCTTACTGATAACATAAATAGTTAACCCATATTTTGTATGTTAGATGTATTACATACTGTACTCTTAAGAGAAGGGAAGCTAGACAAAGAAAATGTTAAGAAAATCATATGAAAGAGGAAATGCATTTACAGTACTTTACTGTATTGATTGAAGAAAACTATGCAAGTCGTCATGCAGTTCAAATCCGTGTTGTTCGAGGGTCAACTGCATATGATCATAAAAAACTAAGTTTAGTTTAACTCCAAGCTGAAAAGACTCTTCCATTTCATACTTTCGGCATAATTATTTTTTAAAGACTCTGACATTGCAGAAATATTGCAGAAATATTGCCATGTTCTTCCCAGAACTGAACCCTATTGATCAGCAATTCTGACAAAGTTGTGTTGTAATCTACCAAACTGTCACCAATTCATATGTACTGGAAGGAAGTGCAGTATGAACTAGTGAGAAAAGGTAAAGACAAATTTCCCTCAATATTTCTAAGCTTTTGCCTTTTCTGATAAAAAGAATACGCTACCTTTCAGGTGTTATGAGCAATAAACCAGATCATGTATATCAAGTGTCTTTTACTTAGGAACTGGCATAGAGTGGGCAGTGAAGAGAAAGAACAGCTGTATTATTGGGGAACCCTGGTGCCCCATTTTTTAGCCTTCCAGGAATCACCTTTCTTGAATATTTAAATAAAATAACTTGAGGTGTCAAGGTGCCTGGGTGGCTCAGTGGTTGAGTGTCTGCCTTTGGCTCAGGTCGTGATCCCGGGATCAAATCCTGCATCAGGCTCCCCTAGGGGAGCCTGCTTCTCCCTCTGCTTGTGTCTGTCTCTTTGACTCTCTCATGAATAAATAAATAACATCTTTAAAAAAAATAACTTGGGGGGATTCCTGGGTGGCTCAGCGGTTTAGCACCTGCCTTCCGGCCAGGGTGTGATCCTGGAGTCCCGGGATGGAGTCGCATGTCAGGCTCCTTGCATGGAGCCTGCTTCTCCCTCTGCCTGTGTCTCTGCCCGCCACCACCCCCTCCCCCCGCCGCCGTGTGTGTGTGTGTGTGTGTGTGTGTGTGTGTGTGTGTGTGTGTGTGTCTCATGAATAAATAAATAAAATCTTTAAAAAAGAATAACTTGAGGTGTCATCCTAGGTAACTGCTAGTTAATCCTCCCGTGTATTTCAGATGATTACTGGGGACTATCTATCTCTCCTGCTTGTTCCTTGTGACATATGGCTCCAAACTGCTGCTTCCTTCTTTGGACCATGCTGACTTTGGTCCATCTAGTTACCATTAACCCAAACCACTCCAGTTTACAAAAACCTCTGTTTGAGGGGTGCCTGCCTGGCTCAGTCGGAAGACCACATGACCCTCGATCTTGGGGTCTTGAGTTCAAGCCCCACGTTGGGTGTCAAGATTACTTAAATAAATGACTATATTAAAAACAACAACAATCATCACATGGTTTCTTTCACTCATGGAATATAAGAATATTAGTGGATATATAAGAAATATTAGTGGAATATAAGAAATAGTGAAAGGGATTATAAGGGAAAGGAGGAGGACTGAGTGGAAAAAATTAAGACAGGGAGACAAACCATGAGAGACTCCTCACTCTGGGAAATGAACAAGGGGTAGTGGAAGGGGAGGTGGGCGGGGGGATGGGGTAACTGGGTGACGGGCACTGAGGGGGGCACTTGATGGGATGAGCACTGGGGGTTATACTGTATGTTGGCAAGTTGAATTTAAATAAAAGCAAATGTAAAAAAAAAAACCTAAAAGAACAACAACATCCACAAACCTCTGTCTGAATACAGAAGCAGAGCCCTTTCCTCCTCTCCCTGAGGTAGCCTGCCCACACAAATGGAAACCCAAGTTGGAGTGGTTGATACATTGTGCTGGGAATGAGAATTTCATAAGATTCTTACAATGCAGAAAAGGAAATGAGCTCACTATCAGACATTGCTCCCCAAATCCAGAGGACACACCCTGATATGGAGGGTGATATGGTGATATGTGTGATATGTGTGATATGGTGTGTCTCCCAGGTCAGCTGCCAGGGTTTCTTCTCCCATCATCTCTCTCTCCCCTCGGTTCCCAGGTTCTGTTCCAGGGCATGCCAGAGGAAGTGGAAGTCCCCAGACACCCGTGAGGGTTTACAGTGCCATCCCTCCATCCTCCACCAAAAGTAAATGTTTGCATTATTAGAATAAGTTAGCATTCCACTCCAAAATTATTTACACTTAGATAACTTCCAATATCAGAGGACAGAGAGTAGTACTTGGCTTTTCTGCATGTCAATAGGGCTCCCAATTAATCCCTTCCAGAACCAAGAGAAAGACCACCTACTCCAAATCCAAAGAGACATTCCTGCTTGTACTCTTCCAGCCCCAAGAAGCAATTCTTGCAATTTTTGAAAAGCAGCTTTATCCATGCTGCCAGTCTTTAGAAAATAAAAAATACTGAGGTTCAGTCAAAGGTAGTCAGTGGACCATCTCACTGCAATATGAACATTAAAAATATCTTGTCAGACTCTTTAAGGTTTTGTTTTTACGTAATCTCTACACCCAATGTGGGGCTCGAACTCACAACCCTGAGATCAAGAATTGTATGATCCACTGACTGAGCCAGCCAGGCACCCCCCTGTCAGACTGTTTCAGTAAACAGATTTTTAAAAATAATTTAAAGTTAGTACATTAACTGTTTCTATGCAAATAGGAAGCTGCCAACTTTCAATTAGAAAGCAGTTGGTTTCTAAAGTAAGCCGACAATTACCCTACAGATTTGTTTAGGGATTTTTTTTTTTTTTAGATAGTACAAAGATAAACTTCAGCCTAGCCTGCATTCAGACGATCAAAAAAAAAAAAATCCAATTAATGAGCTTTTGCCAAACTGTAAAGACAGGCTTCATTTCTTACTAATGCTAGCTTCACAATCCAGCGCGATTGTATTTAGATACGGTCACAGGATTCTCTAGCAGACAAAGATCTTAGTCTTAAGCTTATCCTGTTGTTTTGTAGAGGAAAAAAATTTTGGTCCTGAAAGTCAGCTGCTCAGGTTTACACAGCTATTACGACGTGGCCTGTACCAGGGGATCTAGATTTTTACTCTTAAATGGCAAGATTGTTAGGATGAAATTGCTTTCACTAGATATATCTGTTTGGATTCGGGTCACCTGACTCTAGAAGTTTAATTCTCACATTAAAAAAAAAAAGCCCATAGATAAACAATTGAGGGCTGTTATGATGGTTGCACTTGGTCCGTAGGGACCGAAGTACCTTCTGGGAATCTGTTCCTCCACCCTAGAGAACCTTAGTTTTTATGGTCCATGGGGACTATAGGAACACAATCAAAATGTAGAGGTGCTTTTAGGCAAACAGGCTTGAGCAATGGAAAGTAGAAAGGGCCTGTGAGCCCCTAGCTGAATACTGACAGGCCCATCAGGGACCCACCTCAAAATACCCACAGACCCTAACTGACCAATGGGCTACTTAAAATCATGCAAAGTTACCAAAAAAAAGGGAGTTCCATATGTTGCCATACTTCCTCATATTCCCTGTTTACATATTTTTTAAAGATTTTATTTATTTATTCATGAGAGACCCAGAGAGAGAGAAGCAGAGACACAGGCAGAGAAGCAGGCTCCCTTTGGGGAGCCCTATGTGGGACTCGATCCCTGGACCCTGGGATCACACCCTGAGCCAAAGGCAGATACTCAACCACTGAGCCCCCCAGGCGCCCCTGATCTTCCCCCTTTAAAAACAGCCCCCAGGGCAGCCTGGGTGGCTCAGCGGTTTAAGTGCCTGCCTTCCGCCCAGGGCGTGATCCTGGAGTCCCAGGATTGAGTCCCATGTCAGACTCCCTGTATGGAGCCTGCTCCTCCCTCTGCCTGTGTCTCTGCCTCGTGTGTGTGTGTGTGTGTGTGTGTGTGTGTGTGTGTGTGTGTGTCTATCATGAATAAATAAATAAATAAAATCTTAAAAAAATAAAAACAGCCCCCACCCACTGCCCCCCCCCCAGGTGAATCCTTTTGCCGCCGGCACCACTGGCCTCCACCTGGTCATCACCCCACACTTGGGGGCCCCCATCCCGATTGGGCTGACAGCACCCACACTGCACAAAGTAGGGCAGAATGAGGGGGCTCCACCGCCCCTTTTCAGGAGCCCTCCCAGAACTCCTAAATGACACTTCCTCTCTCATTAGCCAGGACTCAGTGACACAGTCATGTTGAGCTACAATGAAGTTTGGTAACGATCGTCTTCAATCTGGCACACGATGAGCTGGAATGGAAGTCTGGCTTCCTTGACTAAGCAAGCACTGGAGAACAGGCACTGAAAGGCTGCTAGCAGTATCTGCTGCAGTAGCTTTTGCTTGTCTTAAGGTCTGCCTTAAAGACTTCCGGGGACAACTTTATATTTAAAAAGAATGACAGCCACTTCTATCACCAGTGACTCTAGGAGTCAGGGAAATGACATGCCCATCTGGGGTCTAGCTTCTTGGTATTTTATACCACATCTAGCCGGATTCTGAGCTTAAACCTGAGCCACATTTACCATGGGGAACCAGACAGGTCTGGGTATTTTTAGCTAACCCATGGCACAGACTTGCCAGAGGCCTATCCGTGTGAAGGACGGAGGAGATTCCTGGCCGAGAATTCACCTTAAAGAAAGTCACTGATCGTTGCTTTCGTTTCATTCGTTTACTCAACAAGCATTACTGAGTAGAGGCTATATTCCAGTCCCTGAACATGCGCACCTTGGGGAGCAACAGGAACAGCAAACAGCCCCTGGATGGAGACCATCGGTCAGTGGGGAGGGAGGCGCTCCTACAAAGTAAGCAATAGGGGGCTCTTGATCTCAGGGTCCTGATTGCAGCCCTGCTTTCAGCCTAGAGCTTACCTTAGGAAAAGTAAACAAGGAATACAATAACTAGATACATTATTACAAATAGCAGAAGATACGGTGTTACAAGTAGTGGGGGATGCCAGGAGAAAAATAAATAGGAGTGGGCCACCATGGAAGAAAAATCGGCACCTACTCAGAGCACTAAAGACAAAGTGACAGGGAAAGGTGTTTATCACAAGGGTGTGGCTTGTTCATATTGGTAAAAAAAACAACAACAAAACCAAAAACCAAACCAAAACAAAACAAAACCCAAAAACAACTCAGATGTCTATCAATCGGGGAATTGATAAATCTAATTTGATATAGTTATATGATGACTGTTACTTAGTAGTTAAGCGGAATCAAAGGATTCTTATGCATCAATATGGGAAGGTTTAAAAAATGTTAAATCAGGGACCCTAGGTGGCTCAGCGGTTGAGTGTCTGCCTTCGACTCAGGTCATGATCCCAGAGTCCCGGGATCAAGTCCTGCATCGAGCTCCTCACGTGGAGCCTGCTTCTCCCTCTGCCTGTATCTCTGCCTCTCTAGATCTCTCATAAATAAATAAATAAATAAAATCTTAAAAAAAATAAAAATGTTAAATCAGAAACATGAAGAATAACATGTATGGTGTTTTCTCACAAAACAAATCTATATATTGTTCATGGATAAATATATAAATATAAAGATATGCAAGGGACCAGAACTATATACATCAAGGTGGTACCTTTGGGGAGAGATGAAAGAGATGAGACTTCACATATTTATTTTTATATTAACAATATTGTTAGGAATTGCTTTAGGTCTTTTTTACATCATCAATTTGGGTGGTAGGAATAAAGGCATTTGCTGTGCTATTCTCTGTATGACCCTGCTCTTGTCTCTCTGTGTCTGTGTCTCTGTCTCTGTCTCCATCTCCCTCTCTCCCTCTCTCTTTCTCACAAACCAGGTGAAGCTACATTGGGAGCACTGGTTTCGCTATGATAAAGATTATCACCTCTTAATACTTCCAAACCCAGTTACTTTTGATACATCAGACATTTTCCAAGTTTAAAGGGAGTACGTATAATGTATGCCCAAGCAGAATTGACCTTGAGGCAGTACCAAACACAGTATTTCTTCTTGCTTTGAAGTTGTAGAAAGAATGCCCATTTTGACAAAATATGAACCAATTCATGCTACTCACTTAAAGATAGCAATGAGAATTTTTTTTCTCCCAATTAATTAAGAAAGAACTAAGAGTATGTGGTAGTGTCCCATAAACAGTGCACTGGCTTAGAGATATTTGGTATTGTGAGATCAAATTACTATAGAAAGCATGGGGGTGCATAAGAATAGCTATAATTTATGGATTGTCTATTATTGGGGATTTAGGAGTGATAGCTGTTTCTTCCTTTATTTCTTTTTAAGAATTTTTAAAAATGTTTTTAAAGATTGCTTTATTTATTTGCGGGATACTGGGGGGAGGGGCAGAGGCAGAGAATCTCAAGCAGACTCCCCAGTGAGCACGGAGCCCAGGCAGGGCTCAATCCCATGACCCTGAGATCTTGACCTGAGCCAAATACTTAACCACCCAAGAATTTTTTTCATTTTAAGTAATCTCTACACCCAACGTGGGGCTAGAATTTACGACCTTGAGATCAAGAGTCACATGGTGAACCGAGTGAGCCATCCAGGTGCCCCACTGTGGATTCCTTCAAATCCACTATGGGTTCACAGCTACTAAGAAGCAAACGAAAGGATCGGATACATAAAGATCAAACTATCAGCTTCATACTATTAACTTTGAATTCAATAAGTTGGGTAGGTCTGTGGCCACCATCGAACTTCCCGGAAAGATTTCTGAATTGAATTTAGCCACCCACTTCCAGGCAGTTCTAGCCATATTCTGAGGGTGAGTGGCCCTGAAAGAAAGAACACAAAAGGCACTGAGTGAAGCTTATTCAGATTCTTCATTCAAAGTCACTAGCAAGGTCACTTCTCTTTTGGGGGCTGGGACAGAGAGAGAGAGAGAGAGAGCACACACGAGTGCCCACAAGTCCTCTCTTCTTATTATGGGCAAAAAGGATGGTATTCCTTACCCTAAGCACCAAGCTAAGGACACTGGAAGGAGAATATGGTTCCCCTTTCACCTCCTAAATGACAGGCATGGTATAAAAACTTTTATGTCTGTTTCTTTTTTTTTTAATTTATTTTTTATTGGTGTTCAATTTACTAACATACAGAATAACCCCCAGTGCCGTTACCCATTCACTCCCACCCCCCGCCCTCCTCCCCTTCTACTACCCCTAGTTCGTTTCCCAGAGTTAGCAGTCTTTACGTTCTGTCTTCCCTTTCTGATATTTCCCACACATTTCTTCTCCCTTCCCTTATATTCCCTTTCACTATTATTTATATTTATGTCTGTTTCTAACAACACTCACAAAATCAGCAGAATTGCCCAGACTTTACAAAAGAGTTGAGGGATGCCTGGGTGGCTCAGCAGTTGAGCATCTGCCTTTGACTCAGGGCGTGATCCCGGATAGAGTCCCATATCGGGCTCCCCGCTGGGAGCCTGCTTCTCCCTCTGCCTGTGTCTCTGCGGCTCTCGGCTCTCGTGAATAAATAAATAAAAATTTTAAAAAGGAAGTGGGGGAATCCGTGGGTGGCTCAGCGGTTTAGCACCTGCCTTCGGCCCAGGGCGTGATCCTGGAGTCCAGGGATCGAGTCCCGCATAGGGCTCCCTGCTTCTCCTTCTGCCTCTCTCTCTCTCTGTCATGAATGAATAAATAAAAATCTTTTTAAAAAATTAAAAATAAATAAAAAAGGAGGTAAGTGAGACTCAAAGAATTTAAGTAACTTGTCCATCCATACTCATACTTTTGGTTAGATGGCTGAGCTGGGATTCAAATCTAGTTTTGTTTTTTGTTTTTTGTTTTTTTCTTCTTTTTTTCAAATCTAGTTTTGTATGACTCCAAAGCTCATACAGTTTCTACTACTCACATTTTGTACCCATGAAATCACCTGATTTCTCTTGAAAATATTTGTAGTAATATAGATGAAGCCCGAAATGCCACTAGTCCTTTCAACTTTCTTGGATAATTGGTGCTTGTCAGTCATATGCACTACTTGATGCAGTATTAGATGGTTCCAAATGAAATGTCCCTTCATAAAAATTTATTGTTTAATTTTAAGTTAATTCACCTTTGGAACTCTGAGAGGTTAAGTCCTATTCTGCCTTGGGTGTGTACACACAGTACCTATTAGCAATTAAAATGAGTTACAAATGTGTCAAGAAGAGATCCTGCTGCTGAAATCCAGGTCAGGTTACTTGAAATGGATATATATCTTCCTCTTCTAAATGTTAATTAGATGTTCTATTTTATCTTCAAAGTCTCGAGCAGAAATTTTCTTGAAGTTGACACTTATAGGTCAAGAGAGTTTCGAGCCCTCACGTAGCGTCCTTAGCCTCCACACTTACGAAGTCTTTTCTGAAGGGTTTATATAACTTTACTAAAAATTTTGAAATGAAGAAGAAAGCAAAAGACAAGAGAAAAAATGATTATGGACTATGGTCTCCCTACAATATCTTCATAACGATTTGGCAGACCCAGTAAATGATAACATGAAAACTCAGATTCCATTGAATTTGAGATTTTTATCATCTACACGCTGATAATAAGGAAAATCTTTTCCAGCTCAACACCAAGGTCTGTGTTCTTTTTTTAATTCAATAAGTATTTATCAAGCATTTTATTTACTTTATATAGTTTATCACCTAGAGCACAAATAAATAGTAATAAACTTGTAGTCAAAAGAATTTGAAATAAAATGTTATCACGTCATGTAACTGACCAACAAGCGCTTTTTTATGGGCATATTGTAACATGGTTCATAAGCAAAGTGTATTTGCTGCATTAAATTTTAATGCTGTCACTGAAAAAAATACAAGTTTAAAACTCAAGTATCAAAACATCGAACAACCAAGCAGAGGCATTTACATGACAGTTGAGAGACCTGACCCTTGGCTCTGCCTGGGCGACTTTGAATAAGCCACTTCCCCTCTGGGAACCTCAGTTTCTCCATTCATAAAATGAAAGTGTTGGACTAGAATTGGCCCTGCAATTTGCATCAGAGTCCCTTGAGAGTCTCATAAAAATAACATTCCCTGACTCCACCTTCAGAGAGGTCCATTCAGTGAGTCAGTCTGAGGTCAGGCCTAGAAATCTGCCTGTTTACCCAGAGCCCAGGGGATGAAGATGCAGGTGGTATACACAAACCCAGAGCAAAGTACATTAAATCTCCCATCCAAATCTCCACCCAGCACAACTCAAGTTAAAATAGCAATCATAATGGCACCATTCTTAGAGAAACTTCTACACAGTGTTGGCCCATTCCAAGTAAACGTTTTCCTAGGATATGAACTGCTGCCTGAGGTGTTTATACTTTTCTTTGACAAAAACATCTAATCGTGGAGGAATTCCCAGACCAACTTTAAGCGGAAAAAGGAGAGAGGAGAAGAAGGCAGGCAGGCAGACAGGTGGATAAAACACAAATTCTTAGGCTATAAAGTGCTTTTAGTCAACATCTAGACCCAAAATAATCACTGACATTTTACAAGTAGAAATTTCTTTTTTTTAAAGATTTTATTTATTTATTCATAGAGACAGAGACAGAGAGAGGCAGAGACACAGGCAGAGGGAGAAGCAGGCATCATACAGAGAGCCTGATGTGGGACTTGATCCAGGGTCTCCAGGATCACGCCCTGGGTTGCAGGTAGCCACCTGCTGTGCCACCGGGGCTGCCCTACAAGTAGAAATTTCTTAAAGATGACTAATTATTTTGGTATTTCAGTGAAAGATAACAATTGAACATGCATGAAAGCAGCTTTGTAAATCTGCAAAGTTTAATTGTAGATCACCTGCCCTACTCCCCTGTATTTTGAGATCTTTCTGCCTAGAATATTTGTTATATCATAGTAGTTGTAAAAAAATTATTTAAGGTGTTACTGAATGTTAAATACTGAAAACGGGTCAAGAATTTGGATAATTCTGGGCAGCCCCAGTGGCGCAGTGGTTTAGCGCCTGCCTTCAGCCCCGGGGTGTGATCCTGGAGACCTGGGATCGAGTCCCACGTCAGGCTCCCTGCATGGAGCCTGCTTCTCCTTCTGCCTGTGTCTCTGCTTCTCTCCCTCTCTCTTTCTGTGTGTGTGTGTGTGTGTCATGAATAAATAAAATCATAAAAAAAAGTTTTAAAAAAGAATTTGGATAATTCAAGTCCACATTGGTAGTATGGCTCATTCGTGTTCCAGGACTTTATTTTATTTTTTTTTTCAGGACTTTATTTTAGATAAGCCACTTATGTAAAAACCAGTGGAGAAACACAATGTGATGAAACCACGTGGCCTGTGATCAATATCATTACTATAGCTCAAGACTGAACTTGGCTAATGGCCATAAAAAGGGGTAATAAATGAACAATTTCGCTGTTGCCTCATACTCCCCAATGTTAGCAATGTAAATCATAGCAGAGCTGTTCAGACCCTTGAGTAAATCACGTATTTGAATTCCAAGCAACTGGAACTTTAGAGCAGGGACTCGTGTTTACCTAATATAGTTATCTACTGTTTCTTTGTATTCAAGAGATAGAACTTGGGGGCATCTGGGTGGCTCAGTCAGTTCAGCGTCTTCCTCAGGCTCAGGTCATGATCCCAGGGTCCTGGGATCAAGTCCTGTAATCAGGCTTCCTGCTCAGCAGGGGGCCTGCTTCTCCCTCTCCCTTCCTCCACTTGTGCTTTCTCTCTCTCAAATAAATAAATAAATAAAATATTTTTTATAAAAAAGAGAGAGAAGTTATCTGAGGTGGACTGATTATATTTCACAAAATCTGTAAGCAGAGGGGCTCTGGGCTGGCTCAGTCAGAAGAGCATGCAACTCTTGATCTCAAGGTCATGAGTTTGAGCTCCACGTTGGGGGTAAAGAGTACATAAATAGTTTTTTGTTTTTTTTTTAAATTGTGAGCAGAACATGAATTCACTCTCTTGACAATTGTCCTTCCTGGCTACAAACAATAACCAGCACTCATCATTTAGTAATACTGTATACATCTTCTTAAAATAGGAGTATTTCTATGGAAAATGCATTAAAATAAAACAATCTGATATATTCAAATGAGGGCAAATAAGTTATCTAGTTCAAATAGTGCCATTTCCTGACCTATGCCAACTAAGAGCTAAGGGATCAGCACACTGAGTTCATTATTCTGAAGCACTGATGTGTAGCAAGAAATGAGCTCGCTTTGCCTTCTTTCAAAATATTAATAGAGTGACACTGACCCTACTACTGTACTTTAGTTGCTGTGGTGATGCCCAGGCTGGGGGATAAATCCGTTGATGATTATGTCTCTAGGTTTGTCATCATTGCCTGGAGTTGCTCCAAAGTGCTTACAAGAAACTCCGTATGGTTCCTGTGCTCCAGAGACACTTTGGGCTATTTTTCTGAGAGAGCCTCAGGGATATATAATGTCATGGAACCTGGAGCTTTTCTTTTTTTTCAATTTGCCCAGGAACCACAGTATGGCCACAGACAGATGCAAAAGTTGTTGGACATAAGTCCCGGCGCCATTACATCTGACTTAGAGGTGACCCCACCTGCAATAATCAGGTGAATAAGAGCCTGTGCCAGGTGTCATTGTAATGTCATTTAGGAAACCTTCTGGGAGAAGAAAAATGGAAGGAAGAAAAAAAGAACTGATATCAATTTGGGTAATAACTCATCAAGATTTGAGGCAAAAAAAAAATCCATTCTCCTCTCATTGATTTGCAATGATGATTGAATGCTGCACTCAGCTATTACTTGGAAAAGATTTTATTTACTTTCTAGATCTCACTCACCTCCTCTCCAAACCCACAATTTCTAGACCTTGCTTCATTTTGTGCAAATCACGACTTCAGGGTAGATCTGGAGTGTGCTATCCTTGCTATTTTTGAATATTAATAGCCTGGTCCTCTTCACAAATGACGACTTTTTAAAAAATCAGAAATACTTAATGCAAATCCTTAGTAGCTGCTCTCTTCTGGCTGTAACTCTTTAGAACTGGGCATCTTGCGTGCAGACATTTTTTAATGTTCCAGCAGAGTCAGCATTAAACTCTCTACCACAGCACATACTTTACCATATATTTATACTAGTCAAACATAAATACATAAATAAAATCAACAGAACTTAGTACAGAGGCTCAACTGCATTATATCGTTCCAATAATGTGCGATGTCAAACCCAATAAATTTGGTTTCCTTCTGAACGCATTAGGTTGTAACTCCAGACCAAAATAAAACTTCCAGCTGCAGTGAGATTAATAGGATGAAATGTGTCAGGATAAATGAAATACCTGCTAATGCTGTCCTAAGCCTTATCTGTAAAATCTGTGGCTTTTGCCATGTATATTCATTCCCTAGTCCAGCAAGCTTAAATATGGTTCTTACTGATTATCACTCTACTCCATCAATAAGAATGGAGATCTAGAACCCTCAGGGAGCAGGTGCCATCGCTAGTCAACACTTGATACAATTGGTTGAGCACTGTAAGTTTTTCTATGAGTTTGCACCACATGCACTTTTCCCCCTCTCTCTGTCCCCCACCCATTTTATTTTACTACCCCGTTGTCTGTTTTGTCCCATTTTTCCTTCCTCCCCTTCCTGATTCAGTATGTCAGGGTTCTTCAACCCCTGAGATCCAACCTAATAGTCACTCACGAAGTCAACCCCTGAGATCCAACCTAATAGTCACGAAGTCAATTTAGCAAAAAATTGGCCAGCAATTTTTTAAATAAACAGCAACGGAGTATTTCAGGGTGCATGGCTATGACAATGGTAATATGGTTTCAGAAACTCTTGCTTCAAAAAAAAAAAAAAAAATAAAAGAAACTCTTGCTTCTACCCATAATCGTGTCCTGGGTCATGAAGGAAAATCTATTTCTTTGTAAAGAGCAGCACCAATGTGCAGTGCCTGCCTTCACTGATGGTACCGGGGACATAAGAGGTGGCAGGCTGCAGGGTGTAGCGGGTCACGAAGGTGGACATTGGGGAGCCTGGGAGCTTGCTCTCGCTCTGTTGCTAGGTCATAGTGCATATCATGTTCCTTCCATTTGTTTGTTTAAAAAGTATAAGCTGTTTATACACACATACATGCACACATTATATATACATCAAATGTATATTTATACATGTAATAGAATATATATGTGTGTATATAGACACACAAATATACACACACACACATACACATGGCATACTGGTGCTACTGGAGAATGGTGGAAGCCAAGGATGCTTTTAAACCTCCCACGTATAAAAAAAAATAATAAAAAAAAAATTAAAAAAAAAAAAAAAAAAAAAAAAAAAGGATCCCTGGGTGGCGCAGCGGTTTGGCGCCTGCCTTTGGCCCAGGGCGCGATCCTGGAGACCCGGGATCGAATCCCATATCAGGCTCCCGATGCATGGAGCCTGCTTCTCCCTCTGCCTGTGTCTCTGCCTCTCTCTCTCTCTCTCTGTGACTATCATAAGTAAATAAATAAAAAAAAAAATTAAAAAAAAAAAAAATAAACCTCCCACGTTACATGTGACAGCCCCTGCCCATACACACACCAAATAATTATCTGGTCCAAAATGTCAATAGGGTCGAGGTGGAGAAACCCTGATACATACATATACCCCAGTCTTTGGAACAATCTAGGGAAAAGATGGAATGTTTTTAAGTTTCCATTCGAATGTTTGACATCATATAGTTCCAACCAGAATCACAAATAACTTTCTAATCCTGATTCTATTATCCAATTTATTTTTTTAAAGATTTTATTTATTTATTCATGAGAGACACAGAGAGAGAGGCAGAGACACACGCAGAGGGAGAAGCAGGTTCCATGCAGGGAGCCTGACATGGGATTCAATCCCGGGTCTCCAAGATCATGCCCTGGACTGAAGGTGGTGCTAAACTGCTGACCCACCGGGGCTGCCCTCTATTATCCAATTTAAATTAAAATGTTGCTTTCTCACTAAAATCACTGTTTTGTATAATTTAGTTATTTTAAGAAGCGAGTTTAGGAGTCCCTCATTTCAAGATCTCCCCTCACGTATATGTACATGTACCACTTGACAATTTTCAAGGGCTTTTGCACAAATCCTGTCCTTACTGACTCCACATGGCAGGTTCTAGTACCCAGTTTTATACATGGGGAAACTGACAGGTGCCTGCTTAGGTCCCCCTGCAAGTAGGAAGCAGAAGTGCGATTTGAACCCAGGTCTCTAAAGGCTTGGATGTGTCCTCAATTAAAAGACAAACTACTCGGGTCCTGGCCCAGCACTATTCCAATCAAGCCAACGTGCCTGCCAAAATAATCAAAATAATGGAATTGAATTTAAAAATATCCACACTTTCAATAGCATCACAGAACCAAAGTCTACAATATCCTCTAAACTATAATTACTGGTATTAATGGCATGTCCTCTGTGTTGCATTTCTTTATTTAGGAATTTGTCTCTGTCTGAAATCTTCTTTGAAACCTTTGATTCAAAAGAGACAGTATTCTCTGAGAACATCTCACATCTGTCTTAGAATTACTGACTCTGCATGAAGTTCCTACTTTGTCCTTTTTTTTAAAGAGCTTTCTAGCTCTGGATAGACACAGAGAAGGTGGAGAGGTGACATTCTCAAACACAGTAATTGGGCAACATTTGCATCATCTTAGAAATGCATGCACGTGTTTGTTTTTTTTATTCATCCTATGTGAAGTTTCTGGTTTTCCCCAATCTTAGAATGAAATGATAAAAACCCAAGCAAAATTTGATTTTCTTTCTCTATTTCCCTACTGGCATTGCAATCAGGGATCTCTAAACCCACGGGTAATAGGAGCTGATCAGCAGAGAACAGCACACAGAGAGAGACCTTTATCATGCCACCACACCAAAAACTTAACAACGTCACTGTTATTCATAACAAAAGTGCGTTAACACGCTGGTCTTTGATATTCAAGTGTATCTGGGAATCTTCCCCAACACAGAAACTTTTTAAAAACTCAGTATAAAGAAACTTTCAAATAAATTGGCACATTTGAAACTCACACACTTCAAGTTCTCTCCTACCGTAATTATCTATGCAACAACCCTCACAGAAAGTTTTGTGTTGCTCATCATTTTGTCTGTGTGTGCATTCACGACACCCTTGAAACAGCTACCCACCTACTCGAAAATTTTATGCTGACGAAAAGAAAAGCCTGCTCTTTCTTATTTTATCTTACCATCGGTGTGGTCCCGTGTGGAAAGGCAGGCTGCTGAACGCTTTTCTGGGGGCTGGTAAACATGATAGCCTTGCTTCCAAGGCTACTTAAAATTGATGCATGCCACATTTTACGTGTTTCTACCGGATCAAAATGAAATGTTGGTTTTTGTCATTGATACTGTGTTCCCCATCTAATCTGTGTACAAGTTACTGCTTTTGTGTATGTGTTCCCTTTGGCTAGAGACACACCACCCTTCTCAGTAAACTGTCTCCTTTCTCCAGCATGACTGTCTCATTATTTCTGCCTTTGAATAGCCTCTTAGCTCTGTGTTTTGTGGTTGTTTATAGCACCCATTAAATAACTACAAGAAAAGATGACAGAGTCAGAAATGAGATAAAGACACAGAGGAAACAGCATTAACTTTTCCTAGTTTGTAATAATATGATGTGCCCAGACCACTGCTATTAGCAAACTGCACAGTTAGTATTTTGCACAAATAAAGACATTAATAAAACAGGGTAATGCTTCTGTTTCTGAGTACGTAACCGTAAACAGTCTGCCCCTGTGCACATATGAGAACTGTGCTATTCTGAAATTGCTTATCTGAATGGGAGGGAGATCTCCAAAAGTCTTTTTCAGGAATGAAGCGAAAGGAGCAGCAATGATCCTTAAAATCTCGGAGATAATGACTATAAAAGATAATCCTTTGGACTATTCTGGAAGTAAACTTTGCATATATTCACAGCATAAGATTATCAGTAATTTTCTTTTAAAAAGGCCCAGCATGGTCTCCTTAGAAAACCAATATGAAAAGAAAGCCAAGAAAAGGAAGAGCACAAAAGATTCCCCCTGGGGAAGGGCAAGAATGAGGTGGGAGTCAGTGCTGTGAGAACCTGGCTCCACTGTAGAGGAAATAACCTTGAAAACACACAAACCCCAATGCAAATTCATTAGTAGGAGAGCTAATGTTTGCTCTAACTTGGGGCCTCTCATCGTCCAGCCCACCCCCCACCCCCCACTCCTCCATCATCAAACTGGTGCAGATTCTGAACTGGGGGTTTTACAGACTCTGGAGTGGCGGTGTGAATCAAGGCCCCTCTCCTCCGGGATCCAGGGGGAAATGCCTTAGTGCCAACCAAATAAACTAACTCCCTACTCCTGGCTGAAATGTTCATGAACACAACTGCAACTGGATGCCCGGCACCCTGGGAGGGTGGCCAGGCCCTGGGGAAAGCAGGTCTTGAGGGGGACGGCAACGCTCTTGGCGAAAACCGCACCTCCCCTCTTGAACTACAGGGACTCTTTCACTGAGCGCCTTCCTGTAGTCGAATCACAACCACCTGGACTACTAATAAGAGGGAAAAGAAAGGAGAAAGGGGAAGGGGGTGCGGGCGGTAGTGGCCAAAAGTATGCTCTGGTCGATCCAGGCAACGTGGCGAAGAATTAAAAAGAACGGAATGAAAACGGGGACTGGCACGCTGCTAAGGGCTCGCTTTTGTTAACACGGTTGCCCGAGTCTAGCTCAGCTCCATATTATATGGAAATTCCTTGTTTACCATTCTCGTAGGAGGTCCTTAAATATCGGCCTGCGAACTCCCGTGATTGGGCGCTTACTAGTTAGGGGAGGCAGCCGTCCCGGAGGGCGTCCAGCTCGGAGGGCTGGCTGCCGCTTCACTTGTCCGGGAACTTCCACCCGGTGGTCTTGGTCTCCCCTTGGGATTTGGTACCGACCGGGTGCCATCCTCATCTCACTGCACCGAGTCCGAGCTGCAGCCCACGGTCGGAGCTGCAAGGGCTGGGCAGAGTTCCAGGCGAGAGGGGCCGAGAGGCGTGAGCAGCGCTCCGCCGCGCTCGTCAGAGAAATGGAGCGGCGGCTTCTTTGTGGGCTGCTACATCCCCCTCCCGGGCGCACGGCGGGGACATTTGATCTGCAGGGTGATTGATAAGTGCGGAGAGGGGCGGCCGTCCCTGCCTCTCCCCCCCCTCCCCGCCCCCGTTCTTCTTCCCTCCTCCCTCTCGGCTCCCTCCCCGCTTCCTGCCAGAAGCGCTGCCCGGTGGCGAGCCGCTCCAGTGGGGATCTGCCTGCCCTTGGGGGCGCCGCCCGCGCTCGCCGCCGTGCCCCCGCTCCCGGGCCGTGCCGGCCGAGGCTGTGCCGGCTCCCACGGCTCCCACGGCTCCCGCGCCTCCCGGCTGGCCGATGCTGCGGGCGCCTCCGGGGGAAGCCGCGGGTGGCGCGCTCGCCGGGTAAGTTCACGGCAGCACTCGGGAACGCTGGCGCTCAGCCCCTCTGCCTCTCCCGGCCGCCTGCCCTCGCGGGGGGCGATCGGGCGCCGGAAGCCCGGGCGCGACCCGCCGGGGACCGCGCCGGAGGAGGCCGCCCTCGGTTGCCGCCCCCGCCCGGGCTCGCTGGCTCCGAGACCGCCCGCGCGGGCGTGGTCGGGCTCGGGGCGTCGCGCAGCCCCGGGGCCCCGCCGGCCGGCTGCGAGCCGCGGGTCCCGAGATGAACGCTCGCCCGGGCAGGGGCAGCGCGAGTGGCCGTCGCGGATGTGGACCCCGGCAGCCAGCGGGGAGCGCCCGGGGGGCTGAGCTAGCGGTCGGTGCCGGGTGCCCAGAGACCCGGGCATCGCCCAACCCCCCGGCCGCCGGAGGCGCCCTCCGGGAAGGGAACGGGTACCTGCCGCCTGGGGAGGTGGGCGGGCGGGGGAGAAGGTCGGGCGGGCGGCTGACAACCCTCCCCAGCGGGCCCGCCGGACCCCCGTGGACCCCCTCGGGGCCTGGCGGGCGGCCGGGCGAGCGGGCTGTGGAGGCACTGGTGCCCCGAGCCGGGCTCTGCTCAGTCGGATGCCAGAGAGACCGAGGCGACGGAGTCTCCGCTCCTGCCTCCCTCGCCCGGCGAGGAGACGGAGCGTTTGCCTTATTTTAGCGGCCGCCTCTGCCTCCCTTAGGCTCCCAGCTCCCCCAGAACCTTTCCGCCACCCCAAAAGCCGGCTCTCGCTAGCGGGGTGTCGCGGCGGGTCTTCTCGAGACGCCAGGCCAAATGAAACTTACTTAAAGTGCTTTTTCCGGGTCGGGGCTGATTCGGTTCCAGGAACTGTGTTGGGGAAAGCGGCTGTACAAGCTCGGGGACAGGCAGGAGGCCGAGGAGTGGGGCGAGGGCGAGGGTAGTCCACCGACCCGTGTCGGAAGCTAACCATGGAATATCTGTCACACCATCTCTGCGCTCCCAGTGTCGTCCCCCACTCCAGCCAGCTTACCACCGCATTTCCTTCACTCTGTCATGTTCACGGATTTCAAGCCCCCCAGCTGCTCCCCACCTATCTACCCCTTCCCTCCCTCCCCCACCCTTGAAATTCTTAAGAAAATAGTCTCCCTCTTCAAGGAGTATTGACAGCGTCATCATTGTCTTGGAGGAAATTGCTCTATTTGCCAACTAAAACTAATATTTCATATTTCACTTTCAGATACTTATTTTTTTTTAAGAAAGCACACGTTTAGGTAAGACACCATCACCACTGTTTAAGTTTAGGCAGATAGTTCTTCTCGAATTCACACTGAGCAGTAGTGAGCTTTTGGGAAAGCTCCTGGACCAGGGCTCAGAATCCCTGGGTTCTGCCTCTCATTTTATAGATTCTTGAACTTAAGCAAGTCAGCACTTCTCCTGGTTGAGGAATGCCCTCATCTAGAAAATGAATCTGATTGCAAAGGTCTTGCCCAGCTCTCATATTGGCTTCTGCTTCGACGAAATATTAACCTAATTAATAAATGTTTGGTAAATGAACGACAACGAATAAGCCATATCTCTCTAGGAACTATGTCTGTTTAGCGTTTAGAAATATGGAGGAACAAATGCCCCTTTGCTGTGAAAGGAAGCTTAATCGTGCACTGCATCACTCCGCATCTAATGATGCAATTGCAATAGAGAGTGGGAGGCCATCGGCCGGCTGCCCCTCCCCCTCAGAGGACAGCTCAGCTCGGGAGCCCTTTGGCACCGAGAAGGGAACTTGGAGGCCCCAGAAGGAAAGGATCTTGCCCAAGACCACGCAAGAATTACAGGATGGGGAGGGGGCTCACGATGTCTGGTCCAAGGCTCTTCCCCAAAGGGACAGGAGAGGGGAAAGGTGAAAGCCTGAGAAACATTCTGGAGGAAACTGCCAGAGCCACAGGTTGCCTTAGCGTCCAAGTCTATAAACTATCAGAGCCCTTCTGGGGGAGGAAGGAGCCAAGAGCTGGTGTGGACGTGAGCCTAACCTGGAGGCAGGAAGGGGAGAAGCGGGGGCGGGGGGGGGGGTGCTCTCCATCCTCAGGCGGCTCCTTTTGCCAGTGGGATTGTCTCTATTCCAAAGCTGGCCCTGCAAGGGGACCTGTGTCAACTCTGTCTGAAGCAGGCTGGGACTGAAGAGGCGGGGAAAGCAAGTGTAAGTATGTTATGGGACAGGCGCATCCCCGGCCAATTCTTTCACCCCCTCTCTTCCACTGCCTCCTTTTCCTGCCTCACAAGAGGCTGCCCCTGGCCCTTCCAGGTAACAGCAGACATTCACATCTTGCAAATGGACTCCACACAGGGGACACACCTGGTTCCAGGGGACCTTAACCTAATGCAGGAGAAGGGAGATAATGAAGGCCATAACCCAACACCTGGCAGTTACTAAGGCTCTGAAAAGGTTATCTGAATCCAATTGAATGTCAGAGCTGGAAGGGCCCATACAGCCCATCCCCTTTTGCCAACAGCGATGGGAAGATCCAGAAAGAAGGGACATACCTGGCAGCAGAGCTAGATCAGAACCCAGGTCTACTGGATGTCAGGCCAAGACCTCTTCCATTCTCTCGTCTTTCTCGGGAGCCAGTCTTCCTGCCTTCTGTGCTAGCTCCCCTGCCCTTGCTGCCTGGAGGCTTAGGCCCCCTCCGTGTGCTCCCACTCCTGGGCACCCACACCCAGCCAAGTGAGGCTCCGCCTGGCAGTGCCTCTCTGACACCCACTCCTCCTTCTTGCAGGCAAAAAGCACACGTTCAAACTTCATCATCCCGCTAACTATCAACCTTAGGGAGAGAAGGGTTTTGTTGTCGTTTCCCTCTAACGTTGAGCTGGCTTTTCAGAATCCAAGCAGATATCTGTTTGGCCAGTCACCACCGGGAAAGTAATTTTCTCAGTACTGAAACAAAGCTCTGTATGTAAAGCACAAATCCCCTCTTCGACCTCCTACACAGACACTCCGGAGCGGGCACACACCCTACCCAGCACCCAGAGCATCAGAGCCCAGAGCTAGGAGGCTGGCAGGCGGGCCCCAGTCCTGTAGCAAAGAGGCACATCTCCTACACACACACACACACACACACACACACACACACACCCCTCGCACTGGGGAGATCTGGATCTCTGCTTGGGCATGTGGAATGAGACCCCACTGGAAGGGCCAGGAGGGAGTGGCAGGTGGGAGACACCACTAGAAGGGGCCAGAGGCCCAGGAGTCCCAGCGGTCCCGGCCCCTCAGCGGGGCCCCTCCTGGAGAATCCCTCTCCAGGAGCTTCGCCAGCCGCTCACCGCCCGCCGGGTTGGAGGTGGAGTAGTTCAGAATCAACTGACGCAGCCCGGATTTGTGCTTTGCGAAGCCACTCGCGGGGAAGGGAAGCATCTGCCCCTCCCTCCCCCACCGCGCGCCCTCGATCCACCGCCTGCCCCCTCCCCGCGTGACGTCACCCTAGCCCTGTCCGGGGGAGCCTACAAAACCTCTCAAATTCAAACTGCTAGGCGCACTGCCGCCGCCGCCACCGGATTGGAAGCGCGCGCCCAGGCTCGGCCGCCGCCGCCGCTGCCGCTGCCTCCGCCGCCCGCCGCCCGGGCCGGCCGGCTCCCCGACCTCCCTACGCAATCGCACCCCCGGGTCCCCATCGACTCAGCCCCCCGCCGCTCCGGCCCTCCTCTCCTCCCCTGCGGCCTGCCAGATTTCCAATTTCTGCGCACTCCCCCAGCCAAATTAGATCCGGCGGCAGAAAGCAGGGCAGCCCCCCGGGAAGCGGCGTCTTCTTTTACCTTGCTCTTCTTCTCTTTCCGAAGATGCTAAACTACTGGCGGACTGCGGAGGAGAGGGGTCCCGTCTTCTCCTGATGTGTGAGTAACCCCCACCCCGCTCTGTCTTTGCTCTTCCATCCTCTCTCCCTCCCCCACCGCCAGTCCCCTGATTTTCCCACCCCCTTTTTGCGCAGTTAAAAAAAAAAAAAAAAGTAAAGCGATTTCTGCTGCGAGCCTAAGACGGGCGAGCCGCCCGAGATCTCTTCAAGATACCCCAGGGGAGGAGGTGATGGGCTGGATTTAGTAGGACAACTCGATTACTAATGACTCCGCGGCTGGCTGCGACCCGCCGGGAAATCAGGTGCAAGCATGTGTGCTCTGGGACGCGCGTGTGGGTGGGCCGGCGGGGGCCGGCGGCGGGGGTGGGGGGCGTGGGGGGTGGGAGGTGGAGGGCGAGGAGAGGAGAAACCGCTTGGAGAAATGCAGTGATTTCATTGTGCCGTGTTGCCCACTCCCCGCATTCTCCGTGCCTCCCACTCCGCCCCCTGGCTTTGCCATTTTAATCGGGCTTCCTTGTTTCTTTCTCCCCCGCATCCTGCTCTCTCCGGCACCCTTCCCCAAGGTTTGCCTGTAGGTACCTGAACTGACACCGACGGTGCCTAAAGATGCTGAGCGGCGTTTGGTTCCTCAGTGTGTTAACCGTGGCCGGGATCTTACAGACGGAGAGCCGCAAAACTGCCAAAGACATTTGCAAGATCCGCTGCCTGTGCGAAGAGAAGGAAAACGTACTGAATATTAACTGCGAAAACAAAGGATTTACAACTGTCAGCCTGCTCCAGCCCCCCCAGTATCGAATCTACCAGCTTTTCCTCAATGGAAACCTCCTGACCAGACTGTACCCTAACGAGTTCGTCAATTACTCCAACGCGGTGACTCTCCACCTGGGCAACAACGGGCTGCAGGAGATCCGCACCGGGGCATTCAGCGGCCTCAAAACCCTCAAGAGACTGCACCTCAACAACAACAAGCTCGAGGTGCTGAGGGAAGACACCTTCCTCGGCCTGGAGAACCTCGAGTACCTCCAGGCCGACTACAATTACATCAGTGCCATCGAGGCAGGGGCGTTCAGCAAACTGAATAAGCTCAAAGTGCTCATCCTGAATGACAACCTTCTGCTGTCGCTGCCCAGCAATGTGTTCCGCTTCGTCCTGCTGACCCACTTAGACCTGAGAGGGAACAGGCTGAAAGTGATGCCTTTCGCGGGCGTCCTGGAGCATATCGGAGGGATCATGGAGATTCAGCTGGAGGAAAACCCATGGAATTGCACCTGTGACTTGCTTCCTCTCAAAGCCTGGCTGGACACCATAACTGTTTTTGTCGGGGAGATTGTCTGTGAAACTCCCTTTAGATTGCATGGGAAAGATGTGACCCAACTGACCAGGCAAGATCTCTGTCCCAGAAAAAGCACTGGTGACTCCAGTCAGAGGGGCGGCCACGCTGACACGCATGTCCAGAGGCTGTCGCCTACAATGAATCCTGCTCTCAACCCAACCAGGGCTCCCAAAGCCAGCCGGCCACCCAAAATGAGAAATCGCCCAACTCCCCGGGTCACCGTGTCAAAGGACAGGCAGAGCTTTGGACCGATCATGGTGTACCAGACCAAGTCCCCTGTACCCCTCACCTGCCCCAGTAGCTGTGTCTGCACCTCTCAGAGCTCAGACAATGGTCTAAATGTAAATTGTCAAGAAAGGAAGTTCACGAACATCTCCGACCTGCAGCCCAAACCCACCAGTCCAAAGAAGCTCTACCTGACAGGGAACTATCTCCAAACTGTCTACAGGAACGACCTCTTAGAATACAGTTCTTTGGATTTGTTGCATCTAGGAAACAACAGGATTGCAGTCATTCAGGAAGGTGCCTTCACAAACCTGACCAGCCTACGCAGACTTTATCTGAATGGCAATTACCTTGAAGTGCTGTATCCTTCCATGTTTGATGGACTGCAGAGCTTGCAGTATCTCTATTTAGAGTATAATGTCATTAAGGAAATTAAACCACTGACCTTCGATGCTTTGATTAACCTACAGCTACTGTTTCTCAATAACAACCTGCTGCGGTCCCTGCCCGATAATATATTTGGGGGAACAGCCCTGACCAGGCTGAACCTGAGAAACAACCATTTTTCTCACCTGCCTGTGAAAGGGGTTCTGGACCAGCTTCCAGCTTTTATTCAGATAGATCTGCAAGAGAACCCCTGGGACTGCACCTGCGACATCATGGGCCTCAAGGACTGGACAGAACATGCCAACTCCCCCGTCATCATCAATGAGGTGACCTGTGAATCTCCCGCGAAGCATGCAGGGGAGATACTGAAGTTTCTGGGGAGGGAAGCAATTTGTCCAGACAGCCCGAACTTGTCAGACGGAACCGTTCTGTCCATGAATCACAACACAGACACCCCTCGGTCGCTTACCGTGTCTCCCAGTTCCTACCCAGAACTACACACTGAAGTTCCTCTCTTCTGTCTTAATTTTAGGATTGCTTGTCGTCTTTATCTTATCAGTCTGTTTCGGGGCTGGCTTATTTGTCTTTGTCCTGAAACGCAGAAAGGGGGTGCCAAGCGTTCCGAGGAGTGCCAACAACTTAGACGTAAGTTCCTTCCAGTTACAGTATGGGTCTTACAACACTGAGACTCAGGACAAGACAGATGGCCACGTCTATAACTATATCCCCCCGCCTGTGGGGCAGATGTGCCAAAACCCCATCTACATGCAGAAGGAAGGAGACCCAGTAGCCTATTACCGAAACCTGCAAGAATTCAGCTACGGCAACCTGGAGGAGAAGAAAGAAGAGCCAGCCACGCTCGCTTACACTATAAGTGCCTCCGAGTTGCTCGAAAAGCAAGCCACGCCGAGAGAGCCCGAGCTGCTGTATCAGAATATTGCTGAGCGAGTCAAGGAACTTCCCAGTGCAGGACTGGTCCACTATAACTTTTGTACCTTACCTAAAAGGCAGTTCGCCCCTTCCTATGAATCTCGACGCCAAAACCAGGACAGAATCAATAAAACCGTTTTATACGGAACTCCCAGGAAATGCTTTGTGGGGCAGTCAAAACCCGACCACCCTTTACTGCAAGCTAAGCCGCAATCAGAACCAGACTACCTCGAAGTTCTGGAGAAACAAACTGCAATCAGTCAGCTGTGAAGGGAAACCACTTACAACCCTATAGCATCCAAGGATGCTGCTCCAAACTGTTGGAGGCACTACATTTGCTTTTGTGTGTGTTTGTGTTCTCCCTCTCTCAGCATCAATGGGGGACTTTGAAAATGTTTGGGGGATGGGGTGAAGCAATGATACTGCTTTTCCAAGTTTTCCTTTAAGTTATTTCTCTCTTGCTCCCCCCCCCACCTTCCCCCCCCTTCTCTCCTTAGGAGTCATCATTGAACATGAATGTTTCTACAGTGCATTTTTTTCATATATTTTGTTTATGGTTTTGTTCCTTTTTTCCTCTTTTATTTTTCCAGTGTGGGAATGGGAAGAGGCGATTATAGTGAATGAAGAAAGAGTAAGCAAACTTTTCACGTAAAAATGGATATTTAGTGTATTTTGTAGAAGATCTCCAAAGATCTTTTGAGACTATAAATTCTTTTGTAAATAATGATATATGGTATTTCTGTCTTCAGTTACCAAGTATAGCCACTAGGCATCACTTCTTTGTGTTAAAGTGCCTTTGCACTTTAAGTACATTACTTAAATGTTGCTTTTAGCTTTGATAAATTGAACATATTTTAATGTGTTGTATTTTTGAAATTAAAAACACTGTAAAATAGATAAAAATGTCAGCTATATTAAGTCAACGTACAGTTTGCTTGAGTTATAGAAACCAGCCTGTCATCAAATGATTCTAGTTGTAGGACTTTAGAGATTTAACTGTAAAATATTTCCTTTCCTCTGGGTTTGTTCTAAGTGATTTTATTTAAGTCAACTAAGGGGATTTAACAGTGGACTAGAGGTAAGAAACTGCCTCCGTCGGGATTAGTAATTCATTAATAAAATATATTTAACCCAATATCAGAGTGAATTGAACAATTAATGCCCTTCCGTAAATCATTATTTTACACTAACATGGTCAGTGTTTTAGATTATTTTCCTAATTAAGAATGCATTACACAACTTGTAATATATTTTTTCTGCATTAAATTAGATATTTTTATATATTTAAATGAAAGAGTCTGTATTTCTAACTTTTTAATTGAAATTAATATTTTTTCTGCCTACTGAAACATTTTCTATAAACTCACACCAGTAGAGGCCGCCACACACCTCATTTAATAAAGACATATGAGCCATTAAATACCTTGAAGGAACACTTCAAAGGTGAGATTAAAACATCCCAAGTAAGTTCTCTGCAAATTCAAGGCAACAGAGACAAATGTGTACATCACTTTCTATTTCTTTTAGCATTAAAGATTAGATTCAGAATCCTCAATTTTCACATTTTCAAAGAAAGCAGCATTTTCCTCTTACATTTATTGAAGCGTTAATGGGGTGCTATCAGATCATGTACTATTTGCATCTCCAAATCAATTGAAAAGTACCTAAACCAAGAAAGTAAGCATCTTTTCTCTTCTGCCTTCTTGAGGCATGTGCTACTTAGATTTTTCCTTGTCAGCTCAAGCAAGCCTTTCGTTTTGGTCTTAGTATTAGAATGATTTTAACTAAACAAGTCTATATAACATTTATGAAGCCTTATTAGCCTGTAAAGAATTTTTAGATGCAAACATTATTGTGCAATTTAAACAAACAGCCCTTCTTTACAACAAAAAATAGTTTTGTTTTGTCTATTGTAAATCCTTATGCAACTGGGATGGTGATCTGCATATAAAGTAGTCCAGCTTTTCAATTCCTTATTAAAGCAATTGATGGCGTCTGAAAGAAGCACACTGTTTCCTTTTCATAAATAGGTTACTGCACATAATAATCCTTTATTATCATGTGGAGATTGAAGTGGATCCTGATAACTTACTTTTAAAGCTTTAAAATGACTAATAGTACATTGTCTGTGACTATAAACAATTCATGTGATAGGCTCTCAATTAGAAATTACTTAAGTCCAAATTATTTGGATTAATAACTACTGGTGCAAAATAGTTTTTTTAACAATAGAAGTCAATTATGTATATTTCAATGTAAAGGGCATTCAGGAAAAACAAATGCCTTTACCAACCCCAAATCTCTGAATATCTACAGTGACAAGCTAACATGTTCACTCTTTGATTAGAGATCATAATTCTTATCCAAATCCATTAGATCAAAATAAAAAATGGTGACCTGAAATGATCTACAGGAAAGTTAATGTAGTGAGATTTTTACATTTCCTAGAAGAGGAGAGAGAGTATTATGTTAACTCAACTTGGAGATAGCTCCTGGCAAAGCCACCTCCTTTTTGAGTGAAGTATATACATACACATATGTGTATGTGCGTATATGTATGTACGTGTATATATATACATATACATATATACACACACACATATATATACACACACCTACACACACACACACCTACACACACACACATAAGAGTTTCAAAAATCCTCTTGTGGCTGCTCTCATTTTGTGCAATGATAAATACAGAATACAGAGTACAGAGGTAGGTATTTTGGGAAGTGATTATAAAGGCAAATTAGTATACATATTGCGTTAAGATAGTTTTTAGGTTTCAACTATATATCTAACTAGAACTACTGATGTAGTGATTCCACTTCAGTGTTTGTTCTTATTCACCTGAAAGGAAAGTCATTCCATTATCCATAGAAAATTCAATTCATTGATCTTAAATAGAGATAGCTTAATATTCATTTAGTTACATTATTTTAAAGAGGCCTCCTGGAAGAACTCAGATTCATAAACTCTCTCGCTTAATCGTTAGGATGTAAATCTAGATTCTCATGCTCCTTAGATTTTTACTTCATTTGTATTAGGTTTTAAGATGAAATTGTTTGAATGTGGTTCAGACTATTTCATTTAAAGGCATCATACACCATATACTTTGAAGCTTTATTTTCTAATGCAATCACAAACACATTTACGTTTATTAACTTATTAGCATCCCCACTGACTATATTGTTTTGCTTTATCCACTCCAGTGCTATTTTATTTTAGGATTTTGTTTTTATCTCCTACAGCTGGATTTTGCTATTTCTCTTTTATTTCCTATGCAACCTATAATGGGTATGAGCATCAGCACAGCGAAATGGTTCCAGCCAACAGAATGTGATCTCCCCTGGGCCTGCCTGGAACAGATCTATATGTCTGGCCCTACAAATGGCAAATGGTAATTTCCTTCGATTCTAGCTCTTAATTGCTTTCACTGTTTCTGAATATACCTGTGACTAAGTTCGTATTGAAACACTCAAAAGAACTGCTTCTCAGTCTGGACACAATTGCCAAGAGTTTGATTTGGTTCTGGACTTTGGTCAACCTGTGTGCCTTTTTCATTCCCGCCAGCAGCTGGTGAGTAAGGAAATGATGCTTCAATTTCCTCTGCTTTGTCCTCTGACCTCTAAGGTTATTTAATTTTTCTAAATATTTCCATTTCATCAAGGGCTCCATATTTTAATGCATTCTACCAAACAAACAAACAAACAAACAAACCCATATAGGGAACAAGAGAGGTTCTGTGATTTTTCAGATCCTAGAAATTCATTTTGATTGCACACATTCCAGAAACATACTGGATTGGATGCTAGAGTGAAGAAAGTTTTCCAGACGATTCTCCCGATTCAATCATTTCATTCATTCATTCATTCATTCATTCGTTCAATACATATTTATTGAGTGCTTGCTTCCTAGGTGCCAGGCTCTATGCTGTGTGCTGAAGGGGCACAGAGTTACTGTAGACAGGATCTCTGCCCCACCCCCTCGACCCTTACCCCACCCTCACCCCTCACCCCCTGCAGGGAACTTACAGCTAATAGAGGAGAACCTTATTTGAATGACAATCACCCAGAGTCAACAGTGGGAACAGTAATGAAATGCAGGAAGTTGGATTTTTAAAGGTGATTCTGTGCAATGAAGTATGAGTGATAAGTCATAAATAGACTAGCTACAGTGTAACCACCATTAACATCTCTTGAAAATCATACAGCTAAAAAGGCGGGGAAACCCACAAAAATAGAACCAACTTCTGCAGGATAGGGCCCAATATTACGGCCTGAAGATAGCTACATCCTCGTGCTATCTAAAGATCTACATTATAAAGATGAGTCCCAAAACTGTAAATACAAAATCACAAACGTAGTAAACATTTTCTGGAACATCCATGTCTTAGAGGCAGTATTTGCTCTATATTTCGGTGGCTTTAAAAGATAACATTTTGGCTTAAGTGTCGTTTGCCAATACAATGATAACATGACACTTACCGGAATCCTGAGAGACAAAATTAAGTACTGTATATAGGCGTACTTTGCTTCTCACAATGGTTGTGCAAAAAGTCACGTGTAAATTGAAGTTTTGTAAATCAAATTGTATTTTAAATGCATTAGGGGAGCTGCCACTTAGAGAACACTTGTGAATCCTTTTATAAAGCAGAAAACCATTTTATAGTACAAGTAATCACTCTAATTCATCTGTTTTGTATGTTGGGATTTTCAATATCGACTTTGCTTAAAACAGAGCCTACCTGCATAATAAGAGTGTGTTTTGCTAGTGCTGCTTGTGTTACCACTCTCTTGGTTGCTAAGGGCTCATACTTGAAAATTTGCTGCTGTGTTGTGTGAATTGAGCTATCGAGCGATTCTGTGATGGCACAGTAGCATTCCTGAACAGCCCAAGTAGCCAGCCCGTTTCAACTCAATTGAACACAGGACTCTTGTCAGCAGCATCTCCTCTTTCAGATGTGGCCATGTTTTCTTAGAGGGTAGTGACTCCTGAATTCACATCCTATAAAGTGCTTAGAGTCACAGGTTTTATAATAAATATGGTATTATGTAAATACATTGAACTGCATGTGCGTTTGGAATTTTTTAGCAGTATTTTAGCTTGAAAGTACTTGTACGAATACTGTTAGATTTAGTTGCAAATAATTGTTGTCAAGTTACTGGAATAAATGGCAAATGAAACAAGCTCTCGTGTAGACTTCTGTGCCAAATAGTGACACTGTTTCAAAACTTGAATGTCAAAATTTGGACTGTTAATTGGCCAACTGAAATACTGAAAAAGTGACCAATTACATTGTGTTCTATTGGATAAACTGTTTATACAGGCATTTTATGCTAGACTTAGCATTCAGTTAATAAATATTCACTAGAAAAGCACATTTGAATTAGTTAGAAAAGTTCTTTACAATTTTAAGAGGAATTAATGACAAAGTATTTTGAATTAGAAAAATTCTTTAGAATCTTAAGTGGAATTAATGACAAAGTATTACTGGAACTTTGATATAAACTGTTCAAATGTTTACAAATTAAGGTCTTCTAGTCCTTATATATTATAATTTACATATTAAGGGTAAAATGAGTTTCTTTAAAACATATTAATACTTTTCCATGAATGTCCATTAGTATCAGACTTAAAAATTAAAAGTAAAAAGAGTAACAAAAACCAGTTCAAACAGAGATGTCTCTCCAGGAATTGAAAGTCTACTGATTTTCCCCACACACCCACCACACACACACACCCACTCCACAGCCAACTGGTTTTCATGATAAAAATTCCAATACCAGGGGCACCTGGGTCGCTCAGTGGTTGACCGTCTGCCTTAGGCTCAAGTCATGGTCCCGGGGTCCTGGGATTGAGTCTCGCATCAGGCTCCCCACAGGGAGCCAGGAGCCTACTTCTCCTTCTGCCTGTGTGTCTCTGCCTCTCTCGCTCTCTCTGTCTCTCATGAATAAATAAATAAAATCCTTTAAAAATTCTAATACCAAAAGTAATCTGATAAATTTATATTTTATAAAATAAGACAGATTGACTTGCAAATCCAAGGAATAGAAACTATGAATTCACTCATGGAGATGTTATCACTATGTTTGCAAAGACTAGAGTTAAAATGAGAGAGAGAGAGAGAGAGAGAGAAAGATGCATTTGTTGCTCTAATTGTGTGTATATATATATATATATATATATATATATATATATATATATACATATAGCAAAGTGGCTTCTTTGGCTATTTGTATTTGGTTGAACATCAGAATATATTGCCAGGTACACTCCATTCACAAATGTATAGCCTAACAAAGGATTTGAGATTCCTGTGGTGAACAGGAAGGTATTGAGAACAAAGCATCCCCTTCTTGAGATTATTAAGTCGCTATATGCAGAATATATCCAGCATATTCGTGTAGCCTTCACAAGATGGCTAAAACAATTAGACTAGCCTCATTTTGAACTGTTTTGTTGAAGAATGAGAGCTGGTGTTTGATACACTAGATTATCTGGTCATTTAAAAAGATTGCCTGGGTGGCGCAGTCGGTTGAGCACCCAACTTTTGGTTTTAGCTCAGGTCCTGGTCTCAGGGTTGTGGGATCAAGCCTCCCATCAGACTTAGTGCTCAGCATGGATTCGGCTTGGGACTCTCTCTCCTTCTGCCCCTCCCACCTTTCTCTCTCTCTGAAATCAATCAATCAATCAATCTTTTAAATCAATCAATCTTTTAAAAAAAGATTACTTGAAAGGGAATGGGAACAAAAGCAATGCATAGCTCCCTATTCTGAATGCTGGTCATCAGCAAGTCAGATGTGTCCATTGATACTGAAAAAAGATCATCAAGATAGATGTTGTCATTCCAGAAGGGGTCTGGAAATGCACCTGGATCCATGTTTCCCTGGGCAACCACTTGGTAATTAGTATACATCATTTTTATTAATTTAATTTTCAAACATTATTTTCTATTTGCTATTTTCTATTTAGGCAAAAAATGTTCCTTTTTGCCTAAAAAGGAATATTTGAGCGAATTATCTGTCAAATCCAGTTACCTGGCATTTTTGGACAGATCTGACCTTGACAGAATGTTGGCTTCAACATGAAATATCGGGTACTTTCCAGATCATGAGTGACTGTTGGGCAGACAGGATGGGTGAATGGATAATCCTTGGCCAAGTCCCTCGCTTCTCAACCCCCTTTCATCTTCACATCATTAACACCTGACACAGTGTTTCAGAACATAGTAACTCTCCAGTAAATATTTCCTTGATAAATAAATGAATAAGACTCTGGCTTTCATGTGAACAATGAAGAAAAGGTTGAAAACTGGAGGATATAAGTTCAAAGCATAATTACAATGGATTTCTAGCTATTCCAGGAAGTCTGAAACAAATGTTCACTTGGAACATTTTCAGAACTCATTTTCAGAGGCATACACACACACACATACACACACATACAAGACACACCCTATGAGGATGGCAGAGAAGTTATGGTAACACATAGCCAAGATCCCAAGTTTATTACATGCAAGCAGGCCCAATTTTAAGTGATACTTGAGTCTGTCTATTGAACCCAATGATCTCATTCTAGATTTAAAAGTAGCTTTACTGCTGAGCTGTGAGATTGCCTTGTTATTGGCTTTTGGAATTGGGAGATTCTGAGTTGAGAGAAAGTGCACTCCCTGACAAGCTTGAATGATGAATTCTTCTAGAGCTTATCACATAGTTCTTCCTATGGCTCTGTAGATTTAATTGGTTTGTTTCTTAAGTGTTCCAGATAAGAGAGAAATTCTTTGGGTTCAAGACCATATTAAACCACATTCTTGTCAGAACATGGTTGTCTCATAAAGTCTGATTTATACAGAGTAAGAACTTACAGGTAGTGTTTCATAATGAGGAGTCCTAGGATCTGAGCTTCTGATCTTCAAAAAGCCAAAAAGCTGTAAGGAGAACAAGTCATAGCTCCCCCTGGGTTCCAGTTTCTCCAACTGGGAGCCGTGGTGGACCAGATGAACTCAATGGACATATCTAACTTTTACATTCTAGGATTCTAAGCTATTTTGGGAGCGGTGGTTATACACAAAACAAACATTGAGACAATTACTCAGGTGATTCAACATGAAGATCTCTTACCCCACTTCCTCTTTCAAGTCGCTAATTCAGACATAGCTTGACCCTAATTTCATTTTTACAGGATTCAAATGCACTATTCTCCTTGGATCAATTTCTCTTCTCAAACTTGACCTAAAAAATGTTCAAGCCACTTTTTAAAATTTATTTGTAATTTGCAACGTCTTACTGTTTTGTTTTGTTTTTTGGTGGAGGTGGAGCAGGGGAGGTGATGGGCTTTTCATGTAGCTGTTTTGCAGGGGAGTACTCTGTGGGGTTGAAATGTTTATTTTTCTGTGTTATAATTAAAGAAGTTAAACTTTATCTAGGGAGATCCTATTATCACATTTCAGGCATAGAGCATTTTCCCACTCACTTGTTCCTCATCCCATCCTTTTAGCCAACCCTGGCAAGTTTCTTATCATCAGGGAAACCAATGAACCCTTGGACAACCCAGTTGAGCTTCAGAAATGCAATGATTCATTCCAGTGAGCAAAGCTCTTAGCTGACAAGTGGCGTTTGGCCTCTTTCTGATCATAAACTTCAGCCACAGTTTTATTGCTGGGCCAATGTGTCTCTATCTGGTCAAATAGATTTTAACTGGAAACAAAAACATAAAGGCCCCTCAGTCTTGTAATATTCAGCTGACATGATCTTTGTAAGAGTGGAAAAGAGAAAAACATCCATTCAAAGACTTCCTCTGCTTTCCAGAGGTTTCTGAGGGGCTTATTAAAAACATTAGTGAATGAAAGGAAAATCCAGCTATACTTTGCTATGTGTTTCCTGTCATGTTACAGAAGGTTAGGAAAAAGGAAATGTAGGTTATTCCAGTCCAAGCTATCGTCTTTTTTAAGGCTGTATATTTTAAGTAATCTTTCCCCCCAACATGGGTCTCAAACTCACAACCTAAAATCAAGAGTTGCATGCTCCACTGACTGAGCCAGCCAGGTGCCCCCCCACCCCCGCCAGTTGTCATCTTAAAAAAAAAAAAAGAGAGATTCCACTGAGATACTAAGGACTTAGAGTATGATTACATTTCAAGTGTTTAACTTGAAATTTTGGAACAAAATATTTTTTATCTACTAAATTGATGTCTAAAAAACAAGTACATGTTAAGCAATCATCTGGGTAATTGGAGAGAGGGACTTGTTAAAGGAATCTTATTAGTTTGAAACTGTATTTATTCAGATTTTGCATTGTGCAAATTCATCAGAAAGTTGTTCAGTTCTGCTATGCAAACAGATCAAATGTTCTGAAATTTCAAAACTAAGCTAATTTTTTTGCTTTTACAGATTAAAATGGGGGGAGTCTCTGCCTGTGTTGATGCAGTTCATTGTTTTTGAATTGGACTTGTAGAGTTTCTCTCTAAAACAAAGTCAAATATCCAAGGATGGATATATGTACAAAGATAAGGTGAAATCTTAGGAGGAGGGTAAATATATATTTCCCCCAAGTACTCATTTAAGAGATTATTTATTTATTTATTTATTTGAGAGAGCGTGCATGAGCGGGGGTGGGGAGCAGATGCACAGGGAGAGGGAGGACCCCCAGTCATGACCTTAGCCAAAGGCAAAAATGCTGACTGAACCACCCAGGTGCCCCTCCCCGAATCATTTATAACAGAGGGACACAAAATACAGAGTTTCACAAAATCCTCTTACCTTGCCTGTCCAAGAGAAATCTTTCCCAAATCTTTCCCAAATCTTGATCCCTGATCAGGAAACAAACATTTTCCTGTGTAAGACTTTATATTTTCTTGAGTTCTACTTTGTTTTGGTCTTTAAGCACACTGATTCTTTCTGATTTGCTGACTGAGGAGGGTCTGAGGACAGGACCATTCACCAAAAAAACAAGAAGCCCTAGGATTTAGCATCCATGTCTGTGAAAGAGAATGTAGGTAGACTTAGCCTTCCCAGTCAAGAAAGCAATTGAATTAAAATGAGCTTATTTCTGGGGAAACCTGGAATCCACTTCAATTCATAAAAAATAGTAAATCATTTGCAAACTTGACACATTAACTATTATTAATAACAAATTATTTTCAACAAACCTCACACCTGTTCTGTGACACACCAGGGAAAACATTTGGACTAGAAATTCTATTGTTCCTTTTGGCTTAAAAAAAAGTCTCATGATTTTCTTTCCCTCATCTTTATTTCAGCTCCTAAACATTATAATTGTATAAATCCATTTACACAAAGAGTATGAGTAATTTCTGGTAGTCCTTATGTGGTAACAGATTGTCTCTAAAAATACAATCTATGGAGTGCTCATTGTGTGCCGAACGCTCGAACAGATGCTATGCACATCTAAGACAAATCCACAAGTGTTCATGAAGGCCCAGCATGTGCCCAGCACGAGGCCGAGACTCCAGGGGAAAGGAAAAAAAATTGCTAGCCACTGCCTGTGTGTGTCAGGAACCTCCTGTATGTGCCGGGGAGACATAACATATGCACTCAAAATAAGACATGGCTCCTGCCCTCAAGGAATTTATCACCAAGTGGGGAACATGAGCTACTTATCCTTGAAAGGGATATGAGAGGTCAGGGTCAGAGAAGAAAAAGATCAATGCACACTACACTGGCATTATCTGAGAAGGCTGCTTTGAGGAGGCAGGACACAGAAAGAGCCTGGAATTGAGGAGAGGCTTGGGGAATCAGCAAGCTTGAACATATAAAGACAGAAATAAGCCTGTGAAGAACAGGGAAGAGCATGGAAGGGCTGGCTCAACTTACCTTTTGATGGCTTTGAAAGCCAGAATAAAAAATTTGGACTCAATTCTATAAATAATGGAAAGCCCTTCAAGCAAAGTAAAAGTCGTGGAACTGTTAATATTTATATAGGGCCTAAGGAAGTCTTTCGTAGGCATTTCTAATGTGAGTCCCTGTAATCACGCTTGAGATGATCAGAGCTAGGTTACCAGGAGGAAACGTTCAGGGTGTTCCAATGTTTGCCCTGGTGGGTACAGGGAGATGCCACCTCATTCAGCATGGAAGCATCTGAGAGCAGGCCCTGCAGAGCTCGCTTGCCAAGCTTTGAGGCCCAGCTGTGCCACTCACCAACTGTGTGATCTTGGGCAAGTCACTTAATCTCTATGGGCCTCAGTTTCTTCATCTGCAATGAGGTGACAGTGGTCATATTTGTCCTCACAGGATGGTTATGATTGATGAGTTAACGTTTCCAGACTCAAATGTACCTGTTAAACAAAAAGTGGCAAAGGTGTCACTTGAAACCTGTTCTGACTTGCCTTCAAACCCATGTCCTGTCTGCTCCATCACCGGATCTCACAGGCTCAACAAGGAAGCAACGAGCCCGCAGGCAGAAAGAATGATCTGAGCATCTGGGCAGAGAGGAAACTGGGGTCCAGAAGCTGCTGTGGCACCCTGGGCTCAGGGAAGTGACCCCTCGTGATCAAGGAAATGGGGGAGAAGATGAGGCCAAGTGGCCCTGCTCTTATATCTAACCACAGACGGTCCACAGCCGGAAGTACAGATTGGTCTTCTAGAGAGCCATATGTCGTAAGCCTTGCCCTGTTATCACCAGCAGGTTCTTAGGTAAATAATCTTCACATTCTCTAAGCGAAAAGCAGAAGGCAAAATGGGTAAAGAAAATGAGGAGCAAAAAAAAAATAAAATAAAAAATAAAAAAATAAAAAAATAAAAAAAAAAAGAAAATGAGGAGCATCTTCTTTGTGGATGCTGAAGGGAGAGAAACTCGCAGAGTCGGTCACGAGGGCAGAAACCAGGGGTCACAGGCTGAGGCGTGCCAGGGCCCCTGGGCCTCAGACCTGTGTGCAGGGCCTACGTCGTGGGCACGATGCCTGTACGGTCAGTCACACGGGAACTCAAGGGAACCTGAGTTTGGTTTCATGCTCCGCTGCTCTAGTGCCTCTTAAAATTTTTAATAATGTTGGAACAAGGGACCCTCCACCTTCACCTTGCCGGGGGCCCCATAGAGGATGTAACCTGTCCTGGGCCTATGACACCAGTGACTCAATGAACTTGGCCCAAATTCCTCTCGCCCAAGGAAGAGCTCTTTCCACAAGGATCACTTTTGATAAACCTCTGGCAACCTCTTGTCCGGCTGGCTACCGGTCTCTCACGCCACTGTCCTCTCCTGTGGGGTCTCACACGAAGTGAGAGGGTGGGGTGCTTCTCCTGGTACACACGCTGCGTTTACATTTTTACAGTGTTTTTACCTCATTCCAAAAGTGTGCGTGCATGTGTGTGCATGTGTGCGTGCCTGCGTGTGCTCAGGACGAGGGCCAGTGCCACAGCAGTCTTGGGGGGAGGGCACAGTGTCTTTGCTCTGCTGTTAGCTCCACAGCCAAGAGCTGGGGAGAGCAGCCCAGTGATTTCGCAATGTGAGAGGAGCAATTTGGCTTTTGCAGGGCAGGTAAAGAAAATGGCTTGGCTTGGCAGGATTTGGGTAAGCTCTGTGGGAAAGAAATTGTGTCCTTTTTTAAACTCTCCATTTACCTCTGTCATCTAAGCTGTGACCACAAGAATCACTTCCAATGGGCCCAGGTTTCATTCATCAGAAGAGCCTTGAGAAGAAAGGAAAAAGAAGGGAGAATTCTCTCCATTTAAGCACATAAAAAACAGAGGGTGCCCGGGTGGCTCAGGGGGTTGAGTGTCCAACTCTTGATCTCGGCTCAGGTCTTGACCTCACTGTTGTGAGTTCGAGCTCTGCACTGGGCATGGATAAAACAACACCAACAAAAACAAAAACAGAAGCATTTTGAAGGGAAGGGAACTTGGAAAAGTTGACATGGTGAGTTAGAGATTCACAGGAGCCGGATATTTTTATTGCATTCTATCACTTCATTGTAAATGAAATTGTTTCAGAAGCCTTTGAGGATTTCCATTAAATGGCACCCGGGTAAATTTTAACAGTTATTCATAGCAAAACTCTTTAAATAGTAAATGAGAAAGGTCACATCATGACAGCACTGTACAAGCAAAAACTCCCCCGACGCCCATGCAAAGATTTCTGTCAAGCATTTGTCAGGCACAGAGGAGGAGCTCAGAGGCAAAGCTCACAGCTGCCTTTGAAGCCTGGAGCTTTCAGAAGCCTGAGATGTTGGGCCACATACAGGTCTTGTGTTTACATCTGACCCACCCACCATGGGTCTTAGAATGCAAATGAATGAGATTTAGGGGCAACAGTATCTTTGAGGGGTGTCTTTGGTCTTTCTCACCTGAAAGCCCATCAGTTACTGACAGGCCATGTGGGCATTGATGTAACGTAGGAAGTCCAGACTCACATTGGGCTCCAAGCTTAGGCTTACATTCCTCCTCCTCCTCTTCTTCTTCCTCTTCTTCTTCTTTTCAAAAGAAAAACACTCAGCACATTGCCTATTGATTCCTCAGGCTGACAAAATCTTCCAGTAGTTCCAAACGGTGCAGAAGCCCTGAGCCCTGAGCCCAGAGCCCAGAGGAGAGGTAGGCTCCCCTCTGGGCTGGCTGCCTGGCTTCCTCAAGCATGGAAGTGTGGATTCAGGCACCTGAAGCCTCTCTCTCTTCGAGCTCTGAAACCAGTCAGATGGCTACAGATTTTTTTGCTCTGCAATTGCTACAAGTTGCTGAATCACAGCAGAGAGGTAGCTTGTGACTTAGAAAACTTCTAGCACTATTCATTTGGTTTTATCTGGATAACCCTAATATTACTAAAATTGCTATAAACAATTGAATTAAGTAAATTTGATAGAAACAAAACTTAAAGGCTGATTTGGTAAATAAGTGCATAGGTCTCTGACTTGATTCTTCCTCTCCCCTTTTTTCTTTTTTGAGAGAGAGAGAGACAGAGAGAGCAGGAGCATGGGCTGGAGGGTGGAGGAAGATAGGAGTGGGAGGAGCAGAGGAGAGAATCTTAAGCAGGCTCCATGCTTAGTGTAGAGTTCCATGCCAGGCTTGATCTCACAACCCAGAGATCATGACCCTGAGATCGTGACCTGAGTTGAAATCAAGTGTTGGACACCCAACTGCCTGAGCCACCCAGGTGCCCCAGCTTAATTCTTAAATAGACAAATCAAGATTTTTTAAATATGTATTTTGGTTATCCCCAGAACTGGTAAATTAAAAACTGTGTGTGGCTTTTTTATGACATAGCACCTATTATATTGCCAATGGTTATTTCTTTTTCTCTAAGTAGTAATGACCTCAAAGTCTCCTCAAATCTGTCATCTACAATGCAAAAAAAATGGTCTTAAGACCTCTTTCGATCTAAAAAAAAAAAAAAAAAAAAAGCACACACCTCTTAGGTGCCTGGCTGGCTCAGGCAGTGCAGCATATGACTCTTGATCTCAGGATTGTGAGATCAATAAAAAATTTATAAGTTTGTTTATTTGTTTAGTACTCTCTACACCCACGTGGGGCTCAAACTCACAACCCCGAGATTAAGAGTTGTGTGTTCTTTCTACTGAGCCAGCCAGGTATGCCAAAAATAAAATCTTTATTTTTAAAAGATTTTATTTCTTTATTCATGAAAGACACACACAGAGAGAGAGAGAGAGACAGAGAGAGAAAGAGAGAGAGAGAGAGAGAGAGAGAGAGAGAGAGAGGCAGAGACACAGGCAGAGGGAGAAGCAGGCTTCTTGCAGGGAGCCTGATGTGGAACTCGATCCCGGGACTCCAGCTTCACATCCTGGGCCGAAGGCAGGCGCTAAACCTCTGAGCCACCCAGGGATCCCCCAAAATAAAATCTTTAAATAAAATAAAAAATGCACATTGTGCCATGAATCGAATTATACCAAAGTAAACCTGTAAATTAAGTTTTGGATGAAGAAATTTCCAGTTTTGTAAGCCGAACAAATAATTTTTACCTACAGCAAACAAGTTATTTTTAAACCATGCTACCACATTTTTAAATCTCACCTGATCTTCATAAGATTATGAAAATCAAGAACAATGAATATGAAAATATGTCCTTTGTACTTTTCAGAGACCAGAGGTCTGGATGAAACCACCTGGTGACTCTTTTCCATGAAGCAAACACACCGGCAAAAGCAGGTGAAGGGAGGTGATTGAAATACAGGTTATCACTTTATCATTCCCAGGGTTAAGAAAACTCTTTGGGGCACCTGCCTGGCTCATTCCGTAGAGCATGGACTCTTGACTTTAAGATCGTGAGTTCGAGCCCCACGTTGGGTCTAGAGCTTAAAGAAAAAAAAGAAAAGAAAAGAACTTTTCACCCCTAGCTACTATGCAACAGACTTTTTTTTTTTTTAAGACTTTATTTATTCATGAGAGACACAGAGGCAGAGATATAGACAGAGGGAGAAGCAGGCTCCTCGCAGGGTGCCCGATGTGGGACTCGATCCCTAGATCCAGATCACGCTAAGCCAAAGGCAGATGCTCAACCACTGAGCCACCCAGGCATCCCAACAAACCATTTTTTTTTAGTGCCTTTTGCTTCTTCATCCAGCAGGTATAAACTGCATATTCTTTTTTGTGTGTGTGTGTATTTTTATATAAACTTATTTTTTATTGGTGTTCAATTTGCCAACATATAGAATAACACCCAGTGCTCATCCCATCAAGTGCCCCCCTCAGTGCCCATCACCCAGTCACCCCCACCCCCCGCCCACCTCCCCTTCCACCACCCCTACTTCGTTTCCCAGAGTGAAGAGTCTCTCACGTTCTGTCTCCCTCCGTGTTATTTCCCACTCATTTTTTCTCCTTTCCCCTTTATTCCCTTTCACTATTTTTTTATATTCCCCAAATGAATGAGACCATATAATGTTTGTCCTTCTCCGATTAACTTACTTCACTCAGCATAATACCCTCCAGTTCCATCCACGTGGAAGCAAATGGTGGGTATTTGTCGTTTCTAATGGCCGAGGAATATTCCATTGTATACATAGACCACAGCTTCTTGATCCATTCATCTTCCAATGGACACCGAGGCTCCTTTCACAGTTTGGCTATTGTGGACATTGCTGCTAGAAACATCAGGGGTGCAGGTGTCCCGGCGTTTCACTGCATCTGTATCTTTGGGGTAAATCCCCAACAGTGCAATTGCTGGATCATAGGGCAGATCTATTTTTAACTCTTTGAGGAACCTCCACACAGTTTTCCAGAGTGGCTTGCACCAGTTCACATTCCCACCAACAGTGTATGAGGGTTCCCCTTTCTCCACATCCTCTCCAACATTTGTTGTTTCCTGTCTTGTTAATTTTCCCCATTCTCACTGGTGTGAGGTGGTATCTCATTGTGGTTTTGATTTGTATTTCCCTGATGACAAGTGATGCGGAGCATTTTCTCATGTGCTTGTTGGCCATGTCTATGTCTTCCTCTGTGAGATTTCTCTTCATGTCTTTTGCCCATTTCATGATTGGACTGTTTGTTTCTTTGGTGTTGAGTTTAGTAAGTTCTTTATAGATCTTGGAAACTAGCCCTTTATCTGATACGTATTGTAAATATCTGCTCCCACTCTGTAGGTTGTCTTTTAGTTTTGTTGATTCTATCTCTTGCTGTGCAAAAGCTTCTTATCTTGAAGTCCCAATAGTTCATTTTTGCTTTTGTTTCTCTTGCCTTTGGGGATGTATCTTGCAAGAAGTTACTGTGGCCAAGTTCAAAAAGGGTGTTGCCTGTGTTCTCCTCTAGGATTTTGATGGAATCTTGTCTCACATTTAGATCTTTCATCCATTTTGAGTTTATCTTTGTGTATGGTGCAAGAGAGTGGTCTAGTTTCATTCTTCTGCATGTGGATGTCCAATTTTCTCAGCACCGTTTATTGAAGAGACTGTCTTTTTTTCCAGTGGAGAGTCTTTCCTCCTCTGTCAAATATTAGTTGACCATAAAGTTGAGGGTCCACTTCTGGGTTCTCTATTCTGTTCCATTGATCTGTGTGTCTGTTTTTGTGCCAGTACCACACTGTCTTGATGACCACAGCTTCCAACAAACCATTTTTTCACATTCTCATTCATAATGTTTTTTTCTTTTTAAAGATTCTATTAATTTATTCATGAGAGACACACACAGAGAGAGAGAGAGACAGAGGCAGAGACACAGGCAAAGGGAGAAGCAGGCTCCATGCAGGGAGCCTGATGTGGGACTTGATCACGGGTCTCCAGGATCACGCCCTGGGCCAAAGGCAGGCGCTTAACTGCTGAGCCACCCAGGGATTCCCCATAATGTTTTTCTGGAGTATAACTTCTGTCTTTAAAAGGTTTAAAGTAATGCACACACATGCCTATTTAAAAATACCTTCCCATTTATTACATTTCCTTTCCCCAGACCTCTGCTAAACTTAAGAGGCCTCATTACACTATATGGAAATAAAAGGATTCCCAAGTGGAAACAGACTGTTTTGAATGCTGACTAATGTCCATGGCGGGGGGTGGGGGGGATAATTAACTCATTAACTCATTCATTCATGTAACAAACATTTATTAAACACTATGCGAAACTCCAGCTCTAATCCTCCAGGAGTTCACAATCAAGTGGTGCATAAAACAAATGCTAATGGAGAGTTGGAAATGCCATGCTAGAAGGGTACACACAGCGCATGTGTTGAGACTAGATAGAGAGGAGGCAGCCACTAACTGCGTCTGGGCAGGAGAACCTAGCAAAATGTATCTTTGAGCCGGACCTAGAAGGGTGAGGGGAACTGTGTTGGCTGCAGAAGGTGGGAAGGGAAGAGCAGGTGCGAAGGCACAGAGCTGGGCAAGTGCTGGACATCTTGTGGTCATGGTGAGACATCTCATGGGGTCAAAGGGGAGAATGGCAGGATGTAGCCGATCAGGTCGGCAGCAGTGACATCCAGGAGGACCTCGCATGGCATGCTAAGGAGACTGAAGGCCTTGTGGGTTTCAGCAAGGTAGTAACATGATCAAATTTATATTTAGAAAAATCACCTGGGGGGTCCCTGGAGAGTGGACTAGGGTAGGGAGAATCCAGAGGTGTGAAAAATAATGTGGAAGTCAAAGTGGGAGCCGGGGCAGCTGAAACTAGGGGCGATGGAGATCCTAATGAGAAAAGGGGGTAAGGAACTGGAGGCGGTCAAATCTTCTAGAACCTTGTATCTTTATATCATATGGGATGTTCACATATACTTAACCAAAGCTTTGTGTGATTCAAGTCTGGGCCTAAAAAGCGTTTAGGAAACCCATGTCCCCATTTATATGGAATCCCAAAGTACCTATGAGAAGCATACTTTCACTTCTTCATATGCACTGAAGGCTTTTGTAGATAAATGACTTGCTTCAAATGTATGGCTGTACTTCCAACAGGAACATCTATAAATGCCCTAATGAATGAATGTGTTAACATTTCCTCCATATCCTGAACATTAGCTGGCATCTATTCTTTAGTATGGACATGTGGTGACTGCATGAGCATGTAAATTCTGTATGGGATATGAGAGCCCTGTGGTATGTGAATCTATTATAAATCCAGGATTACTTTTAGGTGGAAGGTCAATATAATGTGGATGTCAGTCAGGTCTTACACACACCAACAGCTGGAAAGCATTCAATTAGAGAAGCATCACTGAGTTATGACTCACATTTGATCCTTCCTTGATTTTGTTTCTTAAAAGGGCTGTGTTATTTTATGCTGAAAGGAGTCACCCTAAAACCTCTAGGTCTACTCCGGTTGCTTTACTAAGTGGTTTCTGTAACATATTCATTATGTCTTTACACCAATATTCAAGTGGCTACAGCATGCTAGGCACCAGAAGCCCGAATGGATGAGGCAGACAGGCAATGACCCTTATAAAGGTCAAGGGGGTGGGGCACCTGGCTGGCTCAGGTGGTAGAGCGTGCCTCTCTTGATCTCAGGATCCTGAGTTCAAGCCCCACATTGGGCATGAGGTCCTACTCACAAAATAAGTAAAGAAATAAAGGCCGGGGGTGGGTGGGAGGATACTCCTAGGAATATAACCTAATCAGTTTCATTTGAAATCACAGCCATCTAGCTCTCCAAAGAACTGGTGCCACAATCATTCATTCATTCAGGCTGCCTGGGCACCTCCTCCATCCTGGGCTGTACGACTGGTGCTGTACACACAGTGGCAAGTAACACAGACCAGGTTTCCATGCCCCTAGAGCTTACTGTGTCCCAGGGAGCACTCTCAGTACAAGGCAATGAGGGCTCATGTGGGGTTCACTAGGGGCCAAAAGTTCCTAGGCAGGCAGTGGGCACTTGAGACTTAGATGCATGGATGCAGGAGAGTATGAAGATATACTCATCCCAATTTTGCCTCAATATAACCCCATTCTCTAGGTCACATGTGAAAGGAAGCAAGACGGAATGAAACAGGAAGAGGGGAGAAGAGATACCAAAGTTGCACCTCCTCTTGTGAAGCCTTGGCTGCTCCTTCGGAACCGACGTGACTCCTCAATAACTATGGTTCCCTGTTCTGGCCCATTTCCTCCAATGTCTGGGCATATCCTTTGTGGCCTAAAAATAAAGAGACTCTCTCACAATATCCTTAGTTCCCATTCCTACTGTCAACAAATCTGGAAAGAAAGCATCTTTACCGTTTGTTCCTCTGAAAATGCTCTTCCAAGAAAGATTTAGCACAATGCTGAGCGGAAAGACCAAAAGAAAGATGAGGACCATAACCTGTTCTAGCCTCGTGTTGTGTGATTATTTATGCTCCCTTTTCCTCACCTCTGCCTTCCCTGTAATCAGCCTCGTCCCGGAGTCCGCTGGAAAGATGCTGATTATATACAAGTCACAGGGTAATTTACCCTTTTGACCTTCCTTGAGCTCTTATAAATCTCCCGACTGCTGGGAGGCCGGGGTTTTGTTCTTCCCTCTGCAACAAAGGGCTGTTGCTTTATAAGCCTGCCTCACACAGCCGCAGAAAGGAAACAGTGAAAACTGTGTGTGAGGCTGGCTGGGGGACGAGGAGGGGGATGCTGTGACCTTGGCCTCTCTGAGAATGTGGGGAAGAGGAGCATGTCCCATTTTCCCAGTGCTGGCAGCCCTGATCACGCCAGGAGCGATGCGGATGACAAATTGGAATGCAGCTATCAGCTGTGGGTGTAAAATGAGGAGGTTGGACTAGTTGATCTCGATGGCCCCTTCTGGCTCTCACGTTCCAGGATTCTAACTATGTCTCAAGTGTGATGGCTTGAGGAGAAAATTGACAGGGCGATGAATTAGGCTTATGTGTGAGAAGCACCCTGGTGGATGCGGCCATTCACAAATCACAGCCCCAGACAGCATCTCCCGAACCCAGATGGCGAACAGGGAAGGTTCAGTCTAAGTTGGGTTGAATAAACACAGACAGCCTGACTACCATACTAACTAAAACGGAGGCGGGGGGTGTCGGGGGGAGCGTCTGACCTCCCCTAGAAGGTAAGCAGATAGGGAAAGAATTGCATAATTTGGTTTCTAGAAACCTGTGGCCCTTTGAGCTCTGCAAAGACATGGCTGGTCCCCAGACTCTTAAGATTTCCAGATTTGGTGGGGGGGGGTTGGGGGGGTTTCTAAAAAGGTTCTCTGAAGTCTGTCTGGTGATATGATTCGCTCAAACGAGAGCGGCTGCTCCCTGATGAGGGATTCTGCTTAGGACATGCTAGAATCCTCTGTGTCTCCTGTACTTGGTTAGTGGGGATTCTAATTGCTGCCGCGTGTCCCTTCATCGCTCTTTCCCTATTGGTTTCCATGTGCCAAGGTGAGTGGCCTCCCAACACCCTGATCTATTCTTGTCAAGGCTTGATGGAAGCCAACACCTCGAGCAACTCGGCGTGTTTTGTTCCTTCGAGGGATCCAATACGGACGTGGGCCCGTCTTCATCTAAGTAATAGTAATACCGATTCTCTAGCACTTAATTCGTGTCCTGCAGCATTTGACATGCTCTGCATGTAGTGATTCACGTCACGTTCACAACCTCCCTCTCGTAGTGCGTGTGTGTGTGGCTGTGGGTGTTTTCCCCCTGTGCTGGTTTGTATTTGGAGTAGTTCAGAGTGTCCTCTGTTTTATTTTTAGTTCAGGGTTCTGAGAAAAGGAAAGAGAAATTCCCTTCACTGGTGCATTTCTCTCCTCTCTTACCGTGGCACTCAGCCCTGGCCTGGCAGCCTTTGATGCCCAAGAAATATTTTGGCAGTGCCAAGAGCCCACGCAGCAGCAGCAGCAGCAGCGAGCACCACGTGCCTCCCAGAGCACCAGTTTGCCCCCATGTGCAGGACCCAGTGGGCTTCAACTGGCACACAGCACCTGCTGCTGTTTCCATTGCACTCAGGGAGATGTACAACCGTGGGAGAGACTCCTTTCACAGGCAACACGAGAGTTCTTCTCCCCCGAGTGCCCGAGATCAGGCCGCCCCTGAAAGCCCCGCTGCAGTCGAGATGCTGACCAAGTCTCAGAAGGCAACACCGCAGTGACACAGTGCTTCGGAGCAGCCAGAGAGCGCAGCTCCCGTACGATTCTGGAAGGATGCACCACATTTTTTTTTTTTCTCATCTTCTGAGAAGGGTTTTTGTAGCAACCTGCATATTGCCCTTGCTGTGGTCTTACCAAGCACTCTTTTACGGCACGTGTATCAATGCAATGCTTATAAAAGCCACATGCTCGATGATGTTTGCAAGCCGTGAACAGAATATTAAAACCATGCCTGAAGAGTCACTAGGAAGGTGAGAGAAAAACTCAACATCATTCTGTGAGACACCAGTGATCCCTTATCTGCTCGGGCTTTAGTGAGAGCTTCAGAAGAACTACTGGACTCTCAAATTTATTCCAGCAAACAGAGCATGCAGGGCTTCCTCCTTCCACCAGGGAATAGCATGAAATGGTAGTGGTTGTTTGTTCTAATGAACTTTTGGATGATCTTGATTGCATCCCACTCACCCTACCCCCTGCCTCACATGAATTACTTTGGGGGAGATGGCAAGCTTCACATATGCCACTGCTCCCCAAAGTCAACAGTGTAGTATCGACCACAGATGTCACAAGATGGGGTCTGTCTTCATTTGGGTCCGAATGTCTTGGGAGCTACGCTGTGCATCTGAGCATGTTTTATTCTAAAAAGCTTCTCATTCAGTGGCTACTAAATTTTGTTGGTAAGTCACACTGGAGAGGGAAGCTGGCACGCAAGTGGTAGCATCTTGCAGGCAGCATCGTGACATTTACTTTTCCCTCGCAGTACCCATAAAAATCCCAAGATTAAATTTGGTTTGCCTTTTATTTCTTCTGACACCCTACGCTGGCTTCTCCTTGCAGAGGCTTTCATGAGCACGTTGGACGTGGGAATGGGCTGCCAACAGATCAAATAAAAATACTTCCATCATTCTTCCTACCACCTTCAGGAAGTAGATGAAAATGCTTGCAGGCCAGGGCTCCAATCCACATAGTATGTACATAGTACATAGTATGTCAACTGGTGTGCTTTCCTTTCGATCTTCAACGCAGCCCAAACAGACAGGCACAGTGTAGTCTGAAATTTTGGTTACTTTAGAAGAAAGTAAATACATATTTTAGCTTTCAACAACAAAAGAGCAGAAATGTATTCAACACTGTCTTGCTAATTTCGAACCATTGTGGAGAATGTTTGTGCTTGCTAATGTTCAGTATAGACAGAAACACAGCATGCATGGAACTGGTTCCATGGGAGTCATTAAAAGGCGTGCTGAGAATATGTGCTAAGAATAAGACACAATTCTTTGTGCCTGTTCTCTGGCAAAACTCATTACAGGAAGTGATTTCAAAATCCTCAGAGATGACATGTTCATACCTCCTGGAAGACAGAGGGTTGAATGGCAAGAGTCTTCCTTCTTTCTGCCTTTCACAACAGCACCTGTGGCTGGCATGGCAGGAAGATGTGCTAGAAACAGGCGGGGGAGACCAGAGAGAACAGAATCAGGGTGGGGAAGAGACTGGTCTAACATGTTATTGATCAACATCTTCACAATTTTTTTTTATTTTTTAAAAGATATTATGTATTTATTTGAGAGAGAGCAAATAAGCACACATGAGCAGGGGGAGGGGCAGAGGGAGAGAGAGGGGGAGAGGTAGATCCCTCTCCCTGCTGAGCAGGGAGCCCGGATGTGGGGTTCAGTCCCAGGACCCCGGGATCATGACCTGAGCTGAGGGCAGCCACCCAGGCACTCCAATGTCCTGACAATTTGCACGACACGGGTCTGACAGTGTATCTGTTGATCTTATAAAAGGGCTTTTCCTTTGTAACATGATGTGGTGGAAAAGGGTCCTGGAGTCAGAAGGCATAACTTGAAATCTTGCTTTGGCTACTTCCTCTGTAATCCTGAGCAAGTTCATTAGCTTGAGTCTCAGTTTCCTCTGCTGAAACACGGGCATAATAACAGCACCTACCTCACAAGGATATCAGGATCTAACTCACTCATCCGTGGAAGTTCCTAGGCTAGCATAATGCTTGGCACCAACAGGTGCCTCAGAAATTCAAAAGAAACCTTTCAGCATAAGGAATGAGAGTGGACCCTTGTACCCTGCAGCGTGGCTGGACCAGCTCCTGAGTGGCTAAGCTGTGAGCTCTAGTTATATATATTTTGGTTATTCCTGGAACTTTTTAAAAGATTTTATTTATTTATTCATGAGAGACACACACAGAAAGAGAGAGGCAGAGACACAGGCAGAGGGAGAAGCAGGCTCCATGCAAGGAGCCCAATGTGGGACTTGAACGTGGGAATCCAGGATCACGCCCTGAGCCAAAGGCAGACTCTCAACCACTAAGCCACCCAGGAGTCCCTGGAGCTTTTTCTAAAACCGGTAACAGCAATGCCCTGCTAAGCCTTAGCATCGTACATGAGCACCGTCCTTTCTATACTCTGACCACTGCTAGGACATGTGCTTAGAGTAGTGGTTACTAACCTACCCGGCATATTGCAACCACCTGGGGCCACCACTCGAGCCCGGGCCCTACTGCAGAGATTCTTACTCGGCTTTCCAGGGTGGGTCCCTAAACATTTTTGGTGCTAGCATTTTTAGAAGATTCCGAGGTAATTGCAGTGTGCAGCCAAAGTTAAGCCCTGCTGCTCCCCCATCCCCAACTCCTTCCAGCAAGAGTGGAGATGGGGTTGTCTGGGCCAAGAGCGACCTCCTGCTTGGAGGAGGAGGTTTTCTCGCCCTTGGACTCCACACACTGCTTGGCACAATCAACAACTGCTCAATACATATCTCTTGAATAAATCAATGCATCAGTGAGTCACCAGTGGTACCTGCTTGCAAGGCTGTACGCTGATAGTGAGAAGGTAAACATGGACTTAAAAAAAAGTCAGAGAACATGGGCTTTTATTCTGCTGCAGTCATAAGCCTGGTGGCTTTTCATGGTTAAACCACTTATCTCTCTGGAGCCTCAGTTTCCCCAAGTGTAAAATGAAAGGAATAGGCTAAACAATGCCTTGGGGCCTTGATAGCTCTAGCATTATTATTCTACAAGTCTATGAAACCCATGGCACTAATAGCTATATTTCTGCCACCCTCATAAAATGACACATACACGGGGAAAGGGAGTTTAATGAATCTTGTAAAAAGCACTTTCTGGAACCAGAGAAGCCATTTTCATAATGGAGAGGATTTAATGGACTTAGCTTGTAAAGAAGCAATTTAGTAGCTTCTGTCCATTTGGAGCTGTTGTCCATGCTAGGCAGAAGGAGGGGAGAGGGCAGTGAGGCAGAGCATGGCCTCTGGAATCCCACTGACTGGATCCACGCTGGCCGACTGCTTGCTAGCTGGGTGACATGTTGTCTGGGGTTTGGTCGAGATGAAATAAAATAAACACATGTCAAGCACTTAAATTAACACCTGGCAAGGAGAAGGCACACAATAAATGCTAATGAAAACACCACACAACGAATCTAGAGTAAAGCCCCATGAGTCCACTACTCTGTCTCCATATCCCAGTTGCAGAAATTGAAGCTCGGGGAAGTCAAATAAATGTGCCCAGGGTGACATAGCTGGGAAATGACAAATCCGGGATTTCAAGCAAGTACACGAGCCTGTAGTCAGTGGCCTTGCCCTTATTCCTCACTGCTTTATTGGGATTCTTAACATGGCTAGGTCTGCTTGCAAACTCCCTGCTGCTATTCAGGCTTTGCTCACTCTAGCAGTCAATGCTGGGGGTTTGCTCACTTCAGCAGCCCGTCCTAGGCCCTTATAAGTTTGGTTTGGCCACCGATCCTTAGTGGCTTTTCCCCGTGGCCCACTTCCAAGTGTCCTTTACCATGAAAGAGTGACAAGTATTGCTGCTTTTATAGATGTAGCTGGATTCAGACATGCACTCTTAGCTTTTAACACAACAAAACCTTCTGCCTAGGCAGAACTGTTTCTTTTTTTTAAGATTTTATTTATTTATTTATTCATGAGAGACACAGAGAGGCAGAAGCACAGGCAGAGGGAGAAGCAGGCTCCCCGTGGGGAGCCTGAGGCAGGACTCGATCCCAGGACCCAGGGATCACGCCCTGAGCCAAAGGCAGACACTCAACGGAGCCACCCAGGTGCCCCAACAGAACTGTTTCTTTATGTACCGTCCTTAAAGACCTTTGCAAGGGAGAAGCTAGCCTTGAAAAGTTAACTCTATATCCTCCACACCACGTAGGCCACTGTGGGTGCTCAGCGAGTTTGGGGCAGGGCCTGGAGCAATGGGCTGGGAAAGTTTCCCAGGTGATACTACCATGCTCCCCTGGTTAAGATCCCACCATTTGAGGTCAAAACCCTCATTGTGCTGTTGGGGAAACTGAGCCACATTCACTCAAGGTTGCATCAGAAGGACTCAAATCGAGGTCACCTGATTTCAACTGTAGAACTGTTTCCCTGCTGGCCAGGCAACAGTGGCCCAGGTCTTTGGGAGTGCCCACACTGTTCTACTTGCTGCTGAGGTCAACAGCACAGCTGAGTTGTCGTTATGAAATGCTTTGTAGTTTCTTGGCCTTCTGGTCCTTTTGTGTGTGTGTGGGGGGGGGGCGGGTAATGAGAAAAGCTCTCCCATGAGGAGGTGGTTAAAAATGTGGAACCTGGAGCACTAACCAGCTGGTTATAAATCCTGGCTTCGTCACTTTCTAGTTGTGTGATACTAGGTAAACTCCTTAGCTTCTCTGCCCTTCAAATCTCTCCATATGGAAAATGGGTATAATATTGGTTGACGTGACAATTAAATGAGCTTGTGCATATAAAGTACCATAAACAGGGACGCCTGGGTGGCTCAGTAGTTAAGCATCTGACTTCGGCTCAGGTCGTGATCCCGGGGTCCTGGGATTGAGTCCTGCATTGGGCTCCCCGTGGGGAGCCTGCTTCTCCCTCTGCCTGTGTCTCTGCCTCTCTCTCTCTGTGTCTCTCATGAATAAATAAAACCTTAAAAAAATAATAAAGTACCATAAACAATGCCCGACAAAAGTAAATATTAGTCCGTTCATCTTTACTTATTATTACTTTTTGTTTTATAACTTTCCTCAACTGAGCTTGTACCTTGCCATCCTCCGGTTTCAAGATACAGAAAGCAGCAGAGCTCTAACAGTTTACCAGGAGAACAATCCCAGCTCTCTGTCACTCAATCTTTGTCAAAAGCTGAGTTCAAAAGAACAGCTTCTTAAATGCGAGCGCTGCTAGGAGAAGACAAGATCTGTCCTCCTCTTCTAATACATCCCTAGATTCAGGCATGTCGGCAGAGGGTTAGGCACATAGATTTCATCAGATTGGCCTTCCAGCAGAATGACTTTTCCTAAATTACACTTTGGTATGATACTAAGCCATTAACTTCTATTTTTTACTGTTTGTTTTTTTTAGGATTTTATTTTTTTTAAGTAATCTCTACACCCACCGTGGGGCTTGAATTTATAACCCCAAGGTGAAGAATTGCATGCTCCACCGACTGAGCCAGCCAGGTGCCCCCCCATACCATTAACTTCTATTAAGGGCCATGTTAAACCATAGCTCATGGAATTCAGTATTACATATAAAGACAGTGTTAGAGACCTTAGTTATTATACTATCAGTAGCACTGTTTATGTGGCTGCCTGGGGAAACTTCCTGGCCTCTCAACCAAGAACAATTATACATCCATTGTGTAATTGATATTTTTGACTTCACAGACATGGTGGCTTTTTCAGCATACAGATTCTTTCTTTTCCTAGCGGCTGCTGGGCCTCTTGGAAACAATTTTGGGACCATATCCTTAGCAGATGTGTAGAATACCATGATCTGTCATTTTTGTTCAGACCTAGATGGCTTTGTTTTTATACTTTTTCCCTTTTATCTTTGATCCCTTCTTTTAAGCTACCAAGTCGTATTTTATGAATTTTTGTTTCTCTTCCAATATTTAGTATCTGACTATGTAAGAGCAGGAGGAGAAAAGGAAAGGAATTCTAACAAAAAATAAATATTAAAAAAAGGCTTTCTTGGGGCACCTAGCTGGCTCAATCAGTGGAATGAGTGACTCTTGATCTCGGGGTTGAGTTTGAGCCCCAAAATGGCTGTAGAGATTACTTAAAAATAAAAAAAAGACTTTCTCAAACCTCCAAAACGCAGCTCAGAGGCTTTACATACATCAGGATTTACCCACAAGCCTAAATCCCACAAGACGAAAACCCATTTTCAAAATGTTCATATGGGCATTAAAATTTAAAAGTCAAGAACAATATTATGACTTATAAGAAAGATCAATCAGGCATTTATTGTGTCACTTCAGACTCATGGGACAGACTCATTTTACAGTGTTTTCTTTCCTAGGCAGTGGTGCCCTTTGAAGACCACAAAGAAAGAGCTATATACCATCGTGACAATTTGCTTTTCCAGTGTCTGGAGCTTTCTATACTTTCCAGTTTCTGTGATGAATGGAAGTTTGAGGACGAGATGACTTAGCACAGCCCACATTTCATTGCATTTTATTTGTTTAATGGTGCTTATGCTCAGAGATATTCTGAAAATAAAATCAGAGGCATGACATGTCTTCCCAAATCAATAGTTTAATATCTTGGTTACAGATACTCCTACCATTAATCTTGGTCTGCTTATAAAGCCATGGGTCATACTTGATGTAGCAAGTAAATAAGCAGACCTTTTCATTGGCTTGGGTTCAGAAAGACATATTTTTAGATGTGCTTTATTTTAGGGAGTTGAGTACCATCATTAGCCATTTAAGTAAAGCTTTTTTGTGTGTATGCTCAGGAATATAATTTCCATGTCACTCTTTAAAAGCACATGAAACATTCAAAGCTAGCTTTATGGTGTGCTCAATACATACAGACATATGACAAATTCAAATTTAAGTACATGAGCTATTCAATTCACTTGTATTTTACCTTTAAGATATTCATCTGTACAACAGAAATCTAACCTTTTAATGGGATTCTCTAGGCTAGGTATGAGAACTTATCAATGTGGAGTGGATCTTGTAAATGGCCATAAATGTTAACCACTAATTTCCTTATCACAATGATAATCCTCAATTTGGCAACTTGGCAAGCAAATTGCTTCTTTAAAAGCTAGGTGCATGAAATCATATTCATTATGAAAATGGCTCGTCTCATTTCCAGGAAGTGATTTTTACAGCATTCATCAAACTCTCTTTTCCAGAGTACAGGTCATTTTAAAAGGGAAGTAGCAATGTCGATATTAGTGTCATGTTTATTCATAGGCTTTGAAACAAAGAATGTTAGGGCAGGACAGGATCTCAGAGATCATTCAGTCTTCCTCATTTTACAGAGAGAGAAAGTGAGGTCAAGAGAGAAGAAAGAGCCTAAGTGGAAGGAAGCCCATGTGTGTGTTGGGAGGGCAGAGGGCATGAGACAGAGGCAGTGAGAGACATAATGTAGAGAGATACAGAGATTAAACCAGAGGTAGTTCGTTCTTTCATCTGAGCAGCTTAGTATTTTGGTGACTTAGGACCTCAATGAATATAGCCAAATTTGCTTGGCTATAACCACATTCTGCTACAACAACAAAGGGGAAATGCTGTCATGTTATTTACATTAATTTTCACATCATTATCAGCACAGATGCAGAATGATCCAAATGCTGGTATAGACTGCAATTAAGATCATGGAGAAATCCAAAGATCCAGGAGGTTCAAGGAGGAAAACAACCCGAGGAAAATCCTCACTGAAAACATTTGCCTTTTCAGATATATCTCTGTAATAGGGTGAAATTTTTATGGCCACTAAGTGTTTACATTATTTAGAATAGTAAATGCCTTAAAAATCCAAACCAGTAATTAACCTTAAGAACAAAATAATTATCTGAAATTTGCTTTTATTGGCAGAACATTCCATCTGTGTGTCCTTTGTCTACAATACTTCACTGTAAATATGTTTCAGGGCAATTCTGATGTATATATTTGCATAGGCGAGGGAGTGTAAGCATCTTTCAGCTAGATGTCACAATGCACTAGCATCTGTTCTTTCTCTCAGACCCATCAGCGGGGCTGAGTAATGGTTGGAAGGACACCTAGAGGTCCAGGGCAGGCTGAAGTATGGGTAAGGCTAAGGAACGGGTGAGCAAGGAAGAGGAAAAAGGGGGAAAATTGATTTTGAAAGGAGAGTGAGATATACAGATGAGAGGGGCACCTGGGTGGTTCAGTAGGTTTAGTCCAACTCTTGGTTTCAGCTCAGGTCATGATCTCAGGGTTATGAGAACGAGCCCCACGTCGGGCTCTGCACTCAGCATGGAATCTGCTTGGGACTCTTCTCTCTCTCCCTCTCTCCCTGTTCCTCCCCCTGTGCATGCTCTCTCTCTCAAATAAATAAATAAAATCTTTAAGAACAAAAAGAAATATAGATGAAAGAGAAAATAACAAGGAGATTAAGAAAGGGCATCAAATGCCAGGACATGATGTTACAGCAAGCTGCAAATTCTTCCTCTAGCCTGCTGTGAACTTTTTTGGGCTATTTCCAAAGTTTCTAAAAGATCATTTTACAAAAATGAATGTTATATTTTAAAACATAAGCTATTTTGAAAACTATGAAATATTCATTGTAATGCTACTAAAGCACCACTTTTCACACATAATATACCAAAAGCCTACAGAATTTTATACATCTTTACAAGGTAAACTTCCACGTGACCTTATAGAATTTACATCCTCAAAAGTTGAAGTTATTAAGTGTCTAAGGGGTTTTAAGAGAGAACCTGTGCTGCTGGAATTTTATTTATTTTAAACTAATGGTTATCACTATGGTAAAAAATAATAATAAAAAAGATAATCATCAAAATGACAAGCACCCAAGAAAATGCATTAAAAGAGGTCTGTATTCTTGCTTCCAACCAAACAGCAATTATGTCACTTGGCTTTTCTTGTCCCTTTTCTTATTTGCTCAGGAAGCTAAACTGTCATGAGTAGGACCTTCCTGGTATCCCAGACACTTTTCTCTAGCACAGTTTGGGCAACCTAGTTCCAGAGAGTGCCTGGGAATCATCTGGTTTTAATTCAGAAAGATGCCATTATATCCCAAGTGCCCATCCATGGGGGAATGGATAAGCAGAATATAGTATTTCATAGAATGAGACATTATTCCACCTTGAGAAGGAAGGCAATTTTGACACATGCTACAATAATGAAGCCTGACGATGTTCTGCTAGGGAAATGACCCAATCACAGAAAGACAAATATTGTGTCACCCCGCTTATATGAGGTGCCTAGAGTAGTCAAATTCATAGATGCAAAAAGTAGAACAGAGGTTCCCTGGGGTTAGGGAGTGGGGAAATGGGGGAACTATTTGATGGGGACAGTTACACAAAAAGAGGAGTTCTGTGATGGATGGTGTTGATGGCTATACAACAATGTGAATGTACTTGATGCTATTGAACTGGGCACTTTGAAATGATTGAGATGGGGGAGGGGAGCCAGGCACCTAGCTGGCTCAGTTGGTAGAGCCTGAGACTCGTGATCTTAGAGTTGTGAGTTCAAGCCCCATGCTGGGTGTAGAGCCCACTAAATTTTTTTAAATTAGAAATTTGAAAAAGGATTAAGATGGTAAATCTATTTTACGATGATTGTTTTGAAAAATGAAATAGGTCACCGCAGCACCTCCCAGACTCATGACCTTCACATCTGTTCTCTTCCCCATAAAATGTTGGGAATCTTAAGGAACAGCCCCTGAACTCATCAGTAATGGGTATGCCCCCGCTGCTGCCTTTAGAGTTTTCCTTGCAGGATATGTTTTTCCCTGGAGGATAATTATTAAACTCTAGCTAGCCTATGAGAGCCTTCCTCAAGTTAGAGGTCACTCAATTAGCAGCCTCCTTAAAATTACAAATTCTCTCAGGTTAGAGAACTTCCCTGCTGAGGGGCTGGGGCATTAATGGATGGGGTAGGTGGAATGGAAGTTTTCCCAAGGAACGTAAGGAACAGTATGACTCTGAGTCATCAGGTATTTGATTGCTTAATGGAGTTCAATGGATGGCATCTAACCTTTGGGAATAGTTGTTCATCTGCTTCATTTCTGTGTGTAGAAAGCATTAGTCATTGTCCCCAGTTGGATGGATCAAGCCCCTTGAAATTTTGCCTTTAAAGAAATAGTCAATTTGCCTGCCTCCTGTTCTGATCCTCTGGGCCATGCACAGATGACTGCCTTGATATTGGACCTGTCCACTGCTAAGCTATCATGGCACACGATGCAGAGCCGGTTCTACTCAGGGACCTGAAGGGGTTACAGAAGCTGAGTACCCAAAGAGTTCCCATTTATCAGCCCTGTCATTCAATTATTTCCTATTTATTCAGGCCTATATGAAATCCTTGAATTTTTTATGAAAAATCCCATTAGCACAGAAGGATAGAAGTGTTATTAAGCTAATAAAACAGATTTCCAATGAAATTAACTGGGAAAGTGAGAGAAATTAACATAAGAAATATAAAACTAATTAATTCCTGGCTTGACACAGTTAAGGAGTGTTTAGATGAGGCACAGCAAAATGGGAGGTATCCGGGTTTTTTTTTTTTTTTAATAATAAACGAAGCCTACATACCAATATGCATTTTAAACAAACCTGACAGAATGAGGGCATTATGATTTAGAGACTTTGAGCATACTTGGAACGATAAATTTAGTAGACTTGAATAAATGGCCAGAAGATCTCCCAGTGAGTGTCATATGGAAGAGACAACAGGGGGCACCTGGCTTCTGGAACTATGAGTGAAACAACAACATAACTGGACCCAAGAAAGACCTGCAATCTTTCCTCCTAAGACTTTGCTCCCTGTCCATGTCCTGGGAGAAGGCTTCTGGATTTCAGTTGGCCAGAATGGGAGGTGAGAATGATTATATAACTGTTGTCCACCACTATTTTTGAGGCCTTCCGTAATTTTAAATAAGGAGAATAGATCAGAGAGCTCTGTGAGTTTGCACTGAAGCTGAGTGAAGTGTCTTGTCCTATGTTCATAGAAGCAACCGCCCTATATAAACACTAGTTTTAATGGGGGAACAAGAGGCGCCTGATATTTGAGTGCCAAGTACGGTGGCACAAAGAGGTGGCGGTCTTCCGTGTTGCTGAGAACATTGCTTAAGAGTTTGAAGCAATGTAGTGACTTTCCCACTGATCTGAAGGAAAAGGTGTGGCTTTGCAAACTGCCAGATAGCTCCTTAAGGCAGCTTTGGACTGCAACTCAGTCACTACCATAGAATAATCCAGAACTGAGAACCTCGCACTTCTAGATGTTAGCATCCTTCACTCCGTGGAGTACACAGAGCCCAACACAGCCGGCTGGAAATCAGATCTCTTATTTACACATAAAATCAGGTCATTTTGCCAAAGGTAAAAAAAGAAAATCACAAAATATATGGAAAATATTTGGCAAAGGAGGGCTAGGATGGTGTCGGCTCTGCACCCCCAGATACTGCAGGGGTGTCAAAGCAACAATTCTCCTCAGCGGAATGAACCCTTGCTGCCGACCACAAAATCAGACCTTTGCATCTCTACCAAGAACACGTATTCTTCTTCATTTCTCATGCTGGATTTCTTAACGTTCAGTGGAGTCACAGAAATGTTGGACCTGTGAATCACACATCCTCACAGAGTGAAGGCCCTCATTCTGCAGATAGCAAAATATCTATTAGACAAACTGACTTGCCTCAGGTTGTATGAGCAGCTAGTAGCAGCTCACGATAGCATACTCCATCAAGACATGCTAAGGCACTACCATGTAACACACTCAACCCTCCTCAAAATCACCTATGAAGGCTGCTTTCTTTTTTTTTTTTTTTTTTGAAGGCTGCTTTCTAATGGAAAATGAATTTGCAAGGTTCAACAGAAGTTCCTGCTGCAGGTTTTGTGGATGTTTCAATTTTTAAAATACTAGAACTACATGGGCCTGGCTGCAAGAAAATTAAAATCACCCAGGGGCACCTGGGTGGCTCAGTCAGTTAAGCGTTCAACTCTTGGTTTGGGCTCAGGTCATGATCCCAGAGTCGTGAGATTGAGCCCCACATGGGGCTCTGCACTGGCCGTGGAGGCTGCTTAAGATTCTCTCTCCCTCTCCCTCTGCCCCTCCCCACTCGTGCTCTCTCTCACTCTCAAATAAATACATAAATCTTTAAACAATTTAAAATTATGCAGAAAGATTCTCCCACCCCAAATTAAACCACTTAACTGTTTTAGTCTGCTGTTTCTAAGGTTAATATGTATATACCCAAATTGTGTGTATTTAAGATTGTACTTATTTGGTTAAAATTAGTTTAAAGCTATATAGTGTGTGTGTCAACTATACTTCAATAAAAAGAACACATATGGTATGGAAAAGGGGACTTCCATTTACAAATAAGATGCATGGCCAGAAACTTTGGGATTCTGAAAAGAAAAGTTAAGGTCAATTATATCCTTTTGTTGTTGTTGTTAAAGATTTTATTTATTTATTTGAAAGAGAGAGCATAAGCAGAGGGAGGGGGAGAAGCCAGCTCCCCACTGAGCAGGGAACCTGATGCAGGGGCTCGATCCCAGGACTCTGGGATCATGATCTGAGCTAAAGGCAGACACTTAACTAACTGAGCCCCCCCAGGCACCCCAACTATATTCTATTTGCAATGAGATAAGCTGGAGAGGTTGAGCTTACTGAAGCTCTTTTGTTTGTTTGCTTTTAAAGATTACATAATATATGTTTGTTTTAGAAAATAGAAAATGCAGATTATCAATGATGGAACAAGGAATAAAACCACCCCTAATCCAGCAGTCCAGAGATAATATTCTTTTGGATGACTCTATGTCTTTAGCTCTATGTATTTTTTAAAGATTTTATTTATTTGAGAGAGCGAGTGAGAGAGAGAGCATGAGGGGGGAGTAGAGGGAAAGAGAGATGCAGGCTCCCCGATGAGCAGGGAGCTGGACATGGCACTCAATCCCAGGACCCTGACATCACGACCTGAACCGAAGGCAGATGCCCAACCCACTGAGGCACCCATGCACCCCCCTAGCTCTATATTTTTGTAAACCCATATGTACATGTGCAGTAAGGTAGTAAAGTCAAACACTCAAAAAGCCAACAGTAAAGATTTTTTAAAGAAAATAACTGTATTCAATTAGGTAAATACCTTGATAAGCATTTGGGGATGCAAAAGATGAGGTCCCATGCATGCGACTGGAAGAAGGAAGTGAAATAAACTTACCAAACTCTTCTGGAAAGATAAAAAATTAAATAAAAAAGAAGAACAGGGATTCAATGAGAGGGCGAGAGTGAGAGAGCTAATTCAAAGTTGAGCAGCCTGTAGGAGGCTGGTGCCCATGAGGAGAAGTGGTGGCACAGTGTTTACCTAATGGTGGAGCCAGAAAGCCAGGAAGAAAGATGGCCGCCGGCCGCCCCTGCATTCACTCACTTGGTCGGGAACACAGCTACACATGCCTCGAAGCAGAATGTAAGCTCCACGCAAGTGAAGGAGCCTCCTCCTTCACCACAATAAACTCCGTGTCTATATAACAGGATTTGTGGAATGGTTAGGGAAGTGCTTGGGGAGAATAAAGGAGCAGGGGCTGAGTCTGGGCCAGAGGAGGTGAAGACCAAGAGTTAAAAAGAACCGAGAACTGAGGGGCTTACATGACAGAATCAATCTCTCCTCCTGTAGAGCAGGCAAAAAAAAAAAAAAAAAAAAGAACCAAGAACTCAGAATCAGAAGTAAGCATGGGAACATAAATTGTCAGGAGTCTACAAAAATATTGGAGGAGATACAGGACTTCCCATGGGACATGGGATGGGAGATCAAAAAATTTTCTTCACATGGCAAATGTTAGAATGACTTCCTCTGACATCAAGATTATTTTGTCTTTCTCTGTTTACATATGATTTTTAAAAATTTTTAATAGTCATGATGCTGTGCTGTAAATACTGGAAGATGCTTCTCACACTTAGAAATACATACAGGTTTGCATTCATCCAAATGGCCTCATATTTAACAGATAGAAATAATTTAGTTAACCATGTATTAGTTTCCAACTTTTCACTATGAAAAGCAATGCTGCACTAGACATTCTTCTTATATAAAGACATGCTAACACAAATCATAAATGTAACAATAGGAAAAGCATATACGATTGCTGGAAAACAGAAGGCAAGAAACTGGGGACATTCTGAAAGGTGTGGGTAGTATGGTTAGGACAAGGTCAAGGAAATACTCTCCTGTTCTTCTTCCACACATGAATGAAAACCCCAGTTAAGCAGTAAGTGGAAGGGATCCATGCACAGAAGCTCCTCAAACTCCCACATCCAGTGTGGAAGTGTAGGTAAAGTCCTGGACCTGGGGGCAGTGATGGGGAAGGAGACAGTGAAGTCCAACAACTGCCACACAGCTGAGACCACGGAGTGGCAGGCCAGCATGCTCCCTTGCCTGCTTTCTTTTTTTATTTTTTAAAAGATTTTATTTATTCATGGGAGACACAGAGAGAGAGAGAGAGGCAGAGACACAGGCCTCCCACCTTGCCTGCCTTTTTCTCTCAGCACTGATTAGGATGCTTGGAGAGGGGAGAGTGGGGTAACGGGCTCAGAAAGGATGATCAAGACAATTCAGGAAGGGGGTAAGACCTCTGGCTAACTTCATGCTACCATCACAAACAGAAAAACTGCTGAGCCTAGCACTGTCCATAGGAACCCCTCACTGTAGGAAAATAAAAGTATACAAATGGGAAACTCTGCTTTTCTTGCCAGAAATAAACTATTTGTACAGACACCCATCCCAACTAGTAGAACTTAGTAGAGCCCACTCTGGGACTATGTGAAAACAAAACAACTTCCCAGGGGCACCGCTCTGGCTCAGTCAGAAGAGCATGAGACTCTTGATCTCAAGTTGTGGGATGAGCCCCATGATGGGCATAGAGTCTACTTAAACACACACACACACACACACACACACACACACACACACACGGGGCACCTTGGTGGCTCAGTGGTTGAGTGTCTGCCTTCGGCTCAGGTCGTGATCCTGGAGTCCTGGGATTGAGTCCCACATCAGGCTCCCTCTGCCTACATCTCTGCCTCTCTGTGTCTCTCATGAATAGATAAATAAAATCTTTAAACACACACACACACACACACACACTGAATGGGAAGTCATCAGAGAGGTAAACAAACCATGAGAGACTCTTAACTTTAGGGGTGGGGAGATGGGGTAACTGGGTGATGGGCATTAAGGAGGGCATGTGATTTGATGAGTTGGGTTTTCTATGCAACTTATAAATTACTAAACTCTACTTCTGATACTAATGACATATGGATATGTTAGCTAACTGAATTTAAATAAAACACACACACACACACACAACTTCCCAGACATCTGAAGAGTTAGTAGTCCCAAAGAAAGGAATAAGAACAGGTTTTTCCCAATTAAAGAGACTTACTCCATAGAACTGGAGAAAACATTAAAACATTTCTATTTTGTATTCCCCAAGAGTTTTGAGAAAACATTTCATAGGTGAAGACAAAGCAATATAAAATCAGGCAAGATTGCATTCAGATGAGAAACACAAGTATAGAATGAAAAACACTACCATGGAGGCAGTGAACAGTAGGTTATTGCAGAAAAACCAAATCTGTAAAGTGGAAGAATTCAGAAAATTCTCCCAGAACTGAGAAAAAAAAAAAAGAGTTGGAGAGAAACATGATATGCAAAGATATAAAGGCCTGGGATTGTAACTACATAGGATTGGGATTCTTGGAAGATAAAAAGGAACAAATGAAGGAGAAGAAATAGGGAAATAATGGGAAAAAAGTCTCTCAGCTTAGGCTAATTAAGTTTTAGCTAGTTAAATCTTCTCCTTATTGGGGGAAAAATACAGGATGTTCATTCATGCTGCTGAAAGGAATACATAGTGTAGCCAGTCTTTTTCTTTTGACATTTGCCAAATAGCAAAGAGGAAATCAGCATTTTTCCCTTGGTCAAAGAGACAGGAAGCTGCAAGTATCAGCTGGCACTCCAAAGGACAATTATAGTGATGCCTTGGATGAGGTGTAAGAAGCAAGATAAAGAAAGATCTGAAAGTAGGAAGGAAGCCTGAATGGAAGCTTGCTGGTCTCCTGCCAAAGGTAAACATGTCTGAGGATTGCCGTTCACCTCCAGGCAGACCACTGGGATTGGAGGCTTCTCCACAGGAGTAAGCAGTCCCATGATGCTTTCTTGGTCAAACCAAACCAGCAAAACCGAATGACACCAGATGCGACAGTTTTTTTTTGCCATGTGTGCATAATGATGCACAGACGTGCGCACGTTCTCATGTACACGATGATCACGTGTGATAAGCCACACTCTCCTGTATCAGTGCCCAACTTAGTATATGACCCGCAAAGGCCTGTGGCCTATTTATTATGTGATAACGTCTCAATTCCAATTGAATTTAATTCAACACACATTACCGGTGTACTTACCCTAGGCCAACCACATGTTGGAGTTCTGTGAATCATATTCTTTTTCCACGTGCAAGCCAATGGCAGGCTGGTGTGAGGAAAACAGAACCTCATCCAGTGTCCGAGTGAAATGCAGTCATTCAGCTGTAATGTCGCAAGGGTAGCAGGATGGTTCTCGTTCCTGTGAAAGAGATTTCAGTAGTGACTCTTGATTCTCCTTTACGAAAATGAAAAAGCATTCTGAAATACTGTTTCCAAGGGTCATTTGCAGAAAACCATATATACACCTGAGATGTCCATCTGAGTTCTCTTCACTCCAAGGTCAAAGCAGACCTGAAACCCCTCTCTAGATCCCGCCAACGTCCAAGATTTCCCCACCAATGTGATGATTTTCAGGCTTCCCAAATCCCCATGGTACCCACATTTTCCCAGGCCCTGCTCTATTTGCCTAGCTGACAGGCTGTCTCACTCTCCTCAGGAGACCATCACTGCTCCCACAGTATAACACACGTGGGCAGCTGAGTCTTTTCCTTCAAAAAGAGAGAGAGAAAAAAGACCTTGTCACACAAAGCTTCCTGCAGCATCTCTCTTCCAAATGAAGGACAAGGAAAGCGGGAGTGAGGAGGCCGGCAGGTTGAGAGCGTTGCTCAGGAGTGGGAAAGAAGCGTTCCCCTTGCAAAGCCAGAGGGAGGGCTGGGTTTCCTCGATGTCCATGAAACACCTCTCAGTTTCAAAGGTAACTTTCACGTGGCTTTTAACACTTAGCATCATCCTCCTCTCATGTGGGTCTTTTCCCCAGGATAGCGACTGAGGCCCTGAATTTTGAAGTTTTACCAAGCCTTCTGGCTTTTCAGTAGACCTGGAGCCAATGAATGGCATACTTGTGGAGCCATGAAGGACCACCCCATTTTATCTCGATTTTTTAATTGTCTTGAAGGTCCATTTAAAATTACTCTTCTTGCCCTCCCTCTCCCCGATGTGGGGCCTCTGTCAAATATTCAGCTAAGCATTAGCTACGTGCTGATAGTGTTCAATAGGATTTAAAACCATTATGCCTGCTGTATGGAATATGGAAGCAGGAATACGGAATCTCCATAGCTACTGTTTCATTCTTTCCAAGCTCTGCTAGGTTAATGATCTTCAGGTGCAGCTGGGATGACACTTGAGTCCATATCTTGGGCACACCAGGTGTTTCACCAAGGAGCCCCACAACTCCTGCTCCCCATAACTACCACTCCTGCTGTCCTTGTTGCCTTCATCTGCCAATCACTGCCATGGCTCCTTCAAGGTCCACAGACGTACCTCACATCCTTCTTTGCAGAGTCCAGATGGCTTGGCCTCCACTTCAGTTTTCATTATATCATAGTTTCCTCATTTATTTGGGGCTCCATCATGAATCCACAACCACTGAAAACCTCAAAGGACTGCAGAGCTCTAACTGGACTACTTTGTCCAGAGGCTGGTGCTGCCCTTGAGCAACAACCAGCTACCTAGCGCTGTCCTCCAGCTCTCTCTACTCAGCTAAAAGCACCCCAGGGGGCTCGAAGCATTCTGCCCCAACCTCTGAGGGCCTGCTTGCTTGGACAACCTCACTGATGATCTCAAAGGCTGAACGTTTCACACATTCCATCAGCTCACAGCAATTCTCAGACCACATGTCATAGTCATATTTCAAAGATAGACAATTTACTCAGCCAATAATAGTCCCCCAAACTAATCTCAACTTTATTATTTTTTTTAAAGATTTTATTTATTTATTCGTGAGAGACACAGAGAGAGGCAGAGACACAGGCAGAGGGATAAGCAGGCTCCCCGCGGGATAGATTCCCAGGGCTCTTCCCAGGACCCCAGGATCACGCCCTGAGCCAAAGGCAGACGCTCAACCACTGAGCCACCCAGGTGCCCCTAATCTCAACTTTAAATAATGGTTTCTCCTACAGGTGGGAAATTATCTCAAACCTCGGCCCCTTGGTACACTCTTCACACCTTACTTCCACAAATGCAAACAGCTTATTAAATGCACTGAAACGGGGACGCTTGGGTGGCTCAGTGGTTGAGCATCTGCCTTTGGTTCAGGGCGTGATCCTGGGGTCCTGGGACCGAGTCCTACATCGGGCTCCCTGTGGGGAGCCTGCTTCTCCCTCTGCCTGTGTCTCTGCCTCTCTCTGTGTGTCTCTCATGAATAAATAATAAAAAAAATCTTTAAAAACGAAATCTTCCATGACTTACTTCCAGGGACTTGAAAATCCAGCCCAGTTCACACTAAAACTTCAATCTCACACTCAATATAAAGCTTCTCCCGACTCCTGCCTCATAGCTCTCTCCAAGGTCAGGCCTGACCACTGGCTTGGGTTCCTGCAGTTGAGGATAAGTGGCTCGTGTGGTTCTGCTTTCCCTCTATTGTTCTTCATTTTTCTTCCAGCATCAGAGTGCAAAGGTGGTTGAGAAAGGAGAGAAAGACTATTTAGCTGGTGGGAATTTGTTTTCTCTTAGTCATAAATGACCTGTGCAGCTGGTGACCAAATGCTAGCTCATTTGTGGGGACATGTAGGCTTTTCAGATGAATTTGTTTCCCTTTATCAGGTCTTGAGAAATATGCAACACAATAGGATTCTTAAAATTTTTTTTTGTCAGGAACGGCACTGTCCTCTGTGCACATATGCACACACACACACACACACACATTATTTCTTTTTCTCTGGAAAAACTTACATAATAGGATTCCTAATGGCAAGCCAATTAATTCATCTAATCAACTGAAGAAACAATGGGTGTCAACACTGAGGGAAAAACTGGCTATGCTGAACTTACATAGATATATTCTGAACTGTACATTTGGGGGCAACTTACAGGATTTCTAAGGGTACCTTTATTTTAAGCTTACTTACAAACCTTTCCTCAAATGGTAAAGTTTATCCATTTGTAAAATTTTTACCGTATCTCTGCGAGAGCACATGTGTACACGTTTCTAGAAAAGAGTGGAGATGGACAGGAGGAATGAGGAGGTTGTGCTTTAGGCATTATAACCTGAGCCGGAGAATACAAGTGGAGTTAAAGAGAATCAAGAACTAAGTGGCAGGCCTCACAAGTCAGTGCTAGCGGTTTCCCCAGTTGATTTATGTCACTCCAGCTATTGTTTTGCTAAAGTGGAACAACAGCAGTTAGTTCAGGCATTTATCTGTGTCACTCCGGTTGATTAGCAGTTGTAACTGCTCAACAGCACCTGCTTTTCCCTACACCTGTGAACTGAAGAAAGCCTTGATTAAGTCCTCTGAATAGTTTTTTGAAGTTTTTATTTGTTTACTTGAGAGAGAGAGAGAAGAGAGAGAGAGAAGGTGGGGAGGGGCAGAGGCAGAGGGAGAAGCAGGCTCCCGGATGTGGGGCTCCATCCCAGGACCCTGGGATCATGACCTGAGCCAAGGCAGACACTTCACTGGCTGTGGCACCCAGACACCCTAAGTCCTCTGAATATTTTAAAGAGAAAATAGGGGTATGAACACGACTTTTCCCCTTTTGTCTTGACATGGGAAGAATACCTAATCGAATCTTCTGACTGTATGCCATATAGACATGTAGGATGATCAGTGAAGCTCAATGACTGATCAGATTAGTTTACGAAGGTTAAGGCTGTGGTTGCAGAAATTCAGTCGCAAAACCAAGTATAGCCCCAAAGATTCACTTTCAGTTCTGCTGGCCAACAGTATGATGCCAAGATAAAGACTACAAACTCTGGAGCCTGACGACCTAGAATCCTGGAATCCCTTGGAATCCTGGCATTGCCTGTTCAACCTGTGTAACCTTGGAAGAGTTACTTCGCTTCTGGTCCTCAGTTCCATCTGTAAAATGGGGACAATCATCACACCTACATTTAGGTTTCTGCAAGGATTAGAGGAGTTAAAATACATATGGAAATGCTTAAAACAGTACCTAGCAAATAGTGCTGTTATCCAGGAGGGCGTTAGCTAACAGAGTGAAGTCCTGGGAACTAATGGCTTTGACGTAGCATCACTGCCAAAGTATTTTGCCACTGTCTGTCTCATGGTATACACTAGAATATTTGAGTAAGGGTCTAGATCACTTAATAGACGTGTGATTTTGGATAAAGCACATAATCATCAGTTCCATGTTTTGTACAACCGTGATAATAACAGTTCTTGCATTGCAGGGTGGTTATGATTTAATAAGATAATGAATATATGAACGTTTTACAAATCTTAGATATGATTGACATTAGCTGCCACTTTTGAGAATCCACAAAGAAATTGAGAGGATATGTTAGGATTGAAAAAATACACGGTGTAAGTTGTGATTTGAAGGACTGAAGTTTAAATAATGAAAAGGTGTAATAACGAGGATCATTAGACACTGAAATAGAATCTTCTCAAAATTGGTAAATTGATTTTCTTAGGGCTGACATAATTGTTAAAGGCCTCTTACAAGACAACAAGTTTGACAGCTTTAAGATTATATGAAAGCATTTTCTGTGATATGCCTAATTTCTTAGAACTAAAAGTTCAATCGCATGACCAGTGAAGTCAGTTTTTACCAAAAAGCTTTAGTAATTTCTGTACCCTACTTCTGGGTCCCTTTCTCTTTACCCTGGACCTTGAAAATTCATTTGGAAGGTATTTTTTAAAGCTTTGATACTGGGTATATGTTCTTTCCAATATAACGCAGAGCTGAGATTTGTAATTTCAATATTATGAGACTTTAGGGATTTTCAGCAAACATTTTATAAGGGCTCTATTCGACCACCTGATGTGATTATTCAGTTCAAATCCTGGGAGATCTTACCCAATAAATGCTGAATATTTTGAGTCTGTTGTGCAGCTAGGCAATTTTTGCATAGATTCTTTGGTTATAATGGGAAAGTAAAGAAACCCAACGCAGATGGCTTTCAATCATCCACGATAATAGAGGTAGTCAAGAGTGAATGAGGCGATGTTGGAATTTACCCACACCCCCCACTGACTGAGGGAAAAGAAAAAGCGATCCATGGTTAAAGGCATCTTATTACTGGTATTCCTCTAGATTGTTATGCCCCTACTCACCCATTATATTATTATTCTGTCCCTTGATCTTCTCAGGAATCCAAGCCCTTGGCTTCGTACTGTATCCCCCTAAAACCATCTTCAGATTTCCTCAATTTGCCAAACAAGAGCAAATACTTCCTTCACTCTGTAGAACTCATTCAGGCCTCTGCACTCTCAACTTGGCTACCTCTTTAAGCTTAATGCTCCAAAAGCTGCAGATAGGAGATGCTAGTGACACTTGCACCAGTGCTCCAGAAGGGAGAAAGGCTGGGCCAGGTAAAATATAATTTTGCACATTATGAGAAGCAACTTATGTCACCTTAGTTACTTATTTCTAAAAGTTAGCAAAATTTATTTTCACTGTGTCCAATATTTAGAGCTACTTGAATTTGTTGATTATTTGAAGGGAATACAGGTGCGGGGACACACACACACACATACCTTGACACATATACAGAAGTTCTATAAACAGCAAAATACTTAAAGAGTACCTAAGATATAACTTTGTACAGTTAGTTCACTGAGCACCAATTATTAAAAGAGCATGGATAACTAAGTAACTATATAACTATTATATATTTATTTACACATATGTAAGTAAAACTTCTGGGCAAGAGGATAAAGCCCTCAGCTCAACAAATACCTCCTATACCGTTATTTCCCATTAGTAATCCACCAGAATACTTAGTTGTCATCAGAAATCCAAACTGCTCATCTTTTCTGTTAGTCTCCGGATGGAGAGTAGGTGAAGTAGGTGTGTGTGTGTGTGTGTGTGTGTGTGTGTGTGTGTACTCAGAGTCTTACTTCAAGCATAACTTTTCTCCTTGAAATAAATTCAGAGCAGGCCATTAACTGTCCTTTTTACTATCCTCAATTAAAATGTTCTTTGGTTATACTGATCTAAGATAATGTGTACTTTTTATATATCCATAAAAAGATTTGTCAAGTCAAACCTACATGTCACTTGAAGAACTGATTTTCTGAATCTCCCTAGTATGTAAGTCACTTCTCGTCGAGTAACCACTATCCCAACTCTACAAAACTTCCCAGTCCATTACTGAACAATCATTTATTTGAAAAAAAAAATCAGCTAGTAAATTTTTCAAATATGGCACAGTTTTTTAATCAGCTCCTGAGGAAAGAGGCAAATTAATCAGGGATTTCTTAGTGAATATTGTAAGCTCTAGAAAATTCAGCTCCTTAGACTTGTTTATATTTGTTATAAAGATATCCATTTGGGGCAGCCCAGGTGGCTCATCAGTTTAGCGCCGCCTTCAGCCCAGGGTGTGATCCTGGAGTCCCACGTCGGGCTCCCTGCATGAAGACTGCTTCTCCCTCTGCCTGTGTCTCTGCCTGCCTCTCTCTCTCTCTCTCTTTCTCTCTTGAGTAAATAAATAAAATCTTAAAAAAAATATATCCATTTGGCTGGTCTCAGTGTAAGGAGTATGGATGATGTAATTTTAGCTCAATTCAAGTTAATTCAACTATCTGCTAAAATTAAAATACAGTAATGAGGGGCACCTGGGTGGCTCAGTCGGTGAAGCATCTGATTCTTGATTTTGGCTCAGGTCATGATCTCAGGGTCGTGAAATAGAGCCCAGCATCGGGATCAGGGATGGGTGTAGCGTCTACTTAGGATTGTCTCTCTCCCCCTGCTTGTGTTTTCTGTCTCTCAAATATATAAATAAAATATTTTTAAAAACCTAAAAAATAAAATACAGTAAGATACAGTAACCACTTGTAATGCATTTCTTTCAGCGTTTGCATTAGTTTTTTTCCAAGTTGTCAGACAAAATGTGAACATCTATTATTCAGCCTCAATTATTCTCAAGTCTAGAGTAACATTCAAGTGGCCCTTCCAGCCATTAAAAACACCCAGCTGCAGAATTACTTTCAAATCAGCACTATTGACTTTTGTATAAAAGCTTTGAAAATACAATGGATAAAAAAGCGAAATGGTGAAGTTTTGCTCTGGATCCTGAACTGCCTGCCCCCTGGGAATACCTCGTTTCAAAAGCTCTCCTACAAGAAGTCGTGAATCTTTGCACAAGGCCACCTGTTGTCTGCTTCCTGGTGAAGAATGCTAGTTACAAATTCTAAGGTTAATATGTGGGGATGAATAAGACATAAGCTGGTTTTATTTGTCCAACTTAGGCTGTTGCTATGAACTAAAGTGGTGATAAGAGGTTGCCTAAATGAGATGAATGACTGCAGAGGAGTCCGAGCTGTGCAAATGAAAATACTACCTCAGATGAAAACAGTACCTCTGATGGAAAGAGGAAAGTTGCCTAGTATGTCCAGGAAAAGTTTATTTGGTAGATTACTTTTTTCCTTTTAGTTATAAAAACTTATTTTGAAGACACTTATGCCAATAGTTCCTAAGATGTGCCCAGAAGCTGTCATTGACAACTTCACGAGGAGAGGAGCCCTGGAGACTGGGGACAAACTCTTCCTTAGGTCCCAAAATAGCTTTCTACCTTTTCTACACAGTGATATTTTTAAAAAATATTTTTAAAAATATTTTAGAGAGAGAAAGAGAGGAAGCACAGAGAAAAAGAGAGGAAGCACGTGCAGGGGGTTGGGAGGGGGAGAGGAAAGGGAGCCTGATGTGGGGCTTGATCCCAGGACCCCAGCATCATGACCTGAGCTGAAGGCAGACACAATCAATTAAGCCACCCAGGTGCCCCACACAGTGATGCTCTGTAGAATATTTTAATGAAGTCCATTACTCAGAACATGGAAACCATCTTGCTGAATAACTTCCCTTGCTCGGACCCATGATTTTAATTTACGCAAAGTTCTCTTAGTTGTGAATCATTTGTTCTCATTATGGGCTGCGTGTAATTAGTGAGCATAATTAGGATGCCCGCTCTACAAAGAAGCTATTGCTTTTCTGCAAAGATGAGACTCGAATTCAGACTCAAGTTATTGCTTTTGGCATTGTGCATCATCTGTCTGAAAAGCCTCTTCTTTTTTCCTTAAATTCTGGGAAGGCATTTCTAAATGACTGGACTGCCTCAAAAGAAATTTTAGATAGAAAATATCACCTGGGTTTCCTGTACCAATAAAACTACCAGACAGTTGAAGATGTGTGCCTTGAATAACCTGCTATTTAATCCTAATGCTGACAAGTTTGCCCACGTACAAGCCTTGCTGATAATCTACTTGATAAGCTTTTAATTTGTCACGACCTTAGTTTACTAAAACTCAAAGTCCTTTGTTCTTTTTAAAAGACTTTATTTATTCATGAGAGACACAGAGAGAGAAAAGAGGCAGACAGAAAGGCAAAGGGAGAAGGTGGCTCCCCTCAGGGAGCCCGATGTGGGACTGGATCCCTGACATCCAGGATCACGTCCTGAGATGAAAGCAGAGCTTAACCACTGAGCCATCCAGGCGTCCCAGTCCTTTATTCTTAATTTTGAAAGTTTCCATAAACCAACACACTGGAGGGCATTTGGTACTAGAAATTATATTAATCCCTGGATCCAAATGTGCTCCTTATTCATTTAAGGATGAAGTAACTTAAAGTGGACATTATCTGGTTCCTGTGCATTGGGTTGGGCAAGTCCTATGGGAACATTGCTCACAGGGTTGACTCTAAGGTAGATGGATTCATCTGTAGGAATTTTTTGCCCCATCAATTTGCGAAGATATAGTTTTGGTAAGGAACCAGAATCGCTGTTAGGAGAAGTCAAGGTAAAAGACAAGAAAATGCTGCAAAGTATAAACCTGAAAAGAAGACAGAAGCAGGAGACCAGATTAAGGAACATAGTGGAAAAGGTTAGAAGGACTGTAAAGTGTGGGTAATTGGTACAGTTCAGATGTTATGCGGACTTTATGAAGAAGGAAGCCACATGGCCTCTTGCAAAATCATGGCTCAAAGGTACTACTAATGTTGTGGCTTTGGTTTATGTCGGTGACTCTTCTATGCATTGGCTTTCACATCTTCAAGATCCGGATACCGATGCCTACCATACAGTGTTGTAAGGAGTCAACGTGTCAAAATCATCACCACAGTGTAGGTACATAAGGGACACTCAGTAAACAGCCACTATTAGGTCTTTGTTTGTGTTTGAAGCACTTTGTATGAAGGGAGTCCTAGACGTAAAGAGGCAGGAACAAAGCCATGTGAAAGCGGAGTATAGTCCTTAAGAAAGTGAAATAAGGTTTACCAAGAATAACCACTAACATTTATTTGGTGCTTCCCTAAACCAAGTGCTGTGCTAATAAAGCACCGTGTGCGTTACCTCATGGAATCCTCACAACCACTAGTAAGATTGGTGGCTAGCTGACCCCACTTTACAATAAAGAGATCCACCCTCAGAGAGGTTACAACTGTCCATGGCCCAAATCAAGTGGAAGGATTTGGAACTCAATTCCAAGTATGTAGGATCCCAGAACCTATGCTCATTTTATCACAGGACACTGCCTCTCTATGATCTGCGTGCCTAAAACCAAAGGTTTGTCTTGTCTTAGAGGTTTCAGGCATGCCATTTACTTGGTCTTGAATACTCAGCTCTTTCCATGTCCACTATTCACTGAAATGTCACCATTGCTTGGCTCTACCAACTGCCCAAATTGGGTCTCCGGAGCTAGTTATTTCATCACACACCTTTCTTGCTTTTACATTACTCTTTAACAACTAACTGATAGCCAGATCTCTAACTGCATATCATTTAATTATGTGTCCCCAAGATACTGCCAAGTCCATAAGAGCAGGGGATGTACCGGTTTCCTTAACCACATTTTGCCCAGCACCCAGCACAGTGGCTGGCACACAACGAAAGCAAGTTTCCAGAAGTCAGGAAATAGTGTCCATTATTTGTTGCGTGATTAGTGATGGCTAATGTTAATGGACACTCACAGAAGACCTAGGGGAATTTCCTGGGGGAGGGAAGTCATATGGATAATAATAGCGTTTATGTATCATCCATGTCAGATTGCCAGGAACATGCAATGGACCTTGTGTATGTTATTTAATTTCAAACTCTACACAAACCCAATAATATTATTATATTCCCCACTTTACAGATACAGCAAGTGAGGCAAGTGCAATTAAGTGTCCATATTACACAAACTAGTAAGTGACCTCCCCACTTGCAAACAACAGAAGAAACTGTAAAGTGCAGAGTCAAATACCAAGATCAGACTGGGGCTTGTATGAAGAAATCTAGAAATCTTTCCTGATGGATACATATCAATTTCTGGATAGGATGATTCAATATTATACAGATGCTTTTTCTAGTTAATTTCTAATTATGATAATTGTATTAAAATCTGAATGTTACTTTAAAAATTCCTTTTTAACAAAGTGACATTATAGTTCAGGAGAAAGGTAAAAAAAAAGGAAGTGAAATGAGGGCATATTTGCCATACCAGATATCAACTGGGTGCTAGAAAGCTAAACTAATTCAAATATTGTGGTAGTGGCTTAAGGATAGACCAAAAGAACAGTCGAGCAAGACAGATGAAATGTGGCTGGTTAAGTTGAATATATTGGGGGACAGAGAGTCACATTTTCACTGTATCCCTACACACCCAAATGAATTTCAAATGGGCTAAAGAAGGAAATGTTAACACATGGAATCATTAAAAAAGAAGTAGGAGGCAATATTGATTACTATTTTAAAGATTTGACAGCAGAGGCTTACTAAGCCTGAACATATTTTATAAAAAAGTCATTATACTTGACTAAATAAAAATTTAAATCTTCCATAAATAAAGAAGCATTGCACTGAGAAGCTAATATTTTTGGGAGAAAAAAAACAGAACAAGCCTTATGTATGGGAAAACAATATACAAATGGGAGAGATTATTAATTTGCCCTGGTGGGAAGACACAATTTTCTTTTAATTAAAATAATTTAAAGACTATGAACAAGAATGATGAATAACAGACCAGGAAAATGGCTTTACAATATGCTTAGATAGAGGGGTAAAGATAAAGACCTATTAATGATCAAGTGCTGAATTTCTAACACCCTGCTTCAGGAAACGATTCTGACGTGGGAATTTCATGTAGTAAGTATATTGGGACCAAACCCCGTAGTGTGTGAAGACAGTGTAAACAGAGGGAGGGGTCCCACTGCTTCCCCCTCCTCCCCAGAGAGCTTGAAACTGGAATAGCTCTTTGGAGGTGACCATCTTTAGGGCAGGAAGCCAAGCCTTTACCCCTCCATTGACGAGTCAATGGAAGAGGGTTAGCCTTCTGGAGGAGGTTTGACCTTGGCAAGGGATTCAGCTCAGAGACCTCAGACCTCAACATCCTTCCTATCTCAGGGACAGAGTGCCCCAGTCCTGAAAGGGGGATGTGGGTAGCACAACCATGGCATCTGCTACGTATCTCAGTGGGAAAATGGGTGAATGCTAGGAGTAAGACTAATACCCCTATGAAAAAAATAAGTGGCAATTTCACCATTACCAAGAGGCATATAAATGAAGGTAGCAAGAGACCTTTATTTATTTATTTATTTGACCACCAAATCAGCAATTATTTTCAATTAATATATTCCAAGCCAGAGAATATACTGACCTGGACAGAGCAATACTCTTTAAAGTAGGTATAGTCCTGAGAGTCCACTGTCATCAGCACAATTCTGAACTACCAATAAAGAAAACAAACATCCACACAAAAAATAAGGTAGGTATAAATTGGCACAATTAGAAAGCAGCTTTGATATATATGCTGTAAGAGGCCTGCTCACAAATTATAACACATTTTAGTGGCAAAACGAAAGGAAAACATAGGTGAGGCTGTGGCATTTTCCTGCTAAAAATCCATGGACAGTCTGCCAGGGCATCTGGAATAATGCCCAATCTCCTTATCATGATCCATGAGGCCCCAGATGCTCGAGTCCCAGCAGTCTCCTGTTTTTCAGATTTCCAAGTTGCAAGTGTGGCCCCACCTCAGACTCTTGGCACTGACTTGAATTCATCCTTTGGTTGCTTGAAACATTCTGCATCCCCAGCAGAGCAAGGCTGGCTTCTTCCTGTCACTCAGCTGTTCATTCACACAGGGCCTTCCCCAAGAGGCCAGCCTTGACCACACAATCTAAGGTGGGGCTCCCATCCCCAGTCCTGCCTACTTTCCAGGACAGCACTGTTTCATTTCTTCACGCTGCTTATTATAAGACAGACAAACTTGTCTTGATCTATTTACTTGTTCAAGTCCTACATTTCCCACTCCAACCTATCCCCAGAGTATGAGCTCTGGGAGCACAGGCTTTTGCCAAACTTGTTCACTGCAGTGTCCCCAGCATCCAGCCAAGTGCCCCCCACACGGCGGCCATTCAGTAAATGCCTGGTGAATGAACAAGGGAGAAATAACCCACAGCGGCAAGATATACTAGGACTGCCCAGAAGTCACCTTCACAGAAAGTGAGACATCAAAATCTTGACTTACAGAATGATATAAAAGCACTTGAGAAATGTAAGTGAAAACACAATTAGCATTTGAAAATAGGTAAATTCTTAAGACCCCAAAACTCAGAAAATAATGAACTCATCATAAATATAATGTAAGAAAACAAAAGGACAGAAGGAGAGAAATGATTTTGTAACAAGAATTAAGTTCCATGGGTGCCTGGGTGGCTCAGTTGGTCAAGCATCAACTTTTGATTTCGGCTCAGGTCAAGATCAGGGTCCTGGGATAGAGTCCCACACTGGGCTCCATGCTCAGCAGGCAGTCTGCTGGAGATTCTCACTCTCCTTCTGGCCGTCCCCCTGCACTCTCTCTCTGGAATAAATAAATCTTTTAAAGAAAGAATATCCAGATTATTCTAGGATGCCTTATAAATTAGTAGATACAGAACTATTAACTTTCCCAAGGAGTTATGACAAAACAACACCATGTTTCAATGAGTGGTGAGAATAATGAATAATAATGGTAGTTAATATTCACTGGGCGCTTACTAGGTGTCAGGTTCTATTTTAGGTATTTTACGTGTATAAAATCATCTAATAATCACAATAATCTTATGAGGTATTATTGTTAGTCCCCTTTCATAGTTTAAGGAGACAGAGGAAGGCAAGGAGAAGACCATCGTTGGCAGTAATATTTAAGGGGCATTCTAGGGGCGCCTAGGTGGCTCAGTCGGTTAAGCATCTGACTTCAGTTCAGGTCATGGTCCCAGGGTCCTGGGATCAAGCCCCACGTGGCGGGGGCGGGGGGGGGGGTGTTCCCTTCTCAGCGGGGAGTCTGATTCTCCTTCTGCACCCCCCACCCTGCTCGTGCGCTCTCTCTCAAATAAGTATATAAATCTTTTTTTTTTTCACAGCACATTCTAGCTTGACCTGGTGTGCTACAGTTAAAAACAAAACAAAACAAAACAGAATGTGTTGCTTCTATAATGAAAAACTCAAATCCTAAATAGCGAAGTATTGCCAACTGCCACCATTGTAACTCCACATTGTTTTGGATGTTGTTTAATGAAATTACAAAAGAAAATTAAGTAATTAGAATAGTATTAGAAAGGAAAAAATTCTGTTTGCTTACAATATGGCCATATAACTAGAAGACAGCAGAGCAGGAAAAAAGCCTAACTAGAATTTATATGAGAATTTGATATGGTTGTTTTACACTAAATAAACGCACTTAACAACTCTTCTTTGTATCATTGAGAGCCATTTATTAATATAGGATGTAGAGTTAATCTTATCCAATAACACACAATAAAAATTATAAACACATAAGGAAAAAATTTTCCAGAAAGGATCTATGTGCGAAATTTACAAAATTTAATGTAGAATGTAAAACAAAATATGAAAATATGGAGATTATATACTAGTTTCCTGGACAGAAAGAATGAATGTAAAAATCTCAGTCCTGGGGCACCTGGGTTCAGGTGGTTAAGCATCTGCCTTTGGCTCAGGTCATGATCAAGCCTTCCACCAGACTTCCGGCTCAGCAGGGAGTCTGCTTCTCCCTCTTCCTCTGCCCTTTCCCACTGCTCCTTCTCTCTCTTAAATAAATGAATAAAATCTTAAAAAAAAAACCGTCGGTTCTCACAAAATTAATAAATAAGTGAGATTATGCATCAGAATTCCAATGGATTATGGGCTGGATATACTCTGCTGCTCTAAATGCACCTTCCACCCTTCTCCATCCTGACCTGTGCTCCAAGGTGGCTGCCCTGGATGGAGTGCATCAACCCTGTCTCTTACTCTCTGGTACCTGGTTGGGTTTGGCTAATAGGAAGTGCTGGCAGGAGTTCTGGAGGTAGGTGAAGAGGAAGATCACAACTTCTTCCAAGCCAGGTGACATGGGTAAGTTATAGCTTCTACAGAAGGCTACAACTTCTGTTGGTAACTCTCTCCAATGTAGATATTCTCTCAGGATCTGGTAACTTCTACCGTCCCTTCACCCTTCAGACCCAGAGGTGGTAATGGCTGCTTGCCATAGCTAGCCCCATAGTACACCACCATCCCCTTCCAAGACCCGTCCTCTCATTCACACATATACCTTCATTAAACTCTAACTATCTAGGTGAATGTGTCACTTGTTTCCTGCCAGGGCCCTGATTGATACAGATTTACTTTCAAACCTTGATGTAATTTTTTTAATTAATGTTTGCTGAAAAGAATGATTTTCCAAGAATAGCTAAAACCTTTCTGAAAAAGAATGGCAAAGAGAGATTTGCATAACCAGATAAAGAAAACTTACATTAAAACTAAAATACTGCCATAGAAATAAAAAATAGGTGACTACAAGAGAATTGAAAGTTGAACAAAAGGATCAGGAATATACAGGAACAAGTTTTTAAAACAGTGAGGAAAAGAAGATTTATTAATTATCTGGAAATAGTTATAATGAGGTAGACAACTAATGTGGAATCTTTGAACAAGTAAAACATAAATTCCATACAGATTAAGAATCTAAGTATAAAAAGTAAAATAAACTATCAGTGAAATTTGCAATAATATTTGTGTGAATATGGAGTGGGGTAAACTGTCCTGAGCAAGGCAAAACAAAAACCCACCAATACATTAAAAACTTTATTATATAGAAATTAAAATTAGTTTATGTATATATGACACCAGAAAGACAAATGACGAGAAAAATATTTGTGGCACATGTGACACATAAAACATAATAACCACAGTATAGAATGTGCTTCCACAAATTGTTGTAAAACGACAATAGAAAAAAAAGTCAACGAAAATTACCAATAGGGATTAGGATAATAGCCAAATAGCTAATAAATAAATGAAATGCTGCTCAAGCTTAATGATAATTAGGTAAATGCAAATTAAGGTAAAATGAGACATCATTTTTTGACACAAGTGGCTGCCTAAAATTACAGAAGATTGATAACAGCCAGTTCCTAGAGAGAATGCTGAGGAAATGACACTCATTTATTAATGATGGAGTATGAATCATTACATATAACTTGAAAAGTAATACAGAAAACTATTAAAAATTTAAAACAGTGGCCCAGCAGTCTCTCATTAGAGAATATATCCAAGAGAAAGAAAATTAACATGTCAAGGTCTATGAATAAGAATCTCTACTGCAGCGTTATCTGTTTTGGCAAAACCTGGAAACTGCTAAATTGACTCATCACTGAGAGAACTGAGTAAATTGCAGTTTGTCAACATTATGTAATATTTCACAACTATTTAAATAAAGACTTAGCTACAGCTCTACTGACCTACAACAGGATTGCTCGACCTTGGCACTACTGAAATTTTGGGTGAGAGAGAATTCTTTGTTGAGATGGGGGGGTGACTGTCCTATACTGGTAAACAGCATCCTTGACATCTATGAACAAAATGCCAGCAGCATCAGTTAGGTAAATATTACCATCTATTACCCTGGGGTTGGGGTGGGATGAGCAAGTTCTCCCTCTGTTGAAAACCATGGACTTAGAAGAGGTGTCTTAAAATATTGTGGCAATATTGTTTGTTATGAAACAAACAAGTTGCAGAGTAATTAATGCATTTAGGATTAAAAATTTTGTACAAGTTGGGGCACCTGGGTGGCTCAATAGGTAAAGCATCGGACTTTTGATTTTGGCTCAGGTCATGATCTCAGGGTTGTGGGATCAAGCCCCTTATGTGTGGAGTGGGGGGGGGGGGGGTCCTGCACTCAGCAGGGAGTCTGCTTGAGATTCTCTCTCTGCCCCTCCACCCTACATACTCTCTAAAACAATAAATCCATCTTTAAAAAAATTTTGTAAAAGCCAATGATAATAATGAATATCTCACATATGCATGTACAGGTTTGTGTTTGAGCTGAAGGAAAGAAACAAGTACAATATGCACCAAGATGCTGGCATTTCACCATCTCATGAGGGTGGAAATAGAAAGGGTAAGAAGAAAAATTAGCAACTCCTTCATGTTTTATCTGCCTTATTCCACCAGTTACAATATGAAAGTATTACAGTTGTGAATACACGCAATTTAAGAAAGAAAAGTAATTTTGTAATTTAAGAAAGAAAAGCCCAGGCCACTCATGTGTTATGCCAACTATAAGAAACCACTTAAGGTTTCAAGGCTTCAAATTATTACATTTGTAAAAATAGATAATAAAATCACTCAAGTAATTGCTAAGAGACTTTTATAAGAATAATACCATTTAATCCTCATGAGAACACTAGTACTACATTAGACTCACAAGTTTCTCATAAGGTTCAATTGAAAAAAAATGGAGGGACGCCTGGGTGGCTCAGGGGTTGAGTGTCTGCCTAGGCTCAGGGCGTGATCCCAGGATCCAGGATTGAGTCCCATATCAGGCTCCCTGCAAGGAGCTTAATTCGCCCTCTTCCTATGTCTCTATCTCTGTCTCTCATGAATAAATAAATAAAATCTTTAAGAAAAAAGAAAGAAAACATGGAAAAATATTTTTGGTGAAAGTCAACATAGATGCAAATGATATAATTTCTGTAACAGATTATATTCAACAAAGCATATTTATTAGAAAAAGGTGGTTTCCTATTTAGAATCGATGCACCTAACTACCAAAGATGTGAATAATGTGTATAATCTGGATACTAGACAACTTCAATCTTCACTGTTGGATTGCATTCTTAAGAGTTACTTACCATTAACATGTATTTCGTACATTCTGTGTGGCAGGCACTATTCTATTAACTCTCATAATCCCCAGTATGAGTTTGATCCTCATTTTATAGAGAAACAAACTGAGGCATGAAGAGTTAAGCAAAAGCAAATTGCAAGATTACACACAGCTAGGGAGAGGCAACATTGGGATAGCACTCCAATCTAGGTAATCAGGCTACCCTCTCTCTGTTAAAAAAAGATTTGCTTGTAAGCTTATATTTCGCATGGTTACCCATCCTCTACTCTGTCCCTCTACCTAGACTCATGGGCTTCACCGGGGTCCTCGCCTGTGTCCTCTTAAGCTACAAAAAACTGACTGGAGATGCCACTGTCTTCTTTCCAAGTCAATTCCAGATGCTGTTGCTCTCGTCCACAGAACTGCTTCCCAACTAAGCACTGTTCTTCTATCAACATTCTCCTACCTTTTAAATGCCTTTCTAACATTTTTGTCTTGATAAAAGGAAGCCTGCTGGTGACGGCTTTCCTACCTGTCTTCCTGTTTTCTGTCTTTCTTTCCGGTTACCATTTTGCTTCTAAATTAGGATGATACCTCTTAAAATTTCAAACACAAAACTATGTAAAATACTAACCACTCTTCCAGTCTCTCAAAAGATAATGGCAACAAATGCTGTACTTTACAAACCTCTCACTAGACCAAGAGGGCTCTGGCTGCATTTCAGCTTGTTAGATCTCTCCAGGAAGTCCCAAGTTGTGTTAGCAAGTTAGCTAAGACTACTCCAAAGATGTGATTATCTGTCAGGGCTCTACAGAAATGGAAGTGGGATAGATTGATATATAGATAAAATAGGTACAGACAGAAGAGATATAGTCTATCTGAGAGTTTCATTTTAAGGAATTGGCTTATTAGCTTGTGGGGCTGGCATGTCTGCAATCTGAGGCCAGTCAGGAGGCTCAGGCAGCTGATGATGCAATCCTGAAGTAGAATTTTTCTCTGGAAACTTTCGGTTTTTGCTTTTAAGGCTTTCAACTGTTTAGATGAGGTCCACACACAATAGTGAGGATGATCTACTCTATTTAAGGATATGTGATTATAGATGTAAAGCACATCTACTGGGGTATGATGGTAAAAACAAGGGTCAGTAAACCATGTCATCAAGATGAGAGCAGGCAGTTAGGAAGGAGGAGACTTGGACAACACATACCACTTACTGATGACATTCAGCCTGTGGCTTGGTTTTAACATTACAATGGATCCATGACACAGATGACATGACCATCATTCTAGAATCAACTGAAAAACAATGAGAACCAGTAAGATAGTTCAGTTTGGTGTGTTAGGCAGAAATAAAATATACTGATATCAATACCTTTCCTATAAAACAGCAGTAAGAAATTAGTGCGGTGGAAAAATAATTTGCAAATAAAGACAATTTGTAAAATATCTAGAAACAAACTTAACAATACTTTCAGAGCTATGTAAAAAACATTGATGGATTTGCATAACTCTAAAAAATTGGATTGGCTCGGCTACTTACCGATTTCTATCCTGCATTTTTAATTCATTATAACTTTATAATGCAGTTTATTATGATACTTTACATAGCCCTCATTTCTCTCCTATTTTGTATTTTTAAACATCCTCAGCCATTTAGTCTTACCAATGAACTTTAATATCACTTTGACAAATTTCCAGAGACATAATGGAATGTTAAATTGAAATTGCTGCAATAATGTAGATGTATTTGAGAAAAGGTAACATCAATATGACATTGAGTTCTGCTATCCAGAACCACTTGTATATACCTTTTAAATATTAGGGCTGTGGCACAGAAGAGACGTGAGAGGATTATGAACTTCTTCAGTTTATACCTTTATAATCTTTCACAAACTGAAAATGTAACTTTCACTATTAAATAATTCAGGCATCTTTGTGATTAAAACAAGAACGTCTCCAATCTCATTTTCTATTCTGTAGAGAGGAGAAAATGAGTTCCTAGTACTAGTACTAATAATATTGACAATTATTAACATTTACTGATCACTTATTTTCTCAGGCAGTTATGTTAACTGAATTTACATGGATTATCTCAATCTTTATAAAAATTTATGCCAGAAACTCCATTTTCACCTCTATCTTATGATTTCAGGGTTCAATAAAGCAAAACATGGAATACTTTTTAAAATGAAAAATCAATATGGAAATATTAGAAAATATTATTTAAACACTTGATTCCATCTCTAGTGAAACACATTTGTAGATATTTGCTTTCTTCCTTAGAATATATATTGTTACCTGCCACTGATATAACTACTCTGAATAAACTTTCCTTCTAGCTGAAATAAAGCTCTACTGTTTTTTAAAAGATTTTACTTTATTTATTTAGAGAGAGTGAGTGAGTGGGGGGGGGCAGAAGGTCAGGGAGAGAATCTTTTTTTTTAAAGATTTTATTTATTTATTCATGAAGGAGGGAGAGACATAGGCAGAGGGAGAAACAGGCTCCCCACAGGGAGCTGGATGCAGGACTTGATCCCAAACCTGGGATCACGCCCTGCGCCAAAGGCAGACACAATGGATTGAACCACCCAGGTGCCCCTGAATAATGTATTCCAAAAAACATCTAGTGAAAAATGATGAAAGCTCATGTCTTTTTTTTAAGATTTTATTTATTTATTCATGAGAATTTATCATGAGACAGAGAGAGAGGGGCAAAGACACAGGCAGAGGCAGAAGCAGGCTCCAAGCAGGGAGTCCGAGGTGGGACTCGATCCTGGGACTCCAGGATTAGGCCCTGGCCCAAAGGCAGGTGCCAAACTGCTGAGCCACCCAAACATCCCTGAAAGCTCATATCTTAAGTGGGCAGCCAAAACAATATAATAGCTTGTCTTAGCAACAATATTCCAAAAAGAAAATTAGTAGAAATCATTTAGATAACACATAAACTTGGTGAGTCACTGTTATACACTTTAATATAACATTGTATATCAACTATACTCAAAAATGTATTTCTTTATTTATTTATGATTTTATTTATTTAGTCATGAGAGATACACAGAGAGAGGCAGAGATACAGGCAGAGGGAGAAGCAGGCTCCATGCGGGGAGCCTGATGTGGGATTCAATCCCCGGACTCCAGGATCATGCCCTGGGCCAAAGGTAGTCGCTAAACTGCTGAGCCAACCCAGGGGTCTCCTATACTCAAAATTTTTTTTAAAAAAGGAAACAAAATCCATTCACGTAACATTGGTGTGTCAACTATACTAAAAAAAAAAAAGAAAGAAATGCATTCATGTAAAACTGTGTGTTAATTATATTTGAGTTGAAAAAAAATGAGGTGTAGAGGCAGTCAGTAGAGCATATGACATTTCATCTTGGGGTCGTGAGTTTGAGCCCTACATTGGGGGTAGAGTTTATGCTTAAAAAAAAAAAAAAGGAAAAGGTCACTTCACATGAGTAGAAAATTTTTAAATGAAAATAACTAGGAAACAAGTTAGCAAGGATTGGTCAGGATTCCTTAAAAAAGAAATTCAAAATTATTATTAATATAAAAACCATCAGCTATATATACTTATGATTCTAAGGGAACCAATATTGTAAAGCTAATTATATTAAATGTTCCAAAGTGATTTTACTGTTTTTAAATAAAAAATGACATTAATTTCATTTGAATAACCAAAAAAGATAAAATAATTAAAGGAAGCTCTTCGAAACTTGGAGGATTTTGTCTTCAAATTTTGTTCTAAAGCTATAATAAATAAAACAACTATGGCAGCAAGAATTGATAAGAGAAAAATGTAATTGAATCAACAGCTCAAATGCTATAGGGAAACATTATAGTTGTAGGGAATAATGTTAAAACCTCATTTACCGTATACATGCAAATCCTTCCCACATAGCTAAAGAATTTTAAAATCTAAAACTTTAACCTGTAAGAATGTCTATGTTTTGTGAGCAAAGGATAGTATGATGTAGAATGCTTTCAAGAATACATCAAATATAATTCCATTTTAATACTAAATACCATATAGTATATAGTGAAAGGATGTAACTCAGTTCCTCTACATGAATAAATTGCTGAGAATTTTTAAACAAAAAGCTTCAGGAACCACAGGGGAAAAAAACTACAGGCTGGTATCTCTGAAGATCATAGATGCCAAAAATCCTCAAAATATTAGTAAACTGAATTCAACATCAGAAAGATTATACACAACAGTTTAGGATTTATACATGGGATGCAAGATTGGTGCAGCATATGCAAATCAATTAATGTGATACACCACACAACAGAATGAGAGCTAAATATCACAAGATCATCTCAAAAGATTCAGAAAATGCCTTTGGCAAAGTTCAACATCCACTCATATCAAGAACTATAAACAAACTAAGTATAAAAGGAAATTTCGGGCAGCCCCGGTGGCGCAGCAGTTTAGTGCCGCCTGCAGCCTGGGGCGTGATCCTGGAGACCCTGGATCGAGTCCCACGTCAGGCTCTCTCTGCATGGAACCTGCTTCTCCCTTTGCCTGTGTCTTTGCCTCTCATTCTCTCTCTGTGTCTCTATGAATAAATAAATAAAATCTTAAAAAAAAAAGAAATTTCCTCAGCATGATAAAGGCAATTTAAGAAGCCCATAGCTAACATCATAATCGATGGGGAAAAAGTGAAAAGTTTCCTCTAAAATCCAGTATGAGACATAGATGCCCACTCTTGCCACTTACACCCAACATAGTACTGGAAGTACTAGCAAGAAAAATGAGACAAGAAAAAGAAATGAAAGGTATCCATACTGGAAAGAAAGACAAAGTTATTCCCAAATGTCATGATTCTATATGTAGAAAACCCTAAAGTCTACACACACACAAACACAATACACAAATTCAGTAAAGTTGCAAGATGCAAAATCAACATACAAGTATCAGCTGCATTTCTTTACATCAACAAGGATCTATCAGAACAAGAAATCAAGAAAGCAATCCCATTTACAATAGCACCAAAAAGAAGAAACACTTAGGAGTAATTTTAACCAGAAAAGTGAAAGATCAGTACACTGAAAACTGTAAGTCACTGATGAAAGAAATTGAAGAAGACACAAATGAATGGAAAGATACATTAGGTTCACGCATTAAAGAATATTGTTAAAATGACTATACTACTTACAAGTGGTCTACAGCTTATTGCAATCCTTATCAAAATTCCAATGGCATTTTTCACAGATAGAGGGGAAAAAATCCTACAATTGGTATGAAACCACAAAAGACTCCAAAGAGCCAAAGCATTCTTGAGCAAGAAAAGTAAAGCTTGAGGCATCACATTTCCTGATTTCAAATTATATCACAAATCTATAGTAATCAAAACTGAATAGTGCAGCAGAAAAAAAGACAAAGACCAATGAACAGAATGCAGAACCCAGTATTCAGCTAAAGCATACAAAGGCACCAAGAACACACAATAAGGAAATCTCAGTCTCTTTAATTACTGGTTTGGAAAACTGAGTATCTGCTAATAAAAAATGAAATTGGATACTTACCTTACACCATACACAAAGATCAACTCAAAATGGATCAAAGCCTAACTCTAAGACCCGAAATTTGGAAGGACCATAAAAACTAAAAGAAAATAGGAAAAAGCTTTTTTTTTTTGAAAAAGCTTTTTGACATTTTCCTTGACCATGATTTTTAAATTTTTTTATTTATTTATGATAAGTCACACACACACACAGAGAGAGAGAGAGAGAGAGAGGCAGACACATAGGCAGAGGGAGAAGCAGGCTCCAGGCACCGGGAGCCCGACGTGGGATTCGATCCCGTGTCTCCAGGATCGCGCCCTGAGCCAAAGGCAGGCGCTAAACCGCTGCGCCACCCAGGGATCCCCTTGACCATGATTTTTAGAGCATGACATTAAAAGCTCAGGCAATAAAAGCAAAATTAAGTAAGTAGGACTATGTTAAACTAAAAAGCATCTGTACACAGATGAAATAACAAAATGGAAAGGCAATCTGCAGACTCAGGGAAAATATTTACAAACCATAGGTCTAAGTGGTTAATATCCAAAAATATAAGGAACTCCTATAAATCAATAGCAAAACCCCAAATAATCAGTTTTTTAAAATTGGCAAAAGACCTGGACATTTCTCCAAAGAAACAAAGAGCTATACAAGTACATGAAAAGATGCTCAACATCACCAATCTTTAGAGAAATGCAAATCAAAACTATAATTAGATAGGATCTCACAGCCTGTGAGGATAACCATTATGAGAAAGATAAAACATGGGCATGGCAAGGATGTGGTGAAAAGGGAACACTATAGTACAATGTTGGTTGGAATATAAATTGGTACAGGCATTATGGAAAACAATGGAGTTTCCTCAAAAAACGAAAACCAGAGCCATAAGATCCAGTAATTTTCACTTTGAAGTATATATCCAAAGGAAATGAAATCAATACCTTGAAGAGATATCTCCAATCCCATTTTCACTGCAGCATTATTTACAATAGCAAAGATATGGAAACAAATGTCCAGAGATGGATGAAAGGGTAAAGAAATTACAGTATACATAGACAAATGGTATAAAATACACCTTAAAAAAGCAGATCCTAGGGCAACCTGGGTGGCTCAGCGGTTTAGTGTTGCCTTCAGCCCAGGGTGTGACCCTGGAGACACGCATCAGGTTTCCTGCATGGAGCCTGCTTCTCCCTCTGCCTATGTCTCTGCCTCTCTCTCTATGTCACTCATGAGTAAATAAAATATTTTTTTAAAAAGGAGATCCTATTTTTTGTAACAATATGAATGAACCTGGAGAACACAGTGCTTGGTGAAATAATCCAGACATTAAGAAAAAAAAATCTTCACAATCTCACTTATATATGGAATCTAAAAATGTCATATACATGGAAACAGAATAGAATGGTAATAAGCAGGGGTGGGAAAGTGAAGAAAATGGGGGAAATGTTGGTCAAAAAATACAAAGTTGTGTTTATATTGGGAAAACAAGTCTAGTGATCTTCTGCACAGCATGGTGACTATAGTTAATAGTACCATACCGAATACTGGAAATTTGCTGAGAGATTTTAGGTGCTCTCACCCCAAAACAATAGAAAGGTAACTATGGGAAGACATGGGTATGTTATTAGCTTGAGTGTAGTAATTATTTCACTATGCACATCAAGTTATCATGTTGCATACCTTAAATATATACAATTTTATTTCAAAAATAAAATAAAAGCTTTTGGAGGAGAGGAGGATATTTGTCATGGTACAAAGTATTATGTTAATCAAACAATGAAAATTTAAACCACATCTGAACAAGTATTCAAGAAACATAATTACTGACATGAATTAGTCAAAATATTGTGTAAAATGTACAAGTTATTTAGTTACATCCCATATTGTACTACTATGATGTTAACTAAAAGATTAATATTAAAGCATAAACCATGAAGTTGTGGATATTGATATGTGTATTTATCTACACTGAAAAAGGACAGGTGAAATGTAACTATTTGCACTGGGCAAAAGACAGTAGAAATGTAAACAGGAAGATTCCATGTGTTTTTGTTTAAAAATGAAAATCACCATCTCCATCATATGTGTTCATGTATCTATACATGCTTCACTGTGTACAGAAAACGGTACATCAGGCATTTGTTAGAAATTAAAATAAGAATAAAGAATGGAAAATATATACTTTTTTTTATAAACTTTTAAAATTTACCTTTGCAGGATTTCCCAATTTAGCATGACAAAATACTGCTTTGATATTTTAAGATCTTAATGAGGACCATGAAATTAACACTCGGAGTGGCTTACATTGTGTTTTTCTTGAAGAAATCCCTGAACATTCTCAATTCTGAAGTTCCCACGCATATCATAAATGATCAGGCATGATATGAGCAATAACATACAGAATAATAATAAAAAATGCTGAGTGTTTAGTAATTTATCAGGCATTTTGCTAAATAATTTCCTGTGATTTCTTTTTTTTTTTTCCTGTGATTTATTTCATCGGGCTTCACTCCATTCCTACCAAACAGATACTTATTCCTTCTGCCTCAAAATATTTCCCTTGAGGATCAATCAAAGCAATGTAATAAAACAATTCTTTGTACACTTTAAGGCTCAAAAGACACCGTATTACTATGAATTGATGTCCAAGAAATCATGATCAGAGAGAAAATATTTGCATCCTACTTTGAATGTAGAAGCCTACATCCAGAATTTTTTAAGATTTTATTTATTTATTCATGAGAGACACAGAGAGAGAGAGAGGGGCAGAGACACAGGTAGAGGGGGAAGCAGGCTCCACACAGGGAGCCCAATGTGGGACTTGATCCCGGGACCCCAGGATCATGACCTGGGCTGAAGGCAGGCACTCAACCGCTGAGCCACACAGGCGTTCCCCTACATCCAGAATTCTGATTCTATGAGCAATTCTGCCCAATAAGTAAGTTTACCATTCTCCTCCTCCAATCAAATAAAACCCCACTATTTTTATATCCAAAGGTTAATACTGAATTTGAGTTTCATCCATTTCTGGTGAAGCTTATCCCTTTATATTTTCTCCTAGACGGCCCAAATCCCACATGACAGGCAAATAGGATATCCAGGTGAGGCAAGGTAGGAACAGAAACGAAAGAAGGCCAACTGTTCCACCTGATTAGTTCTCATTGGCAGTGCATGCTACTAATCAATCAGAATGCTGATGTGTTTTTACCTTTCATTTTAATGGTGCATCAAACATAGTTAAGATGATTAAAGCACATGTATTAACATAGTTAAGGAGGTGTGTATTCAGAAAAAGTACACACAAGTGAGGTTTCCTGCTATACCAGTGATAATCCATTGGAAGACAGCAAGAATAAACATAACGTATCTATAAACAAATGACCTGGAGTTATTCTACATGAAGTACTCTACAAAACTGTTTGTAAATGTTCTCAAAGGATTGAATATTGAAACCACAAATAACCTATCCTATCAGTAAGTGACTACTTTTATGAGCATCATCCCATTTAACCCAACAAAAAAACCCTTGGCTGCTCCAGGATGTTCTTCTATCTGCCTCCAGATTTGTTCTTGGGGTCAAATAAGCCAATTCTGTTTCCAAATTATGTTTGGCAAGTCAAGCTTTCAGAGCAATATAGGCATTTATATCGAAAAATTCAATTTCATGTTAAAGGATACACATTGACTCATAGTGTTAACTTCCTGTTTGAAAACTAATGGTCAATGTTAGGATGTAAGACCTTTAAGTATATTCCTTTTAGCCAAGATTAAACTCCAACTTGTATATTGTAATTTTTTCACAACAACTGATTCAATGATTGTGACTTTTATGTTGCTTCCAGGGCCAACTGTGGAGGAACTGGTCACAAAATCACTGCAGATCTGTTTTCTTTACAGACCAAGCCGAAAAATAGATTTTGAAATCCTGTTTCCACCACTATAATGGTTGAGGTAGGAGTCTGCTACTCAAAATGTGGTCCCAGGATTAGCATCACAGGAATTCCCTGAGAACTTGTTAAAATTGAGTCTTGGGCTCAACAGAAGATGTACTTAATTAGAATCTGCATTTTTACCAACATCACCAGGCAATTCATATTCAAATTAAAGTCTGAGAATCACTGGTGTATATCCTATAGACTCTTCTCTTATAAACTTAAGAAATATGAGGAAAATACAACAAAAATCTTTTTTAAAAGATTTTACTTATTTGTTTATTTTAGAGAGCGACTGAGAGCAAGAATGGAGGAGGAGGGGCAGAGAGAGAGAGAATCTCAAACAGACTCCTTGCTCAACATGGGACTTGATGCCACGAACCCAAAATCATGACCCGAGCTGAAATCAAGAGTCAGACACTCAACCAACTGATCCACCCAGGCACCCAAACAAAAATTTTTTTGAATGTAGAGAAGAGCTCCTCATAGAGTAGGGGTCCAAATCCACAAAGGGAAAATAACCAGAAGGGTAAATGAAGATGTGAATGGTGGCAAGGCCCATGCCACACGCAGTGACCTTAAAGCCTTGGGTTTTTCTAATAGCGAGCAGGAGAGGGGTTCGGCTGTGTACCTTGGCAAGGTAGGAAATTAGAATGTAACTCTTTTAATAAAGGCATCCAATAAGTATAAAGATTTATTCCTAATAGCACTCTTAGAAACTAGAAGAAAACTCACTGAATAACATACCTGCAAAATAAGCCCTACAACAAACATGTTTTGATGGTGAGATATTCCTTCTTGATATTAATAAGAAAAATTATGAAGAGCTATTCCACATCATTATTAATCAGAGACCTGCAAATCAAGACCAAGACCACCAGGGGTACCTTCTACCTCCATCTTAGTGGCAAAAATTTAAAGGACTGACGACACCTAGTGTTGGGCTGAATGTTAATTCACAACATCTCATCACTGCTGCTGGGAGTTAATTTGGGAAATTATTTAGCATTGCCACTTAAAGTCGAACATTTACTTAACCCATAGGCCACCAAATTCCCTCCTACGGAAGGAATTCATTAGAACAGGCAACATTTACAAGGCTGTTCACAGCAGCACTTCTTACAATAGCAAAAACCTGGATGTTCATCACCTGGCGCTTAAGTGAAAAAACTGGTAAATAGACAACACCGAATGTTCCAGAGTGGTCAAGTGTAATAAACTACAGAAGCACACAAAAATAAGGATAAAACTTCTAACAAAGTGAAAAAAGTAAAGCACCAAGTAAGATTACATATAGCCAGAGCCAAGGAAGCAGGTGCTGAAGAGTAATCAGGGTGAGAATAACCCCTACTGGGGAGAGGCAGGGGTAAGAGTTGCTAGTGTGGCTAGAGTTAGAGTCTCTGATTTTCAGCAACAGACTTGTGTTACTGACATTATTAAAAATGAATAAATAAAAGGAGGACAGACATGGATGAATATTGAGAGCATGTCATGGATGAAGAATTATGACAAATTTAATTCCTTGCACCAAAGGTGCATTTAACACTATTTTTTTTTACTTAAAATGATAAAGACTATTAGCACTTAATGAATTTTTATTTAAAGGGCAATCAGTGTGTTAACTGCTATTATGGGGGTTAGGTCGTTTAATCCTCACAATAAATGTCTCACATGCATGACATTAATTCTCAGGTGTTTTCACCAGGCACACAAAATGGCAACTATGTGAGGCAATGGACATGTTAATTTGCTAGAAAGTGGTATTCACCTCACAATGTGTTATGTATACAAAAAAACAAAACGATGGACTCCTTAAATATACACAGTGCTATTTGCAAAACAATCTCTATAAAGCTGGAAGAAAGGGAAAAAAAGATCAGTCCAATTAGGAAACTTGAGAATACAGAATATATTCTTTAGAAAACTGCCCAAAAGTATAAATTTTAAAATATCGATATAGCCCTTATATTACAGAAATAGAAAGCAGAAAAAAAAATGCAGAAGACAAAATGCAAACTGCTAATTACCTATTTAGAAAACTTCAGAATTGGGATCCCTGGGTGGCGCAGCGGTTTAGCGCCTGCCTTCGGCCCAGGGCGCGATCCTGGAGACCCGGGATCAAATCCCACGTCGGGCTCCCGGTGCAGGGAGCCTGCTTCTCCCTCTGCCTATGTCTCTGCCTCTCTCTCTCTCTCTGTGTGTGTGACTATCATAAATAAATAAAATTAAAAAAAAAAACTTCAGAATCTACAATTGATATGAAACTTTATTATATAATATAAAGGACTTAAATAGACACATAGGTATGCTCCCAAATATGAAGTTGATATTTTCGAGATACTAAATTTTTTCAATCTCATTTGTATTTTTGAAGTAATCAGATTAAAATCCCCATGGGAAGTTTTTGGTAACTTGACAAACGTCTGTTAAAACTTCATCTGTAACTATTAGTGAGAGGGCCTCCAGGGTGGCTCAGTGAGTTAAGCGGCAGACGGTTGATTTCAGCTCAGCTCATGATCAGGGTTGTTGGGATGGAGCCCAGTGTCAGCTCACATTCAGCACAGACTCTGCACTCAACCTGCCTCATACACACACATTAGCGCTCTCTTTAAAATAAATAAATATTTACCTCTTTGGTTAGATTTATTCCTAGGTATCTTGTGCTTTTGGGTGCAATTGTAAATGGGATTGACTCCTTAAATTTCTCTTTCTTCAGTCTCATTGTTAGTGTATACAAAAGTATCTATACCCTAAAAACTACAGAACACTTCTGAAAAAAATTGAGGAAGACATAAAGAAATGGAAAAATATTCCATGCTCGTGGATTGGAAGAATTAATATTGTGAAAATGTCTATGCCACCCAAGAGCAATTTACACATTCAATGCAATCCCTATCAAAATGCCATGGACTTGGGCAGCCCCAGTGGCCCAGCGGTTTAGCGCTGCCTTCAGCCCAGGGTGTGATCCTGGGGGCCTGGGATCGAGTCCCATGTCGGGCTCCCTGCATGGAGCCTACTTCTCCCCCTGCCTGTCTCTGCCTCTCTATGTCTCTCATGAATAATAAAATCTTTAAAGAATACATATAATAAATATTTAAGTATTCATTTATCTATATATGATATATATGTTAGCAAGAATTAACAACATAAGCAAAATACTGAAGGCCACCATATTATTTTCCTAGGGCTACCAAAGTAACCACAAACTCGCATGGCTTTAAATAACAGAAATTTATTCTTTCACGGTTCTGGATGGCATGAACCCCAAACAAAGGTGTTGGCAGGGCCGGGCTCCCTCTGAAGGCTCTATAGGAAAGGATCACTCCTTGCCTCTACCCGATTCTGGTGGCCCAGGAATTCCTTGTCTTCTGGGAGTAGGACTCCAATTTCTGCCTCTATCTCCCCTCTACTTCGGTGTCAAAAAATCTCCCTCTTTTGTAAGCACACCAGTCAAATTGGATAAGGATCCACCTTAATCCATTATAACCTCATCTTAACCAATTACATCTACAATGACTGAATTTCCAAACAAGGCCACATTCTGAGATGGGGTAGAAGGGATTTTATTTATTTATTTGACAGAGAGAGAGTGTGTGTGTATGTGTGTGTGCAGGCTGGCAGGCACACAAGCAGGGGGAGGGGCAGAGGGAGAGGGAGAAGCAGGCTCCCCACTGAGCAGGGAGCCACAATGAGGGACTCCATCTCAGGACCCTGGGATCATGGCCTGAAGAGAAGGCAGACTAACCAACTGAGCTACCCAAGTGCTCCTCAACACCTCTTTTGTAAGGACAAATTAAATTTATAACAGCTGGTCAGGGTAAAAGTAACGAAAAGGCAGTATCAAGTTAGAAAAATGCCAACAATGTGGTATTGACTTTAAAAACTAAAACAATTAAGGAAATAAAATGACCTTCTTAAAAAATCCTTATGTACATTGGGTCTTTTTGGGGAAAAAAAATTTTTAGGGAAATCTTATCACCTAATGAATCCCATTTGGGTTTGACTTGAATTTAAAACCTAAAGCAATAAAAGTATTTGATGACCTAGAGGGATTCCTATGAAAATACATCCAAATAGAAAACCAATTTCCAGGGAAATGTGTAGGATAATATTACTACAGTTTTTAGAAAATGATCCTGTTCTTGTAAAATGAATAAAAAATGAGGAAATAGGGCAGCCCAGGTGGCTCAGCGGTTTAGCACTTGCCTTCAGCCCAGGGTGTGATCCTAGGAACCTGGGATCAAGTCCCACATCGGGCTCCCTGCATGGAGCCTCCTTCTCCCTCTGCCTGTGTCTCTGCCTCTGTGTGTGTGTGTGTGTCTTTCTCATGAATAAATAAAATCTTTTTAAAAATGAGGCAATATAGTGTCTGTTATTGTCTCTTCTTGTGCATAGAGGGAGATGGAGCACAAGTTTAATATAGATAATGGAAAAGGTACGGAATGTATTAGTTTTTGGTGTACATTATAACATTTGTCAATTTATATCCCTAAGTTGTTTCTGTAGGTAAACTGACAAAGGACAACTTTTAATATTAAGAACAGTCATAATTTTAAAAATGAAAAGACAGCCACTCTATTGGCTCTGTGTGTTTAAGCACAACATTTATCCTCTCTGAGCACACACTTCTCGTGTGGAGGAAAGAATGAAATAACTGCTTTTAATAACGATGATAGCTGCAATGTTAAGAATGATTTACAAAATCATTAACATTCACTGGAGGCCTGCTCCCAGGTCAGGAAGTGTGGAAATGGCTTTGTATATACTATCTCTTAACAGACCTATGGGTCATATATCATGGTTAATCCTGTAACATAGGATTGATGTTCAGGTTTTTATAAAGATTATTTAATTGAGGGAGAAAGAGAGTAGGAGCATGGAGAGGAGCAGTGGGAGACGGAGAATCTCAAGCAAGCTCCCCAATGAGCACAGAGCCTGGTGCGGGTCTTGCTCGATTTCATGACCCTGAGATCGTGACCTGAGCCAAACACAAGAGTTGGATGGCTACCCAAGCGCCCCTTGATATTCAGGGTTTTTTTTTTAATTCATGAGAGAGACACAAAGAGAGGCAGAGATATATGCAAAGGGAGAAGCAGGCTCTCCATGTGGAGCCCAATGTGAGACTTGATCCCAGAACCTGGGATCACAATCTGCGCAAAAGGCAGATGCTCAACCACTGAGCCACCCAGGTACCCCTGATATTCAGTTTTAATCATGATTTAACATATGGGAAAATACTTCTATAAAGTTAAAAAGCTACTCAGAAGCATAAAAGATGTTATCTTGACAACCGATCCCATGTGTATAACAGTATCTAAAAATTAACACATAATTTTCTTATTTAGTATCTACATGCTCACTAATCAGTAGGTCAATACCCTGTGTAACCTTTCTCACTAGCTAAGTTTGCTTCTACTGTTAGAGTATTCATTATTTTTTTTCACTCAGCAATTATTTAATTAGCATCTACTATGTGCCAGCAGTAATTCATGGCACATAGTTCTTATCTGTGAAAAAAATAGAAGAGAATACCTCTCTATTGGACTTTCAGGTGTATGTTGTATAGGGGGAGGATACAATAAAGAAGAAAACCAAATAAACGATAAAATTAGGTTAGAACATATTACATATGCAAAAAAGACTAAAGAGTCAATTAGAATAAAAATTACAAGATTAGAGTGAGGTTGATGGGCAGGTTGCTCTTCAAAGGAACCATCAGAAAGGATGTATTTGATGAACTTGAAGAGAATGAAGAAACTATCAACAACACAAAATTAATTCCTACAACTTTGCTCTGTATATTAGCTATTTAGGAGGAAAATACCAGGTTTGACTTTATTTGAAAAAATAAACTAATGAATGGGTTAGAGGGCTGTATTCTAGTCCCACTCCACCATATTTCTGATGGAGTTTCATTCCATAGAGGTCACCACAAATATGCCTTTGAACAGACCAAATGATCTGAATTCTGCTGCTTATATATTTCAGGCTTAATGAAGTGTGTTTATTCTGCTAAGCTTTTGACTTATTCTTTGCCATTCCCAATTTGCTTTTAATTCCACATTTATAAATACAGATAATTAAGAATGATACTTCCTATTGCTTTATCCAGAAATCCAGTACCCTAACCTAAGTCACAGTAGTCAAGATCTACACAGCAACACAAGATAAATGAAGATAAATTTAGATCTGTGTATATATAAATAAAAATGATAATTAAAAAAGGATGATGTATGTATTCATTTTGATGTATTTATTTTAAAAAAATTTAAATAGGGGCACCTGGGTGGCTTGGTGGTTGAACACCTGCCTTTGGCTCAGGTTGTAATTCCAGGGTCCTAGGATTGAGGCGCATCAGGCTCCCCACAGGAATCCTCTGCCTAAGTTTCTGCCTTTCCTGTGTATCTCTCATGAATAAATAAAAATCCTTTAAATTTTAAAAAATAAGCTCTGCATCTAATGTGGGGCTTCAACTCATGACTCCGAGATCCAGAGTCACATGCTCTACTGACTAGGCCAGCAGGGCACCCTTGTATGTGTTTTAAAGGCATGTAACATATTTTATATGTGTATATATATATATATTATCTTTTCTCAATACACATGGGGATCTGAAGAAATCTATGGTCTATCTATTCCAAAAATATATTTACGATCATACACATAATTTTTAAAGGGTCCACATCCACTAACAGAGACTCTAACACTTGTGAATGATGTGGAAAATTTGCACACCTAGACAATAGGAAATGATGCTTAATTTTCATTTTCCTACAGACACATGAATATTTTTTATGTCCCTAAATCACATGTGAAAATAAACCCTCCAAAACTCTAAACGGTGTCAAACATATTAGTAAATTAACCACTAAGAAATAAAGAATAACTGCTGTCACAATATACCAACATTTTATAAAGGTAATCAAATTCAGAATGAATTCACAATAGCAAGAAGTCACTCACCACTACACTTGTGAAGACTTATTGAGGCTCTATTAAAAAAAAAAAAACAACTTCTATAAGGGATTTAAAATTACAGCTTTGTAGGACAACCCCCAGACAGACAGGCACAAAAGGGAGACAAACTGTTATCAAGTATTTTCTCAAAAATACTTTCATGTAATAGCAAGTAAACTAAAAAGCCAAATGTTATTAGAAATTCAAAAAGCAAAGTTAAATTTTAGCTATAAGTCTTCCATAGGTGAGATTACACAAAGAAACCTTCAAAAAAGAAGGGTAATGAAGGATACATGTGATTGTAGATATTTAATGGTTCATTAATTAAAAGTGTAGTATTGGAACATTAATTTGAAAAGATAACACTACAGCAAAATTGATTACTTAATGGTGCTGAGCCAATCCGGCATCTCTGAAGTGTGAGGCAGATTGGGGAAATGAATGAACACTTCACTACATACAATGCAAATGTATACAAACAAAATATATACAGTATGTCCAATTGCTTTGTATAATAAGTATACCTCAAAGTAGGATAAAATTTTTTAAAAAAGTAGGAGAAAATAAGTAAAACGAGTAATCTTTCTTTGGTTGCATTTAAATTGACCAAATTGGAAAAAAAAAAAAAAAACTTTAAATGCATTAGCATCAGCCATTCACTTGTTTTGCAACTTTATACAAGTCATCAATCTTCTCTAAGACTCAAACTTCCCATTCTAAGAAAAAAGGAGAATGACTATCAGCAAAAATCAAATTAACAATGGGAGCAATCATAATGAAGATAGGAACATTCATGCGGAATGGTAAACTCCAGTGTTGGGAGTGTGAATATACCCTTATGGGAAGAACTTTTTATGTTCACGAACATTGGAGGCCATAGATATTATTCTTTCTATGCTGTAGGACTGCAATGAAGATTACATGAGGCAAGATCTGGGAAATAATAACGTATGTGAACTAAAAAGGGACTTAGAAACTTTAGTCATTATATTCTTAGTATATTTCAAATCTGCACTCTGAAAATAACCTATAGCAGGTCCATTTAGAATCTACATGCCTAGCTACCAGGATGGAAGCACTGTAATTCTTATTCTTTCTTTTTTCCTTCCTTCATTCAGCAAAGATTTATTAACTGCCTACTATGTGTGAGGCACTGTTGTTGATGTGTGGGATAAATCACTGGACAAAACGGAGATTTGCACAATTGTGAAGGTTTCATTCTGCTGGGAGGAGAAAGACAAGGAAGGAAGGTGGCCAATTCATCTCTGTTTGCCTGGGAAAAGTCCCACACCCCGGGAATCTCCCCAAGGCCAGGCATACTGGGACAGTTGTGCACTCGAGAGAAGGCAGTGAGCAAATGATAAACTATGCTAAAATGTGACAAGTGGCATGAAATAAAGACAATGTGGGGCAGGGTAAGGGGCGTGGGAGAGCCCAGGACAGGGACCAGGATGGCGAATTAAGCAAGAGGTTAATGCAGGACTGTTAGAGGTGGTGACATTTGAGAAAAGATTTGCAGTTTAAGGAGTAAACCCAACCGATACTGACACCAAGGATGAGAACTCAGGCAGAAGGAACAGACAGTGCAAAGACCTGAGGTTGACTTTGCTGGGAGCATCTGAGGAGTCCATAGCAGCTAGAGGTCTAAAGAACTCTCATGAGTTTGGTTTTAGACATCCTACTACAAATCTGGAGCAGGTGGAAAAAGTCTATCCCCACAGTTCAAGTGAAAGTAGGGATTCCATAGCAGAGTTCCAGCAGAGTGTGAAGAGCCATAATGCAATTCAGGGCGATTATCCGCCTTGCTTTTAATGGCTGCCTGTTGAGACAATGCGAAGGCAAACTCAGGAGTATGTGATTTTTGAAAGTTAGGGGCACATAGGTGGCTCAGTCACTTAAGTGTCCAGACTCTTGATCTCAGCTCAGGTCTTGCTCTCAGGGTCATGAGTCCAAGCTGAGCCATGGGTTCCATGCTGGGCATGGAGCCTACTTTGAAAAGGTTGAGGTGCCTGAGTGGCTCAGTGGGTTGAATGTCCAACTCCTGGTTTTGGCTGGGGTGGTGATCTTGGGGTTCTGAGACCAAGCTCCACCCCCAGTCCCAGAGAGGTTGGGCTCAGTGCTCAGTGGGGAGTTTGCCTGAGATTCTTCCCCTCTCCCTCTCCCCTTCAGCCCACTCACCAGCTCTAAAATAAATAAAATCTTATTAAAAATTTATAAGTTTTTAAAAAGTTAAATGAGGACAACTGGCTGGCTCAGTCGGTAGAGTGGGCAAGTTGTGGTCTCAGGGAAGTGGGAAGAGGGAGAGATCCTTAACAAAATGCTATTGAGGGGGTGTTTTTAAAGAGAGAAGACATGAGGGAACAAATTATCTCATTTGGATGTGAAAAACAACTATGGATTAATAGTTGTTCATTTAAGTATAAATATGCTGTTAAATCTTATGAATGAGGCACTTAATATGGGTTAAAAATTGGATATGGAGAACTTTCAGGAAGACACTGATTTTTCATTTTCCATTGTATATCATTCCCCCATATTATGCATGAGGTTGAAAAATGTTATGTTATTATCAAATAGAAAACAAATTACACTTAAAACATGAAAACATATTCAGGATACTTTCTTGTTATGGGATGCATAATGAGTGATCTCACAGGTAACGACTTTCTAGCTTTCCTATCTTCTTAAGATTTTATTTATTTATTCATGAGAGACAGAGAGAGAGAGAGAGAGAGAGAGAAAGAGAGGCAGAGACACAGGCAGAGGGAGAAGCAGGCTCCATGCAGGAAGCCTGAAGTGGGACTTGATCCAGGGACTCCAGGATCACACCCTGGGCTGAAGGCAGGTGCTAAACCGCTGAGCCACCCCGGGATCCCCTAGCTTTCCCATCTTGAAGAACAGTTTCTCCTTCTCTGACCTCTAACAATTGTGATTCACAGCAACTTAATGCTTACTTAAGTGGCAGCTGGAATACATACAGCATGTGGATCACCATATTAATCCATTACAAGATATCTGAGCTGTGGACACTTAATTCCATACCGCGAATCTGTCATGAGAATTCAACAAATGGGTGTACACAGAAATACTTCCAGAAACTCAAGAGCCACAGAGAAAGGAAAGGCTGTATTTCCACAATACTCTTTCAGACAATGTTCCTTTACTAATTAAAAGCCATATGCCTACCTACCAGCATGTAAGTACTTTGACAGTAATATCATATATATTTACATTAACACTCACCATTAAACTATCAATCTGTTACATGATATATACGCTGTGCTTATATTTTAGTAGTTTAATAAAAATGGAAGATGACATAAAAAATCCTGGCGTTTATATATATGTATGTATGTGTTTATATATATATACACAAATATTTAGAAAGGTGCTCAAAATAATAAATATAAACTTAATAGCTTCCATATACTACAAAGATAATCCACTAGAACATAAAATGGCAAAACACCTCACAGACCAAATAAAATAAAAAAAAAATTACCAAGCAATAAAATTATCAAAAATACTTTAGGGCCCATATGATGTAAATGAAAACTTTATACCAAATATACATTGCGATATTCATGTATGGAAAGATCTGATGCTGCCAAAAATGCTCATTCTCTTGAAAACGTTTTACAATTTTAGCTCAAGAATATAGGGGGAGGAAAAAAGTCAGTTTAACTCTCTTGGTATTACACCAAGTGTTATTCCAGGTTAAGACCAAATACAAATTGGTGAGATTAACCAAGCTGACCTCAAAACTTAAATAAAATGTAAAAATTTCTATGCCATCATCAAGTGATAAAGTCACTTTGTCATAGTGGAAGAGAGAATTTAAAAAGATGGATCAAGAATCAAACATATCAGAAAAATTCAGTTGGGAAAATTTTATATAGGAGGATATAACAAAATTAAATATTAGTTTACCTTATAGGAACAAAATTTGACCTAGAAGAATATAAATGGGTAATGTCTTTGAGCAGAGAGACTATTTACTGAAGAGTATGTATACTGTAATTGTGTTTCTCTGAGGTGAGCAAAAATGCAAACAAATTCACTGTATGACTGGGCAGCCCAGGTGGCTCAGTGGTTTAGCGCCGCCTTCAGCCCAGGGCATGATCCTAGAGACTCAGGATCGAGTCCCGCGTCGGGCTCCCTGCATGGAGCTTGCTTCTCCCTCTGCCTGTGTCTCTGCCTCTCTCTCTCTCTCTCTCTCTCTCTCATGAATAAAAAAAATCACTGTAGGTCTACATAAGAGTACACTATATGAAATGCAGGGTTAATAACAGGTATGGGTTAGCTTGAACAAATACAAGGATGTGGACACTGCTCACGATGGATAACTGGTGAGTGAGGCTGGGGTGTGAACAAAGGACAATGGTGACTGAAAATAATCACTTCTGTGTATCTATTTTCATATCAATAATTGTATTTTCCTTTAAAAAATTTAAACAAGATATATTCAAAAATGTGAAACATACTTGCATTTTTGGAGGACATTAACAAATGGTATTTAATCAAACCAATGTCAAGTACACCTCTGAGATAGGAATGAACACCTATTAACAGTAATAACAATAGCAGCAGAACACAATTATACATTGTTTCTAGAAGGTCAAACACTCTGCTCTGTTTATTTGCCTGTGTTTTTCAATTTTGTATTCACAAAAGTGATAAAAAATAGTTACCACAGATGTCGCCACATCAGAGAGGTCATGCACAGATGAGGCAGCTGATAGAATAAATACTTATAACGAAAAATAACAGACAAATAAATTCAAAGGACTGTTAAGAGAATAGCTTAAATTATAAAAACGTGCACTACTGGGTAACATGTTTGGCTCCTCCTTGGAACCCAAATGTTCACTGAGCAGAAACTGGACATTAGGTTTCACCCTAATAAAGAACATATCTTCACATATGGCTGAAAATTTTTCTAACACAATAAAACCTTTTTAAAAAGTTCATACTTCGACTATAAGCACAACAGTGAAAGATCTGACCCAATGTACACACCAACATGTTTATCTACGTGCCAGATGTCAGACACAGTATTGAAGACATTGCTGTTTGACTTCTGTAATATGACAAAAAAAAAAAAAAACAGCACTTCTAAGATAAACTGGGACTGACATTTCTAAATATCACAATGCGTCAAACATATTTTAATACTCTATAAAAACCTAGAGAAAAAAAAAAAACCTAGAGAGGTGGAGAAAGTTAGGTTAATGTTCAACTCGAGGAATATTAGGTAAGGTTAATAAACACATTCCCAGGAAAATGAGAGCAATGCAGAAGTTTCAATTCTAGGATGGCGGCATGAGCAGCTTTGCAAACTCAGTGGCCAGAAAAAGGAACACTAGTGACAAAAAAAAAAAAAAAACATTTTAAAGATAATCTCTGGGGGAGCCTGGATGGCTAAGTGGTTGACAATCTCCCTTTGGCACAGGTCATGATCCTGGAGTTTGGGATAGAGTCCTGCATCAGGCTACCTACAGGGAGCTTGCTTTTCCCTCTGCCTCTCTTTCTCTTTCTCTCTCTCTCATGAATAAATAAATAAAATCTTGAAAAAGAAAGATCATCTCTGGACCTTGTCCTAACTGTATCCGTAAATGAAGACATAGTTATGCGAGTGCAATCTACTAAAACATATGAAGAATGGCAAGAGTCTCTGCCACTTGAGCCACAATGCACTTCCTTACTTTTCCCCCCTCTGAGGTGAATGGAGCCTCAGTTCCCACTGAATGGGACTAAGTTAGACTCTCTCTCCTCTCAGATACTCATCAGGTAATAACATATTTAAAGAGAAGTGCAGGTTGTCTGCATTTGACACCCATTCCCATTCCAAGTTGAAGGGATTAGGGTCTTCATGAGTGTTGTCACAGATTAGAGGCTCCATTCCTATGACCATCCCACACTATAATGATGTAGGTTCTACTCTAGGAATAGCTGTATGAGAATATTGGGACCCTAAACTTCCCATGCCCTAGACTGTCCAGTAGGGTGCATTCCAAACTGGAAGAGGTAAGCTGAGAAAACCAGAATTTAACACCCTCCCCCCCAGTTCCCAGATTAGTGTGGCTCAGGCATGATGCAGAGAGAGAGAGAGGCAGTTGATAAGAAAACAGAAATCCAAAGCCCTTCCCATAGGAACTGACTTTTAAAAAATGGGAGTATGGGGAAATAAATTCAACACTATAGGTCCTATTGAAAACCATTGCAATTTTGGTAGTAAGAGAAAAGGAGGCAAAAAGTTCCTCTTAATTAAGAGCAACAAAATAACCCATAGACCAGCTAGCTTAATAAAGAGAATGAAGTCAAAGGGACAGGTAAGAAAAGTCTTCTTGGCATCAGAACAACCTCAAGGATAGGACTCAAAAATTATCCCTGCCTGAATTTAACTGGGTCAGACTTCAGAGCATTTTATGCTCAGGGGCATTGTTAAAAATCATAGTGCAATCAGCTGGCAATTAGTGAAGCCTAATGAATGGGTGTGATACCAAATGAGGCAGATAACAGGGAAATCTGGGAAAGAGAAAAACAATGAGAATCTAGCTAAAACCACTATCATTCCAAGGTAACTTTGTGCATTCAAAAATTTTCATCCTTTTGACACAACAAGGGCTTTACATTGAAGGGGAAATGGAATTCACAGAGACAGGTCACCTAGGTCACTAAGATGATTTTTTAAAAAAGCAAACAACAAAAACAATGTATGGGGTGGAAATTCAAAGTTCAGTTTTTCTCAAAAAAAAAAAAATTGCAAGACATACAAAGAAACAAGAAAGCATGACAGGTACACGAAAATGAAAGTAGACAACAAACTGCTGGTGAGAGAGCCCATATATTAGATTTAAAAGACAAAGACCTCAAGGAAGACATAAATTATGTTCAAAGCAATAAAAACAATCAGACTTAATGAGGTAAAGGAAACTATAATGGTGATGTCTCATCGAATACAGCAAACAGAAATTATTTTTTAAAAAGTCAAATAGAAAGAATTGAAAATTACAGAAACTGAAATTTTCACCACAGGGAATTAACAGAATTGAACTGAACCAGAAGGACTGAACATGACGGAAGATGGATAGAGAAGATCCAACATGTCAAACAAAACAAAGAAACCAAAAAAAGAAAAAAAAAGTAAACTAATGGAGTTTCAGAGCAATGTTGGACATCATTAAGACCATCAATATAGGTATACTGGGAATATAAGAAGAGGAAAGAAAAGAGCAGAAAAAATGTTCAAAGAAGTAACAAGTTAAAAGTTTTCCAAATTTGATGAAAAATGTAAATTTAAACATCAAAAAAATCTTAAATGAACTCTAGATAATATACAAAGAGACACTTTATCCAGTCATCACTATAAAAATACTGAATTACAAAGACAATAGCATGAAATCAGCAAGAGAAAAATCATGTGTCATGGGTGAAAGAATGCCACTAAGAATAATGGCTGACTTCTCAACAGAAAACAAATGAAACCAGAGGCAGTGCATGACAAGTTCAAATCACTGAAAGATGATTTGAACTTTCTAATAAGTAACTGCTTATTAGAAATTTTATATCCATCAAAACTTTCAAAAAAATGAAGGAAAAATAAAGTCATTCCCTGATGCACAGAAACTGAATAATGCTACTAGTGAAGCCACCTTACAGGAAATACTAAAAGAAGCTTTTCAACCTGAAATAAGGGGATTCCAAATACTAATTCAAATCTACATTTAAAAAAAGGTAATGATAAAAGTATTTAATTAGAAAGGATACTATAAATACATGTCTTCTCCCTCTAATTTAAAAAAACAAATGCATAAAACAAAATATACACCGATGCCTGTCAATTATTTAAAAAACTGAAAAAACAATATACATTCTATTTTAGGGCATATAAAATGTACAAAAGTAATATATTTAAAAGTAAGAGCAAAAAAGAGGTGAGTGGAAGCAAAGTTGTATTAGAGTAACTCAATTGTGCCATGTGGTGACTCAAAATGCACACTAACAAAGAGAACCAGAAACGATATATAATGTTAATGTAACAAACTCTGTAAACACACACTTCCTCTCATTTTTTTCTAAGCTTCTTCAATACATCTTCAATTAGATTAATAATCACAGCAATATATTGTTGGGACGTGACATATACACAAGTAATAAGCATAACTATAGTAATCAAAAAGGAAAAAGAAAATACATGAGTAATATTTTGGTATCTCACAATATTAATTTAACAATCAAAAGTCAATCAATGAGAATGCCTGGGTGGCTGCTAACCTTTGATCACGCCTTCAGCTCAGGGTGTGATCCCAGTTTCCGGGGATTAGGGATCAAGTGCTACATAGGGTTCCCTTTGAGGAACCTGCTTCTCCCTCTGCCTAGGTCTCTGCCTCTCATGAATAAATAAAGAAAATCCATAAAAAGTTTAAAAATCAATGTAATACGTAATATGAAATTAAAGAATAATGTGATTTCTAATAGATCCTGAAAAAGCAGTTGGCAAAATTGCATGCTCTTACAATTAAAAAATAAACTCTTAGAAAACTATAGTCTAATTATGTACATTTACGATAAAACATACAGCTAATAATATAATAATAGCGAAAGATTCAATTCTAACCTAAGGAAGGTAACACGTTTAAGATACTAGTTTTTAGTGCCATTTATTTATCATTGTACTAAAGTTCCTAGTAAGTACAATAGGAGAAGAAAAAGAAATAAAAGGAATACATAATTGGAAAAAAAAGTAAAACTGTATTTGCAGATGACATAATCATATATTTTTAAAACACGGAGGGAGACGCCTGGGTGGCTTAGTCAGTTAAGCATCTGCCTTTGGCCCAGGTCATGATCCCAGGGTCCTGGGATGGAGCCCCACGTCAGGCTCCCTGCTCAATGGGGAGCCTGATTCTCCCTCTTCTTCTTACTCATGCTCTCTCGCTACTCTCTCTCTACCAAATAAATAAATAAATAAAATCTTAAAAAAAAACTATTGAGGAATGTACCTAAAAGCTACTACAATTAATAAAAGAATATAAGTGGTTTACAGGGTACAGTTCTACTATATAAAAAGCAATTTGTATACCTATATAATAGCAACTAACAATTGGAACAAGAAATTAAATAAACTTCATTGACAAAAACATAAAGATATTTGAGAATAAATTAAATAAAAATGTGAAAAATGCATATGCAGAACACTACAGAACATTGTAAAGGAAACAAGTACTAAATACATGGAGGGGTTTTTCATATTCCTGGATTGGTAGAGACTCAATGTTTGTAAGGTGTTAACTCATCCCCAATAACTATATAGATTCAGTCAAACACCGATAAAATTCAAACAAGCTTTTCTGAATAAATTAGCAGCTTCAATTTATAAATAATTAGGAAGACAAAGAACCTATACTACCTAAACAATTTCAAAAATGCACAAAGATGATGTATAACTATCTGATATAGAGAACTATTATACAGCCACAGAATTCAAGACAATGTAGTATTATTTTATGGTCAAACATATACAACAATGGGTTGAAGAGAAGCATCCAGAAAAAGACTCACAAAAAGTAGATAAACTATCTTTCACAAATTTGCTAGCAAAATCCAATGGAAATAAGATAAACTTTTCATCTAACGGCACTTCAAAAATTAGTTATCGGTATAGGCAAAAGAAATGAATTTCTACCTTTACCTCATGTCATACTCAAAAGTGAATTCAAAATGGATCATGGTACTAACAGTAATTAGAAATATTATTAAATTTATATTAAGAAAATATAGAATAAAATCTTTGAGACAGAAGCACCTGGGTAGCTCACTGGTTGAGTGTCTGCCTCTGGCTCAGAGTGTGATCCTGGAGTCCCGGGATCGAGTCCCACATCAGGCTCCCAGGGAGCCTGCTCTCCCTCTGCCTGTGTGTCTCTGCGCCTCTCTCTCTCTCTGTTTCTCATGAATTAATAAGTAAAATCTTAAACTTTGAGATATTAAGTCAAATATTCATTAAACAGTACACCAAAACACAAAAAATAAAGGAACTATTTAATGAAATGGACTTCAAGATAAAAAATTTGCTATCCGAAGACAGTTAATAAAAATACAACACGACAAACTGAGCGAAATGTACCAAAACACATACACAACCAGATGACTATATCCAGAATGTACAAAGAACTTATACAACTCAATAAGAAAAACAACTCAATAAACAAAATCTGTACACTTAACAAAAGATATACATACGATCCATAAACTTATTAAAAAAAAAGATGTTCAACATCAATAGTCATCAGATAAATGCAGGTTAAAACAAAAATGTAATCACTGCACAGACACATGAAAGGGTAAAAGTTAAAAAAGACCGACAGAAAGACAAATACTGGATGAGTTAACCTATACATAGAATCTAAAAAACAAAACCAATGATCAAACAAAGAACAGAAACAGACCCATAAATACAGAATACAAAGGGGCGCTTGCCTGATGGGTGGGGTAGAGGGGGAGGCAAAATAGGAAAAGGACATTAGGAAGAAGAAACTTCAGTTATAAAATTAGTAAGTCACAAAGATGCAAAGTATAGCATAGGGAACATAGTCCATAATATTCCAATAACGTTGTAAGGTGCCAGAGGGTAACGACATTAACTGTGGTGAGCACGGAGTCATGTGTAGAATTGTCAAATCAATGTTGTACACCAGAAACTGATACCAACATTTTATCCCAATAATACTTCAATAATATAAAAATAAATAAAAAATAAAAAACACTGAATAGTTTAAGCAGTTTGGAAAAAACAGTATGGTAGTACTTTCTAAAATTAAAAATGTATGTATTATATAACCCAGCAATTCTACTACTAAATGTTTACCCAAGAGAAATGAGAATATATGTCCATGCAAAAATGTATACAAGGGGCTTCTGGGGGGTTCAGTGGTTGAGCATCTGCCTTCGGCTCGGGTCATGATTCCAGGGTCATGGGATCGAGTCCTACATCAAGCTCCTCACAGGGAGACTGCTTCTCCCTCTGCCTATGTCTCTGCTTCTCTCTGTGTGCCTCTCATGAATAAATAAATAAAATGTTTAAAAAATGTATACAGAAATCTTCACGGCAAATTATTCATAATAGTCCCCAAACGAAGCAGGTCAAACGTCCAAAACCTGTAAATAAGTAAATCAATTATGGAACATAACATCATGGAATGCAATACAGCAACAGAAGAGAACCAACAATTGATACATTCAATAACACAGATGAATCTCAAATGTCTTATGCCTAGTGAAAAAGGCAAAATGAAAAGCATTTCATTTATACCCATGTCATGAAAGGCAGACCTATTGTGTGAGAAATCATTTTAATGCTTGTATAGAATACAAGATAACCAAGGAATTTTTTTTAGCAGGCAGCATTGTTCTAGATCTTGACTATGTATATATAATTATATATTACCAAGAGCCATCAAAATTTGACTTCATATTTGATTTTGTCTAACATAAAATGACACATTAGAAAATAAAGAGGGAAAAGTTGATAGGTAAATAGCATCAGGAAAAGGCAAACTCAAACCTCCAGATAATACTATATGCCCCCTAAATGGCTACAAAAAGACTTGACAACTACCATGGTTTGTGAAAATGCTGACCAGTCAGATAATTGTCATCCATTGTTGGAGGTAAACATTTATAACACTTTTGACAAAGGCCTGTCAACTTTTCAGAAAACTAAAAATAGCCCGCTCCCTATAAATCAGCATTTGCATGCTTAAATGTTTGCTTAAGAGAAATGAAAATATAATTCCACACACTTGAACATGAATGTTAATAAAAGCTTTATTTGTCATGGCCCCAAAATAGAAAAATAATCCCCTCATGTGTCTGTAGAATAGGAAAACAAAGTAGAATATATATTCATAAGCTGGAATACAACTTAGCAATTAAAGAGTAGTGAAATAAATTTAAAAAGTAGTAAAATATTGATACATATATCAAACAGACAAATCTCAAAAGCAGTTTGTTTGTGAAAGCAAAAGGCCAAGTACCAAAGAATGCTCATTATACTATCCCATTTACCCGAACTTCAAAAATATGTAAAATTAATACGTGGTAGAAAAAATTGGAAATACGGATTACCTCTAGTGTTGGATTGAGAAAGGGCATAAGAATACTTTGGACAGGACGGTAGTATTTTATAACTTGATAGGAGTTTATGTTACACTGCAAACTACACTTAAGAGTTATGAATGTTGGGGTGCCTGCGTGGCTCAGTTCATTAAGCATCTGACTCTTGACTTCAGCTCAGGTCATGATCCCAGGGTCGTGGGATCAAGCCTTGAATCAGGCTCCATGCTTAAGCCTGCATAAGATTCTCTCTCTACCCTCTCCCTCTCCTGCGAGCTCTCTTGCTTGAAAGAAAAATCATGAATGTTATCTCAAGAGAAATAAAACAGTCAATAATTAACTCCAACTAAAAATGATAGGTAAATATGATAAATTTGCTCTTCTACCAATAAATTTCAGTGAATGGAATACAAAATTAAGAGAGAATTGCTTATGTTTTGAACTTCAGCAGTGACGTTCAGATTTTCTTAATGTGACCCCCTACACAAAATGTATTGTCCATATATGCAAGTGTAAATATATGACAAGGATGTGAAAAAGATCAAGTTCTAAAATATACGTAAGGAATATCTTCAGAAGAAATGGTTTGTGTAAAGATGTTATTTTTCAATATTGTTTTATTGATTTTTTTCTAGTTAGGTTGAGACAACATTGTAGTTCTCAAAAAAAAATCAATGTAGAAAATCAATACCAAAGAACTCAAAGATAATATTATTATAATCAACATGGAGAATACAATGAAAACTTTTGAAAAATGATAAAGTAGTCCAGAAATTTTTAAGGAGATAAAATTATTCTCTAGGTTAAATTCATTCTCTAGGTTAAAGCTGTCATTATGGAAATGGTGTGGAATAGGTTCAAAGAGTCAGAGTTAACTGGAAGAAAATGGATACCTAAAATAGTGTTTAGTTAATTCCTATTTGAAAAGGAAAATAATCAAAATCCTCACTGTGTTGCCCCCATATCACACATTCTGCATTGATTAAAGTGTAGGAATTTACAACAAACTTTAATAAAACGTATTTATGAGTGGAGCTATCCATGGTATGTTGAATAATATAATTCTATTTTTGTAAACACAGTATATATACACACACACCCCTATAGCTACATTCTAAACAGGTAGCTTTCCTGTTTAAATTGAACTTCATCTCAGTAATATAGTCTACTAGTACCAGTTATGGTTATATTACTAGAGTAGTTGTAAAAGTGGTATGTATCATTTGGTGAATAATTATGTACTTGGGAAACAAGGTACCTCAATCATTTCTGTGGTAAGGCACTTACAACAACCCAAAAGTGAATAAACTTTTAATTACTCTATAGTCCTAATTTGTATTGAGACAACATGTGAAAATACTGTTGGAAATTGAAAGCAAAAGCATTTTTATCATCACAAGATTAGATCCATATGTGCAAAAACCCATTTAATTAGGACACATGGATTTTCTACTTGCAAACTTACTTATTACCAAGAATGAACTCTTTTCAACAACTTCTCTAATGAGATAAAAAGTAACCTATATAATAAAGTGCCCTGTTTTTCAAACCAAAAAGTCTCCAGATGGCAGGGACTCAGGAAGACACAGTGGGTGATACAGAATGTGCTGTAAACCTAGTCCTTCAAAACTACAGACGTTACTATCGACTTCTCAAAAGGAAAAGGAATCCATAAAAAGAAAGCCCGAGCAAGAGTTAGAAAGATGAAATTTAAAAAGTTAGCAATGAAGGTGCTATCCTCCTATTTTGCTATTCCAGTGTAAACCAGTTCATCAGAGGTAATGTGTTTGGAAAGTTCATTTACTTCTACTTCCTGAAACCTTTAAATGAAATTATCCAACTAACTAAGAACTGATAGGTTACTTGAGTTGGCAAAACTACCATGTTACCTGTCTACCACCAACCATCAGACAGTAAACAGGATGGGCAGGAGAATGTGATCCACATAAAAACAAAAAGAAATAAAAGTGCTAGGAATAAACTTGTAACAACCATTAAATCTATCTATGAAGGCTGCAACATGACTTTCCTGAAGGACCTGAAAGAAACAAAATCTATACCACATATACCTACACCAGGGGATGAACAAGTTCTATTACGTAAAGATTTTCATCTTGCTTAACTCCCATCATTGCAAAACCAACGTGAGAAGGCTAAAAGTTACAGAGACATTTGACAAAGTGATGCTGTTTTTTAATGTCTATATAAAAATGAATCGGATTTTCGACCAAATCCTCCAACAGGAAGAATGAGGAGGATCATTTCACATGCAATATCCTACACCGTGATGTACAAGTTACAGAAATTAACACGCTGAAGTTACTCACCCAGGTAATTACCAGAGACTGTGCTAAAAGAGAATTCTGTGTTACAACATATGGAAAAACACATAAAAAGTTAAAAATAAACTGCATCCTTAGTTTTACATCACTAACCCTAAAGTAGATACCATTAAATAATTACATTTTAAAAAAATTTTTATTTGAGATAGAGCAAGACAGAGAGAGTGAGCATGAGTAGGGGGAGGGGCAGAAGGAGAGGCAGAAGCAGACTCCCCACTGAGGAGGGGAACCCCCCCCCCCCACTCAAGGCAGGACTCTGAGATCATGACCTGAGTGGAAGGCAGCCACTTAACCAACTGAGCCACCCAGGTGCCCTGAATAATTACATTTTAAAACTTAAACCAGAAAACACATTTGATATAGAAAAATATCAATCTGTTCACTTTCACAGTTTGACCAGGTTACACAAAGCTCACTATGTGATCCCATTTGCTAAAAATGCAGCCACATCACAAATACAGTAAGACATATGAGCATCTTGGGATGCCTGGGTGGCTCAGCGGTTGAGTGCCTGCCTTTGGCTCAAGATGTGATCGCAGAGTCCAGGGATCGAGTCCCACATCGGGCTCCCTGCAAGGTGCCTGTTTCTCACAGAGCCTGTGTCTCTGCCTCTCTCTGTGTGACTCTCATGAATAAATAAATATCTTTAAAAAATTTTTTTTAAAGATTTAAAAGAAAAAGACACACAAGCATCCTTTAAAGAGACACAAATATATATTAGTATTCAGGGTTCTTCAGAGTATTAGAACCAATCAGATTTACACACACACACACACACACACACACACACACACACACACTAAAGGGCAGGAGTAAAAACAAGAATGAACTATTTATATTAAGGATCCAATTCACACAATTGGTGTGGTTGCCAAACCTGAGATATGCATGGCAGAGAGGCATGGTGAAGGCCCAGGGTAGAGGTGATATTCCATCTTGAGTTCTAAAAGCAGAATTACCTTCTCTCATCCTTGAAGGACCAGGCTTTCAACTAACTGATCAAATGAGGCTCACCCATTATAGAAGGTAATCAGCTATCTTTAAAGACCATGGATTCAAATGTTAATCTCATCTGAAAAAATACCTTTATGGCAACATCTATGTCGCTGTTTGATCAAAAACTGAGTACCACTGCCTAACTAACAGGACATTTTTTTTTATTGAGAGAGAGAGCAAGCACGCGTAGAGGGAGGAACAGAGGGAGACAGAATCCTAAGCAGACTCCCCACTGAGTGCAGAGCCTCATGCTGGGCCTGATCCCAAGACCAAGAGATGGAGACCTGAGCTGAAAATCAAGAGTCAGATGCCTAATTAACTGAGCCCCCCAGGTGCCCCAAAGATGACATTTAAAATTAAACATCTATGTTTCACAGGAAAAAATGAATTTAAACATTAAGGTACCAGAGTGGAAACTGTTAAAGATCTATATAGGGTACATAAATCTGTCTGTATATATACCCTAGATTCACTAGTCTTGGTGAATAACAACATTTACCATTAAAAAATAATACAAATAACTTGAAAGGAGTATTTAACTGTCATGATCATAGGAGAAATAAAATTACCAGTCTCCTCTAACAATTTTCTCAATGATTCCTACCTGTATGAAAATGATGATAAAGTTTAATGTTAATAAAGCCATAATTATTAAACATTAATAATGATCATTCTTAACACTGGCTTGATACTAACTTATATGCCATGCCAATCTGGATGCTTAGATTTTATTCGAATTAAATTCATCATCACCACACCTCATCATATAAAATTATAATTATAGAATGTTAAAATGGGTATGAAGGGCAGCCTTTGTGGCCTATCGGTTTAGTGCCACCTTCAGCCCAGGGCATGATCCTGGAGACCCGGGATCGAGTCCCACGTCAGGCTCCCTGCATGGAGCCTGCTTCTCCCTCTGCCTGTGTCTCTGCCTCTCTCTCTCTGTCATGAATAAATAAATAATCTTTAAAAAAAATAAATAAAATGGGTAGGAAAATACCTAATTGGGGGATCCCTGGTTGGCGCAGCGGTTTAGCACCTGCCTTTGGCCCAGGGCGTGATCCTGGAGACCCGGGATCGAATCCCACGTCAGGCTCCCGGTGCATGGAGCCTGCTTCTCCCTCTGCCTATGTCTCTGCCTCTCTCTCTCTCTCTCTCTCTCTCTCTCTCTGTGACTATCATAAATAAAAAAAATTAAAAAAAAAGAAAAGAAAATACCTAATTGTTTTGTAACCTAGTGACAGATACAACAGTGACTGTTATCATGATACCATTTGTTTCCATAAAAAAGCAAATTTCTTACAAAGAAACTCCATTTAAGTGAAGATGAATTTCACCAAGCCCCTCCCTACCCATCATCCAGACTAGTTCCCCAGGTATCAGGATTCTCTGTGGCTAGGAAAACCAACTGCATCAAATGGAAGCAATCTTACTGCAGGTGACACAGACAGAACTTTGAAGGTAGCAAGGCCTAACCTAGTGAAAGTCAGCATTGTGACCCAAACAAAGGACATAAAGAGATCTGAAAATAGCAACAGATGGTATAATCCACATAAAATGCAATCATTCAAAGGGCATCATCATGGACCAAGAAGAAAAGCTGAGTTTAAAACAGATGCATTGATAAAGCCCTATTGTGTCAATTCAAACTGTGACTTGATAAAATCAAGGGTTCTTGTCATTTTCAGCCATTAAATCATGCAATCATGCCCTCCCCAATGTGTTCCCTAAGTTATCAAGGCTTGAATTGAGTGAAAATGATTATGTATCTATGTTGGCATGAATATACCTAATATTAAAAAAAATAAACACATTGAAAAACAGGTGTATCAAAAAATATATGCAACAGAATAGAACCGTATACCTTTGAAATTACAGGGTTTTTTTGTGGGGGGAGGGGAATCTAAAAACAGGTTCCATGCCCAGTATGGAGCCCAAGGTGGGGCTCCAACTCATGACCCTGAGATCATGACCTGAGTGGAAATCAAAAGTTGGACACATAACTGACTGAGCCACCGGGGCATCCCCCGAAATGGATGTGTTTCTTGCCACATAAAGAAAAAAGACACCTACATGTTAATCACCAAGTATACGGAATTGATTTCTTTCTTTTTTTTGGGAATTGATTAAAAATATGCTTTAGACAAGCATGTTTCTTATGTGGTGTTAATAAATTATCAAGATTATTTCATTTGACTCAATTTGCTAAGAATTTTTATATCTAAATATACACAGAACAGTATATTTAACAAAAATAGGTCCTACATCATATACCCCAGCCCTGTGGTCGTTACAGTTTCCAGGGCTACCATCCAGTTCAAAGGTGATGACGTAATGGGTTCTCTGTCCAGCTAATAAATGGACTGGGGGTAGTGCCACCAATTAGCACAAATCGCTTCCTGAAGGACTGCTTAATTGGGAGGGAATATACTTTGTTTCAACACATGTATTGAGATCTTCTTACTATAAAAATGACTGAATAAAAAAATGACTGAATATATTTAATGTGTACAACAGGATGAGTGTGAGGCACATACAAACATCACTGAAACCATGACTACAATCAAGGGGACAAACATGTCTAGCAGGAAGGTGATGTACTTTAGAATTTCCATGTAGATTTTCTCATTTGACTGTCACAAATAACATCTCCTTAAAAAATTATCCTTAACATTAGTTAAAACCACAATTTTTTTAAGATTTTACTTATTTATTCATTAGAGACAGACAGAGACAGAGACAGAGACAGAGACACAACGGAGAAAGAAGCAGGCTCCATGCAGGGAGCCCCATGTGGGACTTGATCCCAGGACTCCAAGATCACACACTGGGCCGATGGCAGGTGCTAAACTCCTGAGCTACCCAGGGATCCCCTAAAACCACAACTGTTGGGACACGTGGGTGGCTCAGTGGGTTAAGCATCTGCCTATGCCTCAGGTCATGATCCCAGGGTCCTGAGATCGAGCCCCGCGTCGGGCTCCCTGCTCAACTAGGAGTCTGCTTCTCACTCTCCCCCATGCTCATGCACTCTCCTCCTCTTTCTCCATCTCTCTCTCTCAAAAAAATAAAATCTTTGAAAATACCACACAATTGTTTGCTTTACTCTGTATTAGTGGATGACCAAAATCTCTTAAAAGACCCCATCCTTATCAGTTGGGATAAGACTCGCTGGCCCAATGGCCATACTTAAAGCATAAACATCTTGAAAATAATGTATCTCCAGCTTAATTCTGGAAAGGGACCTCAAATGACACCTGCCAACTCCACCCCATTAGTAGTCAAAAGGCCACAAGAAATATCCTTGCTGAGCATTACTCTAGCCAAAAGGGCATCAACCACACATAGTGAAAGGGAGTGGCACCTTTCTGGGCCAGACATCGCACACAACAAGACTGTATGTGGAGTGTATGCCAAGTCCATCTCCCATTCTCAATGTAGCCTTCATCGCTCTGCCTACCACATGTCATGATGACTGTACCCAGGATTTCCCCATGAACCCAGGGAATGACATACACTGTGCCTCAACTTGCATCCTTCCCTCAGAAAGGGTTCCCACATGTTCTCTATGTTTACCTGGATGATTCTGAGGACACAGACAACATCGTTCCTCTGTTCTCTTCTTCTGACAAGAAGTGTCCACATCTTCTCTCCCTCACAGGTTTTCACATAGGAGTGAAACCCTGATATCACCTTGAAGATGCAGCAGAAGATTGGGGTGCCTGCTAAAGGCCTCCTGAGGGTGGGGTAGCTAGAAAATAATACAATGAAAGCTTCATCAATGGTCTGAAGGCCACCATAAATGTTCCTGTTTCAATTTACCCCACAGAGATAGGTACCGATCACACAGTCTATGTGATCACATGATGTCTGGACAGAGCACTGCACATAACATGGCTTCAACATATAGGGCCTGCCCAGTCTCCCACACATGTGAAACGTACCTTTACTCTATCTCCTCACTACATCATGGTGACTGTACTCAGGTTTTTTCCACAACCCTAGGGGATGCCAACATGTTGCCCTCCAACTCTCAAACCTCCACTCAGTGGGGATATATTCACTTATGATACATTTACCTGGATATTTATGAGGATACAGAATGAAAACGATTATTACCGGTTTGTCTATATGCTTAAAATTAAAAAAAAAAAAACCTCTTCCTCGTCTTTTACACTTATTTGTTTCAACTGTTAGAAATATACCATTGTGGGATGTCTGGGAGGGTCAGAGGTTGAGTGTCTGCCTGTGGCTCAGGGTGTAATCCTGGGGTGCAAAGATCAAGTCCCACACAGGCCCCCTGATAAGAGCTGCTTCTCCCTCTGTCTAGGTGTCTGTCTCTCTCAGTCTCTCGTGAATAAATAAATAAAATTTTAAAACAAAGAACTATGCCATTCAACTCATCCTGAAAATTCTTGCCATCAGACCCAGGGAGCTACTGTTCATATCTGAACCCAAAAATCACATGGACTGTGACCAGTGCTTTCACAGAACGGGACAGAATGCCCACATAATGCACAGATATGCAAATCTTCATCAATGGTGATCCACATAGAATCCGCCTGGATGATTTTGAAGACCCCCAAAAAACATTTTCTGCATAATCTCAAACAACCTGGTGTTCATAATGAGAAAAGCGCCACTGCCAATAAAAATCCGAGGTGAGACTGACTGGGGAAGTAGGACACCCTAAGTCCAGGAATGGAGTGCAAGAACTGCGGCAGCTCTTCTATCGCTAGCTGCAAGTCGCTGCAAACGACGATCGCTCCAGAAGTCACAACCACCCAAGACATGAATGATCAGCATCTTACACACTGAGCGACTGGCCGGCCTTTTGTCGTAGCTGGGCTTTAGTGAGGATCCCTTGTTTCCTCTAGGATTACCTGATAGATTAGGAGGACCCAGAGAAAATAACTTATTTTGCACATTCTTCTCTAAACCTAAGGTGTTAAAGTTATTAGGAATGGAACACAGAGGGCACCAGGATGGCTCAGTCCATTAAGTGTCTGCCTTTGGCTCAGGTCATGGTCCTGGGGCCCTGGGATCGAACCCCCCTTCGGGTTCCCTGCTGAGCAGGGGGCCTCTTTCTCTCTATGCCCTCTGGCTGCTGCTCAACCTGCTTGTGTCTCTCTCTGTCAAGTAAATAAGTAAGATCCTAAACAAAAAAGAAAAAAACAAAAAAGAATGGAACACTGAATCATCTTATGCTCGTCATCAAAACCGGCTGGCCCTACCAGAGCCATTCCGGGGTTCAAGGAAGAATTTTCAAGAACACACACACCTCTGGCCCCTTCACCGACCTGAAAGCCATCAAAAGCCTTCCTCTTGGTGAGCATTTCTCTTCTCACCCTGGTATGGCGAACACTTAAATTACCTCATGAGCACCTCTTGACGTAGGGCACGACACATACCATACTTTGAGACCTATGCATTAGCCACTCGCACTCACTCTGATACACAGATTTCATCTCACCCCCTCTACGTCATGAGGACTATACAAAAACGATGTTCTCATGCCTTAAAACAATGCAGACCCAGTGGCTACACGTACATAATTCTTGCGGTGAGGCACGCTCAACTGCTCCTCTGTAGACATGACCATGAGGACAGAGAAATCAAGGTTGTCTCTGTATTCCCTCCATCTATTAGGGATTATCCTCCTCATCTCCCCCATCTGTGCCAATTCGCATTGTAAGGAACAGACAGACCCCTGAGGCCATCATGAGGATGCCAAAGACACAAGTGACTGACCAAGCCCTCCCTTCCTGGGTTCAAGACAGGCACCTTGAAGACAAATGCACCCCCATTCCCATGGAGCAGGGGTGGCTGGGGCAACACAAACGGTGGTTCTTAGTGAGCATCACTCGGCCCAGGCAGATGCTAATCACTCCTAGAGTATGTAATCAGCGCCATCCTGAGCAGGGCACTGCACACATCATGGCTCAAACAGATCCTGTGCAGGGCCCTGTTCACTCTCATGCGAAGCTTTTGCCCTACCCCAGCCACAACATTAACACTGTACCCACCATTTTCCCTTAATGCTGGACGATTCTAACCGATTGCCCTCTAACGTGCATCTTTCTTCACGAAGGAATCCCTTACCTTCTCTGGGATTACCTGGACGATGATGAGGACACAAACACCAACCCTATCGCTGTGTTTTCCCCCCTCTGCTTCAAATGTCAACTATTGCTTACCTTGTAGAAACTTAGGCTCTTGCATCGTTAGAATAGACAAGTGGAATCATTCTGATGACGCCGAAGGCAGAAGTGCCTGCCAGGACTAACAAGAGTTCGAGGCAGTAAGCTCAATACCACATGCACCTCGACCCAGCTTCCCGGACCGAGGACACCACCAGTATTTCTCTTGAGCAGCCGATACTCACAAAGCCATGGGTTTCACCAAGGATAACTGGTTGGTACTTTTCTTACAAAAGGCTCTGACCACAGCTTTGCCTCAATGTGGAGCACGTTTCCAATACAACGGTCACTCACAAATGCAACATTCTGGTCTCCCCACACGTCATGAGGATTTTACTCAAGATAATACAGACACGAAGCAATCCAACAGACCTTCCTCTCTCTATGGGGATCCCCTAATTACTTGCTCCCCATCTCCATACATGACTAAGGACAGAGTGAGTAAAATATTTCCTCTGTTCTCTTCTCCTACGAAGAAGTGTGTTCATCTTCTATAAACTCCAGGACTTCACCCCATTAGGAACCAACCACTGAAATTATCTCGTTGCTGCCTGAGGCCCAACACAGTGGATGCCAGGACCTTCCCGGGTTCAAGGCACCGACCTCAAGGACACCGGAACCTGCATCCCCATTAAGACACAGGGCCCACTGGAAAGATGTTCTTGTGGAGCATTACTCTACCCAGGCAGGCACTGTTACACATCATACTGGTAATCAGGACCTTCCTATGCAGGGCACTACACACAGCACAGAACCCGGTGTGGCCTGCCCAGCCCCACACCCCCCCCCCCCCCCCCGCCAAAGCAGCACTCTCAGCCCTGGGGCCACATGACAAAGAACAGACTCAATGGGCAACAGGACAGCCACAAACGGCTGACAACTGCCTCGCGACAGGCTCCCTCCCTCACCGGGGCCAGCATAGACACCCCAACATTTATCGAGAACACTATGAGACCTCAGAGAGCTCAGATTCTTCGGCATTCTCCTCTTCTAGGAGGGATCGTCATTCTATCCATCTGTGGGAATTCATACTCTTAGGAATGGACCAGTGAAAGCTCTCTGAGGAAACGTTGAGACCTGACCCAGAGCGTTCTCAGCACACTGTGGGTTCAACACAGGCAGCACAAGGAATCTTACCCGCACGCCATCAGCCACCGAGGACACCACACACGCTGTCCTGTGGAGCTTTACCACACCCAGAATGATGCTGTTACGCTTAGTCTCTGGAACCAGCACCGGTCTGGGTGGGGCACAACTCCCAGTGTGCTCAGGCAGCCGCCAGGCCCGGGCTCACTCGCAGGCTGGCCCATCCCATTCCTCTCCCTCCCTGAGAACCAGGGTGATGGTACACAAGACTGCTTCACAATCACACAAAATGCTGCTGTGGGCACGTCCGCACTGCAAGAGACACTCACATGTGATCAGCAGCTCTTCCAATTTACACCAATGACGTATATGCCTCCCAAGAAACAGCCTGTTCCTGCCTTCTTCCATTACAAAGTATCTTCCTCTTAACAGTTTGTGCTCACATTCTCAGGGATGGGATGCCTAGAATTATCTTGAACCCACCAGATAGGAGGTACAAGTACTTCCCAAGGCTGCCTGTGCTCAAGGCAACCAAAGACACTTGTGTCGACAATCCCATCGGGGGTCTGAACAACACCGCACACTCGTTTCTGTTACACGGTCAATCACCCTGAGTGTTCTAGTATCGACAGTCCAAGCGACCAACACGTTTTTGAGAAAAACGCTTCACTGAGCCTGGATCAAGGAAGAGGACCTGCCTCGTCACCCTCTTTTTCTGAAATGTAGCTTGCAGCTCTCTCCCACCTCACCAAGAGAATATTGTGGATTTTAACTTGCCCACGGATGACGTCCATTTCCTACCTTCCATCCTGAAAACAGGCTTCAGTGTGGATCCTTCTCCCGCTGTATGGTCACGCCCAGATGATTAAACCAACCAGACAACCTCCATGTTTCTGTGTTCTCTTCTACAGATGGTATCTGCGCGTTCTCTCACCTCCAGGGGTTCAAAGGAGCTCAGAAGGCCTGACCACAGTCATCTGGGGGAGGTCTATGACACAGCAGCCCCTTGGGAAGGCCTTCTTCTGTTCTCCTCTCCTTTTATGAAGCACCCTCCTGTTAACTAATTTCTAGGTGTTCACCAGGATAGGACTAAAACCTGAGAAGATCCCGGGGAGGACTTAGAAACCCCCAGGCGTCTGCCAGGGCCCACCGCACTTCGAGGCGAGGCAGTCTACTCGATGGCAAATGGTACCTCGGGGCCAATCCCCGTGTCTACTGCCACTGCAAAAGCCGTTCTTTGTGAGCATTCCTGTATCCAGGCAGGAACTAATCACTCTAAGGTGACGTCATTAGCACCTCCCTGAATAAAGCACTGCACACAGCATCGTTCGTGGCGGACAGGCCCTGTTCCTCTTCCGCTCCCTCGTGCAGCTTGCAGGTCTCTCTGCACCAAGCCATGCTGTCTGTCTGCGAGGTGCTCCCCAACATAAACCAGTCTGACGCACATCCCTCTGACTTCCATACCCATCACTGTGGTTCCCCTCATTTTCTACCATTTACCAGGAGGAGGAGGAGGATCCATCGGGAACAGGCCAATTCCCGTTATCTCATTTTCTAGCACGAAGTATTTTCATCTCCTGTAACAGAAACGCATTCACCATGTCAGGATTGGATCACAGAATTCATCTTCTGGGTACCTGACAGCATGACCACGTGGCTGACAAAGAAGCCTGTGTTCTAGGTAGGCTGCCGTACCTCAAGCCCTCTCTTCATCAGCAGGCGACTACCGGTTGATACTGGTTCCTCTATCTAGGCTGGCAGTCACTATGTATTAGTCCACGTGATGGCCACCTTTAGGGTAGGACATTGCACACACTGTGGATGCAGGAACTGACAAACCCTATCACCCCCCCTCTTTAGTGGAACTTTTGTTTTCTCTGCCCGGCAAATTCATAAAAGCTAGAGTCCACATTTTCCCATCATTCTATACAATTCCGATTGACTGACCTCCTACTTGCATTTCTACCTCCATGGGGATGTCCTCACTTGGACTATATTTAGCTGGTTGGTTCGGAGGATTCACAGAGAACCAACTTTGTCCGAATTCATTCTTTTTTCCAAAGTTCCTTAGGAGTTCACGGTGAACACTAGAACACAGATCTTAACAACATTTAATCTCCATGTATGGGAATAGATGATAAAAGCCACACTTGTGAACACAGCATAATGATAAAGCTTAAGCCATATGCCTAAAGTAGGTGTAATTCCATGCGTCAACTACACTCTAATAAAAAAATATCTGTGGGACACCTGGGTGACTCAGTGGTTGAGCGTCTACCCTCGGCTCAGGGCGTGATCCTGGATGTGGCATCGAGTCCCACATCGGGCCCCCTGTGAGGAGCCCGCTTCGCCCTCTGTGTATTTCTCTGCCTCTCTGTGTGTATTTCTAATGCATACGTAAAATCTGTTTAAAAAAATCTTTAAAGATTTTCTGTATTTGAGAGTGAGTGAACAGGAGAGAGCACACAGGAGCAGGGAGGGGGCAGAGTGGGAAGGGGAAGTCCGTGCCGCACTGAGCAGGGATCCCAATGCGGCCCTCCTTCCCAGGACCCCAGGATCCTGACCCGAGCCAGAGGCAGAATTATAACGGACTCTTCTGCCTCATCAACCCCCATATCCTAAGAAACACTGTTTTAATGTCATCTGAGATCTGGTCTGGGTGGCTGCCAATAGGCTGCTGGCTTTAAGTACAGAACATCGAGGACAGAAGCACTCCCAGGGCCTCCACCACTGAGCTGAAGGACACCACGGGCAGTTATGTTACTGATTGGGACCCCACTCAGTCAGGCGCTAATAATCCGTATCCTGCTTCATCAGCACTTTTCTGGGTAGGACCCCAAACTCAGTGTGGCCCGCAGGAGAGGGTCTGGCCAGACCCGGCAACTCAGCAAAGTCCAAGTTTCCTTCTCCCTCTCTGGCACAGCGTGAGCAGTGTCACTAGAGGCTCCTGGACTCCTGCCACATGCTGCGGGCCTTTCCTCCAGGGGGCCCCTCTCCCTGTTCCATCTACTGAGACAAGAGGTGGCCTGACAGCAGCACCCTGTCCCAGTGTCCTCTTCTTCCCCTACAAGCATCATTATCTGCCCCAGTAGGTATGCAACACTGAGCTCTCCGTGACGATAACAAATCCAGGGGTGCTGGGAGCCCCTCCTTACAAGGCGGGCACCCCAGGGACCACTGCGGCTCCGAAGGCCACCCCGACATTCTTATAGAACATCGCACTACCCAAATAGGCATCCACAGCACATAGGCTCCCAGATCAGCACCGTTCTGGCTAGGGAGCGGCCCACAGTCTAACTGGGGGCGGGGGGCAGGAGGGAGACCCCACCCAGTCCCCCTGCCCTGTCAAATGTACCTTCCTCCTCACTCTTCCTCTCATCAGGATGAGTGTGTCCATTACTGACCGCTGATCCTAAGTATCAATCACTTCCAACGGGCACTGTTCCCTCTGGGAGGATCCACTCACACACTCTAGGGTTAGGGGAGCCCTGCTATGGAGTGTGACCCAGCATGAACAAGGCTTGTGTCTGTACAAGAGTCTTTGTGTTTCTTTCTTCAACGATGGGAATGGACTGCTGACAGCTGGATGATGCCCGAGACCTCACAGAGTTACCTGCCAGGGCCCTCCCGTTTTCCCGGCAGGGAGCGCAAGGACACATACTCCGGTATCCCCGTCACTGCTCCAGAAGACACCACAGACGTCCTTCAGGTGAGCATTACTGCCCTCAGGGAGGTCCTAATTACTCTTATGAATGAATGCAACTAGCACCTTCCTCAGCAGAGCACTGCATACATTATGCAGTAAGACGATGCTGTACAGGGCCTGTTCCTCACCCATATCCCACCCATCTCACCCTCACCACATTGTGATGACCTGTCCCATGATTCTTTAATTTTTGACAATGCCAACATAATATTGTCTAATTTACATCTTTCTCAATTAGGAATCCCTTTTTCCATATTTACCTGGATGACTAGGAGTACTCAGTTCAAGCTTGCTTACGTGTTTCTTCTTTAATTGGAAACGATCATTATTTCTCCAATATGTAGCTGTTCACATTCTTATGGACTACCCATGGTAATAACTGATAGTAGGACTATGTTGCAGGTGACTTCCAGGGCCCTCAGAAGTTCAAGGCAGGCAGTTCAATAGCAAATGTGTGATGCGCAACTACATCATTACAGTCACTTCCTTTTGGAGTTCCCTATAACCCTGAAATTCATTGATTAGATATAAGATAATAATTCACTCTGGAAGGGATTACTCACAGCTTGGCTTTAAGGTGGATGACCTACCTCTTCCATGTCATACGCTCAAATCCAGCTTTCATCTTTCATTCCACACTACCATGAAGACCGTATCCTTTTTCATGAACATACACACTGTTCTTCCACTTTCACACCTTCTTCAGTGTGCATCCTCTCAGTTTTAGGATAATGAGGACACAGAAAAAACAAAATTTTTCCTATGTCTCTTCTTCTATAAGGAATTATCTATGCTTTCCCTAAGCTTTATCATATACCCTATTAGAAATATGCCATTGAAATGGTCATAAAAATCTGTGCAATAAGACACAGGGGGTTTCTGGGGCCCTAAACTTTATTAAAGCAATCATCTTCAAGACATATGACATCTCCAAATCCATCATGGGACAGAAGGTCACCACCAATGTTGTAACTGATTATTCCTCTACCAAGGCAATCCAGGTGGCTAGGTCACTTCAAAATACATGGTGCTTAAGAGAGACCCTGCAAAGCCCAACATGACTAGAAGAAAGTAGTTTTCTATCCCCTTGATACAGTGTGAAGACTACACAAAATATATTCCCCTAACACAGGAAAATTGTCGATCCCTGTCCTCAAAACCGCAAAACTCCCTCAGTCATAATGGCCTCATGTGGACTACCATTACCTAGATGGTTAGCAGGTTCCACAGAGTAAAATCTTGCTTTTGGTTTTCCTTCTTGCATGAGGAAATATATCCTTTCTTCCCCCTAATCTACAGGTCATCACAACGTTGTACGGAATCAACTACAGAAATAGTTTTGGACTTCCCAGAGATTACACTTGGTTCCCAGGGCCCTACTTTGTTCAAGGCAGGCAGCTCAGGGAGACACACGTGCCTCCATCCCCATCACAGTTTTGAAGACCACCAGAAACCTTGTTCTTGTTGAGCTTTACCCTACCCAGAGGGGCGCCAATTACCATTAGTCAAAGTAAGTGGTGCCTTTCCAGGCAGGGCAGGGCACAGCATACAGAATGGCTTCAAGGTGAAGGACATGTCCAGATGCTCACCTCCTCACAAACCCAACTTTCATCTCTCTCTCCAATGCGTCATGATGGCTGAACCCAGTATTTTCCTGAAACTCTAGACGAGAGACAGCTCTGCTGCCCTTTGACTTGTATTCCTCCTTCTGCGGGGATCTACCTATTCCATTTACTTAAGATTTCCAAGATTAGAGCAGTCCTGGTGGCCCAGCGGTTTAGCACTGCCTTCAGCCCAGGGTGTGATCCTGGAGTCCTGGGATCGAGTCCCACATGGGGCTCCCTGCATGCAGCCTGCTTCTCCCTCTGCCTGTGTCTCTGCCTGTGTATCTCTCATGAATAAATAAATAAATAAAATCTTTTTTAAAAAAGTATTCTACCCAGACAGATGCTAATAACACATCCAGTAAGTTGTCAACATATTTTTCAATAGTACTCTACACACAGCATGGCTCAGAAGAAAGGACCTGTCTAGCCCCCCCTCATACTCTGAAATGTAGCTTTCAACTCTCCTGTCACATGATGAGAACAGTTAACTCTTTCTCTATAATAGTGCAAAATGAAGAATTATTACCCTTCAACTTCTATTACTTTTTAAGTCTTATTTTAAATTTTTTAGGAAAAACACAATGGTTTGTTTCTTAGTAATGGCATCTTATTGGGGAAGAACAAAGGGGGTTATAAGAAATCACATCCCTCTGGGACAGGAGCCTCACTGTCCACAATCCCTTGTCCATCCCCACCTAGGGGTGGGGGCGGTGGAATGAAAGGCAAAAGGAGAATATGACTGATAAAGCTAATGAGCAGACAAGAGGCATTGGTGGGTAAGACATTTGGGACATGAGTGGGAGAGGACGAGTCCAGACTCCTTGGCATCCAGACCTGGGAGCTAGTCCTTAACCTTCCCTTTCCTGGCTATGGTCACTGAGTGCAGGGCTTGTCACATGGATGGTCTCCTAGCACTGGGCGTTGTACCATGCCATATGAAGGGTGCCTTGGTGGGCTCTGGTGCCCAAGTCCCTGTCATAAGCCCCCCCACCCCCCACAGCTATGAATCTCTGTCAGCTCCAAACTCCTTCTTCCAATTGCAGGGCACCCTACACCAGATGGATGGAGTTGGGCCCCACAGGTACCTTCATGAAATCCAATGCCACAGTCCTTGCTGCTGGGGGTGTGAGGCCCACAGGCCCAGCTCTGCACATCCGCTTCCCTGCCGGCCCTTCTTCACTTTAACTTTCTTTTTGGCCACCATGGTAGTGAGCGCCAGCAGGGGGAGGAGGGGGAGGAGGGGAGGAGGAAGAAGCCTCAGTGCTATTTCCTGGTGCTATTTCCCTTGGAAGCCCGAGTTACTACACTCTCGCCCCTGCCGGGCCAGACATGCCCACCAACTTTTTCTTTTAAAAAAATTTTTACTTATATTCAATTAATTAACATATAATGTATTATTTGGTATCAGCAGTAAAGATCTGTGATTCATCAGTCTTATATAACCCCCAGGACTCACTCCATCACATGCCCTCCTTAACATCCTTCACCCAGTTATGCCATCCTGCCCCCCTCTCTCCTCCAGCCACCCTCAGTTTGTGTCCTATAATTAGAGTCTGTTATGGTTTGTTCCCCTCTCTGCCCACCCACTTTTAACCTCTCTCACCTGTGCTACCTTTTCCTGGATAATTCTGAGGATCCAGAAAGTACAAGCTTATTTGTGTTCTCTTCTAATAGGAAGTATCAGGACGTCTGGGTGGCTCAGCAGTTGAGCATCTGCCTTTGGCCCAGTGTGATTCCCAGGGCCCCGGGATCAAGTTCCACATCGGGCTCCCTGCATGGAGCCTGCTTCTCCCTCTGCCTATGTCTCCGCCTCTCTCTGTGTCTTTCATGAATAAATAAATAAAATCTAAAAAAAAATAATAGGAAGCATCTTCATGTTCCTTACTCTGTACGTGTTCGTATTTGTGGAATATCATACATTTCAAAATCATTTTGAAGACATACAGGAAAAGGATGGCAGCCTGGGGTCTTTGGGGTTAAAGGCATCAAGTCAAGGACAGATGAACTTCTATCTTCATTCAGTGATCTGCGTTACTCTACCCAAATAGGTACCCATAACACGATATCTATAGGAACAGAACCATTCTGAGTAGAAGACTCCACACATTATAGGTCAACGCCATCGATCAGCCCAGTGTTCCCAGCATTGTTGCATGTACCTTCCATTCTCCCCATATCTTGAGGCTCATGCTGAGCATTCAGCGATATGCTTAATTAAGTAAGGCCCAAATACTGCCCCCTCCAAATTACAGCCTTTCATCAGAGAGGATCCCCTCAACTGCTCTATGCTGAACCTTCCATCAGAGAGAATCCCCTCAACTGCTCTATGCTAAAATAGATGAGAAAGTCCAGAGAAAAAGAGCTTGTTCGCAAGTTCTCTTCAACCATGAAAAAGTATTTTAATCTTCTCTAAACTGTACTTTCTCACACTGTGAGGAAAAGACCATTGAAGTATGCCTGAGATCAAACCATGGGTCCACCAGGGCACTCCTCATCCAAGGCATGCAGGTTAGGACACATGCTATCTCATCCCTATCACAGGACTGAAGGCCAACAGTGTCCCTACAGAATGTTCCCATACAGACCCAGGTGCTGATTATATAGAGTCTGAGTGACCAACATTTTCAGAGAAAGGCCTCATCACATGGCAAGGTTACATGGAATAGGACTTATCAGGTCCCCTGTACAATCTCAGATGTAGCTTTCTTTTTTTTTTTTTTTTTTTTATTTATTTATGATAGTCACAGAGAGAGAGAGAGGCAGAGACATAGGCAGAGGGAGAAGCAGGCTCCATGCACCGGGAGCCTGATGTGGGATTCGATCCCGGGTCTCCAGGATCGCGCCCTGGGCCAAAGGCAGGCGCCAAACCGCTGCGCCACCCAGGGATCCCTCAGATGTAGCTTTCATCTCTCACCCTATGACAGAGTACCATACAGAAGATTTTTCTATTTCCCCAGACAATGCTAATAAACTGCCCTGAGACCTGCATCATTCCACCAGTGATACGCCCTATTTTACTGTGTTTACCTGGATGTTTATGAGGACCAAGAAAGAAGAAAGTTCTTGCTCTGTTCTCTCGCTGTATTACAAAATATTGCTACTTTCTTAAACTTCTAAGTATTCATACCATTAGCAAGAAACCACTGAATCAGGATACCTAGGTGGCTCGGTGGTTGAGCGTCTGCCTTCCAGTCCAGGGCGTAATCCTGGGGTCCCGGGATCAGGTTCCCTGCATGGAGCCTGCTTCTCCCTCTGTCTGTGTCTCTGCCTCTCTCTCTCTATCTCTCATAACAAATAAAATCTTTAGAAAGAAAAAAGAAACCACTGAATCATACTCTTGGCTGTCAGGACCTTCCTTAATTATTACAAGGAAACAACTCAAGAACAGATGAATCTCCATCCTATCACTGGTCTGAAGGCCAAGACAACACTGTTACGGTGGAGATCAACATTGGTCCTGAGATGGGGACCAATACACCTAGTAGAGGTCGTTGGCAGCTTTCTGGATAGAGCACAGTACACAGCCAGAGCTAAACATGGAGGACATTCTCAGGACCCCAGAACAGTCACATATGTAGTTCATCCCTCCCCACCACATCACACTGACTGTACCACACAGTTTCCCCTAAACCTCATCTACACTAAACACACTGCTCTGCAATTTGCAAGCCTCCCTTCATTGGGGATATCACCACAGAGAGAACGAGCTTCTTCTTCTATAAGGTCATCTCCTAAAATGGATGCATGTACATTGTTACAATTGGACCAAGAAAATGGCACTGAGAATTAGTGAGATGGTTCTCTGCAAGAGCCATCCAGAGTTCAATGCAGGTATAACTTGAGACATATACATTTCCACTGCCAATCGTGTTGTCTGTACTGAGGGCGACCACAAACTTTGCTCTTTTTGAGCACTGCTCTACCCAGAGATGCTCAAATTACATGTAGTCTATTTGATCAAAATCTGAGTAGAGCACCGCACACAGCACAGATTATTATTTATGACCTGGCCTGTCTCCCTTAGACATCTCGAATATAACTTGTGCATCTCTCTCCACAAAATCTTGAGCATCTCAAGTATCTTTCCATTAACCTAGATAATCCCAAAGCACTGACCTGCAACATGTACCCCAACCCATCTGGGGGATGCCCTCAGTGCTTTACCTTTAAACTAGGTGATGAGGACAAAGAGAGAATAAGACGTTTACAATATTCTCTTCTATTAGAATGTTACTCCATCCTCTCTAATATATGTTAAGTGTTCACATTATTAGCAATGGACCACTGAAACTACCCTGAAGATGCCTGACATCAAAGTGGTCACCTGGCCCCTCAAGAGTTCAAGCAGGCAGCTAACATGCAACCATTTCCATCCGCATCATGGGACCAAAGGTTATGAAAGTTTTTCTTCATGTCTGTACTCCATCCAGACAGGCACTAAACTACACATAGTCTAGGGTAGGCACAACACACAGCATGGCTTCAATCTACATCTGCCTGGTAATTTTCAACTATCAAATGAAGCTAATATCTCAACATCTAAATATCATGATGACTGAACCCATCATTTTTTTCTTATAACTCTAATAAAGTTCAACTGAACTGCTATACAAATGCAAAACTCCCTACTGGAGATCCCCTCACATACTCCACATTTTCCTGGAGGATGATGAGAATGATGATGATGATGATGATGATGATAATGTCCTAGTAATAAAGCCAACAAGACTGATTCTGTTTTCTTCATCTAGTAGAAACTTATCTGCGTCTTCTCTATATCTTAGGTGTTCAGGTTGTAGGAAGGGATCACTGAAACCTTCTTGAGTTGGCCTGAGATGAGAGGCCCAGGTGGTTGGAAAGGCTCTAAAGATTCAAGGCAGGAATGTCTAGGACACATAAATTTCCATCACCATTACTTCTCTCAAGGCAACCACAGACATTTTTCTTGTAGACCATTTCTCTCCCAAGACAGGCACTAAATACCTAGTCTAGGCAATCAATACCTTCCCCACACAGAGAACTGCACAAAGCTTAACTCACATTAACTAATCTGCGCAGTAAAACTGGCATTAACGGATGTCCCTTTCTCATCAATACCCACTGTATCACCATTTCTCGACCAAAGAGGTTTCCAAGATTCTAGGAAAATCCAACCCAAGACTCTCCAAACTGCAAGCTTTGCTCAGGTGTCACCCCCTCACTTGCTCTACATGGTCCTGGAGAATTTCAAGGACTCTTAAGATCATGCTTGCTTTTCTTACTTTTTATATTGAGAAGTATCTTCATATTCTCTTCCCTAAGTGTCCACTTTACTAGGAAAGGAGGACTATACTCCTCTGGAGAATGCTTGACATACAGCTAACTGCTAGGCAATTTCTGATTTCAACTTAGGCAGCTAACAGATGCCTATAGCCCCAACATCAATGCTGCCCAAAGACTGTAACAAACATTGTTTTTACTGAGCATCACTCCACCATAAGAGGCACCATGTAAAGATGGGATAAAAGACCCACAACTTGCAGACAAGGACAGTAATCACATGGTGGTGGATGTGTAGGACTTTATCTGAAAGGGAGCGAGAGAGCATGGGGGCGGCACAGAAAGAGAGGGAGGTAGAAGCAGACCCTCGGCTGAGCAGGGAGTCTGACAAGGAAGTCCATCTCATGGTCCTGAGATCATGACCTGAGCTGAAGTCAGAAGCTTAAACGTTGGAGCCACCCAGGTACCCCTGAGAAGTAGCCTTCATCTCTCTGCCTACCACATCTTGATGCTTATACCCAATGCAGTTCCTTAAACCTAGACAAGGTCAACCCACTGCCCTCCAACTTTTTTTGTTCCCTTTGTGATGATCTTAAACATCTCTATTTTCATCTAGATAATTCTGAGGACCCAGGGAAAACAAGCTTGGTCCTATATTCATTCTCCTACACACTATATTCCTCTTCCCTAAACTTTATCACATTAGGAGGAATCAATTACTGAAATGAACTTGAGGATGTCTGAGATCATGGTGACTGCCAGGGATCCCGCAGCTCAAGACAAACTCAGGGACACTGGCACATACCCCCCCATCATTGTTCTGAATTCTATGAAAAACAATTATTCCACTTGAGCATCACTCTACCTACATGGGTATATGAAGCCAAGTAACTGGCATCTTTCTGAGCGGAGCACTATACATGAAGTCGACCTGTAGGACCTGCCGAATACACCCTGTACTCATCCTGTACTCATCGTACTTCATCGTACTTCAAACCACCTAACAAATACTTTAACAGAGATCTTCTCATAAGCCTCTAAAGGCCAAACAGAGCCCTCCAACTTGAAAACCTCCAATATTTGAAATACATCTTCACCTATCCTACCACTTACCTGCATGATTATGAGGAACCAGGGAGAAAAGGCTGATTTTCATGTTCTCTTATTTTAGGAAGACACATCTCCTACATTCTGAAAATGGACACACAGGAATAGAACACTAAAATAATCTGGAGGTCGCTCTCAAAGACCTCTTGAATTCAAGGTTGGCATTCCAAAGTCCAACAGCTCCAATGCCATTCATGGATACAAATGCCACCAGAAACAGTTTTCCTGAGCATTACTCTACATACAGAAGCAACGTTAACATGTGCACTATGTGACTGGCACGTTGTTGGCAGTGCTGTAGATACAGCATGGCTTCAAGGTGAAATATCTGTCCAGTCCACCAAGAACTTGGACATGTAGCTCTCTCGTCACTCTACCCAACGCATCATGACGACTTTACCAAATATTTTTCATAACCCAAGATAAAGCCAATCAACAGCACTCTAGTTAATTACCTCATGAGTGGGAAATCCCTTGTCAGGTCTAACTTTATCTGCTCTATCATGCAAACGAGAGAGAACAAGGTTTTTCTGTGTGCTTTTCATGAATCACAATATATTTTCATGGTATATATCTACAGATATAAACATTGTTAGAAATGCAACACTTAAATGAACTTGTGGGGGCCTGAGATCCAGGTGTGTTCCAGGGTCCACTTAATTCAAAGCATGAGGATCAAGGACACGAGTGTCTTCATTCTCAACACTGTTCCAAGGACCACTGCCACCATTTATCTTCTCCAACATTACCCGTCTCAGTCATTTGTTACACATATGTGATGGGCACCTTTCTGGGCAGGGGAACTGGATGCAACATGATTTCAGGGCAGATGACCTTCAATGTCCTACTTCCATACTCAAATGTCATTTTCATCTACCATTCCCTGTATCTCAGTAACTGTACCCAACATTTTCCACAACACTAGCCAATGTTGACCAGTATACTCTGACTTGCACTGTTCACACAGTAAAAATACTGTCAAAAACAAATAAACATATGAACAAAATAAAACAATATACTCTCAGCTTGTCAATCTTAACCTAGATGATGAAGAGGATCCAGGAAGACCAAGCATGTTGTTCCTGTGTTTTCTTCTATTAAGCAATATCTCCATCTTCTGTTCTGAAGGTGATCACACAGATTAGAATGGAACTCGGAGGTCATAGTGTGGATGACCTACCATCAGACCCAGCTGATGGACATGGCCTTCCGGGATTCAATGCAGGCAGTTCTACTCAAGATCCATCTCCATAACCATATACAAGAAGTGTTCTTCTACCCAAATATTAAAAACAGAGTCTAACTAATCAAAAATACTAAGTAAGTCACAGGGCACATCAAAACACAGAGTAAAAAACCTATCTAGTCCTTTCTCATTCTCAGATATACTTTTTTTTCTCTCAACCAAACACACAATGACTCCAGCAAAGATTTTTTATAACCCTGAAGAATGCCAATGGAACTGAATGCCCTCCAATATGCATCCTCCTCTCTGTATCACACCTGCTGTATGGTTCCTCAAAGATTAGGGTAACACAAAGTAAACTAGCATGTTCTTCTCTGCCTTCACTACAAAATAGCTTTATCTTCTGCAAATGAAGGAGTTCACAACATTAGAAATTGGCCATTCAAATCATCTTACAAATGGCTGAAATTACACCCAGGTGGCTGCAGAAGCACTCTCAGGATTGCAAAGTAGGCAGATCAAGGTCACATACACTTCCAAACCTATCACCTACGGAAGTACACAACTCATGTTGCCCTTACTGGACATTACTCAATCCAGAAAGGTACTCGTTACACTTAGAATCCATAACGAGCGCCTTTCTGGATAGGGCACTGCACAGAGTAGAGATGAATATACTAGACTTATCTTAATTGCCCTTGCGTTATCAAAAGTAGCTTTCTTGGGATGCCTGGGTGGCTCAGTTAGTTGGGCGTCTGCCTTCAGCTCAGGTCATGATCCTGGGGTCCCGGGATTGAGGTGCATGTCAGACTTCTTGCTCAACAAGGAGCTTGCTTCTTCTTCTGCCTGCCACTCACCCTGCTTTATGCTCTGACAAATAAAATCTTTTTTTTAAAAAAAGTAGCTTTCTCTATCATATCACCTTCACAACTATATAGTTTTTTCCATAACCCTACAAAATTCCAATATATTCCCTTCAACTTATATCTTTCCTCAATGAGGCTCTTCTCAAGTACTATGTCTTTCTAGACTAACAGGGATAACAAAGAAAAACAAGTACATTTCTGTGTACTTTTCTTACCTTAGAAAAGATCTTTATCTTCTATAACATCATCACTTGGTTTTCCAATTACCAGGTTTGGACCACTGAAGACATTATGAAGTTGTCAGATACCATAACCAAATGACTTAGCAGGGAGCTGTGAAATTCAAGCCACACAACAAGAAGATCAATACAGCATCACCATTACCAATAGGCTAAAGGCTACCACTAAAAATCTTACAGAGCACCACTCTATTTAGACAAACAAACAATACAAACGCTAAGTGATTGGCACATAACTAGGTAGGGCTCTACACACAGCACAACTCAAGGAGTAGAACAGCTCACTGACCTTCACAAGATCAAATGCAGCTTTTATCTGTAACTCTCCTGATTATCATGACTGTGCAGAAGATTTTTCCTAACCCTAGACAATGGAGACCCACTTCCCTCCAGCATAGTAGCTTCACTCAATTGTTGATCACCTCACCTACTTTACCTTGAACCAAGAGGTGCCAAAAATACAAGATACTTCCTATGCTCACAAATTCATTTAGCCAATCTTTATGTTCTCCAACCTCTAGGGGTCTGTTCTTTTAAAAATGGATGACTAAATAATCTTAAATGAAACCTCTGATACAGGTGGCTCCACAGGCCTCCACAGTTCAAGGAAAGCAGCACAAGGACACTTATAGATCTCTCACCAACATTTCTCTGAAAACCATCCCCAACATTGTTCTTCTTCAGCATCACTCTACAAAGAGAAAAACCATTTATACATAGCAGAAGTGTCACCACACCTCTAAGTAGGGCAAGAGATATAGAATACCTCTAGTGAGCAGGCTTACAAAATCCCCATGGAACTCTGAATTCTGATTTTTACAAAAACAGGATCTAACCAAGATTTTTCCATAATCCTCAGGGTGCCGGGGGGGGGGGGGGCTCAGTTCGTGAAGTGTCTGCCTTTGGCTTAGATCATGATCCCAGGGTTCTGAGACAGAATCCCGCACTAGGCTCTCTGCTCTGCAGAGTCTGTCCCTCCCCTTCTGCCCCTCTCCCAACTCCAGTTCTGTCACTTCCAAATAAAGGAATAAAATCTTTAGATTGTTCCATAATTGAAGACACTCCTAAACTACAGCCCTCTAATTTCTTTTTTTTAATAAAATAATTTTTATTGGTATTCAATTTACCAACATACAGAATAACACCCAGTGCTCATCCCGTCAAGTGTTCCCCTCAGTGCCCGTCACCCACTCACCCCCACCCCCCGCCCTCCTCCCCTTCCACCACCCCTAGTTCGTTTCCCAGAGTTAGGAGTCTTTATGTTCTGTCTCCCTTTCTGATATTTCCCACACATTTCTTCTCCCTTCCCTTATATTCCCTTTCACTATTATTTATATTCCCCAAATGAACAGTGCTCTAATTTCTATACTTCCCTCACTAAGGACACCCAAATATCCTTTAAGCTTACCTGTTTGATGATGAGGACACAGACAGAACATCCTTGTTCCCAAGTCTCTTCTACTGGGAGAATTCTTCATCTTCTCTAAACATTACATGTCTACATTGCTAGAAATCACCTAATGTTGCCTCCAATCAAAACTACCAGTCTTTCAGGATCCTTGTCACTTTAAGACATCACAAGGACAAATGCACATCACATCTCTCCCCATAAATGATCTAAGGGCCATCAAAAAAAAAAGTCCTGACTGAACACTGCTCTACATAAACTTGGGCTAGACAATGGTTCCTTGGTATGAGGGAGGATCGTTCTGGATAGGGCATTACATACAAACTGTTTCAACAAGATAAGTATTACTCACTCCCACTCATCCCTAACTTGTAGCATCCTATTTTGCCCGGCACAATGGGAGAACTGTACCAAAGACTTTCTTATACTCCAAAACAATACCTACCCTAAGTCCTGGAACCTGCATAGTTCCAATACTGCAAACCCTCAAATGCTTATTCATTCTGTGAATGATTAAGACAAGGCAGAAGAAAACAGAATCTGGGTACTCTCTTCTGATATTAGGAAGTATCTTCAAATTCTTGAATGCATAGGTCTCCACACTATTAGGAATAGATGGAGAAAGATATCTAGAGACTCAAGGGGCTACCCAAGTGCTTCTGGGTTCAAGACAGGAAGCTAAAGGAGAAATACACAACCATCCCCATCAACATGCGGGGGGGGGGGGTGGCGGGCAACACAAATGTTGTTCTTCGTGAGCATTCCTCTGCCCAGGCAGATGCTAATCACTTGTTGACTACGTAATGAGCGCCATCCTGGGCAGGGCACTGCACACATCATGACTCAACTCAGATGCCTTCCAGAGCCCTGTTCACTCTACCGTGTAGTTTTCATCCCATTCCAGCACATTAAAATGACCCAAACCAAGAACTTTCCGTATCCTGGACAGTGTAAACCTACTCTTCTCCAACTTGTATGAAACTTCTTCAAAATATCACATTGTCAGGGGCACCTGGGTGGCTCACTCTATTAAGTGTCCAACTCTGAATTGTACCTCAGGCCACTATCTCAGGATGCTGAAATCAAGCCTCACATGTGGGCTACAAGCTCAGTAGGAAGTCCATATCTCATTCAATAGATCTACTTCTTTGTCCCACCCCCTGCTCTTATCCCTCTCTCTTTAAAATTTATAAATGAATCATTAAAAGGAAATCCCTTCCCTTTTCTCCGTTTACCTAGATGATTATGAGGGCATAAAGTGATCACATTTGATGAGGAAGTATCCTCATCTTCAAAAATTAGTTAAGCATTACCATTAATAGGAAAAACACATTAGAATCAATGCAAGGAGGCTTACATATCCCTGACTAGGACCCAAAATATTAAAGTCAGTGAAGGCAGACTGTGCTGTAACACGTCTCCATCCACATTACTTCACTGAAGGACACCACCAATGTTCTTCGGACCATCGCTATGCCTAGGAAGCTACTGACTAAAACTGCCCTAGGTGACTGCAAACATCCTAGAAATGCTACTGCAACAGAGCGTTCTCAGCACACTGTGGGTTCAACACAGGCAGCACAAGGAATCTTACCCGCACGCCACTCTCATGTCAATGTGGACAACTTGTTCCCTGCACCTTTTCGTTTCACATGCAGCTATTACTGTCCTGCCAAATCAATGTTGATGACTACACCCAAGGTTTTTCTACCACCCTAGAAACTGGATATACCAGACACTTGAGATACCCACAAGTACTTTATGTTTTCTCCTTTTTTGGGTGAGAGCCAAAGCTACTCTGTAATTTCTGCTTTGTGTGAGGACAGGGAAGGAATAGGGTCCTCCTCTGTTCTCCTCATCCCTGTCAAATTGACCGCAAGTAACCTCTAGGACTTCACCCCATTAGGAACAAAGAACGAAAATTATCTCAGTGCTGCCTGAGGCCCAACACAGTGGATGCCAGGACCTTCCTGGGTTCAAGGCACTGACCTCAAGGACACCGGAACCTGCATCTCCATGAAAAAACAGGGCCCACTTGAAAGATGTTCTTGTGGAGCATTACTCTACCCAGGCAGGCACTGTTACACATGATGCCGGTAATCAGCACCGTCCTATACAGGGAACTGCACACAGCACAGAACCCGGTGTTGGCTGCCCAGCCCCACACCACACAACCCCCAAACAGAACTCTCAGCCCTCGGGCCAAATGAAAAAGAACAGACTCAAAGGGCAACAGGACAGCGACAAACGGCTAACAACTGCCTCGCGACAGGCTCCCTCCCTCACCGGGGCCAGCATAGACACCCCAACATTTATCGAGAACACTATGAGACCTCAGAGAGCTCAGATTCTTCGGCATTCTCCTCTTCTAGGAGGGATCGTCATTCTATCCATCTGTGGGAATTCATACTCTTAGGAATGGACCAGTGAAAGCTCTCTGAGGAAACGTTGAGACCTGACCCAGAGCGTTCTCAGCACACTGTGGGTTCAACACAGGCAGCACAAGGAATCTTACCCGCACGCCATCAGCCACCGAGGACACCACACACGCTGTCCTGTGGAGCTTTACCACACCCAGAATGATGCTGTTACGCTTAGTCTCTGGAACCAGCACCGGTCTGGGTGGGGCACAACTCCCAGTGTGCTCAGGCAGCCGCCAGGCCCGGGCTCACTCGCAGGCTGGCCCATCCCATTCCTCTCCCTCCCTGAGAACCAGGGTGATGGTACACAAGACTGCTTCACAATCACACAAAATGCTGCTGTGGGCACGTCCGCACTGCAAGAGACACTCACATGTGATCAGCAGCTCTTCCAATTTACACCAATGACGTATATGCCTCCCAAGAAACAGCCTGTTCCTGCCTTCTTCCATTACAAAGTATCTTCCTCTTAACAGTTTGTGCTCACATTCTCAGGGATGGGACGCCTAGAATTATCTTGAACCCACCAGATAGGAGGTACAAGTACTTCCCAAGGCTGCCTGTGCTCAAGGCAACCAAAGACACTTGTGTCGACAATCCCATCGGGGGTCTGAACAACACCGCACACTCGTTTCTGTTACACGGTCAATCACCCTGAGTGTTCTAGTATCGACAGTCCAAGCGACCAACACGTTTTTGAGAAAAACGCTTCACTGAGCCTGGATCAAGGAAGAGGACCTGCCTCGTCACCCTCTTTTTCTGAAATGTAGCTTGCAGCTCTCTCCCACCTCACCAAGAGAATATTGTGGATTTTAACTTGCCCACGGATGACGACCATCTCTACCTTCCAACCTGAAAATAGCCTTCAGTGTGGGTCCTTCTCCCGCTGTACGGTCACGCCCACATGATTAAACTACCCAAAGCAACCCCCACCTTTCTGTGTTCTCTTCTACACACAATTATCTGCGCGTTCTCTCACCTCCAGGGGTTCACAGGAGCTCAGAAGGCCTGACCACAGTCATCTGGGGGAGGTCTATGACACAGCAGCCCCTTGGGAAGGCTTTCTTCTGTTCTCCTCTCCTTTTATGAAGCACCCTCCTGTTAACTAATTTCTAGGTGTTCACCAGGATAGGACTAAAACCTGAGAAGATCCCGGGGAGGACTTAGAAACCCCCAGGCGTCTGCCAGGGCCCACCGCACTTCGAGGCGAGGCAGTCTACTTGATGGCAAATGGTACCTCGGGGCCAATCCCCGTGTCTACTGCCACTGCAAAAGCCGTTCTTTGTGAGCATTCCTGTATCCAGGCAGGAACTAATCACTCTAAGGTGACGTCATTAGCACCTCCCTGAATAAAGCACTGCACACAGCATCGTTCGTGGCGGACAGGCCCTGTTCCTCTTCCGCTCCCTCGTGCAGCTTGCAGGTCTCTCTGCACCAAGCCATGCTGTCTGTCTGCGAGGTGCTCCCCAACATAAACCAGTCTGACGCACATCCCTCTGACTTCCATACCCATCACTGCGGTTCCCCTCATTTTCTACCATTTACCAGGAGGAGGAGGAGGATCCATCGGGAACAGGCCAATTCCCGTTATCTCATTTTCTATCACGAAGTATTTTCATCTCCTGTAACAGAAACGCATTCACCATGTCAGGATTGGATCACAGAATTCATCTTCTGGGTACCTGACAGCATGACCACGTGGCTGACAAAGAAGCCTGTGTTCAAGGTAGGCTGCTGTACCCCAAGCCCTCTCGGCGTCCTCAGGGGACCACCCGTTAATACTGGTTGCTCTATCCAGGCTGTGACAGGTGAGTGTTGCTTCTCCCTGCAGAACACATCATGAGGCCATTGACTAACAACTTTTTCATAAAATTACAAAATGCGCATTCACTGTCCCCAGCTTCATACAGCCCCCCTCAGGGAGTAGCCCCTGCACCACCCTGGATGGACCTCAATGAATCGGAGGACCACTGGAGCAGAATCTTGGTCTCATCTCACAAGTATTTTCTTCTCTGTACTGAGGTGTTCCCATGAATTGCAATGAAACACAGAAATCACCTTGAGGATGGCTGAGATCCACATACCTCCCAGGGCACTCCCTCCTTAGTTCCAGGCAGACGACACCAGCAAACAGCACGTCCGCCATCCTCCCTGGTCCCAAGCCCATCAAAAACGTTGTGCCTGTGGAGCATCGCTCCCCCACAAAAGCAGGGACTGGACATAGAGACTGTGTTATCAGCACATTTCCAGGCAGGCCGATGCACAACGTAATCAAGGGAGATGACCGGCCCTGGTGTATTTGACTGTCAAAAAGGTTTTTCTCTATCTCACTAGCACTTCACATAACTTTTAAACTCTGTGGACCATATCATGGGGACTGTTCCCATAACATTTCCATAAGCCTAGAAAATGCCAGCCCCGTGCCCTCAAGTAGCACTCGTCCCTCCATGAGGACCCCTCAAGCACTGCATGTGAACCTAGAGGATTAGGAGGACCAACAGACAACAAGCTTGTGCCCACGTTCTCTTCCCTATTACAAAGTATCCTCCACTCCTCCAAACAGTAGGTGTTCACATGATTCACAGCGGACCACTGGAATCATCTTGAGGTAACCGGCAATGGAAACCAGCACGTAACCTATGCCCTCCGGGTTTAAGACACACAGCTCAAGAACACATGCCCCTCCGTCCCCACCGCTGATCTGAAGGCTCCACACATATCCGCATCGAGTATCACTCCACCTATAGAAGGGCTATTACTCTTCCCTGTGTGACACACACTTTCCCCAGCAGGGCACTGCCCATGGCTGGGCACAAGGTAAATGCTCCCGGGCGCCCACTTGCACTCTCTCACATGTAGCTTTCTTGTTCCAAACAAACCAATCATGAGGATGACTCTACCCAGAATTTTCAGAGACATTACGTAACGATGACCCTGTGTTCACCAACTGGCATCTCATCCTCTCACTTGAGGATGCCTGCACACGCTCAACGTTTCCCTGCAGAGAACAAGAGAGTTCCGATACCTCCTCTATAATGAAGATGCCTCATTTTCTTTAAACTTAGCTGTTCACTTAGCAAGGAACTCAACACTGAAATCATCACACGGATGCCGGAGATCCGACAGAGGTCTTGCTAGCACCTTCGATAACCCTCGCAAATGCACACGCACTACCCAGCAACACTCTTACCTCTCCCGGTGGGGACCCACAGTCCCCCTCTATCTGTGCTGTCATGGTCAGAACCCAGAAAAGAAAACCCTTTTCATGTTCTAGACTCCACTGGCAGGAGGTATCGTCATTTTCTCTGATCTGTAGGCTTTCTTCACATTAGGAATGGACCACTAAAATCATCTTGACAATGCCTAAGAATACAACTAGATCACTACCAGGAACCTCCTCTGTTCGCAGCAGGGAACTGGGACAACTGTACCTCCAGCCCCAACAACCCTCTGGAGGATACCATAAATGTTTGTTCTCGAGACCATTACTCACCTTAGGTAGGAGCTACTCACTCTTAGAATGGGAAATCAGCGCATTCCTGAGCAGGGTGCTTCACCCCTCCTTTCTCAATACAGGTCCTCCTGAGTGCCCTGATCACTCTCACGTAGTGGTCACTAACCCGTACCTCATCAACAGGACTACTCTCTTGATTTTTTTTAAACATTTTATTTACTTATTAATTAGAGACACAGAGAGAGACAGAGACAGAGAGGCAGAGGGAGAAGCAGGCTCCATGCAGGGAGCCCGACGAGGGACTCCATCCTGGGTCTCCAGCATCACGCCCTGGGCTGAAGGTGGCACTAAACTGCTGAACCATCCGGGCTGCCCTGGAGTTTCGTTCTTTTATTAGAAAGTGTATACAATTTTTTCCCTCATCTATACATATTCACAACTCAGTAAGAAGTAGTAGGTTTTTGAAAGCAGTTTGATGATGCCAGAAATCCACAAGCAATGGTCCTAATTTAATTTCCCTTTATCCTGAGAACATATGCTGACATGCTATCCTCCGATCACAAACTTCTTTCAGTGGGGATGCTCTCAATGGATCACTCTCTCTGAATGATTCTGAGGACCCAGAGAGAACAAGCCGGTTTCTGTGGTATGTTTTCTATCGAATTGTATCTTCAGGTTCTTTATGGGTAGGTGTATATGTGTTTCTGTGAATAGGTCACTAAAATCAACTTAAGGATTCCAGGAGATCAGGCCCAGGTGGCTCCTAGTGCGCTAAAGAAATCAAGAATGTCAGTGGAGAGCTCCTTGTCAGGAAAAGCTCGCCCTCTCCTGTATCGCAGGACCCTACCCTGATGGGCATTCGTTTCCTACAGTCTATGTATGGGATCTGGAGACCGCACAAAATATGGCTCAGAGCAGAAGACCTTCCCAGGAACCCCCATACACTGCCATGTAGACTTCGTATCTCTGCCCACCACACCATGAGCACTGGATGGACGCCAGCTTTTTCTATTATGCGAGACAATAGCAAACGGTAACTTGCATCATTCTTCCTCAAAATGCTCCGGTTTACCTGGATAATTAGGAGGGCTCAAAAAGGAGAGGTTTGTTCCAGGGACACCTTTCATTGGGAAGTACTTCATCATCTCTAACCTCTAACGTCTTGGTGTTTGCATTATTCGTAGGTACCCTTAAAGTCGTGTTGATGATACTTCTCATCTCACCCAGGGATCTGCCAGGGTCCCCCTGAGATCAAGGAGGTGGAGCCCAAGATGTGCATTTCGATCCCCACCACCTGCCTGATGCCACAATAGGAGTTCTGCTCCCTGACAATTACTCTACCCACAGAGGCACCGAATACACTCCGGCTACATGATCAGCACCTTTGAGAGTATGGCACTACACCCACAGGGACTCCAGGTGGAGGACCGGTCCAGTCTCCCGATCACTCCTCTCTCTCCCTACAGCAAAATGACACTACTCCAAATTATTCCATAACAAATTCCGACCAAACCATTGCCAGGACATCCTATTTACATATACTCCTCAGGGAGAGTCCCCCGACCTCCTGCATTTTTACCTAGAGATAATAACCATCCTTCTGTACGGTCTTCCATTACGGAAGTTATTCGTCTTCTCTAATCTTTAAGTATTCACATCACTAGGCGTGAAACACGGAAATCTTCATATGGTTGCCTGGAATGAAAACCAGCTGGCTACCGGGACCCTCATGAGTTCAGGGAAGACGTGCTAAAGATGAGAGCACCTCTATACCCATGGCCAATGTGAAGGTCATCGAAAATGTGGTTTCTCTTGAACAGGTCTCCACCCAGACCTGTGAGGCTAACATACAGTGAACTGATGAGCACCTTCCTGGGGAGGGCACTACACACACTATGCTTCAACAGGAAATTCGCCATTCACACTCATCCTGATCTAGGATGTACTCCTAGCTCTAAAGCAACCCTTACTGCCTGGCAACTTGCACAATTCCCTAAGTGAGAATACTCAACTGCTCAATGATAACAGGGATGAGTCTGCAGACCAAGGCAAAGCAGGAGATTCTGGATTTCTCTTCTTCCTAAGGAAGTTCCTTCCTAATAACTGATTTCTTGGTAGTCACATTGTTAGTACTGTACCACACAAGTCCTCAGGAGGATCGCTGACAAGACACCCAGGGGTGTTCTGGCAGGGAAAGGAGAACAATGCCAAGTACATTTCCATCCCATCACCAATGAGAGACCACCACAGAGGAGGTTCTACTTCGTATTGCTACATCCACACCAACGGGCGACCAACATGGAGTCTAAGCGTTCACCACAATTCTCCCTGTGTCAGTGCACACAGCATGACCCTAGGGAGAGCGCTGACGCTGTATTCTGTGAACACAGAGGCAGAGCTTTCATCTCTCTGACCACCATCATGAGTAACGCAAAGATATTTCCATAAAGGTGCAACGTGCTAAGCCACTGCCGTCTGTCTCCAATAAATCCCTGAATAAGGAATCCATTCAGGACACTGAATTTCTCAGGATGCTGATTTGACCAAAGAGAACAATCTGTTCCTGTATTCTATCTTCACCTTCTCTAACTGGTAGGTATTCACAGTTAAGAATGGACGACTGGAATGATCCTGAGAAAGCGGAGATGAGCACGAGGTTTCCGTCAGGACCATTCAGAATTAAAGCAGACAGCTCATGGACACATGTATCTCCATCCCTATCACCAGTCCAGAGGCCACCACACTTGTGGGTGGTTCTTGACCATGACCTGGCCTAGAGAGACACCGTGACACAAGGTCTAAGGGACCCGCACCCTTGTGAGTATTCAAGATACTGCCCACGGCCCCTCACACACTCACATGAAACTATTCATATCTGACCCCACAAATCACGTGGACCGTGACCAGTGTTTTTACAGAGGGACAGAATGCGCACATACTGCACACAGGCCTGCAAATCTTCATCAATGGTGACCCACACCTAATCCGCCTGGATGATTTTGAAGACCCCCAAAAAACATTTTCTGCATGTTCTCAAACAAGCTGGTGTTCATAATGAGGAAAACACCACTGCCAATAATACTACTCCCAGGCGGGACCCACTGGGGAGGCAGGACACCCTAAGTCCAGGAATGGAGTGCAAGAACTGCGGCAGCTCTTCTATCGCTAGCTGCAAGTCGCTGCAAACGACGATCGCTCCAGAAGTCACAACCACCCAAGACATGAATGATCAGCATCTTACACACTGAGCGACTGGCCGGCCTTTTGTCGTAGCTGGGCTTTAGTGAGGATCCCTTGTTTCCTCTAGGATTACCTGATAGATTAGGAGGACCCAGAGAAAATAACTTATTTTGCACATTCTTCTCTAAACCTAAGGTGTTAAAGTTATTAGGAATGGAACACAGAGGGCACCAGGATGGCTCAGTCCATTAAGTGTCTGCCTTTGGCTCAGGTCATGGTCCTGGGGCCCTGGGATCGAACCCCCCTTCGGGTTCCCTGCTGAGCAGGGGGCCTCTTTCTCTCTATGCCCTCTGGCTGCTGCTCAACCTGCTTGTGTCTCTCTCTGTCAAGTAAATAAGTAAGATCCTAAACAAAAAAGAAAAAAACAAAAAAGAATGGAACACTGAATCATCTTATGCTCGTCATCAAAACCGGCTGGCCCTACCAGAGCCATTCCGGGGTTCAAGGAAGAATTTTCAAGAACACACACACCTCTGGCCCCTTCACCGACCTGAAAGCCATCAAAAGCCTTCCTCTTGGTGAGCATTTCTCTTCTCACCCTGGTATGGCGAACACTTAAATTACCTCATGAGCACCTCTTGACGTAGGGCACGACACATACCATACTTTGAGACCTATGCATTAGCCACTCGCACTCACTCTGATACACAGATTTCATCTCACCCCCTCTACGTCATGAGGACTATACAAAAACGATGTTCTCATGCCTTAAAACAATGCAGACCCAGTGGCTACACGTACATAATTCTTGCGGTGAGGCACGCTCAACTGCTCCTCTGTAGACATGACCATGAGGACAGAGAAATCAAGGTTGTCTCTGTATTCCCTCCATCTATTAGGGATTATCCTCCTCATCTCCCCCATCTGTGCCAATTCGCATTGTAAGGAACAGACAGACCCCTGAGGCCATCATGAGGATGCCAAAGACACAAGTGACTGACCAAGCCCTCCCTTCCTGGGTTCAAGACAGGCACCTTGAAGACAAATGCACCCCCATTCCCATGGAGCAGGGGTGGCTGGGGCAACACAAACGGTGGTTCTTAGTGAGCATCACTCGGCCCAGGCAGATGCTAATCACTCCTAGAGTATGTAATCAGCGCCATCCTGAGCAGGGCACTGCACACATCATGGCTCAAACAGATCCTGTGCAGGGCCCTGTTCACTCTCATGCGAAGCTTTTGCCCTACCCCAGCCACAACATTAACACTGTACCCACCATTTTCCCTTAATGCTGGACGATTCTAACCGATTGCCCTCTAACGTGCATCTTTCTTCACGAAGGAATCCCTTACCTTCTCTGGGATTACCTGGACGATGATGAGGACACAAACACCAACCCTATCGCTGTGTTTTCCCCCCTCTGCTTCAAATGTCAACTATTGCTTACCTTGTAGAAACTTAGGCTCTTGCATCGTTAGAATAGACAAGTGGAATCATTCTGATGACGCCGAAGGCAGAAGTGCCTGCCAGGACTAACAAGAGTTCGAGGCAGTAAGCTCAATACCACATGCACCTCGACCCAGCTTCCCGGACCGAGGACACCACCAGTATTTCTCTTGAGCAGCCGATACTCACAAAGCCATGGGTTTCACCAAGGATAACTGGTTGGTACTTTTCTTACAAAAGGCTCTGACCACAGCTTTGCCTCAATGTGGAGCACGTTTCCAATACAACGGTCACTCACAAATGCAACATTCTGGTCTCCCCACACGTCATGAGGATTTTACTCAAGATAATACAGACACGAAGCAATCCAACAGACCTTCCTCTCTCTATGGGGATCCCCTAATTACTTGCTCCCCATCTCCATACATGACTAAGGACAGAGTGAGTAAAATATTTCCTCTGTTCTCTTCTCCTACGAAGAAGTGTGTTCATCTTCTATAAACTCCAGGACTTCACCCCATTAGGAACCAACCACTGAAATTATCTCGTTGCTGCCTGAGGCCCAACACAGTGGATGCCAGGACCTTCCCGGGTTCAAGGCACCGACCTCAAGGACACCGGAACCTGCATCCCCATTAAGACACAGGGCCCACTGGAAAGATGTTCTTGTGGAGCATTACTCTACCCAGGCAGGCACTGTTACACATCATACTGGTAATCAGGACCTTCCTATGCAGGGCACTACACACAGCACAGAACCCGGTGTGGCCTGCCCAGCCCCACACCCCCCCCCCCCCCCCGCCAAAGCAGCACTCTCAGCCCTGGGGCCACATGACAAAGAACAGACTCAATGGGCAACAGGACAGCCACAAACGGCTGACAACTGCCTCGCGACAGGCTCCCTCCCTCACCGGGGCCAGCATAGACACCCCAACATTTATCGAGAACACTATGAGACCTCAGAGAGCTCAGATTCTTCGGCATTCTCCTCTTCTAGGAGGGATCGTCATTCTATCCATCTGTGGGAATTCATACTCTTAGGAATGGACCAGTGAAAGCTCTCTGAGGAAACGTTGAGACCTGACCCAGAGCGTTCTCAGCACACTGTGGGTTCAACACAGGCAGCACAAGGAATCTTACCCGCACGCCATCAGCCACCGAGGACACCACACACGCTGTCCTGTGGAGCTTTACCACACCCAGAATGATGCTGTTACGCTTAGTCTCTGGAACCAGCACCGGTCTGGGTGGGGCACAACTCCCAGTGTGCTCAGGCAGCCGCCAGGCCCGGGCTCACTCGCAGGCTGGCCCATCCCATTCCTCTCCCTCCCTGAGAACCAGGGTGATGGTACACAAGACTGCTTCACAATCACACAAAATGCTGCTGTGGGCACGTCCGCACTGCAAGAGACACTCACATGTGATCAGCAGCTCTTCCAATTTACACCAATGACGTATATGCCTCCCAAGAAACAGCCTGTTCCTGCCTTCTTCCATTACAAAGTATCTTCCTCTTAACAGTTTGTGCTCACATTCTCAGGGATGGGACGCCTAGAATTATCTTGAACCCACCAGATAGGAGGTACAAGTACTTCCCAAGGCTGCCTGTGCTCAAGGCAACCAAAGACACTTGTGTCGACAATCCCATCGGGGGTCTGAACAACACCGCACACTCGTTTCTGTTACACGGTCAATCACCCTGAGTGTTCTAGTATCGACAGTCCAAGCGACCAACACGTTTTTGAGAAAAACGCTTCACTGAGCCTGGATCAAGGAAGAGGACCTGCCTCGTCACCCTCTTTTTCTGAAATGTAGCTTGCAGCTCTCTCCCACCTCACCAAGAGAATATTGTGGATTTTAACTTGCCCAGGGATGACGTCCATTTCCTACCTTCCATCCTGAAAACAGGCTTCAGTGTGGATCCTTCTCCCGCTGTATGGTCACGCCCAGATGATTAAACCAACCAGACAACCTCCATGTTTCTGTGTTCTCTTCTACAGATGGTATCTGCGCGTTCTCTCACCTCCAGGGGTTCAAAGGAGCTCAGAAGGCCTGACCACAGTCATCTGGGGGAGGTCTATGACACAGCAGCCCCTTGGGAAGGCCTTCTTCTGTTCTCCTCTCCTTTTATGAAGCACCCTCCTGTTAACTAATTTCTAGGTGTTCACCAGGATAGGACTAAAACCTGAGAAGATCCCGGGGAGGACTTAGAAACCCCCAGGCGTCTGCCAGGGCCCACCGCACTTCGAGGCGAGGCAGTCTACTCGATGGCAAATGGTACCTCGGGGCCAATCCCCGTGTCTACTGCCACTGCAAAAGCCGTTCTTTGTGAGCATTCCTGTATCCAGGCAGGAACTAATCACTCTAAGGTGACGTCATTAGCACCTCCCTGAATAAAGCACTGCACACAGCATCGTTCGTGGCGGACAGGCCCTGTTCCTCTTCCGCTCCCTCGTGCAGCTTGCAGGTCTCTCTGCACCAAGCCATGCTGTCTGTCTGCGAGGTGCTCCCCAACATAAACCAGTCTGACGCACATCCCTCTGACTTCCATACCCATCACTGCGGTTCCCCTCATTTTCTACCATTTACCAGGAGGAGGAGGAGGATCCATCGGGAACAGGCCAATTCCCGTTATCTCATCCTCTAGCACGAAGTATTTTCATTTCCTGTAACAGAAACGCATTCACCATGTCAGGACTGGATCACAGAATTCATCTTCTGGGTACCTGACAGCATGACCACGTGGCTGACAAAGAAGCCTGTGTTCAAGGTAGGCTGCCGTACCTCAAGCCCTCTCTTCATCAGCAGGCGACTACCGGTTGGTACTGGTTCCTCTATCCAGGCTGGCAGTCACTATGTATTAGTCCACGTGATGGCCATCTTTAGGGTAGGACATTGCACACACTGTGGATGCAGGAACAAACAAACCCAATCAACTCCGCTTTTTAAGTGGAACTGTTTTCTCTCCCCGACAAGTTCATATAAGCTAGAGTTCACATTTTCCCATAATTCTATACAATTCCTTTTTTTTTTTTCCAATCTATACAATTCCGATTGACTGACCTCCTTCGTCCCAATCATTCTCTTTTGCAAAGCTCCTTAGGAGTTCACGGTGAACATTAAGACACAGATAATATTAAAAATATTTAATGTCCATGTATGGGAATAGATTATAATAACCACACTTATGACATACCATAATGATAAATTTGATAAATACCTAAGCCATATACCTAAAGTTAGTGTAATTCTATGCGTCAACTACACTCTAATAAAAAACATCTGTGGGATGCCTGGGTGGCTCAGCGGTTGAGCGTCTACCCTCGGCTCATGGCATGATGCTGGTTCTGGGATCCAGTCCCACATGGGGCGCCATGTGAGGAGCCTCCTTCTCCCTCTCTCTGTGTATTTCTCTGCCTCTCTGTGTGTATTTCTAATGAAAATATAAGGACTTTTTAAAAAATCTTTATAAGGATTTTCTGTATTTGAGAGAGTGAGCAGGAGAGAGCACACAGGAGCAGGGAGGGGGCAGAGTGGGAAGGGGGAACTCAGTGCCGCACTGAGCAGGGATCCCAATGCGTCCATCGATCCCAGGACCCCACGGCCCTGATTTGAGCCAGAGGCAGAATTATAACTGATCATCAACCCACATATCCTAAGAAACACTGTTTTAAAGCGATCTGAGATCTGGCCTGGGTGGCTGCCAATAGGTTGCTGGCTTTAGGTACAGAACGTCGAGCACAGAAGTACTCCCACCACCTCCACCACTGAGCTGAAGGATGCCACGGGCAGTTCTGTTACTGATTGGGACCCCACTCAGTCAGGCGCTAATAATCTGTATCCTGCCTCATCAGCACCTTTCTGGGTAGGGCCCCAAACTCAGCGTGGCCTGCAGAGGAGGGTCTGGCCAGCACCCGGCAACTCAGCAAATTCCAAGTTTCCTTCTCCCTCCCCGGCACAGCATGAGCAGTGTCCTAGACATGCCCGGACTCCTGCCACATGCGGCCGGCCTGTCCTCCAGAGGACCCCTCTCCCTGTCCTGTTTACTGAGACAAGAGGTGGCCTGACAGCAGCACTCTGTCCCAGTGTCCTCTTCTTCCCCTACAAGCATCATTATCTGCCCCAGTAGGAATGCAACAATGAGCTCTCCCTGATGATAACAGATCCAGGGGTGCCGCGAGTTCCTCCGTGCAAGGTGGGCACACTGGGGACCACTGCAGCTCCAAAGGCCACCCCGACATTCTCAGAGCATTGCACTACCCAGGCAGGCACCCACAGCACTCAGACTCCCATATCGGCACCATTCTGGCTAGGGAGAGGTCCACAGTCTATCTCGGGTGGGCGGGGAGGCCCCAACTGTTGCCCCTGCCCCCTCAAATCTATCTTGTTCCTCCCTCTTCCCCTCAAAGGCATAAGTGTGTCCATTACTTACCATGATCCAAAGTTTCAATCATTTCCAATGGGCACTGCTCCCTCTGACAGGATCCACTCACACATCCTAGAGGCAGGGGAGCCATGCTATGGAGGGTGACCCAGGATCAACAAGGTTTGTGTCCATACAAGAGTCTTTGTGTTTCTTTATGTCAACGATGGGAATGGACCGCTGACATCTCCACGATGCCCGAGACCTCAGATCTACCTGTCAGGGCCCTCCAGTGTTCCCGGCAGGAGTATAAGGACAAATACACCACTATCCCCGTCACCGCTCTGGAAGACACCGCAGACGTACTTTAAGTGAGCATTACTCCGCTCAGGGAGGTCCTAATTACTCTTATAAATGAATGCAATGAGCACCTTCCTCAGCAGAGCACTGCACACAGTATGTGGGAAGACGGATGTTGTCCAGGGCCTGTTTACTCTCCCGTGTCCCACCCATCTCACCGCACCACATTGTGATGACTCGTCCATGACTTCTCCTGTTCCTTGAAAATGCCAAAATAATATCGTCTAATTTGCATCTTGCTCAATACAGAATCTTTTTCCTTCGCTAATTTTCACCTGGATGATTAAGAAGGCCCTGAGGGGGATCCCTGGGTGGCGCAGCGGTTTGGCGCCTGCCTTTGGCCCAGGGCGTGATCCTGGAGACCCAGGATCGAATCCCACGTCGGGCTCCTGGTGCACGGAGCCTGCTTCTTCCTCTGCCTGTGTCTCTGCCTGTCTCTCTCACTGTGTGCCTATCATAAATAAATAAAAAAAAATAAAAATAAAAAAATAAAAAAAAAAAAAGAAGGCCCTGAGGGACAGAGTTCCTTCCTGTGTTTTGCTCTTCCATTAGGACATATCTTCATTAGTAGGTATTCGTGTTCTTAGATCACGCTACTTAGAGTACTTTGAGGATGCCTAGGATCCAGGTGACTGGCAGGGCTCTCATGTGATCAAGGCAGGCAACTCCAGAACCACATGAATCAAACAGTATCAGTGCAATGACAGATGCCACCAAACTCCATGTGTTGTATCCCCGCACTCACAATGAATCAACTACAGTTATTTGATGGACACCCTTCTGCATGGGGCACGACACATACCTTTCTTTCAGTTGGAGGACATGCCCAGACACCTTTACATTCTCAAGTGCAACTTGCATCTACACTGTCTACAGCTTCAGGCATCATAATGAGACTGTCCCCAAGACGGTCTCATAACCACAGACAATGGTTACAGGCTGCAAGCTGAATATCAAATGTCACTCACTAGGCATCCCCTTCCTTAAATGATGTTAAGGACACAGTGATTAAGATTGTTCCTGTTTCTCTTCTTCTGGAAGAAAGCATACTTAACCTTTTTGTTCACAGTGTTAAAATATTGAAATCCTGCTGAAAAGGCGTGGGATCAGAGCCAGCCTGCACCAAAGTCCCTCCTGTGGTCAAAGTACTCAGTTCAAGGACATATGCATTTCTATCTGCATCATGGGACTGAAGGCCACAAAGGTGGTGGTGGTAAATGTTGCCCTACTAAAACAGGTACTAAGAGGCAAGATATAAGTGTCAAGAGCACCGTTCTTGGGAGGTGGGTCACTTGTGAGAGGACTACTACAGCAAGAAAATTGGCCACTCCTGCCTTGACTCAGAAACAAAAGGTTTCCCCCACCCTTCTCTCCCCCCCAAAGCATGAAGACTTTACCCAATTATTTCCTAATAGCTAAAGACCATCCCAACCTGCTTCCCTTCAACTCAAAAACTGCTCCCAGGTGATGTAGCTGGCTGGTCCACTTGAGAGGGCACAGGACTCTTGATGGCCTAGGTCGAAATTCAAGCCTCAAATTCGGTGTAGAAGCCTCTTAAAAGCAAACCTGGGGCACTTGGGTGTCTAGGCAGTTGAGTGTCTGCCCTCGGCTCAGGGCGTGATCCTGGTTCTGGGATTGAGTCTTACATCGGGCCCCCTGTGAGAAGCCTGCTTCTCCCTCTCTCTGTGTATTTCTCTGCCTCTCTCTGTGTATTTCTAATGAATATGTGAAAATTTTTTTTTTTTTTTTTATTTATGATAGAGAGAGAGAGAGGCAGAGACACAGGCAGAGGGAGAAGCAGGCTCCATGCACCTGGGAGCCCGACGTGGGACTCGATCCCGGGTCTCCAGGATCGCGATCTGGGCCAAAGGCAGGCGCCAAACCGCTGCACCACCCAGGGATCCCTGAATATGTAAAAATTAAAAAAAAACTTTAAAGATTTCCTATATTTGAGAGAGTGAGTGAGCAGGAGAGGGCACACAGAAGCAGGGAGTGGGCAGAGTGGGAAGGGGGAAGTCAGGCGGCACTGAGCAGGGATCCCAATGCGGCCCTCCATCCCAGGGCCCCAGGATCCTGACCCAAGCCAGAGGCAGAATTATAACTGACTCATCAACCCACATATCCTAAGAAACACGGTTTTAATGCGATCTGAGATCTGGCCTGGGTGGCTGCCAATAGGCTGATGGCTTTAAGTTCAGAACTCGGGCACAGGACTCCTACCACCTCCACCACTGAGCTGAAGGTCGCCACGGGTAGTTATGTTACTGATTGGGACCCCCACTCAGGCGCTAATAATCCACATCCTGCCCCTCATCAGCACCTTTCTGGGTAGGGCTCCAAACTCAGCGTGGCCTGCAGGAGAGGGTCTGGCCAGACCCGGCAACTCAGCAAATTCCAAGTTTCCTTCTCCCTCCCCGGCACAGCATGAGCAGTGTCACTAGAGGCGCCTGGACTACTGCCACATGCTGATGGCCTGTCCTCCAGGGGGCCCCACTCCCTGTCCTGTTTACTGAGACAAGAGGCGACCTGACAGGAGCACCCTATCCCCGTGTCCTCTTCTTCCCCTACAAGCATCATTATCTGCCGGAGTAAGAATGCAACAATGAGCTCTCCCTGATGGTAACAGATCCAGGGGTGCCTGGAGTTCCTCCGTTCAAGGCGGGCACCCCGGGGACCACTGCGTCTCCAAAGGCCACCCCGACATTCTGGTAGAGCATCGCACTACCCAGGGAGGCACCCAGAGCACTCAGGCTCCCATATCGGCACCATTCTGGCTAGGGAAAGATCCACAGTCTATCTCAGGGTGGGAGGGGGAGGGCCCAACAGTTGCCCCTGCCCCCTCAAATCTACCTTGCTCCTCCTCCTTCCCCTCATCGGGATGAGTGTGTCCATTACTGTCCCCTGATCCAAGGTATCAATCACTTCCAACGGGCACTGCTCCCTCTGACAGGATCTACTCACACACTCTAGGGGTAGGGAAGCACTGCTATGGAGGGTGACCCAAGATCAACAAGGTTTATGTCCATACAAGAGTCTTTGTGTTTATGTCAACGATGGGATGGATCACTGACATCTCCATGATGCCTGAGACCTCACAGAGTTACCTGCCAGGGCCCTCCAGTGTTCCCGGCAGGGAGTGCAAGGACACATACACCTCTATCCCCGTCACCGCTCCGTAAGACAACGCAGACGTCCTTCAGGTGAGCATTACTCCGCTCAGGGAGGTCCTAATTACTCTTATGAATGAATGCAATGAGCACCTTCCTCAGCAGAGCACTGCACACATCACCCGGGAAGACGGATGTTGTTCAGGGCCCGTTTACTTTCCCGTGTCCCACTCATCTCACCCCCACCATGTTGTGAGGACTCGTCCATGACTTCTCCTGTTCCTTGAAAAAGCCAACATAATATCGTCTAATTTGCATCTTACTTCAATACAGAATCTTTTCCCTTTGCTAATTTTCACCTGGATGATTAAAGAAGGCCCTGATGGGGGGTTCCTTCCTGTGTTTTGCTCCTCCATTAGGACATATCCTCATCTCCTCAAATCTGTAGGTATTGGTGTTCTTAGGTCAGGCTACTTAGAGTATATTAAAGATGCCTAGGATCCAGGTGACTGGCAGGGCTCTCATGTGATCAAGGCAGGCAACTCCAGAACCACATGCATCAAACAGTATCAGTGCAATGACAGATGCCACCAAACTCCATGTGTTGTATCCCCGCACTCACAATGAATCAACTACACAGTTATTTGATGGACACCCTTCTGCATGGGGCACGACACATACCTTTCTTTCAGTTGGAGGACATGCCCAGACACCTTTACATTCTCAAGTGCAACTTGCATCTACACTGTCTACAGCTTCAGGCATCATAATGAGACTGTCCCCAGGACAGTCTCATAACCACAATGGTTACAGGCTGCAAGCTGAACATCAAATGTCACTCACTAGGCATCCCCTTCCTTAAATAATGTTAAGGACACAGTGACTAAGATTGTTCCTGTGTCTCTTCTTCTGGAAGAACGAATACTTAACCTTTTTGTTCACAGCGTTAAAACACTGAAATCCTGCTGAAAAGGCGTGGGATCAGAGCCAGCCTGCACCAAAGTCCCTCCTGTGGTCAAAGTACTCAGTTCAAGGACATATGCAGTTCTATCTGCATCATGGGACTAAAGGCCACAAAGGTGGTGGTGGTAAATGTTGCCCTACTAAAACAGGTACTAAGAGGCAAGATATAAGTGTCAAGAGCACTGTTCTTGGGAGGTGGGTCACCTGTATGAGGACTGCTAAGCAAGAAAATGGGCCTCTCCTGCCTTGACTCAGAAACAAAGGGTTTTTCCCCGTTCTCTCTCTGAAAGCATGAAGACATTACACAATTATTTCCCAAGCTAAAACCATCCCAACCTGCTTCCCTTCAACTCAAAAACTGCTCCCAGGTGGTGCAGCTGGCTGGTCCAGCTGAGGGGGCACAGGACTCTTGATGGCCTAGGTCGAAATTCAAGCCTCAGATTGGGTGTAGAAGCCCTTTAAGAGCAAAATCTGGGGCACTTGTGTGTCTAGGCAGTTGAGTATCTGCCCTCGGCTCAGGGCGTGATCCTGATTCTGGAATCAAGTCCAGCAATTGGTTGTCTTGTGACGAGCCTGCTTCACCCTATCTCTGTGTATTTCTCTGACTCTGTGTATTTCTAATGAATACGTAAAATCTATTTAAAAAAATCTTTCGGGATCCATGAGTGGCGCAGCAGTTTGGCGCCTGCCTTTGGCCCAGGGTGCGAACCTGGAGACCCGGGATCGAATCCCACGTCGGGCTCCCGGTGCATGGAGCCTGCTTCTCCATCTGCCTATGTCTCTGCCTCTCTCTCTCTCTGTGTGACTATCATAAATAAAAATAAAAATTAAAAATAAATAAATAAATAAAAATTAAAAAATCTTTAAAGATTTCCTATATTTCAGAGAGGGAGTGAGCAGGAGAGGGCACACAGAAGCAGGGAGGGGGCAGAGTGGGAAGGGGGAAGTCGGTGCCGCACTGAGCAGGGATCCCAATGTGGCCCTCCATCCCAGGACCCCAGGATCCTGACCCGAGCCAGAGGCAGAATTTTAACCGACTCATCAACCCATATATCCTAAGAAACACTGTTTTAATGCGATCTGAGATCTGGCCTGGGTAGCTGCCAATAGGCTGATGGCTTTAAGTACAGAACATCGAGGACAGAAGGACTCTCACCACCTCCAAAACTGAGCTGAAGGTCGCCACAGGTAGTTATATTACTGATCGGGACCCCACTCAGTCAGGCGCTAATAATCTGTATCCTGCCTTATCAGCACCTTTCTGGGTAGGGCCCCAAACTCAGCGTGGCCTGCAGAGGAGGGTCTGGCCAGCACCCGGCAACTCAGCAAATTCCAAGTTTCCTTCTCCCTCCCCGGCACAGCATGAGCAGTGTCACTAGACACCCCCGGACTCCTGCCACATGCGGCGGACCTGTCCTCCAGAGGCCCCCCTCTCCCTGTCCTGAGACAAGAGGCAGCCTGACAGCAGCACCTGTCGCCGTGTCCTTTTCTTCCCCTACAAGCATCATTATCTGCCCCCGTACAAACCCAACAATGAGCTCTCCCTGATGGTAACAGATCCCTGGGTGCCGGGAGCTCACGGTGCAAGGCAGGCAACCCGGGGACCACTGCAGCTCCAAAGGCCCCCGACATTCTTATAGAGCATCTTTCTCCCCAGACTGGCACCCATGGCACACAAGCTCCCAGACTGGCACAGTTCTGGCCAGGGAGCGGCCCACAGTCTAACTCACGGCAGTGGGGGGTAGACCCCAACTGTTCCCCCTGCCCCTGCTAATCTACCTTCCTCCCCCCTCTTCCTCTCAACAGGATTAGGATTAATGTCTACTGATCCTAAGTATCAATCACTTATGGAGGGTGACCCAGGATCAACAAGGTTTGTGTCCATACAAGAGTCTTTGTGTTTCTTTATGTCAACGATGGGAATGGACCGCTGACATCTCCACGATGCCCGAGACCTCACAGAGTAACCTGCCAGGGCCCTCCCGTGTTCCCGGCAGGGAGTGCAAGGACACATACACCTCTATCCCCGTCACCGCTCCGGATGACACTGCAGACGTCCTTCAGGTGAGCATTACTCCGCTCAGGGAGGTCCTAATTACTCTTATGAATGAATGCAACCAGCACCTTCCTCAGCAGAGCACTACACACGTTACGCGGGAAGACGGATGTTGTCCAGGGCCTGTTTACTCTCCCGTGTCCCACTCATCTCACCCCCACCACCTTGTGATGACTCGTCCATGACTTCTATTCCTTCAAAATGCCAACATAATATCGTCTAATTTGCATCTTGCTCAATACAGAATCTTTTTCCTTCGCTAATTTTCACCTGGATGATTAAGAAGGCCCTGAGGGACAGAGTTCCTTCCTGTGTTTTGCTCTTCCATTAGGACATATCTTCATCAGTAGGTATTCGTGTTCTTAGATCACGCTACTTAGAGCACTTTGAGGATGCCTAGGATCCAGGTGACTGGCAGGGCTCTCATGTGATCAAGGCAGGCAACTCCAGAACCACATGAATCAAACAGTATCAGTGCAATGACAGATGCCACCAAACTCCCTGTGTTGTATCCCTGCACTCACAATGAATCAACTACAGTTATTTGATGGACACCCTTCTGCATGGGGCACGACACATACCTTTCTTTCAGTTGGAGGACATGCCCAGACACCTTTACATTCTCAAGTGCAACTTGCATCTACACTGTCTACAGCTTCAGGCATCATAATGAGACTGTCCCCAAGACGGCCTCATAACCACAGACAATGGTTACAGGCTGCAAGCTGAATATCAAATGTCACTCACTAAGCATCCCCTTCCTTAAATGATGTTAAGGACACAGTGATTAAGATTGTTCCTGTGTCTCTTCTTCTGGAAGAAAGTATACTTAACCTTTTTGTTCACAGTGTTAAAACATTGAAATCCTGCTGAAAAGGCGTGCGATCAGAGCCAGCCTGCACCAAAGTCCCTCCTGTGGTCAAAGTACTCAGTTCAAGGACATATGCATTTCTATCTGCATCATGGGACTGAAGGCCACAAAGGTGGTGGTGGTAAATGTTGCCCTACTAAAACAGGTACTAAGAGGCAAGACATAAGTGTCAGGAGCACTGTTCTTGGGAGGTGGGTCACCTGTGAGAGGACTGCTACAGCAAAAAAAACTGGCTACTCCTGCCTTGACTCAGAAACAAAAGGCTTTAAAAAAAAGAAAAAATGAAAAGATTTTTCCCCCTCTGTCCCCCACAGCGTGAGGACTTTACCCAATTATTTCTCAATAGCAAAAGACCATCCCAACCTGCTTCCCTTCAACTCAAAAACTGCTCCCAGGTGGTGTAGCTGGCTGGTCCAGTTAATAGGGGACTCTTGATGGCCTACATGTAAGTTCAAGCCTCAGATTGGGTGTCCTGGGTGTCTCAGTTGTTGAGTGTCTGCCTTCGACTCAGGGCGTGATCCTGGTTCTGGGATCGAATCTCACATCGGGCGGCATGTGAGGAGCCTGCTTCTCCCTCTCTCTGTGTTTCTCTGCCTCTCTGTGTGTATTTCTAATGATTACGTAAAATCAATTTAAAAAAATCTTTAAAGATTTTCTGTATTGGAGAGAGTGAGTGAGCAGGAGAGGGCACACAGGAGCAGGGAGGGGGCAGAGTGGGAAGGGGAAGTCGGTGCCGCACTGAGCAGGGATCCCCATATGGCCCTCCATCCCAGGACCCCAGGATCCTGACCCGAACCAGAGGCAGAATTATAACTGACTCATCAACCCACATATCCTAAGAAACGTCATTTTAATGCGACCTGAGATCTGGCCTGGGTAGCTGCCAATAGGCATGGGCTGCTGGCTTTAAGTATAGAACGTCGAGGACAGAAGGACTCCCATCACCTCCACCACTGAGCTGAAGGACGCCACGGGCAGTTCTGTTACTGATTGGGACCCCACTCAGTCAGGCGCTAATAATCTGTATCCTGCCTCATCAGCACCTTTCTGGGTAGGGCCCTAAACTCAGCGTGGCCCGCAGGAGAGGATCTGGCCAGCACTTGGCAACTCAACAAAGTCCAAGTTTCCTTCTCCCTCCCCAGCACAGCGTGAGCAGTGTCACTAGACATGCCCGGACTCCTGCCACATGCTGCGGGCCTGTCCTCCAGGGGGACCCCACTCCCTGCCCTGTTTACTGAGACAAGAGGGGGCCTGACAGCAGCACCCTGTCCCTGTGTCCTCTTCTTCCCCTACAAGCATCATTATGTGCCCCAGTATGAACTCAACACTGAGCTCTCCCTGACTGTAACATATCTGGCAGTGCCGAGAACTCCTCTGTGCAAGGCGGGCACCCTGGGGACCACAGAGTCTCTGAAGGCCGCCCTGACATTCTTGTAGAGCATCGCTATACCCAGACAAGCACCCACAGCACTCAGGCTCCCAGATCGGCACCGTTATGGCCAGGGAGCGGCCCACAGTCTAACTCGGGTGGGGGGCCATCCGTTCCCCCTGCCCCCTCAAATGTACCTTGCTTCTCCCTCTTCCCTTCCTCAGGATGACTTTGCCCATTACTGTCCGCTCATTCTAAGTATCAATCACTTCCAATATGCACTGTTCCCTCTGGGAGGATCCACTCACACACTCTAGGGGTAGGGGAGCCCTGCTATGGAGGGTGACCCAGGATCAACAAGGCTTGTGTCCATACAAGAGTCTTTGTGTTTCTTTATGTCAATGATGGGAATGGACCTCTGACTTCTCCATGATCCCTGAGCCCTCACAGACTTACCTGCCAGGGCCCTCCCGTGTTCCCCGCAGGGAGTGCAAGGACACATATACCTCTATCCCCGTCACCGCTCCAGAAGACACCGCAGACGTACTTCAGGTGAGCATTACTCCGCTCAGGGAGGTCCTAATTACTCTTATGAATGAATGCAATGAGCACCTTCCTCAGCAGAGCACTACACACGTTACGCGGGAAGACGGATATTGTTCAGGGCCTGTTTACTCTCCCGTGTCCCACTCATTTCACCCCCACCACATTGATGACTCGTCCATGACTTCTCCTATTCCTTGAAAATGCCAACATAAAGTAAGTCAATCGGAGAAGGACAAACATTGTATGTTCTCATTCATTTGGGGAATATAAATAATAGTGAAAGGGAATATAGGGGAAGGGAGAAGAAATGTGTGGGAAATATCAGAAAGGGAGACAGAACATAAAGACTCCTAACTCTGGGAAACGAACTGGGGGTGGTGGAAGGGGAGGAGGGCGGGGGGTGGGGGTGAGTGGGTGACGGGCACTGAGGGGGACACTTGACGGGATTTGCACTGGGTGTTATTCTGTATGTTGGTAAATTGAACACCAGTAAAAATTATTTTATTAAATAAAGAAAAAGAAAATGCCAACATAATAGCGTCTAATTTGCATCTTGCTCAATACAGAATCTTTTCCCTTCACTAATTTTCACCTAGATGATTAACAAGGCCCTGAGGGAAGGAGTTCCTTCCTGTATTTTGCTCTTCCATTAGGACGTATCATCATCTGCTCAAAAGTAGGTATTCATGTTCTTAGAAGCTCCTAAAAAGCAAAATCTGGGCTGCCTGGGTGGCTCAGCAGAACATCTGCCTTTGGCTCAGGGCTTGATCTGGGAGTCTCAGAGTCAAGTCCCACATCAGGATTCCTGCATGGAGCCTGTGTCTCCCTCTGGTTATGGCTCTGCCTCTCTGTCTCTCTCATGAATAAATAAATAAAATCTTTTAAGAAAAAGCCAAATCTTTGGAGCACCTGCATGGCTCAGTTGGTTAAGTGTCTGCCTTCAGCTCCGGTCATGATTCGAAGGTCCTGGGAATGAATCCTGAGTCAGGGTCCCTGCTAGCAGTGAATTTATTTCTCCTTCTGCTCCTACCTCTCTCTCATGAATAAATCAAATATTTTTAAGAAAAATCCAAAAACTTAAAAAAATACCTTCCACAATAGTGATTCCCTCAACTATTCAACCTTTTCCTGAAAGAGTAGCAAGATCTGCACAGAACAAGTTTTTTTTCTCATCCTTTTTTTAAAAAAACTAATCTGTAGATGTTCACGAGAAGATAGCACTGAATGCATTTCGGGCATTCCAGAGGTTCAGGTGGCTACCAAGACAAATGAGCTCAAGGCATACAGCTCAAAAACTGAACAATCTCGATTCCCTGCATTATTCTGATGGCCACCAGCAGTGCTGCTGAGCATTACTCTATCCAGAGAGGTCCCAATGACCCTCAGCCAAACTGACTAGCACCTTTCTGATTAGGGCACCACACATCCTGGCTTTAGTGTCGACGGCATTCCCAGAACCTCCAGCCTTCTCAAATATAGCTTTCTTCTCTTTCCTTGCAACGTCATTAAGACTTTACAAAAGGCTGGGGTGCCTGGGAGGTTGAGTCGGTGAAGCATCTGCTTTCGGCTCAGGTCAGGACCCCAGGGTCCTTGGATTGAGCCCCATGTTGGGCTCCCTGCTCAGGGAGGAGTCTGCTTCTCCCTGTCCTTTTGAACCTCTGCCTGCTTGAACTCTCGGTCTATCTCTCAACTAAATAAATCTTTTAAAAATAACTTTACCAAAATTTGTTCCTTATGCTGGCACAGTGCAGTTACCCCGCCCTACACTTCACCAACTTCTCTCAGGGAGGATACTGTCATCGATCTTCCTTGACTTAGAGAATTAAGAGGGCCCAGAGAGAATACATACATTTTCTGCCTCTTCTTTTATTAGAAAAGATTTTTTAAAAAGAAAAGATTTTTATTCTCAAGAAGATTTCTCATTCCTTGAAATAGACCACTAGAACCACTGGTTCCTGAGAGCAGATGCAAATGGTTGCCAGACAATACAGGTAAAAGCCCACTGGATCCCCATGTCCCCACTGAGAAGGTTTCCATACTCAGAGAAAATGCCTACCCGCATCTCTGACCCACGCATACTTCACTCAGCTGGTACCCACACTTGCTCTATGTTATCCTGGAGGACTTACAAGACCCATTGGCACAAACTTCTGTCCCTCCTCTGTTCTACTGCAAAGTATCTGTGTCTCCTCTTCACCAGGCATTCATTTCCCTAGAAATGGACAAATAAATCATCTGCAAACTGGCTAAGACACTAGTCCCTGCCAGGAACATTCTCATTTCAATGTAGGCAGTTCAATAAGCCCTCCAGCTCCAATATTTATGATCTTCCAAGGCCACCACAAACATTGTTTTAGTTGAGTATCACTCTACCCCGAGAGGCACCAAATGAAAATAGGCTGTAAGTGATCCAGAACTTTCTGGAAAAGGTATTGTAAATAGAACATGCTGGATATGCGGTACCTGCCAAGATGCACTCGGACTCTCAAAAGTAGCTTACAACTCACCACGAATTATATCAGGATGGATGTAACGCAAGTGGTTCCTGAAAAGAAAATACTTCCAACTCATTACCCACTAACTTCCATTTTTCCTCAGTGGGCATTGCATGTCTATGAAGGGCAGTGCATACAACTGAGTTTAAGGTGTTACAACTGCCTAAGGCCAAGGCACACGCTCAAATGTCACTCTCCACTCCTTACTACATATCATGATGACTACCCAAGATTTTCCCTAACATGACACAGGGTGGAACCATTGCAGCCCCCCCACCCCGCATCCTTACTTCTAGTGCAATACCTGCAGCTTCTCCCCATCACCTACATGATGAAGACCCACAGAGATTAAGCTTTTTCCTATGTCGTACTGGGAAGTACATTATCTTCTCCTCTGAAATAGTTCACACACTTGAAAATGAAACACTGACATCAATCTGCTGACGTGGCCCTCAAGGATTCACCACAGGTTGCTCAATGACACGTTCATTTTACCTGCCAATAGGGTCTAACAGTCACTGCAGAGGGTGCTCTTGCTCAGTGCCATTCTACAAACATTAAAAACATACACTCCAGGGCCGCGTGGCTGGCCCAATGGTTAAGTGTCTACCTTTGGCTCAGGTCGTGATCTCACAGTCCTAGGATCGAGCTCCAGGGTGGACTTCCTGCTCAGCGGGGTGTCTGCTTCTCTGTATCCGGCCCCTCTCCCCGTGCTTCCCCATGCTTAAGTGAACATTCTCTCTTTTGCTCTCTCAAGTCAATAAATGAAATCCTTAAAACACACACACACACACACAGACACACACACACACTTTAAGAGATGAGCACCCGTAAGTGACAATGCCGGAGTCCAGGTAGCCACAGAGTACCTTACAAGTTCACTGCAGGAAGCTCAAGGACCTCTTCAGCTCCATCATCATCACGTGCCAAGGCCATCACACACGCAGTTTTTACTGACCATCAGTCTGTCAACAGAGACCTAGGATACATACAGGCCACATGAGCTGTACCTGTCTGGGAAGGGCACAGCACAAACGAGGCTTCAGGAGGACGATATGCCCAGGCCTTCTCACTCCAACCAATGAATCTTCATCTCTCCACTCACCACATCATGAGGACTCTGCCTGTGATGTACCATAAACCGAGAAAATTCTGATCCACGCACCCACAAGTAATCATCCATTCACTGGGGAACTTCTCATGGTCTCAGTATTTACCCAGATGGTGATCAAAACAGAGAGAAAAGCCCGTTCCCGTGTTTTCTTCTATAAGGAAGTACCTGCACCGTGTCTAAGCTGTAGGTGTTCCCATGGTAACACTGGGCCGCTGCAATCAACACAGTACAGGAGGCCTACATTCCAGATCGGTGCCTGTGCCCCCCTTGCTTCATGGCAGGGAGATCACACACCCATGCTTCTCCATCCCCAGCCTGGGTCCGAAGGCCATCAGAAAGAGTTTTCTCTTCATTGTTATTCTACCGACACAGGCCCTGGTATCAGAGCCAAAGTGATCGGCACCTTCAGGGGAGAGCATGGAACCAGCATGGCCTCAAGGTGGAGGATCACCCCAGAATGCCTGTTCTCAAAATACAGCCTTCATGTTTCCACCCATTGTATCCTTAGGATTCTATCACAGATTTGTCCATAACCTGCACAGGCCCGACCCAAGATCTCTCACAGCTGTACTTTCCTCAATAAGGAGCACCTCATTTGCTCCACATTTACCTTGGTGATGATGAAGAGCCCGTGAGAAAAAAGCTTCTTCCTGTGTTTCTTCTTCTGTAAGGGAGTATCTCATCTTTTCCAAGCTGAAGGAAAGCACAGGGTTAAAATGGACACGTGAAATGATCTTGACGGTCCCTAGGGTCAGAACCAGGTAGCAGACAACGGCCTCCTGGGCACAAGGCGGGCAGCTAGCATCGCATGTGCCTCCAGCCCTATCATGGGCCAGCAGGCTAGCACGTGCTGGGACTAGGGAGCATTCCTCTGCCCACACAGGCAGACCTTACAAGATAGGCATCGACAAAGACAACCAGCCAAATGCCCCCCTTCCGGGCATTCTGCTCTCCCTCCATCTAACCGCGAGGGCTACACTCGAGAGCTTGGCACCATTGGTCATGATCCCAGCACACTGTCTCAGGCCGTACCCTGCTCTCAGGGAAAGGCCCTCACCTTCTCTGCATTTGTGTGGAGGAGGAGGAGGGCCAGAGACAAGAAGCTTCTTCTCGGTGTTTGTTGGGCACGGCTCACGGGGGCCAAGGGGAGCAGTCCCCCTCAAAGTGAGAAAGGAAGTTTTCTTCTCCCTGCAGAACACATCATGAGGAATTGACTAACAACATTTTCATAAAATTATAAAATGCGCATCCACTGTCCCCAGCTTCATACTGCCCCCCTCAGGGAGTAGCCCCTGCACCACCCTGGGTGGACCTCAATGAATTGGAGGACCACTGGAGCAGAATCTTGGTCTCATCACACAAGTATTCTCTTCTCTGCACTGAGGTGTTCCCACGGATTGCAATGAAACACAGAAATCACCTTGAGGGTGGCTGAGATCCACATGCCTCCCAGGGCACTCCCTCCTTAGTTCCAAGCAGAGGGCACCAGCAAACAGCACGTCCGCCATCCTCCCTGGTCCCAAGCCCATCAAGAACGTTGTGCTTGTGGAGCACTGCTCCCCCAGAAAGGCAGTGACTGCACACAGAGTGTGTTATCAGCTCACTTCTAGGCCAGCCGATGCAGACTGTAATCAATGGAGATGACTGGCCCCGTCAACATTCAACTATCTAAAGTGGCTTTCCACAGTCTCAACACCACTTCACTGTGACTTTGATTCAACAGTTTTTGATGACATTTAAGGAATGCCAGCTCACTTCCCTGAAATACACAAACCTCTCCATGGTGTGGATCACCTCACTCGCTTAGGATCACACAGGTGATTATGTGGACGAAGAGAACAAGAGAGTTCCTATAGTTTGTTCTCTTAGGAAAGATCATCATCTTCCCTATCTTCTAAATATTTACACTGTTAGGAATCTATCTATCAAATAAAGTTGAGGATATCTGAGACGCAGGTGCCAATCAGGGCCCCTCTTGAGTTCAAGGCAAGAGAGCACAGGAACACAAGAGTGTCTATACACATTATCATTCTGAAGGTCACTACAACCATGTCCTCGTTGAGCATTATTCTTTGGGGACAGATGCTACTAAAATGTCTAAATGCTGAGCACCTTTCTAGGTAGGTAGGGTACCTCACAGAGGTTGGCTCACCTGAGAGATCTTGCCAAGTCCCTTTCAAACTCAAAAATGTAGCTTTGTTTCCCCACCAGAGCAGGAAGACTGAACCAAACATGCTCCTGTAAGTGGACAAAATGTTAAACTATTGCCATGGAACGTGCAAACCTCCCTCGGGGTGATCCCCCTGGCTTCTCCACCATTGCCACTTGTACAATTGTGAGGACCCATGGAGTAGAAGCTGCTTTCTGTGTTCCATTCCTTTGCTGGGAAATATATTCAATTTTTTTTCCTAATCTGTGCAAGTTCATTCTTTGGAGCAAACCAAGGAAATCATCCTGAGGGAACTCTTGATCTGTCACAAGTCTTCCCAATGCCTTCCATGTTATAAGACAGATGGTTCAAGGGCACAGCCATCTATATCTGATTATGTTCTGATTTACCAGACACTGTTATGTTTGTGCTTTAGTCTATGTAGATCGTTACACATTACACTTAACCTAGGTGACTCCTACTTTTCTTGGGGTTATACTGCATACAGCATGACTGAGGTACAAGGGCCTGCTCAAGTCCCCTTTTACCACAAAATGAAACTTTCACTCTCTCACCACCACATCATTTTATTTTAGCCAAGATTTTTCCATGAACTTATGTAAGTGCCATTTACTGTTCTGCAACTTATCCTCCCATAAGATTTCCTAATGGGAGTACACCTGAACTCTAAAGTATATGTGGAAGATAATTAGGAACCAGACAAAATAAAGTATTTCCAGTTTTCATCTCACCATAAGGAAGTCCCTTAGTCTTTTTAAAGTCTTGGTGCTCACACTGTAAGGAATGTACCACCAAAATCCTGTTGGAAATGCTGGAGAGCAGACCAGAGTCACTACCCAAGGCCTCATGTGTTTCAGGAATACAATTAATGACCTACATGTATCCATCGTCATCACCAGTCTAAAGGACAACACGAACATTGTTCTTTTGGAGCACTGCTATAGTAGAAAGCCACTACACTAAGGCACAGTCTAAGTGATCAGGACCTTTCTGGGCAAGGCACTACACAAAGACTGATTCTAGGTAAGAGGAGCTTCCCAATATCCTTTCTACTCAAATACAGTTTTCATTTTCCCCAAACCCTGTCATAATTCACTGCTCCCAATATATTGACATTAAATGTAGACCATGTGACTCAGTACCCTTCAATATACATCATTACCTCCATGATGACCCCTTCAGCCTCTGTGTCTATACCTGGAAGATTAGAAAGACCCAAGGAAAACAAGATTGTTCTAGGGTTCTCTTCTATTATGAAGTCACTTTTGTTCCAGTGGTCTCTTCTCTTACGTACTATCTTCATATTCTATAACCTGTAGGTTTTCAGGTTGTTAGAAATGCACCACGTGGGGCACCTGGGTGGCTCAGTAGGGTAAGTGTATTACTCCTGATCTCAGCTCAGGTCTTGATCTCAGGGTTGTGGGATGGCGCCCAGCGTTGGGCTTTATACTAGCCGGGGAGCCCACTTAAAAAAAAAAAAGAAAGAAAGAAACCACTGAAATCATCTTCTGGAAATCTGAGATATTGAGCCAGGTGTCTGCAGACATCCTCTGGTAAAGACACATGCACCTCTCCACCCCATCATCCATAAGATCGCCACATAAGCTGTTGTGGTCACATTATGCCACCCAGGGAGGCACAGTCACAGTTAGTATATGTGATCAGCACCATTCTGGGCCAGGAACTGCTTGTAACGTAGCCCAAGGCATGCCTTACCCAGCCCACCTGACATATTCAACATGTACCATTTATCTTCTAACCCCACTAATCATGTTGTCTGTGGCCACGCTTCTTCCATAAACCTAGACAGTACCAACCAGCCTCCTCACTGGCATCAAAAGTCAAAAACCTGATGTAATTTTACCCGAATGATTTCAGAGATCCAAAGAACAGATTGTTCTTGTATTATCTTCTTCTGTAATGAAGTATGTCATATTCTCCAATCTCTGCATATTCACCCTGTTAGGAATGAACCAAAGAAATCATCTTAGGGATGCTGGAGATCAGGCCCTGGTACCTGCCAAGGCCGTCCTGTATTCAAGGCAACAGAAGACACATGCATCCCCATCCCTGCTCTGAAGGCCATCACAAATGTTTTTATTTGAGAGGGACTCACCTAGACATGTCTTATTAAGTAGTCACCTATACAGTTCTGGATATGCTCTGCACACAAAATGCCTCCAAGTAGAAACTTAGCGAGGGCCCCTCAAGTTCTAAAATGTAGATTATAGGGGTGCCTGAATGCCTCAGTTGATTGAGTTTCTGACACCTCATTTCAGCTCAGGTCATGATCTTGGGGTCGCTGAGATCAAGCTCTGGGTCAAGCCTCCTGTCAAGCATAGAGCTCACTAATAGATTCTGTCTCTCTCCCTCCTTCTCCCTCTGTCCCCCTCCTTCACATGCATGTACTCTCTCTCAAAAAATAAAATAAAAAAATAAAATGTAGTTTTTAAAATCTCTCCCCGACACATTACGAAGAATAAATATTTTTCCATAACCTTATAAAATGATGACTTCCTGCCCTTCACCTTTCAAAACTCCGTAAGTAGGAATCTCTCTTCTACTCTACATTTACCAACATGCATCTGAGGATCCAAGGAGAAGCTTCTACTACGAAAACTTATGTACACCTTCCTTAATTATACACATTTACTAGAAACATACTACTAAGATCATTTTGGGGATGCATAAGATACTGGTAGCTGCATGTTCCTAAATGCAAGGCAGGAAACTGACACAGGAAACTAGATCCCACCCTCATTAATAGAAAGACATCATAAACATTGTTCTTGTTGAGTATTATGCAACACAGAGAAACCCCAATTACATAGAGTCTAAGTGATCAACACTTTTCTAATCATAATCAGCACAGTGCACATGGCCATGGCTTTAAGGTGAGGACACATCCCTATAGCCCCTATACTCTTAAATATTGCTTTCAAAAAAAAATTTGCTTTCATCGTTTTCCCCCATCACATAACGAAGAATGAAACAAAGATGATTTGGTCAACCTAGATAACAATCAATCCCTGCTCTCCTCCTTGCAAAGCGCCAACACTTTGAATGTTTTCACCTACTGTATACTTCTACGCCTGCATGTTTTTGAGGACCCAAAGAAGAAAAATAATGTTTGTGTTCTATTCTTCTAATATGAACTGCCTCTATCTTTCCCACTCTGTAGGTGGCCACATTGTTAGTAATGGACCATGAAAAACATCTGAACGATGGTGAAATGTCTGTTACTACCAGGATCCTCTTGAGTTCAAGGTAGGCAATTCAGAAGCACTGACAACTTCAACCTCCTTCAAATGTACAAACACCACCAGAAACATTGTTCTTGAGCATTATTGTATGACACAGAAATAACAATGACACGTAGTTGATGTGATCAACAGTTTTCTGACATTGCACTGTACACAGCATGCCTTCAAAATGAAGTAATTTCCCATTCCCCCTGAACTATAAAGAAACGTAGTTTCAACACTATCTACCACATTGAGTCGCTATCAACGATTTTCCACAGCACCAAACGAGATGATCTCCTGTTACAATTTGCAAACTTCTGCAGTACAAAATCCTTCACCTGCTATACCTCTACCTGGTTGGATCATGAGTACCAGAGAGAGAATAAAGTGTTTCTGTAAGCTACTCTATTATAAAACATAGTCCCATAATATAATCTACCCATATAAACATTACTGGAAATATACCACTCGACTTAACCTGAAGAGGCCTAAGATCCAAGTGATTTCTAGGGCCCTTCTGAGTTCAAAGCAGACAGCTCAAACACATATCCATTTCCACCCTGAATAGTGTTCCAAAGACCATTGATAAACATTATTTACAAACATTTCTCTATACAAAGAGACATCTATTACATATATAAGAGATCAGCAACTTTCTGGGTAGGGGAATGCATACACTATGGCTTCAACATATAATAATGGCCAAGTTCCACTCACACACTCAAGTGTACCTTTCCTCTCTCTTCCCTCACATCAGGATAACTGCACCAAGGATTTTTCCATTATTCTAAGCAATGTTAAACCACTACACTCCAATTTGCATCCTATTCTCAAAGAAAATACCTGTACCTCCTCCATGTTTACTTATATGAAGAGAAAGAACCACAGTCTTCATCTTGTCTTCTAAAAGCATTCACCTTGGCAGCCCCGGTGGCGCAGCGGTTTGGCGTCGCCTGCAGCCTGGGGTGTGATCCTGGAGACCCGGGATCAAGTCCCACATTGGGCTCCCAGCGTGGAGCCTGCTTCTCCCTCTGCCTGTGTCTCTGCCTCTCTCTGTTCTGTGTCTATGAATAAATAAAATCTTAAAATAAATAAATAAATTTCCATTTAAAAAAATAAATAAATAAAAGCATTCACCTAGCGATGCCTGGGTGGCTTAGCAGTTGAGCGTCTGCCTTCAGCTCAGGGTGTGATCCCAGTCCGGGGATCAAGTCCTGCATCAGGCTCCCTGTGAGGAGCCTGCTTCTCCTTCTCCTTCTATGTCTCTGCCTCTCTCGGTCTCTCATGAATAAATAAATAAAATCTTTAAAAAACTAAAAAATAAAATAATAAAAGTGTTCACACTTCCTTAGAAAATGAATCACTGATGTCATCTTGTGGATGCCTGAGATCAAAGGTGGCTGACATGGCCTTCCAAGATTCAAGCCAGGTAGCTTAAGTTTACATTCACCTTATTGCCATAGCTGGTCTGAGGTCACCACAACATATTTTCTCATTGAGCATTATTCGCAGAAACTATCATTAAAATAGAGTCTAAGTGGGATGCCTGGATGGCTTGGCGGTTGAGCATCTGCCTTCGGCCCAGGTCCTGATCCCGGAGCCCGGGATCAAGTCCTGCGTCAGGCTCCTTGTGGGGAGCTTGATTCTCCCTCTGACTCTCCCTCTGTGTGTGTGTGGGTCTCTCATGAATAAAGAAATAAAATCTTAAAAAAAATAAATAAAATAGAGTCTAAGTGACTAGCACCTTACGGGTAAGTCAGTACACTCTAGAGAACTCAACATACAGGATCTATCCAGTCCCTTGCTCATCTTTAAATGTATCTTACATCTATCAACTAAAAATGTTACAATTATTCTGCTCAAGATTCTTCAAGAGCCTACAAAATGCCAACCCGATGCCCTCCAATGTGCATCCTTCCCACTGTGAGTAGGCCCATATGTGCTCTGTGTTTATCTGGATCATTAGGAGGACCCACAGTGAACAAGCTGTTTCCTATGTCCCCTCCTTTTACTGGAAAATAGCATTCCCATCACTGAAATTAAGATGCACACAACATTAGCAATTGGGAAATTAGAATCACCCTGAAGATGCTTGAGATCAGAACCTGGTGGCCAAAGAGGCCCATCCAAGGTTGCAAGCAGGCAATTCATGCTCACTTCCACCTCAAAACCAATCACCAACAACAAACACACTGAATGTTGTTCATCTTGAGCGCTACTCTACCCAGACAGGTGCTCATTACAATGCCTCTATGCAATGAGAATCTATCTGAGCAAGGCAATGCACACAGTAGAGCTCAATGGATGCAACCTGCCCAGCCCCCTTGCATTGTTGATTGTAGCTTTCTTCTCTCCCCACCATGTCATGATACCTCTACATAAGATTCTTCTATACTTCTAGATAATAATGCAAATATACTCCAACCTAACTTCTATTTTTCTTTCCTGAGACTCTGATCAAATACTCTATGTTTACCTGGATGTACAGGAGGACCAGAAAAAAAAAATCCTATGTCTCTGGTCTCCTCTGATCTTAAAAAGAAACTTCATCTTCTGTAACCTGCTTATGTTTACATCTTAAGGAATGGACTAATGACATTATGAAGACACCTGAGAAGAGACACAGGAGGAATGCCACAGACCTCCTGAGTAACGGTCTGACAGCACAAGCCCCTCTGCAGCTCCATCCTCATCACAGATCACAGGGCCATCAGAAATGTTGTTCCTTTAGAGCATAACTCTACCTGGAAAGGCACCAACTACATATAGGCTAAGTGATCAGCATCTTTCTAGGTAGGCTCTGCATACATCATACCTCAAGCCTGAGGATCAGATCATTCACCCTTGAACTTCTTAAATGCACACCTTTCATCTCTGGCCCTCTCTCATCCTGGTGACTGCTTAATATTTTCCATAATATTAAACATTACAGAACCACTTCTGTCCAGCATAAAAGCCTCATTCATTGTCAATCCCCTAACCAGTTTTTTGTTAAAGCACATGATTATCAGGGGCCTGAAAGAACCTAACAGCTCCTGTCCTTCTTCTTCTATTAGGAAAGTATTCACCTTCCCTAAGCTTTACTTGGCTTTCTTGTTAGGAATGGTTGTCTAAATCACTTGGAGATACCCTAGATCAAGGAGCTTCCAAGCAACCTCCTGGGTTTGAGGCAGACAGCCCAATAATGTAAGTTTTTCTATCCCCATTACCTATCTGAAGGCCAGCACAAACACTGTCTTTGTTGGGCATTAGTTTCCCTGGATAGGCACCAATGATGTTCACTCTAAGTAATTGGACCTTTCTATACAGGACACTGTATATAGTGTGGTTCCATGGTAGAAAACATGCCTAGAGCTTCCCACTCTGTCAAATAGACCTTCATTGCTCTCCCCATCAAACCATGATGGAATCACCAAAGGTTTGCCTTTATCCTTAGGACAGTACCATTACTGCCTTCAAACTCCTAAACCTTTCTAACTGGGGATTCAGTCAACTGATCTACCTATACCTGGATGATTGTGAGGACCAAGAGAGAACACTTTTCTGTGTTCTCTTTCTCTATTAGGAAGTAACTTTACCTACTATTTGTAGATGCTCACATTGTTAGGATGAACCAATGAAATCACCTTGAGGAAACGTGAAATTGAACACAACACATACCAACAACTTCTGAGCTGTGAGAGAGACAGGTCAAAGGCACATGCCTCTCTATACTATCTGGCCTCAAGGCTGTAAAATGAGCTATATTCAATGACCATTACTCCACCCAGAAAGTCATACGTCACACATACTGCACATGATGAGTACCTTTTTGGGTTCTGCAATGCCTACCACCCAGCTCATGATAGTGAACCACTTTAAGCCCTCATTTAACCCTAAAATGAAGCTTATGCTCCACCCACATCACTGTACTGTACCCAAGACTGTCCTATAACCCTAGATAATGACCACTTACCATTCAACAACTTATAGAATTACAGATGTGACTAAACCTCAACTGCTTAAGGAGAATGAAGAGGACTATGGGGAACCAGACAAGAGAAAGTTCTTCCAGGGTTCACTTCTGCTTAAGGAAGTCTCTTCATCTTTTTAAATCTCCTTGTGGTCACTCAGGAATGTACCAAAGAAATCATCTTGAGGATAACTAAGAACAACCAAGGTGGCAAACAAGACATGTCTGGGGTTAATGAATACAATTAAAGGCATACACATCTCCATCCACATCACAAGTCTAAAGGAGAACATAAAAATCCACCCTGGGTATTAGTATACTTGGAGATGTGCTGCTAACAAGTAATCTGAGTGATCAGCACCTTTCTAGGCAGCAAATTGTATATGGCATGATTCTAGGTAGAGAACCTGCCCAGTACCCTGTGCACTCAGAAATATTCTTTTGATCTCTGGGCCACATCACGGTGAGTGTTCCCAATACCTTTCCATTAACACAGAAAATGTCAGCCCCAATGCTCTAAAATTTTCATGCATCCCTCCATGAAGATCACCTCAAGCACTGCATGTGAACCTAGAGGATTATGAGAACCAACAGAGAACAAGCTTGTTGTGCCCATGTTGTCTTCTTCTATTAGGAACCATCTTCTACTTTTCCAAAGAATGGGTGTTGACGTTATTCACAATCGACCACTGGAATCATCCTGAGGGAACCTGAGATGGGAACCAGCAGGTTGCAGTGCCCCTGGTTCAAGAAAGCAGCTCAAGAAGAATGCACCTCTATTCTCATCACTGATCTGAATGCTTCCACAATGTGCGCATCGAGAATCACTCCACCTACAAAAGGACTATTACTCTTCTCTATGTGACACACACTGTTCCCCATCACGGAACTGCACACAGCTGGGCTCAAGGTAAATCCTGCCCAGTGCCTACTTGTACTTCACATATAGCTTTCTCATCCCAACAAACCAATCACAGGATGACTCTACCCAATAATTTTCAGAAATGCTAGGTAACGCTGACCCTGTGTTCACCAACTGGCATCTCATCCTCTCATTGACGATACCCTCACATGCTCAATGTCCCCTGCATGACCACAAGGTCCCACAAAAGCAAGACTTCCTGTATCTCCTCCATAATGAAATAGCTCCATCTTTTCTAAATGTTAGGTGTTCACTTAGCAAGGAACTAAACGCTGAAACCATTGAAAAAATGGCTGACATCAGACAGAGCATCTTCCAGGGTACAGGGTAGGCAGCTTAAGGACAGACGCACCTCTATCCCTATTACTCATGAGAAACCTAAAGCTGTACTGATGGAACCATATCGTACCAGAGGCGCTCACTACTGTTGGTCTGACACATGAGTATCACCTTTCTGCACTGGGCCCCACACACAGAATGGCTCATCTTTAAGGAACTTCCCAATCCTATGGACTCCCAAAACAAGTTTTCATCCCTCTCCTTACCAAATCATATTCCCCATATCCAAGATTTATCTGTAACCATCGCAAACACACACCCACTATCCACCAACACTCTTACCCCTCCCGGTGGTGATCCACCATCTCCCTCTACCTGCGCTGTCATGGTTGGAACCCAATAAGGAAAACCTTCTAATGTCTTAGACTCCACTAGTGGGAGGTATTGTTGTTTTCTCTGATCTGTACACTTTCTTTAGATTAGGAACAGACCACTAAAATCATCTTGACGATGCCTGAGTTCAGACCAAGAGAACAGCCATAAGTTCTGGATTCAAGACAGCTCAAAAATAAAATAAGCTCCCTACTGCATCACCCATCTAAATGCAACCAAAAACGTAGTTCTTAGTAAGCATTACTTTTCCCAGGCAGGGACTAATCACTCTTGGTATAGGAAATTAGGCCCTTCCTGGACAGAGGACTGCACACATCAGAGGTCAAGACACATCCAGCCCAGTGCCCTGTTCACTTGCCTATGTAGCATCCATAGTACGCCCACCACATCGTGATCACCACACCCATGATTTGTCCTTAATCCTTCCCAATGACAACCCACTGCCATGCAACTTACATAGGTCTTCAGTAAGGAATCTCTTCCCTTCTCTAGCATTAACAGGAGGATTGTGAGGAATCATGAAATCAAGCTTGCTTCTAGGTTCTCTTCTTCTTTTAGGAAGTATCTTCATCCTAGAGTATGTCAGAATTCAGTGTTCTGGGATAGGCCCCTAAAAATCATGGTCAGGATGCCTATGGCAGCTATACAGGGTTTGTATGTATTCAAGGGTGGCAGCTAAATACACATCCATTTCCATGAACATCGCTATACTGAAATAAATCACAGATGTTCTCGAGGAGCATCCCTAAATGTGGAAAAAAACACTGATTACACATGGGCTAAGTGAGTAGCACCATTCTGGGCAGGGCACTGCACACAGCATGGCTTCAAGTTAGAAGACTAGAGCAGTATGCATCACATGCCTAATGCAGATGTTGTCTTTGTCCCGGACATATGATGAAAACCATACCCAAGATTTTTCCATAATCTTCAACAACACAAACTGACTACCCTTCACCTTGCTTCCAACCCTCTGAATTTTCACAAGATCTGTATTTACCTGGCTGACTACTGTGACCCAGCAACCCAGAGAAAATATATATTCCCCCATGTTCTTTCCTTCTATAAAAATTATACTCATTTTATATTACCTTTCTTTAGGAGTACACTTTTTTTCTAGAAAAGATCTCTGAAGTTATCCTGTGCTTGACTCTCACCCAGGTGGCTCTGAGGTACCCCTCCATGGGTTTAAGGCAGACTGCTAAAAAGACACATGAACCCCATCCCCGTGACATGACAGAGAGCCAGCAGTAACATGGTTCTTGGTGAGCACTGCTCTAGCACGGCACCAGCTGCTACACTTCGGCTACATGTAAATCAGTACCTTCCTGGGGAGGACGCTGCTCACAGCTAGGGTCAAGGGAGATGCCGGGAGATACCCGGCCCCAACTGGACTTCATGTAAGGCTCATCCTCCTGAACCGCACCATGATAAATGTTCCCCCAATTTATCCATCAACTTAATGATGCAGATGCTTGACCTCCAACTTGGATCTTTCCTGCAGTGAGGATCCCCTCAAGCCTTCCCTACTTACCTGGGAGATAATGAGGCTCCAGAGAGGCTCCAGAGGTTCCACTGCTAAGAATGAAACCTTGTAAACTTTTTGAGAACTAAGAGGTGGACCAGGTATTTACCAGCACCTTCTATGGTTCAAGACAGTTATCTTGAATATACGTACATCCCCACCCCGATCAACCCATCGGGAGGTCATCACAGATGTTGTTTTTGTTGAGCATTATTCAACCCAGAAGGGAGCCATTATACTTCACCTGCATAAGCAGCAACCCCCTGGGCAGGGCACTGCACACATCAGGCCTCAACACAAATGCTGCCTGGGGCCCAGTGAAACTGCACACATAGCTCCCATCCCAATTCCACCACGTCATGTTGACTTTATGCACAGTTCCTCCTTAACCCTGGATGATGCCAACCTAATGCTCATGAACATGCATGGTAGTTCAGTAAGGAATCCCTTCCCGTCTCTGTATTTTCCTAGATGGTAATGCAGGCCCAGACAGATAACGTCTTGAAGGTTTTTTTCGTTATTTTCTTCTATCAGGAAGTATCCTCATCTTGTCAAATCTGCCCATGTTCACATGGTTAGGAACTGGCAATTGAAATCATTCTGAGGATGCCAACTGATCCAAGTGGCTGCCCAGGTCCTCAATGAGGTGAGGGCAGGAAGCTCTGTACCACATGCGCCCCCATCCACAGCATCACACTAGACACCACAGACGTTCTCCTGCAGCATCCCTAAACCCAGCAAGACCTCAATTACAGAGACTCCCACGTCCAGCAACTTGCTAGACAGGCTACTACACGCACACAACATGGATGCAAGCTAGAGAACTACCCTAGTGCCCCTCACCGTATCAAAGGCAGCCTTCCTCTTTTTCCTCATATCTACTGTGAGGAGTCCACCTACAATTTCTCATAACCCCAGGCGGTATGGGACCACTGTCTCCATCCACCTTGCATCCTTCCCCCAGTGGGGATCCCCTCACCTTCTCTAGGCTTCCCAGGATGAAGAACAAGACCTACAGAGGAAGGTTGTTGCAGTTCTCTATTCATCAAATAATAACAATGTACCTTTTATAACCTGCCCTGTTCACATGGACCCCATGTGGACACCCATGATCCAGGTGGCTGCCATGGATCTCCAGAGTTCAATGCAGACATGTCAAGGACACACACCTATCTTTCTCCAACATAAGTTTGAAGGCAACCCCTTAGAGATATTTTCTTTTTCATTCTTTATCCAGATAGGAGTCATTAACATATATCAAAAGAGATAAGCACAATGCTGGGAAGGGCACTGTACACACCTTGACTCGGGATTACCTTGTCTTCCCACGTGTAATCTGAATCACGGCTTACATCTCACTCTCACCAAATCATGACAACTGTACAAAGATTTCTCCAGAATCCTAGAGGAAGCTGGCACACTGCTCTTCAACCTACAAACCTCTCCCGCTGGGTTATCTTCTAACATGCTCCATAGTAAATGTAAAATTATGAGGACCCAGAGAGAACGAGCTTGTTTCTGAGTTTCCTTTTCATAGTAGAAAGCACATCTCTGTCTTCTCTAAATGCTTCAACGTTCAGATTCTAGGAATGAATCACTTAAATCCTTAAGTATTCCTGAGATCAGACGTGGGTGGCTGGTAAGGCTCTACAGTTGCAGGCAGCAAGATCAAGCACAGGTGCATCTCTATCTTGATCACTCCTCTCAAGGTAAAGACAAAAATGCTTGTTGAGCATTTTGCTCCCCACACAAGCAAGAAATACTAGACTAAGTAATTAATATCCTCTTTAGTAGCATATTCCACAAATCATAACTAACATTAATAAAAGATCTGACCAAGACCACTTGTACAACCCACATGTAGCTTTTACATCTACCCATTACATTATGACTATATGAAAAGACTTTTCCATGACCCTAGAAAAATCCAAACAACTGCCGACAAACTTGGAAACATCCCACACTTGGCATTCCCCCACTTGCTCTACACTGTACTGGATGATTCAGGGGACCCAGACAAGCAGCTTCATTCTATATACTCTTTTATTAGAAAAGACGTTCATATTCTCTAATCCATGGACACTCGCATTATTAGGAATGGACCACTGGAATCACCTGGAGATGGCATAAGCTACAGATCACTGGCAGGAACATTTTGTTTCCAATTCAGAAGTGAAGACATGGGCATCTCCAGTAAAATCACTGTTCCAAGGTGACCAGAAACAATGTTCTCAATACCATAGTAATCAGAGAGGTATGAAATGAAGACAGGGTAAGTGATGAGCACCCCTCTCTGAGCTAGGGAGAGCACACAGAATGGCCTCAAGGCTGAGAACCTGCCAGGTCCCAGTTGGGCTCAGAAAAGGAACTTTCATGTCTCCACCCACCACACAGCAATGCCAGTACCCAGTGTGGTTCCTTAGTCATAGAAAATGCCAACCCAAATTACATGGAAGTTAATCCTCATTACAAATGAGGATCTTAACTTAATTTTCACCGGGATGATGACCAGGACCCAGAGAAAACATAGTCATGTAATCTCTTTCTTGTAGAAAGCATCTTCCTCTTCCTGAAAGTACATCACATTGTGAGGAACAGTGTTGAAATTTTAAGGGTAGTTGAGATCTAGGGGGCAACCAGGGATCCCGTACATTTTAGACAGAAACATGAGGACATAAGAACCACCAGACCCAGCACCAGTATAGCATCTACCAAAACTGGTTATCTACTTAAGAGTTCCTGTTCCCTGTGAGAAAACAATTACACGTGGTCTAAGTGACTGGCACGTTTCTGAGCATAGTACTGTACACAAAAGGGACTTCAAAGTTTAGGCACTGTCCAGTACTGCTCACTCTCTAAAAATGTGCCTTTCAGGGCGGCTGGGTGGCACAGCTGGTTAAGCATCTGCTTTCAGCTCAGGGTCATGATCGCAGGGTCCTGGGTTTGAGCCCCACACCAAGATCCCTGCTCAGTGGGGACTCTTGCTTCTCCCTCTCCCTTTGCCCCGCCCCATGCTCAAGTATGTGTGGTCTGTATTTCAAATAAGTAAATAAAATCTTAAAAAAATAAAATGTAGCTTTCATGTTTCTGCACAACACATAATGGTCTCACAACCATATATAATGCCCAACCAGTGCCTTCCAATTTGCAAACCTACATTAGTGAGGATAAGCTCACCCGCCTACCTCTATCTGCATGATTATGAGGACCTAATAAGAGTAAGTTTCTTGGGAACACCTGGATGGCTCAGCGGTTGAGTGTGTGCATTCAGCTCAAGGTGTGATCCCAGGGTCCAGGATCAAGTCCCGCATTGGGCTCCTTACAGGGAGCCTGCTTCTCCCTCTATGTCCCTGCCTCTCTCTCTCTCTCTCGAAAAAATAAATAAAATCTTTAAAAAACAAAAGAATAAAAGAAGACATACACATGGCCAACAAGCACATGAGAAAATGCTCCGCATCACTTGCCATCAGGGAAATACAAATCAAAACCACAGTGAGATACCACCTCACCCCAGTGAGAATGGGGAAAATTAACAAGACGGGAAACAAATGTTGGAGAGGATGTGGAGAGAGGGGAACCCTCTTACCCTGTTGGTGGGAATGTGAACTGGCACAGCCACTCTGGAAAACTGTGCGGAGGTTCCACAAAGAGTTAAAAATAGAGCTACCCTACGACCCAGCAATTGCACTACTAGGGATTTACCCTAAAGATACAGATGCAATGAAATGGCAGGACACCTGCACCCCGATGTTTATAGCAGCAATGTCCAAAATAGCCAAACTGTGGAAAGAGCCTTGATGTCCATCGACAGATGAATCAATAAAGAAGCTGTGGTCTATGTATACAATGGAATATTCCTCAGCCATCAGAAACAACAAATACCCGCCATTTGCTTTGACGTGGATAGAACTGGAGGGTATTATGCTGAGTGAAGTCAGTCAATCAGAGAAGGACAAACATTATATGGTCTCATTCATTTGGGAAATATAAAAAATAGTGATAGGGAATAAAGGGGAAAGGAGAAAAAAATAGTGGGAAATATCAGAGAGGGAGACAGAACATGAGAGACTCCTAACTCTGGGAAATGAACTAGGGGTGGTGGAAGGGGAGGTGGGTGGGGGGATGGGGTAACTAGGTGACAGGCACTGAGAGAGGCACTTGATGGGATGAGCACTGGGTGTTATACTATATGTTAGCAAATCGAACTCCAATAAAAAAAATATACAAAAAACCCCAAGAGAGTAAGTTTCTTTCTGTGTATACTACTTCTAGTACCAAGTGCCTGTATCACCTCTGCTCTGCATGTGTCTATATAACAGAGTAATACTGCACCAAATCCATTTTCAGTGAAGCACAGAAAGCAAAGTGCTGCCAGAGTGCTCTTCAGTTCAAAGCAGCCAGTTCAAGACTTTAACACCAGCCCTATTCGGTGATACAAATGCCAACATAAATGTTTTTCCTGAGCATTATTCCATACACAGAAGCAACAAGTACACATACACTTAATGACTGGCAACTTTCTGAAGTGTACTATAAGAAAGCACGGCTTCAAGGTGAAGTACCTGTCTAGCTGGCTCCCAAAATCTAGCTCTCTTTTCATCACCCACATCATGACTGTATGGAAGATTTTCTATCACCCTAGATGTCAATCCTCTGCCTTCCATTTTACAGTCAGAGACTGGCTCACTTAAACATACAGAGTAGGAGGTTCATCACCTGCTCCACATATCCTCCACATATCCTGTGGGTGAGTTCCCACAGACACAAACTTCCTTCCATGAACTCTCCATTTTCTCTAATTTATACATCAACCACTGTTAGGAATAGATCACTCAAGTGAACTAAAAGAGTTCTGATATCCAGGAGGTTCCAGGGCCATTCTTGATCAAAATCAGAATGCTCAAAAACAGACATACTTCCACAACTAACATCAGCCCAAGGGCCACCACGAACATCTTTCTTGTTTATCATTATGCAGGCAGGCACTGCTTTCACATGCTATCAGTGTTCGGCACATTTCTCAGCAGGACACTACACACTGCATGACTCTAAGATATATGAATGACCAAGTCCTAGTCACATACTCACATGTTGCTTTCATGATGACAATACAAAGATTTCTGCATAAATCTAGACAATGCTTAAAAACTGCACCCAAACTTGCCTCTTTCCCTCAATAAAAATACCCCTACTGACTCGACACTTAGCTGCCTGATGCTGGAAACCCAAAGATATGAACCTCATTCCTGCATACTCTTCTATTAGGAAGTATCATCGTCTTGCTTCTGAAGCTGTTCACATTATTTGGAATGGGCCGGATATGAGACTCAGTTTGCTGGCACAACATTCCAAGACTCAACTCAGGTAACCCAAATACAGATTCATATAGCTCTCACTTTGCTCTGAAGGATAACACTAAGTTTTTCTTCTTGAGCATTATTCGACCCATCACACATTAAAAGCACACAAAGTGTTCATCAGCTACCTAGGTAAAAAGTACGCAAAACAAATCACAGAGTAGAGAACCTATCCACTCCCCTTCACATTCTCAAATACGCATCTCATGTCTGTACTCACAATATCATAACTCCAAGACTTGGGACGCCTGGGTATCTCAGTGGTTGGGCATCTGCCTTTGGCTCAGAGCATGATCCGGGTCCAGGGATCCAGTCCCACACTGGGCTCCCTGTGGGGAGCCTGCTTCTCCCTCTGCCTATGTCTCTGCCTCTGTGTCTCTCATGAATAAATACATAAGTAAATCTTAAAAACTCCAAGATTTTTCATAACCAGGGGCACCCGGGTGACCCAGTGGCTGAGCATCTACCTTTGGCTGAGGTCATGATCCCAGGGTCCTGAAACGGGAGCCCCACATCAGGCTTCCCGCACGGAGTCTGCTTCTCCCTCCACCTAGGTCTCTGCCTTTCTATGTCTCTCATGAATAAATAAATACAATCTTTAAGAAGATTTCTCATAACCATAGAAAATGCCAACCCAGTGCCCTCCAAAAAGCATCTCTCCCACTCTGCATCCCCTCACCTGCTAAAGGTTTACCTGGATGATTGTGAGGACCCAGAGAGAGTAAGTTTCTTCTCATGTTCACTTTTATACCAACAAAGTAGCTGAATCTTCTCTAATCTTACGAGGGCACAATATTGTCAGTACACCACTGAAATACCTGTAACAATGTCGGAGTCCAGGTAGCCACAGAGTACCTTACAAGTTCACTGCAGGAAGCTCAAGGACCTCTTCAGCTCCATCATCATCACGTGCCAAGGCCATCACACACGCAGTTTTTACTGACCATCAGTCTGTCAACAGAGACCTAGGATACATACAGGCCACATGAGCTGCACCTGTCTGGGAAGGGCACAGCACAAACGAGGCTTCAGGAGGACGATATGCCCAGGCCTTCTCACTCCAACCAATGAATCTTCATCTCTCCACTCACCACATCATGAGGACTCTGCCTGTGATGTACCATAAACCGAGAAAATTCTGATCCACGCACCCACAAGTAATCATCCATTCACTGGGGAACTTCTCATGGTCTCAGTATTTACCCAGATGGTGATCAAAACAGAGAGAAAAGCCCGTTCCCGTGTTTTCTTCTATAAGGAAGTACCTGCACCGTGTCTAAGCTGTAGGTGTTCCCATGGTAACACTGGGCCGCTGCAATCAACACAGTACAGGAGGCCTACATTCCAGATCGGTGCCTGTGCCCCCCTTGCTTCATGGCAGGGAGATCACACACCCATGCTTCTCCATCCCCAGCCTGGGTCCGAAGGCCATCAGAAAGAGTTTTCTCTTCATTGTTATTCTACCGACACAGGCCCTGGTATCAGAGCCAAAGTGATCGGCACCTTCAGGGGAGAGCATGGAACCAGCATGGCCTCAAGGTGGAGGATCACCCCAGAATGCCTGTTCTCAAAATACAGCCTTCATGTTTCCACCCATTGTATCCTTAGGATTCTATCACAGATTTGTCCATAACCTGCACAGGCCCGACCCAAGATCTCTCACAGCTGTACTTTCCTCAATAAGGAGCACCTCATTTGCTCCACATTTACCTTGGTGATGATGAAGAGCCCGTGAGAAAAAAGCTTCTTCCTGTGTTTCTTCTTCTGTAAGGGAGTATCTCATCTTTTCCAAGCTGAAGGAAAGCACAGGGTTAAAATGGACACGTGAAATGATCTTGACGGTCCCTAGGGTCAGAACCAGGTAGCAGACAACGGCCTCCTGGGCACAAGGCGGGCAGCTAGCATCGCATGTGCCTCCAGCCCTATCATGGGCCAGCAGGCTAGCACGTGCTGGGACTAGGGAGCATTCCTCTGCCCACACAGGCAGACCTTACAAGATAGGCATCGACAAAGACAACCAGCCAAATGCCCCCCTTCCGGGCATTCTGCTCTCCCTCCATCTAACCGCGAGGGCTACACTCGAGAGCTTGGCACCATTGGTCATGATCCCAGCACACTGTCTCAGGCCGTGCCCTGCTCTCAGGGAAAGGCCCTCACCTTCTCTGCATTTGTGTGGAGGAGGAGGAGGGCCAGAGACAAGAAGCTTCTTCTCAGTGTTTGTCAATCTTCATAAAGTTTCTTCATCATCTCTCACGTGTAGGCATTAGCACTGTTAAAGACAGACACGGAAACCATCTTAAGGAGACCTCAGATCAGACCCAGGGCGTTCTGGCTTCAAGTTCAGAAACTCACACACTAGCACCCCCTTACCCAGCATCGATCTGAAGGACATTTCAAATATCTTTTTAATATTTTTGTGGATCATCACTCTATCCAGACAGATGCTACTGAGATGTCATGTAATCAGCACCTTTTGGGTACAGCGCAACTATGGGCATGGTTCAAAGCAGTTGACCAAAGCAGTCCTTGTTACACTGAAACTTACCGTAATTTTTTACAATGCTACAAAATGCCTATTAACTGCCCTCTTCCTTCATACTTCCCCTTATGGAGCAGCCCTTCGCCTCCCTGTGCTGACCTCAATGAATGTGAGAAACAATAGAGCAAAATCTTAGAACCATTTTTTGTTCTTCAAATAGGAACTATTCGGGACACCTGGGTGGCTTAGTAGTTGAGCATCTGCCTTCGGCCCAGAGCGTGATCCTGGAGTCTCAGGATCAGGTCCCATATCGGGCATCCTGCTGGAGCCTGCTTCGTCCTCTGCCTCCGTGTATTTCATGAATAAATAAAATCTTAAAAAAAAAAAACAAATAGGAACTATTCTCTCCTCTTCCCTCAGTGTTCACACTGTTAGAAATGAAACACTAAGGAGCATCTGGGTGGCGCAGTCAGCTAAGCATCTGACTCTTGGTTTGGGCTCAGGTGCTGATCTCACAATTGAGATCGGGCCCCACATCTGGCTGTGCATTAACCAGTGTCTATTTGTTCCTCTCCTTCCCCTCTGCATGCACACATACTCCGAATCTCTTTCAAATAAATGAATCTCTAAACACAAAAAAAAAGGGGAACCTGGTGGCTCAGTCCGGTGATCAGCCTTTGGCTCGGGCTGTGATCCTGGGGTCCTGGGATTCTGATCAGGCTCATTGCTCAGTGAGGAATCTGCTTCTCCCTCTCCCTCTTCTGCTCCCTCTACTGGTGCTCACTCTCTTGCGCTCTCTCTCTCTCTCTAATAAATGAATAAAATCTATTAAAAAATTAAAATAGAAGAAATAAAACACTAAAATCACCTTGAGGATGGTTGAGATCCACATGCCTCCCTCTTTAGTTCCAAGCAGAGGGCACCAGGAAACAGCACGTCCGCCATCCTCCCTGGTCCCAAGGCCACCATGAACATTGTGCCTGTTGGAGCATCACTCCCCCAGAAAGACACTGCACATTTCTAGGCAGACCGCTGCAGTGTAACTCAAGGGAGATGACCAGCCCAGTCAACACTGAACAAAAGTGGCTTTTCAATGGTCTCAATACAACTTCACTGCGACTTTGATTCAACAGTTTTCCATGACATTTAAGGAATGCCGACTTGCTTCCCTGCAAAACACAAACCTCCCAGCAGTGTGGATCACCTTCCCTGCTTTACAGTCACCCAGGTGATTATGTGGACACAGAGAACAAGAGAGTTCCTATGTTCGTTCTTTAGGATAGATCATCATTTTCCCTATCTAAATATTCACATTGTGTGGAATCCATCTCTGAAATCCAAGTTGAGGATGCCTGAGATGCAGGTGGCTGCCAGGGCCCTTCCTGAGTTCAAGGCAGAGAGCAGAGGGACACAAGAACGTCTGTACCTGTTAGGAGTCTGAAGGTCACCACGACGTTAACTTTGGTGAGTCTTACTCTACACAGAAAGGAGATAGTATAACATAGTTCAAGGGATGAGAACCTGCCTACATGGGTAGGGCACTCACAGAGACTGGCTCACCTGAGAGAACCTACCAAGTTCCCCTCATACTCAAAATGTAGCCTTCTCTCTCTCTCCATCACAGCAGGAGAAATGAACCAAGTGTTTTCCCATAACCCGAAAAAAATCCCCAAATGCTGCCCTCTGGTGTGCAAACCTCCCTCAGCAAGGATTCCTCTGGAGGATTGTGAGGACCCCCAGGGAACAAGCTTGTTTCTGTGTTCCATTCTTTTACTGGGAAATACGTTCACATTTTTTTCTAATCGGTGTTTGCATCGATCTAAGAAAGGGACCACAGAAATCATTTTGGGGATGCCAGAGATGCAGGTGGCTACCAGGGCCCTCCTGTGTCCAAGACAGGCAGCTGGAGCTGAGGGACACACACGTCTGTATCTCTGTCATTGCTTTGAAAGAAACCACAAATGCCATTCTTGCTGCATGTGCCTCTATACAGAGGGCCACCAATGCCCCTTAGCCTTCTTACTAACTGGCACCTTTCTCGACAGGGCCCTGCATACAACATGGCCACGAGATGGAAGACATGCCCAGAACTTCACACTCTTCTAACTACACCTTTCACCTCTCTCTCACCAGGACAATCATTCCACACACATTGTTCTTCATCTCTGGCACAGCTCTGACACACCGAGCTACAACTCACAAACCTCCCTTAGCAGGGATTCCCTCGTCTCCTTTCCCTTTACCTGGATGATGGTGAGGACCCAATGGGAAAAATGTTTCCCTCTTCGCTTCCTCTATCAGCAACTATCTTGCTGTACTATCATCTCTAAGTGCTCACAGTGTTAGGAATGCACCAATGAGAGCATTCTGAGGGAATGCAAGATCACACACAGGTCTTCCTGGCACCTTCTCAGTCATACTACACATTACAAGCGTGTGTGCATGTCCATCCAATCACATTCTGCTCTCCCAGGGGTCTGGAAACACTTGCATTTCACATACCATATTCAACATGATTCATGTTAGAGGACCTGCTCAAGCCCCCTTTTAACCCTGAAAAGACGCTTTCACCCTCTCTCCCCACCACATCATTGTATCATACCCAAGATTATTCGATTACCCCATACGAGGCCCACTCACGGCCCAGCAACTTGCAGAATTCCCAATGTGAGTAACCTTCAAAGTTTCAATGTTTATGAACAGGATTAGGAGGACACACTTGACAACAATTCTTCGTTTCCACTTTCCCAAAGGACGTTCCTTCATCTGCTCTGATGTCTTGGGGTCACATGGTTAGGGGTATACTACTGAAATCATCAGGGGGAGAAGTCTGAGACCAGACACAGGTGGCTACTAGAGACTGGACATCAAAGAATACAAGTAAATACAAATCTCCAGCCCATCACTGGTCTAAAAGCCAACACAAATGTTACTGTCCTTGACAGTTACAAAACTGTTTTTACAAAACCTGTAGAGTTTTTTAAAAAGTGACTGGCAGCCATCTGGGCAGTACAGACAGCCCAATTAGGTAGAGAATCTGCCCAGTATCCTCTGTACTTGGAAATAGACTTTTGATCTCCATGGACCTCATGACTGTTCCCATAACATTTCCATAAGCCTAGAAAATGCCGGCCCCATGTCCTCAACTAGCACTCGTCCCTCCATGAGGATCCCCTCAAGCACTGCATGTGAACCTAGAGGATTATGAGGACCAGAGAACAAGCTTGTGCCTTGTTCTCTTCTCTATTACAAATATCTTCTACTCCTCCAAACAGTAGGTGTTCACATGATTCACAGCGGACCACTGGAATCGTCTTGAGGGAACCGGCGATGGAAACCAGCACGTTACCTATGCCCTCCTGGGTTTAAGACACACAGCTCAAGAACACATGCCCCTCCATCCCCACCGCTGATCTGAAGGCTCCACACATATCCGCATCGAGTATCACTCCACCAATAGAAGGGCTATTACTCTTCCCTGTGTGACACACACTTTCCCCAGCAGGGCACTGCCCATGGCTGGGCACAAGGTAACAAGTATCTTCAACCTGGAAGTGCTTGGTGTCAGGAATCGAACACTGAAATCATTTTTGAAAACACGTGACACTAGAACCAGATGACTGACAGTGACATCCTGGGCTGCTCAGGGAGGCAGCTACAGGTCCCGTTACCTGTAACCCATCACAGTCCCATAGGCCGGTGCATCTGTTGTGCTGGTGAGCTTTGCTCTACTCAGGCTTGCAGTCACTACAAGTGAGTCTATGTGATGACCACCTTTCTGAGTAGGGCACTGCACACAGTCTGGATCCACAAACAGAACCAACCGAGTCCCCCTTGCAGTCAGTCTTACACAGATCTTTCTTCTCTCTCCCCACCAAATCATGCTGACTGTACATCCAAGTTTCCATAATCCCAGACAGTTCCAAAAGGCTACCCTCCAACTTGAATGTGTCTTGGTGGTGATGCCCTGACCTGCTTGATGTTTATGTGAGGCCTTTGGAGAGCCCAGGGAGTACCAACTTATTCCCACTTTGTTGTTTTCTTTACAGTTATCTTCACAAAATCTAACCTTTGAGTGTTCACACTGTCAAGAAGAGAACACTGAAATCACCTTGACGATTGGGGAGATTCAGGTGGCTCCCAGGGCCCTCCTCAGTTCAGGGCAGAAAGTACGAGGATACCATCCCATCCACCTCAAATCCAGGCCAAAGGCCACTACAAACGCTATTCCAGAAGTGCATCACTCTACCCAGAGAGCCACCAACTACACGCTGCCCATGTGATCAGCACCTATCTGGGCAGGGTGCTGCATACAGCATAACTCAAGGTATTAGAGCCATGCGGTAACCTTGAAATAGTCCAGTATAGCTTTCATCCCTCTCCTTCCCACAGCATGAGGACTTCACTCAACATTTTTCTATGACGCTAAACAGTGCCATCATACTTCCCTCCAATGTAGAAGCCTCACTCGGTATGGATCCCCTCCGCTCAGATGATTATGAGGGGCAAGAACAAGGCAGTTCCTATGGTCATCTCTTCAGTCTGCGAAGTCAGTCTGAAGCACTCTGTTACCTGAAGGATCCTGTGGACCCAGAGAGACCAATCTTGCTCCTGTGTTCTTTTAGGAAGTGTCTTCACAATCTCCCCATCAATAGGATTCACGTTGTTAGGAATGGACAACCAGAGTCATCTCAGGGATGTCCAAGATCCAGGTGGGTGCCAGGGCTCCTCAGTTCATGGGAGGCAGCTCAAGGACAGGCTTCTCCATCCCCATCACTGTTCTGGAGGCCACCACAAATGATGTTCTACCTAGAGGGGCATCCATTACATGTAAGCAAACTGATCGGCAGCTTTCTGGGCAGGGAGAACTGCACACAGCATGGCTTTAACACCCAGGCCCTGACTGCTCCTTCTCTCGCTCTCAAACACGGTCTGCATCTCTTTCCCCACCACACCATGACTATACCCAGTATTTTTCCATACCCTGGACCATGCTGATCCACTGCCTTCCAATTTCCAACCTTCCCTCAGTGAGCATCCCCTTACCTGCTCCAGGTTTACCTCAATGATTAGGAGAACTTCGGGAGAACAAGCTCATCTCTGTTGTCTTTTTTTATTGGGAATGAGCTTAATCTTCTCTAACCTGCAGGTTTTCACACTGTTAGGAATGCAACTGTATTTTTAAAGATTTTATGTATTTATTTGACAGAGAGAGTGAGCACATGTACGCACAAGCAAGAGGAACGGCAGGCAGAGGGAGAGTGAGAAGCAGACACCCCACTGAGCAGGGAGCCTAATGTGGGGCTCGATCCCAGGACCCTAAGATGATGACCTGAGCTGAAGGCAGATGTTTAACCAACTGAGTCAACTAGGCGCCTCAAGAACACAACTTTTAAAATGGTTTCCTTTGTCTAAAGAAAACAAAACAAAAACAAAGACACATCCACCCCATTCTCTTTCCCCCTCAAATCCCTTCAAGCCACATATGCAGAAAACAGAATAAAGACACCCATAACCCCCTAATGAGAAACCAAGATACATTTGAAATGGCAAGAACAGGAATATCATTTCCTCCCATCCCTTGGGAGAAAACTGAACTCTCAATTCATCTCCAATGAATTCCAGACAAGAAATAAATTCAGATCCAAAGGCTGTCCCTTTCCTATCAGCTCATATGATTTCTTCTACCTTTCCTAGGGAGACTGAGTGGTCAAAGCAGAGTTTACTATCTTTACATTCTGAGACTGAGGCCTGTAGTGCTCACTTTCCCTACACCCATCTGGATCTGAGGCTGTTGTGAGAAAATACAGGAGATTCCTTACCCTCAACCAGCTTTTGTCAGGATTGGAATGTAACTCGCTCCCACCTGATGCCATCAACCTGCAGAAGCCTTCACCTGTCATCCTGTGGAAAAGCTGGACACAGATGTGGACAAGGACTGCATTTCTTTATCGAGGCAAAATTAAGACTGGAGTTCAGAGCAGGAAGAAATATGCCACTTCTCCAGGACCTTGAACATCAATAAATGCATGAGGACAAACATCTGTAATCAATCCTCCATAATTTCAAACTGTCACTGAGTCTTAGGTGGCATATTTAGCACATACAGATGCAGGTAGGCTATTTACCATGGGGCAAACCAGCCCCAAAGATATCAGTGGTGTACAGTACGTGAGATGCTATTAAGTATTTCATTTTATTTCACTGCTCTGAATCTTAAGTTATGTGAAAAGAAATGAGCAGAGATAAGAATAAGAGCCATGAGGATGCCTGGATGGCTCAGTGGTTGAGTGTCTGCCTTCAACTCAGAGCATGATCCTAGTCCCATGACCAAGTCCCACATCAGGCTTTTCTGCTACTCCCTCCGCCTTGTCTCTACCTCTCTGTGTGTCTCTCATGAATAAATAAATTAAATTAAATTTTAAAAAAAGACTAAGAACCATGAGAAATTATATTTCCAAAATGCTTATGTACACAGCAGGTAATGAACTCGGGGCTATTATGTAGGTTCTCTCATTTACCCTCTTGACAAATTCCTATCAATTTTTGTGCTTCAAATAATTACAGTTCTCATAATGTTAGTTATAATTACGTAATTGTTAGAACCATGACTAGAGGGGTACCTGGGTGGCTCAGTCAGTTAAGTGTCTTACTCTTAATCTCAGTTCATGTCTCCATCTCAGGGTCATGAGTTCAAGTCTCATGTCGGGGGTTCCATGCTGGGTATGAATAGAGAGGGAGAGAGAGGGAGGGGGAGACAGAGAGGGAGGGAGGGGGGGGAAGGAAGGAGAAAGAAAGAGAGAGAGAGAGAGAGAGAGAGAGAGAAAGAAAGAAAGAAAGAAAGGGAAAGAGAGAGGGAGGGTTATGAGGAAGGGGGGAGGGAGGGAGAAAGAACGGGATTTTCCATTGGGGAAAGGGGAAAGTTTCCCTTTTCCCTTTCCCTTCGCCCTTATCCCTTCTCCATCCCTTCTCCTCTCAAAGGGAGTCGAAAGGAGAAAGGAAAGGAAAGGAAAGGAAAGGAAACTTAGAATAATGCAAAAACTACCACAATTTATGTAAGAAAGGTTTAACTGAGCAGTCCTGAGTTGCTTTCATCCTACACACAACCAAGAAAGGCCCATTTTCAGTACTGGCCTTCGGCAGAGGCCCAGGAGCTTAACTCTGACCCTTTGAAATGTTGTCTGATAAGAGTATTTTTGTATGTCTTTTGAAACACTGGACCAGTTTATGCTATCACTGTGCTTTATAGTGAACCAAAGAGTTTATGCTACCACTGTGCTTTATAGTGAACACCCAATTTTGCTCTGGGAGTCGGCTTTGAATAGCTGAGGTCAATCATGGAAATTCTACTCGCCTAGGTGACAGATTCCCAATAAAAACACTGGACACTTGGGCAGCCCCAGTGGCGCAGTGGTTTGGCGCTGCCTTCAGCCCGGGGTGTGATCCTGGAGACCCAGGATCAAGTCCCACGTCGGGCTCCCTGCATGGAGCCTGGTTCTCCCTCTGCCTGTGTCTCTGCCTCTGTCTCCGTGTCTCTCATGAATAAATAAATAAAAAATCTTAAAAAAAAAAAAAAGCACTGGACACCTAGGCTTGGGGAAGTTTCTCTGGTTGGCAAGCCTTCACATATGCTGTCACATTATTCCTGGAAGAATTAAGCTCACTCTTTGTGCCTCCACTGGGAGGGGCACTTGAAAGCTTTATGCCTGGTTTCTCCTGGAATTCAGGCCCTGTCCCTTTTTCCCTTTACTCATGTTAATCTGTCTCCTTTCACAGTAATAAACTAGAACAATGAGTACAACCGCTCCTGAATCCTATTAATCCTTTAAGGGGAAACATTGAGCCTCTGTACGGTCTTAGGAACCCTCTTTCAAAACAAAATCCCGTACATGGGGCGTCTGGGTAGCTCAGTGGGTTAAGCACCAAAGTCTTGATTTTGGCTCAGGGCTGTGGGGTTGAGTCCTGTGTTGGGCTCCGCACACTCGGTACAGAGTCTGCTTCAGACTTTCTCCCTCTCTCTGCCCTCACTCCCCTCCTCGCTCACTCGTGCTCTCTCTCTCTCTCAAAAAAAGAAAAAAAATCCATACTTAACCAAGAATCATTTAAATATGACATGGTACACCCTTTGTCCTTACTTTCAGGACAGGCAATTTGCTTGGGGATTCTTTTTCTTTTTTTAAAGATTTTATTTATTTATTCATGAGAGATACAGAGAGAGAGAGAGACAGAAACACAGGCAGAGGGAGAAGCATGCTCCATGCAGGGAGCCCTATGTGGGACTCGATCCCAGAACTCCAGGATCACGCCCTGAGCCAAAGGCAGATGCTCAACTCCTGAGCCACCCAGGCATCCCTGCTTGGGGATTCTATGCAGATTCTCTTATTTGCCCTCAAGAGAAATCTGCATCACTGAATCTTTTACTAACTCATCAACATACTAGTAATGAGGATTAATGAGAAAACACATACTTTTGGATCCTTAAAAACAACAGAAATAGGGGGATCCCTGGGTGGCTCAGCGGTTTAGCGCCTGCCTTTGGCCCAGGGCCTGATCCTGGAGTCCTGGGATCAAGTCCCACGTCGGGCTCCTGGCATGGAGCCTGCTTCTCCCTCTGCCTGTGTCTCTGCCTCTCTCTCTCTATGTCTATTATGAATAAATAAATACTTAAAAAAAACAACAGAAATACAAAGACACTATTTTATTGTGACATCCCATGACACATCTGAGAAAGAAAAAGGACTTGTGACACAGTCAGCCCCTACCATTCTCCTTCACTAGGTTCTCAATAATTGTTATATATAATTCACCATCAATATTCAATTATATTTCTTTAAAGCCAAAATGTCTCAAGAGTTTGCTGTTTCACATACAGGACAGAACTCAGGAGCTGACAGGAAAATTCTTCTGAATTCATGTTAGGATGACAGTTCTCAGAATAGAGGGTATTCCTGCACAAGTTACTGATTATGATGGTGTTGTCCATGTTTAGGGATTCACATTCTCCAGTTTTACTGTGTGCTGGTGACTCCAAAGGCCCAACTCCATCAAGTGGAAACATGTGGCTTCGGTCACTGCATATATGCTACCTGAAGTCTTTGGATTAATACATGCATGCAGTGCTAACTTACAGAGATAAAACCTGTTTATTATCAGACAATGAAGACTAATATGGAAGCTGGCCAATGCATCCAATGGTATTATCATCCTATAATATTATCAATGATAGGGTATAATATTGTTAAAGATAGCCATGACAACTTCAAGGCAAAAGTAACCGGAGATAAAATACTCATTATGTAAAACCCAATGTGTATACACACACACAACCCTCAGCATGTATATCCATATACTGGGTAAGATTTGGATAATATTCTGGAAAATATATAAATAATATAATCATGGGTAGAATGAATTCTAATACTCATGTGCAAAAAGAACACAAAACCACAATTACTAAAACCTGAACAAAGGTCTGCATGTTTTTAGGCACAAAATATGCTAAATGTGTATATATTTAAAATGCCACCAGGGGGGCAACCTGGGTAGCTCAGTGATTAACCACCTTGTCTTCAGCTCAGATCATGATCCCAGGGTCCTGGGATGGAGCCCTGCCTCAGGCCCCCTGCTTAGCGGGGAGTAGGCTTCTCCCTCTCTCACTCCTGCTTGTTCTCTCTGGAATAAAATCTTTAAAATAAAATAAAATAAAATGCTATGAGGAAGATAGTAAGAAGTTATTTAATATTTCATTATAAATCATTGCCTTATTTCACATTTTAAGTGAATAACTTACTAATTTCATTAAAAATTAATACAGCAATATATTTTATTTTAAAAATCCACTTGTAATGAGACACTAGAGAATATTTTAAGCCTCAACAGGTCTCTGGATTTCCAGGCTCCTAGTATTTGGTAACTGGAGATTACTGCTTCAGATTAGATGAAGGAACAGGGACCCAAATTTATTTGCTGTCGAAAACTGGAAGAAAAACCTAAGAGAAAAAATATTTTTCAGATACTACCACCTGGTCAACTCATGGCAGTGATCTGAGAGAGGGAAAGAGAGTTAGCGAAAGCTTATCCCTTGACTAAGCCACCTACTCAGAGAGAACATCAGTTCCCATCTTGGGAGGGGAACGCCAGCAAAACCTAGTGATTTCCCCTGTGAATGGATTAAAATGAAAAAACAAAACAAAACATCATCTTAACAGATGTAGACAAATATTTGACTATTCATTTCATGAATATCTGAAAAATAGTATCAGTGAATTAGGCATAGCAGAGAAATATCCTCAAGTCTATTGTAGAGCATCTACAAAGACCTACAGCTAATATAAGACTTAACTGTTGGGGTGCCTGTGTGGATCAATCAGTTAAATGTCTGCATTCATCTTGGGTCATGATTTTGGGGTGGTGGGACTGAGCCCCACATGAGGCTCCTTGCTCAGTGGGGGGTCTGCTTCTCCCTCTCCCTCTGCTCCCCCTCCTGCTCCTGCTCTCTCTCAAATAAATTTTAAAAATCTTTGTAAAAAAAAAAAAAAGACTTAATTGTTTAAGATTTATTTTTTTCCTTTTTTTTTAATTTATTTTTTTATTGGTGTTCAATTTACTAACATACAGAATAACACCCAGTGCCTGTTAACTGATCTCCGAAGTGAAGCATTAAGATTTAACAGGCAAAGATGTATGCATTCATCATTTCGATGTTACAATGGTAATGAAATAAGGTGATAAAACTTTTAGAATTTTCTTTTTTTAAGATTTTATTTATTTATTCATAAGAGACACAAAGAAAGAGGCAGAGACACAGGCAGAAGGAGAAGCAGGCTCCCTTGGATCATGACCTGAGCCAAAGGCAGACACGCAACCACTGAGCCACCCATGCATCCCAAACTTCTATAATTTTCAACCTTAGATGGACAAAATGAACTAAGTTTGTCATTCACAGCTATCAACTTTCCCCATGTATATCTGCGTTATAAATAAATGATCTCTATCAGCATAGATCATCACAGCATTCTAGAAAGTATGTAAATTAAATAGTAATCAGCATACATTTCAATATATATGAAAAACAAACCACCCACCACATTCTATGAGTGCTAACTGAAGATACTCTCCCTATTAGTAACAGAATAGCAGTGTTCTTAAGACTAGAAGCATTATTATAACACTAGTAGTTATGCTAATAATAAAAACATGCTAAGTGATTGTACCCGGCAGATATGCAGACTTTCATCTGCATTTCCACATTTAAAACCCACAACAAATCTATACTAAAGAAACAATTAATAATTAAAAAGCTTTGGTTCGACATAAGGATTGAGGAAATGTGGAACCTGCAAAGCTACAGAAATGTAAAAGAAATTACTGTAATAAAGTAACAAACTCTACCTACTAAATATCACTTAAATATGACCAACAAAATTCTTAGAAAAGGAGTAATTTTAACTATGCAACCTCCAATTCCTAAAATAAAAAGTATGACATGCTAATTTCCTTTTCACAATGTACTTAACTATCAAAAAATGCTATTTTCTTGTCCAGTTCCATTACTGATAATTCGCTGTCACTATTAAATTCCTAGTCCTTAAAGCAGAAGATCTCTAGGTATTGGTTCTTCAATTGCAGGATTAGAAAACCTTAAAGGGGCTGGCAGCAAAGCTTTACCAGATCCATGATGGGAACGTGGCTCTTTAGAATTGAAGAGATCTTTGCAGAAAATTGGGCTAGGATGTAAAATGAGGCTGTATTTACTAAAATCAATTCTAAAAACAGATTATCATACTCCACCCAAAACATAACATATTTCAACCACTAGAGAACTATGACTAAGATGAGGAATACTTATGTTTTTTAACATTACTCTTTTCAAAGTCACTTATTTCCCATATGTAATCAACAATGTCAACATTATCTTAAAAGAAATTTGAGAAAATGTATCTACTGTCTCCCTCTCAATATACATGGATGGTATTAATATCTGGAAAATGAGACAGGGATACAAATGTAGGGAACTACCACATTAGCTTCAAAATGGCATTCCCAAAGAATAGAGTAGTTAACACAAAATGATTTTGGCTTGCAAAGCCAAGGAAAATTTCCTACAACTGTAAGCTCAGATGGCTATGAACAGCATGTCTTTCCTGAGGGAAAAAAAATCAACTTGAAATTTTACATAATGATACAAACCCAGGAGCCTGCAACATGGATTAAACCAAAGGGGAATTTTGAGGTATCAAATCAAATCACCAAACTCTGAATTGCATAATCTATTAGGAAACCTTATCAAGGATGAGCTAAGCTACTTTAAGAAGTCCTTCTCAAGTTTTGAGATTTACTCCAACTGTCCCATTGTTAGGGCTAAAAAGTCTAAGGAAAGCCTCAGGTTCCTGTGATGTCTCAGGAGCCAGTGATCACCAAGTTTCAAATGGCAGTAACCTGGCCTCAGGGCTGCTAAATGAATTTGTTGACAGGATTTTTTTCATTCATTCATTCATTCATTTATTTATTTTAATATGTATATTTTTTTGGAGATTGATTTGCCAACATATAGTATAACACCCAGTGCTCATCCCATCAAGTACCCCCCTCAATGCCCGTCACCCAGTCACCCCGTCCCCCTGCCCATCTCCCCTTCTGCTACCCCTTGTTCATTCATATCCCAGAGTTCGGAGTCTCTCATGTTTTGTCACCCTCTCTTGCTGAGAATATTTAAAGCATGTGTGGATCCTTTTTTTAAAAAAAGATTATTTATTTATTTATAAATGAGAGACAGAGAGAGGCAGAGACACAGGCAGAGGGAGAAGCAGGTTCCTCACAAGGAGCCCAATGCGGGACTTGATCCCTAAACCTGGGATCAGACCTTGAGCCAAAGGCTCAACCGCTGAACTACCCAGGGGGCTCTCCAAAGTTCTTTAGATGGTAATGCTCCAGAAGATACTTATAACAAGATTGGACTGATGATTTTAGGTTCAGTTGTCTCAACAACATGAATCCTTACAAGAGAACTAAAAATTGCTACTAACTTAAAGCACTTAACAGAAGTGTTATGTTACATGATGCTTTACTGATAATTATTTCAGAACTCCATAGGCCTAACTGTGACACCAGAATAGCCTGAGAAATGAGCAGTGTCAAAGAGGTATGGTAGTGGAGCAAAAAAGAAATATTCAAAAATCAGTAGTTTTCTTATCTACAAACAATAATTAGAAAAGAATAAAAATAAGAACAGAAGGAAAATAGAAAACTATATATAAAATTTCTAGGCTTAAGCCTATCATATCCTTTCCAGAAACCTCTGAAGAAAATACTAAACTTTCCCACAAGCACCCAAAGGCTGGCCTGCATAACCTAGTAGGATCCTGTATCAAGAGATAAGTTAGATCGATTTTGAGAAGCTATTCCTAACTGCTGAGGTGAATTCCTACTCTCCCATGTATGTCATTGTTAAGGCCTAAAGGTCTTGAAGACAATGGAGGGTCACAGGTCAATGAGTCGATCACAATTCTAGGGGGAATATTGCTCTCTGCCATGAATAAATGCATTTCTTTTTTATAACATTTAATTAAGTGCGATATACATTCAATCTTTGTTAAACACAAATTACCTCAGAAAAGTAGACTAAGGGATGCCTGGGTGGCTCAGTGGTTGAGCATCCGCCTTTGGCTCAGGGCGTGATCCCAAAGTCCCGGAATCGAGTCCCACATCGGACTCCCTGCACAGAGCCTCCTTCTCCCTCTGCCGGTGTCTCTGCCTCTCTCTGTGTCTCTCAGGAATAAATAAAATCTTAAAAAACAAAAAGTAGACTAATAAGAAGGAACCGATTTATCCTTGAATATCCCAGGAGATCAACACAAAGTGATAATTAACTTTCTCTTGCTTTTGATATGAAAAGGATTCATAAATCTACTCAAAGTGGTAGTAACAGAAGTGGTAGTAATAGGAGTTAGGAAGCACAGGAGGGGCAAGGGAAGGGAAGTAAGCAAGGATAAAGAGAGTGGAAAGAGGAAGAGAAAAACAAAGTATTAGAAAAAGAATGATAGGGGGCACCTGGGTGGCTCAGGTCTTGATCTCAGCATCATGAGACTGAGCTCAGAATCAGTTCTGTACTCTCAGGGGAATAGACTTGAGGATTCTCTCCCTTTGTACCCCACCCCACCCCCGCCCACTCAAAAAAAATCAAAATAAAATAAAAATTTCTTAAAACAAGGGATGCTTGGGCGGCTCAGCGGTTTAGCACCTACCTTCGACCCAGGGCATGATCCTGGAGATCCAGGATCGAGTCCCACATTGGGCTCCCTGCATGGAGCCTGCTTCTCCCTCTGCCTGTGTCTCTGCCCCTCTCTCTCTCTCTCATGAATAAATAAAATCTTTTTAAAAATTCTTAAAAAAGTAAAAGAATGACAGAAGTTCAATTTTCTTGCTCCTTATTTAGAGAGCCAGCAAGGCACCTGGGGCTTCAATGTCGCTTCTCTCCTTGACCCTCGTACTTAAAACAGACTTCGTTCCTATTTGTAGTCTACCTATACACTAGACATAAGATGTTCAGGAATCCTTTCCCCACAAGTAATTAACTCACCATCACTATTCAATTGTGGTTTTTTTTAAAGCAAAAGTCCTAAGATTTTGCTATATCAAACATTACAGGACAACCCAGCACTTACAAGAAGGTCCTTGCAAATTCATGACAGGACAAGACTCCTGTTAGAACCGAAGTGTCTCCTTGCCACTTTTGGATTATCATCACATCCATGCTTAGAGAATGACGCTGTCCAGTTTTACCATATGCAGATGACTGGGCCAAGGCATCTACTGGAAAAATGCTTCCAGTCACTCTAAACCAATGTTTCGCTACCTGACCCCTTGGATTTACTAATACATTCAGTCAATGCTAACCTAGAGAAAAGAATCTCATTTATCCTCAAACAAAAGTGACAGAAGAACTGGCAACGTAATGCATTAAAATGTGATCGTTCTATAATAAAAGTAATAGTGTTTAAGACAGTAATGACAAGTTCAAGAGAAAAAAACATGATAGTAAAAAAAATAATAACAACAAACCTGTTGAAAGGACGCCTGGGTGGCTCAGTGGTTGGGTGCCTGCCTTTGGCTCAGGTCATGAACCTGGGATCCAGGATCGAGTTCCGCATCAGGCTCCCTGCGAGGAGCCTGCTTCTCCCTCTGCCTATGTCTCTGCCTCTCTGTCTGTGTCTCGTATGAATAGATAAAATCTTTAAATAAATAAACAAACAAACCTGTTGGGGCACCTGCCTGGCTCAGGCAGTAGATCTTACAACTCCAGATCTGAGGAAATGAGTTCAAGCCCTATATTGGAGACTCTTTTACTTAAAAAAATTGTTTAAATAAAAAAATTGTTTAAATAATACAAAATTTTAAAGCCTGCTATATAAATTTCAATAATGGCTATACAAGCCTCTAAAGATTCTCATCTGCAACCAGAAAACCTCCAATGCATTCCTTGTGGTTGGTTAATGGGAGAGATAATACCTGTAATTATATTTCTAATACTAATATAAAACAGTAATATCGGTAAGGATATACGTAACAATCATGTATCATATGTTCACCCTAGGTCATGTATAATAAATATATATATATATATATAGCCCTATGGTTATCTATGGAGTATTTTGAGCAAAAAAACTAGTATCATCATGGGCAGAATTGGTTCCAATATTCTTTTTTTTTTTTTTTTTGGTTCCAATATTCTTGTGGAAGAAAAAAAAAGCACAAATCTGTAAGTACTAGAATCAGAACGAAGGCCTATACACATTTCTAGGCATATCACATGACATGCTAATGTGTATATGTTTTCAATAGATCAGGAAAAAAAATAGTTGACATGTGAGATTTTATCACACACAAAAAATCAGTGCCTTGTTTCACAAGTCGTATGAATTACTAACAATTTTATTAATACAACAATATATTTTTTTAAATCACTTGCTGGAAAACACATTAGAAGTTTTAGCTTCTCCCAAGTCCCAGGATTTCCAGGCTCCCAATATTTGATAATGGGAGATTTCTCCTTCCAGCTTAGATGAACAAAATTTACACCATGTCTAAAACAAAAACTCAATGAAATAGATAAGAAGAAAGGCTATCAGACTTTGTGCATAATATTAACGCACGAGAGAGTCAACCTGTGGAGATCCATTGTCCAAACCAACTATTCAGAGAACACAGGCGCCAGTGGAGACGAGAGCCAGGCAAAGCCTGGTCATTTTCCATATTAGCTAGCGGACATGGAAAATTTATGGTCATCAACTTATTTAGACAATTTTTGGTAAAACCTCTCAAAAATATTATTGGCAAACCAGACTGAACAGATTTATGTCCTCAATCCACTGAAGGGCAACTATAAGAAACCTAAAGGTAACATCAGACTTAACCGTGAAAAGATATTCAATGCTTAACTCTCAAGACTGAGAATCAGGCAAGGTATCTGTACTCACTCTTTCTATGCCATGCTGATGCTGAATCCAGTCACAAAGTTGATAAACCTTTCTTGGAATTTTAAATCTTGGGTTGACAAAAATCAAGAAAGTTTGACATTTATAACCATTTTCTCTCCCCATACACATGTTAACAACAGTGGTTTCAAGGTTTATACTGTAGAAAGAGGGCAGCCCGGGTGGCTCAATGGTTTAGCGCCACCTTCAGCCCAGGGTGTGATCCTGGGGACCCAGGATTGAGTCCTGCATTGGGCTCCATGTGGAGCCTGCTTCTCCCTCTGTCTGTCTCTCTGCCTCTGCCTCTCTCTCTCTCTCTCTCTCTCTCTCTCTCTCTGTGTGACTCTCATGAATAAATAAATAAAATCTTAAAAAAATTAAAAAATATGCTGTAGAAATCTCTATTGTATAGCTATCCAGGGTATAACAGAAAAAAGGCAAATTGAGTAATAACGAGCAGAAAATAAACTAACGTGTATAGGAAAAGCAAACCACCTGTGGGTGATAACTACACATTCTTCTTTACCACTATTAAAAATAGTGCCTGTGTTACTAGAGCTGAACTCAGTTATTCTAGCAGTAGTATGATAATCAATAGGAAAAACGTGAATAATTACTGCCTTGGCAGGTAATATGGTTTACATTTTAGAGTGCATTTCCCTATTTGATACAGCAAACCTATACCAAAGAAATGTTTTGGGGCGCCTGGGTGGCTCAGTCAGTTAAGCATCTGCCTTTGGCTCAGGTCATGATCCTGGGGTCCTGGGATGGAGTCCACATCAGGCTCCCTGCTCAGGGAGGGGTCTGCTTCTTCCTCTCCTTCTGACCCTCCCCACTAGTGCTCTCTCTGCACTCTCTCTCTCTCTCTCACTCACAAATAAATAAAATCTTTTAAAAAAAGAAAAAGAAAAAAATGGTCTGTGGTTCTACAGGTCAGAATTTTCATGAGAATATACTGAGAAAACCATAGTAATAATTTTTGAAACTGAAAATGCAACAGAAATGGAAATACAATATCGATTTACAACCACAAATTCATAACTACTGAATATCATTTAAGTATAGTAGGTCTGATTCCTATTTGTAATCTACTTACCTAACTGCCAAAAGTTAAGTTCTTTCAGGAAACCTTGATATGACCTAAAATTATCATTTTTTAATATTTAAAAAAATTTTTTAAAGTAATGTCTACACCCAACATGTGGCTTGAACTGAGAACCTTGAGATCAAGCATCACATGCTCTACTAACTGAGCCAGCCAGGCACTCTTAAAACTGTCATTTTTTTTCACTACTCTAGACATTAGTGCTTTAGGAAGAGCCCGTGATGAGGCTGGATGGAAAGGATGCAGACTCCTTCTGAAATTATGACTTTACGTGTAATGTAAAAAATAGTAAAGGGATCATAAGGGAAAGGAGGGGAACTGAGTGGGAAAAATTAGAGGGAGACAAACCACAAGAGACTCCTAACTCTGGGAAACAAACAAAGGGTTGCAGAAGGGGAGGTGGGGGGGGATAACTAGGTGACAGGCACTGAGGAAGGCACTTGATAGAATGAGCACTGGGTGTTATACTACATGTTGGCAACTTGAATTTAAATTTTAAAAATGTAAAAAAAAGTTTAAAAAAAGAGGAAAAAAAGGAAATTATGACTTTAAGAGCTCAGTTCTCTCAATAAAATGAATCCTTGAAAAAGAAAGTTAAGGACAGATGAGGCACAACCCGAAAAATAATTTTGTGTTACAGTTTAAAGCATTTAACAGAGGAGTTGGTTATAAGCAGTATGTTGATCCATTTAAAACTGCATCAGCAACCTACAGATACAACACATTCTGAACAGTCTTTCACATAAGAAGGGTCAAGAAAGGACGTGGTAGAGAAAAGTCAACATTCTTAAGTTTGGACATTTATTGCCCACAAGCAATAATCAATCAGTCATGACAATAAAGTAAGAATGGCATGAAATAGTAAAAAAAAAAAAAAAAAAAAAAAAAAAAAAAAAACAGGAAATAGCAGTATCAATTGTACCTTTTCTCATCATCTATAATAAAAGCAACATAATCTTCTAGAACACAAAAGCCAAACTGCAGAACCTCTTACTTACTGCATCAGGGTAAGAGCAAGATCTTTTTAAGGCCCTTGGTCCACATTTGGAACTTCAAGGTCTCAGGTGGCTGCCAAGTTTCCACTTAACCAAATGGCAGCACAATCACCACAGGAGAACAAATGAATTTTGTTGTCTACAACTTTGAATTCTCCCCATATACGCTTCCTTTCCCCATCAGATTCAGGGAGAATTACCTCACAAAATTAGAAGACATACAAGAGATTTAATCACTACATGAAAAAAAGCAGCAAGAGAAAAAAAGAATGGGGAGGAATTACATTTTCTTAATCCTCCCTTGCATAGTAGGCAACATCCTTGGGGCTTTTATGTAGACTTTCTGATTTGACCCTCATAACAAATGAAAAGCAACAGAGAAACAAGGCTATGGCATCATCACAACATAATATTCCACATCACCACCCCCACCCCCAGAAATCACTTATGACTTGTTCATTTACGATTTACAACTATTTTTCCTTTACGTGTCACCCATCTGCTGTTCCTCCTTTCTTAGCTGGGTTCCCCTCTTCTCCATCATTTGAGCACTAGTGTGCCCCTAGAATCTGACTTGGTACTCCTCTTTCTCTGTCTACACTCTGCAGATGAAGGCCTTCAATCTCAGGCCTTGAATGGGTGACGGGCACTGGGTGTTATTCTGTATGTTAGTAAATTGAACACCAATAAAAAAATAAATTAAAAAAATAAATAAATAAAATAAAATAAGACAAAAGTGAAAAAAAAAAACCCCACTTTGCTGCAAAAAAATAAATAAATAAATAAATAAATAAATAAATAAATAAATATCATCTCTATGCTTCTGCTGCCCGACTTTCTATTTTCAAGCCTTAGGCCACCAGGTAAAGACAACAGCCTTAGGCAACCCTGTAAAGACAACAGCATTCCCAACATCTCCATTTGCATGCTAATAGTCACCTCAAATTTAACTCCTCTCCTAACCAACCCCCTCAGCCATCTTAAAATACATTTCCCCGTCTAAACTGGTAGCAATTACATCCTTGAGTCAACTAGGTCAAAATCAAGTTTTTTATTCTCTTTTCTATTTAGATTTATATTGGCCAATATGGTCACCATCAACAACCTAGTGGCACGATGAAATGTGGAGCAGATGAAATGTGGTTTGCCTAAATTGAGATGAATTGTAAGAGTAAAATATATGCCATATTTCAAACTTAGTAGGAAAAATGAATATAAACTATCTTTTTATATTGATTACATGTTGAAATGATAAATTTGGGGATATATCAAATTAAGTTAACTATAGTATTAATATTAATTCCATCTGTTTCTTTTAACTGCTTTAATGTGACTGTTAGGAAATTTTTAATTACATATATATAGCTCACATTATATTTCTATTAGAGTAATGCTTTATACCAAACTGATTCCAGAGAGTTTGGTTTTCAGGTGGTTGCTAGGGCAATCCTCATCAATCAGATTACTAGTCCCTGTAAAACTTTTACCTGAGAGCCCTTTACAGAACAAAGGGGAAAAAATCTAGACTAAAATAAATGTTTGGAGTTTGAGGAGGGGAAACAGAGCATCGAAAAGAAATCAAGGAACCTTCAAAACTTGTTTTGTTAATTTAGAGGGAATACTTGAGTTGTATTTTACTGAAGGTACTCTGCATGACTATACTACTGGAATGCAAACAACATGCAGGTAGTATCATAAGCACAGAATATTCAAAAGCATTCATAGGAAAACTGAGAAATAATAAGCCATATCAGAAAACAGAGCAGAAAGATGAGAAATATACACTAATATCAGTAATTTCCTTATAACCAACAACAATCAAATAGAAGATGAGGGTAAAGCCCATTCATAATAGAACTTAATAAAATTTCAATACCTGGAACTGAGAAAAAAATTAAAACTTTACAAAAAATATAAAAGAAGTCTTGAATCAATACATGGGCATCTTCATTAAAGGTACTAAATTCCTTATGAAGCTACTTATGCTTGGTATCAGCTCACAAATTCAGAGCTTTAACTGTAAAATAGAACTAACAGTCGCAATGAAATAAGGCAGATTCCAGATCTGCTGGGGGAAAAAAGTAAAATAAAACACATTTCTTTTCACGTATTCAAACAAATTCTCCCGAGGGTAGTAAACTACATTTTTAAAAAGTTTTAGGAAAAAAAAAAGTTTTAGGGACGACTGGGTGGCTCGGCAGTTGAGCGTCTGCCTTGGTTCAGGGTCAGGGTGTGATCCTAGAATCCAGGATGGAGTCCCATGCATCCCACTCCCCGCAGGGAGCCTGCTTCTCCCTCTGCCTGTGTCTCTGCCTCTCTCTCTGTGTCTCTCATGAATAAATAAATAAATCTTTTTTAAAAATTGAAAAAATTTTAAAACACCGGGGGGAACCTAGGTGGCTCAATAGTTGAGTGTCTGCCTTTGGCTCAGGGCGTGATTCCGGGGTCCTGGGATGGAGTGTCTCTCATGAACAAATAAATAAAATTTTAAAAATAAGATAAAAAAATAAAAGATTAAAAAAATAAAAAGATGAAAACCTATTGTCCAGGAGAATAGCCGTGGTATACAACCTCATACTGAGCCAAAAAATTCTCAACATATTTGAAAATGCATTAATGGGGGCGTGCCTGGGTGGATCAGGGGTTTAAGCGTCCAACTCTTGATTGTGGCTCAGGTCAAGATCTCAGGGTGCTGAGATGGAGCCCCAGGGAAGGCTCCACACTGCACACCGATCCTACACTTAGGGCCTCTCTGCCCCTCCACATGCCTCCCACCCTACCCCGTCCCCTCACTCACACCCTGTCCCAAAATAAAAAAATATATATAGTTTTGAATATGCATTAATGTATGCATGTTTGAGTATGTTTTTTTTTTTTAGTAGTTTTTTTTTTTTTTTAAAGGAGGCTCCACGTCCAGTGTGGAGCCCAATGCAGGGCCTGAACTCATGACTCTAAGATCAAAACTTGAGCAGATATCGAGTTGGATGCTTAACCGACTAAGCCATCCAGGCGCCCCCAGCATGGGAATATACTTGAAAGTTATGGGCCAGGCAGAGATATGGATTTAAAAAAAAGGGTAAAGTAAAAAAAAACAAAAAAAACAAAAAAAAACACACATGAAGGAGAGGACTAGTTTTTGTTAAATATGTTAAAATGAGAACATACTACTGTTCTTGTTTGTGAATATAAAAAGGCTTTTTTTTAAAGATATTATTTATTTATTCATGAGACACTGTGAGAAAGAGAGGCAAACACACAGGCAGAGGGAGAAGCAGGCTCCACGCAAGGGGCCGGATGAGGGACTCAATATGGGACTCTGGGATCAAGCCCAGAGTGGGATCATGCCCTGAGCCAAAGGCAGACACTCAACCACTGAGCCACTCAGGTATCCCAATATCAAAAGACTTTTAAATAAAAATAAACCTTAACCAGTCACTCTCTGTTTAACCATTAAAAAAAACCCACTTAACTGAGGCACCTGGGTGGGTCAGTGGTTGAGCATCTGCCTTTGACTCAGGGTGTGATCCAGGGGTCCTGGGGGTCCTGGGATGGAGTCCCCATGAGTCCCGCGAGTCCTATCTCTTAAGAGTAGACAATGCCTTTCCTTTGTTTTAATAATATCAAAAATCATAACCACACAATTTACCTGTCACTTAGGATCTGAAGGTCTCAGAGTCTAAGAGTAAGGAGTCCCCAAGGCCACAATATATAAAACAATAGCAACATCATTCCTCAATAATGACCAAAAAGCCTGGGTCTTTGAATTAAAGTGAACATCCTGGTTCTATAGGGCAAATGTAGAAGAGTAGGTAAGTCTTGATCACAATATTAAGTGTGCTTTCTGACTCACTCTATCATGACAAGCTCACTTTTTTTTTAAAGATTTTTACTTAAGTAATCTCTACATCCAATGTGGGGCTCGAACTTACAACCCTGAAATCAAGAGTCACAGGATCTGAGCCAGCCAGGCACCCCCAGAGTTCACCTTTAATTTTGCAATGCCTCATGCACATATGGTTATTATGCAACACATGAAGAACTAAAGAAAACTATCCAAAAATGGTAACTGCTAAATTGCAAGGTAGGTGTACAGATAAGACACGCAAAAACAAAGAGCTTCCTTTAGGTACCAGCGAATAAATATTTGCATACTACTGATTCTGATGATGATGAAAAGGTAATTCAGATCAACATCCCTACTTTGGACAAGTAAATACAGTAAGCAAAATATATTTTACAACTCCTCTTGCCAGTCTGAATAACCTAACCAGTTAGGAAAAGCGTGGCCAAAATCTAGGTAAGAATGTAGGGAGGTATGCTTTATATAGATGACATCTGCTTCCACTATGAGCAATTTCAAGTCTTTTTCCAAAGAGTTACAAGAGTTATCTTTTTAAAACTTGAGTCCGAATAAGCTTATCCTCTATTCAAAATCCTTCAATAACTACTTGTCACTCAGGATAAAATCTAAGCAAACCCCTTTCCTTAGAAAGACGGCCTTTCCAGGATCGGCTGTGCCCTTTACAATGGTGCCTATGGCTCACAGAATTCCCTCCCCTAACTGTTCTCTCCTCTTCCTTAAGAAGGGGAGCAACCTCCCCCCATCCATCCTTCAGAGGCAGGAAACTCAAAAGCTGAATTAGAAAATATAATGACCGGGGATCCCTGGGTGGTGCAGCGGTTTAGCACCTGCCTTTGGCCCAGGGCGTGATCCTGGAGTCCCGGGATCGAATCCCACGTCGGGCTCCCAGCATGGAGCCTGCGTCTCCCTCTGCCTGTGTCTCTGCCTCTCTCTCTCTCTCTCTCTCTCTGTGTGACTATCATGAATAAATAAAAAATTAAAAAAAAAAAAAGAAAAAGAAAATATAATGACCAAAACGCATTGATTAAAAAGTATGTCAGTGACGTATTAGTGAGAACATTACGGCAGAACCAGAATTAATTACAGAGAAAGACTTACCGTGCACATCTGTGGGGAACCACATATTTGCTTCAGTCAGAAAAAAAGCTGTGGACCTGTTGTTCCTCAGTGCTTGACGACTTAAGTCAGGAACGTTAGAATTCAAGAGTGTGGACAGGAGTGTAAGAACTTTTTTCCCTGATGAATCTTACATCTTCTTACACTTACTACGAAGTTAATTTGATAGAAAAAAAAAATCAAGAAACAGTTGAAAGCCAACCAATGCAACTCAGTTTAAGACCTTAAACATACTTCGTATCCTCTCCAAGCCCCCAGATTCCCCATTTCTAAAAGTGGAAATGTTTATACACACCCCAATTAGCAATTAACATCTAGGGAATGCTTATGTAGAAATCAGAGTGCTTAGCGTTTATATTCACTATTTTATTAAATCCTTACCCCCACAAACACTGTCATATATGAAATTATTACTCCTGTCACACATTTGAAATGAAGAGAGATATGTGAAAATAATCTTGTCAGCTGTAAGACAGCACACAAACTTTTGGGCTAATGATCAAGACATTTGCATTTTCTCATGTAACGGTAAACATCTATGCGTGTGTATATAATTTCCCTTTCCTAGTTCTATCCCACATTCCCTTTCTAGCAGGAATTAGTTTCATGCTTAATAACTGAATTCAACCCTGAAAGTTCAATCTCTATTCTTTTAACCTAAAGATCCCTAAGTGAATTTGTGTTTCATATAGTTATCAGTCAGAGCAGTATGAGTACACGTTCTGTAGCTTCAAAGCCCCAGGAAGTTTTCAACGGAGGACTACAGGCTATCCTAGCCCAGAAAGCAAGAACTCTGCTTGGCTTTGCCAGCTATTATTGTAAGCCATAGTTTGGGGTTGGAATTTTACAGCATATCAGATTCCAAAATTCTATTACTAGCAAACCACAAATAGCAAGAGAATCAATGTAAAGTTTTGGGAACTGAAAAGATATTTCAGTAAAGTGAGAAGATAAAAAAAAACATACATAATATTTAAGAACAGTGACTTTTCTACATAGGGATGATTAGAAGAAAATGTGATAATGAACTACACACCAGCATAAGGAAAAATGTTTAAAATAAATTCCTTAGACTCTTAACAAGGACTGTTGAGAACCTGAATGAAGACAACCATAAGGCAAAAGTTCTAAAAGGTGGATTTACTAGATGGACATACACACTTGGGCCTGGATGTATTGTAAATAATTTCTCTCCAATTAATTCATGATGTAAGGTATTGGACTGAAAGTCTCAATGTGATTTGAGAAAGAGAAGTGAAGTTAAGACTTTTTCTGAAAATATGGAGCATTGAAAATAGTCTTTATTTTCGTGATTTCAAAGAACAAGAAGAGCTCAAGATTTTAGAGTTCTGCTCTACCTCTGAAACTAATAATACACTATATGTTAATTAACTGAATTTAAATAGAAAATAGCCTGTTTAAAAAAATAAATTCTTTATACATAAATAAATAATAAATAAAAAGAGTTTAGAGTTAAGGAGCAGAAAGTAGAGCTTGTGAAAGATAATGAGCAAGTTCTATATTGGGAGGGAAAAGGAGACTTCAAAGCTCACTTTGCTCCAAACAAATGCATCTCACATGAGCTTAAATACTTAAATTCAAGTAAAGAATAAAAGGATTTCTATAAAAACCTCAAAAGCACGCCTTGTGCATATTCAGTAGGATATATTCCTGATTGTGGAAAACTGTGCAGTAGTAGAGGCATCAGGTGACACATCTGGAGTATGGTCATTCTGGAAGGGGGGGTCCCCTCAACTCCCTATTTTTGCTTGTCTTATATTTATCGACAAGTACCATATCAGTATCTTCAAATACTGACAAATATTTAATGTGAGTTAACTTAAAAAAATAATAATAATGTGAGTTAACTTGTGGCACACAGCAAGCCTAGTTTACTCAGAACTAAGGGAGGAGAGATGAAGGATTCAAGATGCAGGGGAAGAAGGGGAAACAGAAGCGGGGGGAGGGGAGCAGGAGATTCGGGAGGAGGAGAGACTGAGGGGAGGAAAATTAGAGGGGGGAGTTTATCGCTGGGGAGGGGAGAGGGGAAGGAGGTGGGGAGAGAGGAGAACAGGGAGGAAGAAAGGAGAGTGGAGGAGGAGTTAGGAGGAGAAAGAGCAATATGAAGCAATATGAAACCACAACATCGAACGTTTGCTGAACTCTCAATTGCTGAACTCTCAGACCTTTCGGGAAGCACTCTGACAAGGATGACCTCATATGCTGCTTACTGTACACATTTACACGCTGTGCATTACATAAATGGACCACGTGCACATAGAACAGTATTTGATGAGCACTTTTGAAAATTTTCATCAGGAGGACAAGTGAGCCAACATATGCGAAAAGCTCTGTAAATTGGGACTTGACCTAAGAAGATGAGCAATAGGGGGTGCCTGGGTGGTTCAGTAGTTGAGCTTCTGCCTTTGCTTCAGGGGGGATCTGGGATAGAGTCCCACATCAGGCTCCCTGCAGGGGGCTTGCTTCTCTGTCTCTCTCATGAATAAATGAATAAAATGCAAAAAAAAAACAAAAGAAGAGGAATGGTTACAGCACTGTTTCTAGGTCTAATTAAACACTTTACAGCCATGTACTTTTACCAATAACCCACCTACCAGGCTATGAGCACCAGAATAAGCCTCTGAAGAGGCTTGATTTCACCACCAAGGCTTAAAGACAATTCTTTTCCCACCAGCATCTCTGCTGTGTTTGGGTCTCACACTACTGCCCAGACAACCCTGGGGGATTGGGGGGGGGGGGGGGGAGTCTGGTGGCAGGGACCCTCCCAGTGCCAATCCTGTGGGAGAAGGTCCCTATAATACCTACCAAGAAGCTGCAAAACCAAGTGCAAAGAGGGAGTACAGTGGTGGAAGCCAGGGAACCCCTGAGAGCTAGACTGCTGTCTGACTGGCTCTATTGCCCACATACAGCCCCTCTGTTGAAGAGACAGCTTTTCCCATAGTTCAAGTTTTGCAGTGCATCACACATAAAGGACAAAATGATCCCCCTGAAAACTCAAGGACATAAAGTGAAAATCTCTAAGAACCCAAAAGATGGGCCAATGAGGTGGACAGAGGAAAAAAAACACAGATGAGCAATCTCAGCATTGAGTGATGAATGTAGTAAACATTCTAGTAAGAAAACAATTGGGCAGCCCCGGTAGCTCAGCGGTTTAGTGCCACCTTCAGCCCAGGGTGTGATCCTGGAGACCTGGGATGGAGTCCCATGTCAGGCTCCCTGCATGGAGCCTGCTTCTCCCTCTGCCTGTGTCTGTGCCCCTCTCTCTCTCTGTGCGTGTCTCTCATAAATAAATAAATAAAATATTAAAAAAAAAAAACACAATTAAGATCTGTCCGGAACATGAATGAAGTAATCCTCAGGGATGCCTGAGTGGCTCAGTGGTTGAGCGGCTACCTTCAGCTCAGGTTGTGATCCCAGGATTCCCAGATCAAGTCCCACATCAGGCTCCCCGCAGAGAGCCTGCTTCTCCCTCTGCCTATGTCTTTGCCTCTGCGCCTCTGCCTCTCTCTCTCTCTCTCTCATAAACAAATAAGGGGGATCCCAGGGTGGCTCAGCGGTTTAGCGCCTGCCTTCAGCCCAGGGTGTGATCCTGGAGTCCCGGGATCAAGTCCCACATCAGGCTCCCTGCATGTAGCCTGCTTCTCCCTCTGCCTGGGTCTCTGCCTCTCTCTCTCCCTCTCTCTGTGTCTCTCATGAATGAATAAAATCTTGAAAAAAATAAAAATAAAATCTTTAAATGAATGAATGAATGAATGAATGAATGAAAGGAATCCTCAGAATTTGCACTGAGAGTTAGAAACAAGCGAACAAATGTACATGGCCCCGACTGGCCTGAGTTCACAGTGTGTAACGGGAATTCTACAGGAGGCATTAAACCTTTCACCGTCAATATTAAAGCCAACTTGCAACAATAAATCAGGGACAAAATTCGTGAAATTACCCACAAAAACAGAGTAACGAGGGACACTTGCCACAGCAAACTGTGCTGTAAAATGAAGGTATTTCAAACATTACCAGGGAGGCTTGAGTGGTGACAGAGATCACAGGATCAGAGTGAAGAGCTCATCTGACACTGGGCAAATTGGGTGTTTGCCAGTGACGCTCAGCTGGGGAAAAATTAATCCTCAAAAACAAAATTTTTCCTGATAAAAGTCTAAAAAAACTGAGTGGCTCACGTGGTTAAGTTCTTGGTTTCAGCTCAAGTCAGGATCTCAGGGTCATGGGACTGAGCCCATATTGGGCTCCCTGCTCAGCCGGGAATCTACTTGAAGATTCTTTCCCTCTGCCCCTCACCCCACTCATTTGGGCATGCTGTCGCTCGCTAGCTCGCGTTCTCTAAAATAAATAAAAAACCTTGAAAAAAAAAAAAAAGCCTGAAAAAAATGTTGCACAGCATCAGGAGTTGGACATTAAAACATCAAGCGAATTGTTAAACACCCATGCTACCCAAAGCAATCTACAGATTCAGTGCAATCCACAGATTCAGTGCAATCCCTATCAAATTACCAACAGCACTTTTCAGAGAACTAGAACAAACATTGAAATTTGTATGAAACTGCAAAAGACTGCGAATGAAACATGAAGCATACAAATGTCCCCCTGGAGGAACATCCCTGGGGTTCTCCTCAGTGATGGGAGCAAGCTGTAGAAAACAACGGGTGGACTAGGACCCTGAAGGCAAAGGAAGAAATCCGGCTGGCCTGGTCGGTTTGTTTTCCCAGGGAGGTGAGGCCAGGGAGCTGCAGGGTGCTGGGAAAGCCAGACCTGAGCACCAAATCAGATTGGGGAGGAGGGCAGCAGAGGGACAGCAGGCTTGGGCAAGACCACTTGATATCTGCATGTCCATCTTGGCAGCATTTTACCAGTTAGAATGAGCAAGTCATTATTTTCTAAGGAAAGTATCAATGAGGACACGTAACAAAATTAAATGTGAGCTTACTGTATGTGCCCTTACCAAGTGCTTCCATTCCTCTAGGTCTCAACTTGATCTCTAAAAATCAGGAAACACCTGCTCTTTGAACAAGTACCAATAGCAATAAGTACCAGTTAATAATGACAATAATCACAGCACTAACTTAAGGTCGGGCTGGTGGTGCATGCTCCTATTACTAACAACTCAGAGGCTGAGCCGGGGATGGGCTGGAGCCCCAGAGTTCTGGGATATAAGTACCCATTGTGTCCCCACTAAGTGTCCACACTTAAACTTGACCATCCGGATGGGACCTTCCCAGAGCGGGAACAGCCAGGATGCCTGAGAAGGAAAGGGTCAATTGGTCCAGGTTGGAAACAAAACCCATCAGTGATAATAAAAAGTAACAAGAAGCTATACGTAAATAAAGGTACAAAACAATGATGAGGAAATTTAACAAACCCTTGATTCAATAGAAAGATCCATATTTCTGTATGACAAGATTGTTATTGAAGATGCAGATTTTATTTCACTTGCAGTTGAGAAGTACGTCAAAAAAAAAAACCCACACCCCCCGAAAAAAAAATCCCAATGTGGCACTGAGAGTCGTGCTAGCCAAGAACATCTGCTACAATGATAAAAGTATGCTAAAATTTGCGCTGCCAAAGACAGCAGCCACTGGCCCCAAGTGGCTTTTAAGTGCTGAAGGTGGAACTAGATTTTATTTAGTTTAAAATAAATTCAATTTTGGGCGACAGGTGACTCTGGTTGAATGTGTGCCTTCAGCTCAGGTCATGATCCCAGGGTCCTGGGATGTCCTGGGATGAGTCCCGCATCAGGCTCCCTCTCCCTATGTCTCTGCCTCTGTGTGTGTCTTGTGAATAAATAAAATCCTTAAAAAAAAAACAAATAAATTCAAATTTATATTTTTTAAAGATTTAGTTTATTTATTCATGAGAGACACACACACACAAAGAGAGAGAGAGGCAGAGACAGGCATAGGGAGAAGCAGACTCCATGCACGCGGGACTCCATCCTGGTCTCCAGGATCAGGCCCTGGGCCGAAGGCAGATGCTCAATGGCTGAGCCACCCAGGCGTCCCATAAATTCAAATTTAAATATTCATCTCTTGGTCAGCTAGCTCAGCTTTAGGGAATTCATGAAATGAAATTAAGGAGGAGTCGTATTCTAATACCTAGTAAGGAATTTTCATATTAGATACCAAAACGGAATGATAAAAACTACCAAAATCAAACCGTATGGTTTTGGATCAAGTATTGACATAGTTGGAAAAAAGTACTAAAATGCTGCTGCAAAAATTAGGTATTTGTGTAGAAATTAAACTGTTAAATCAGCACTTCCCCACCTACACCCACAATACGTTAGATGCAGGTTAGATCTCTAAATTATAAATGTCATACAGGCATACCTCGTTTTATTGCATCTCGCTTTGTTAAGCATCGCAGATATTACGGGATTGGTTTTTAACTAAAGCTTTGTGACAACCTGCATCAAGTAATTTGTCAGTGCCACTTTTTCAATGGCAATTGCTTACTGTCTCTCTGTATCTCACAATATTTCTAACTACTTCATTATTATTGTATTTGTTATGGTGCCTGTGATCAGTACTCACAACTCACTAAAAGCTCAGATGATCATTAGTATTTTTTGCAGTGAAGTCTCTTTAGATTGAGGTACGTACATTGGTTCTTTTTTAGACATAATACTATTTTGCACACTCAGACTACAGTACAGAGTAAATGCAACTTTTATATGCACTGAGAAACCAAAAAAACTCATTTTGACTCTTTTTATTGCAATATGTGCTTTATTGTGGGTGGTCTGGAACCAAACCCCCATTATCCCCGAGGTATGCCTGTACAACACACAACTATTAATCTACAGAACTTCCGTAGCATATTTCAAGTAAGAAAAAAAACTAAAAAAATCAAAATTCATAGCAGGATTCCTGTTTTTAAAATGAAGTAATTCTTAAAGATTACCTGAGTGCTGGTTATTGACCGAAGTGTCTCTGCAAGGGTTGAGGTAGAAAAGAGGGTATAAAGCAAGGGAGGGTAGATTTGGAGCCACGGGGGAAATTTAAGAGGTGTGGTGTGCATATGCACATATGTAAGTAACTTTACTTATCTGATCTGCTTTAACAATGGATGCCTTAAAGGTGGGCTGGAGGGAGCAGAGGTTCCAGAAATCCTCAACGGCTTTTTAAATCTCTTTGTATTCTTTCTCCAGGCATTTGAGCATGTGTAACTCCTCTAATCAAAATAATTTAATTCTAAAATTGCAAGGAAATGAATGTCCTTTATTTGTTCTACTACTTAATATATACAACTTTAATTTTTCACATAATCAGGAAGAAAAATGATATCTGCTACAGAGAAGGGCTGTTAGCTATGAGGTTTTATGGAGTGCTTTCTCCAAGTCACACATTTTGCCCTGACCTGAGGATTCTCTTCTGGAATCTTCACCACAGTCCATGCAGCAAATTTAATCATTACACCACCTCCCTGACAGAGTGCTCACACAGATCAAGAAAGAGAGAAAGAGAGAGAGAGAGAGAGAGAGAAAGAGAGAGAGAGCTAGATAGAAGAGAGAGAGAAACGATAACAAGAAAAGAGATAACGAGAGAATAACCAATAAATCACCTCCAGACTAAATAAAGAAGAACAGCCCGGAAAGAAAGAAAGAAAATGGAAAGAGTGAACCTACTTGAAAATACAGTTGAATAAGTTACTGGTAACACAGCCAAATAAAATTTGTTTTGCATGTCATATGTATTACAACTGTATCTTACCATAAGGTAAAAGGAAGTATTAAGAAAATCATAAGGAAGAGAAAACATATTTACAATAGTATACTGAAAAAAAAATCATGCATAAGTGGACCCACAGTTCAAACCTGTGTTGTTCAAGGGTCAGCTATACTTTGCTAAACTGTAAATCAACCAACATGCTAAGGAGTTATATTATCAAGACAGGACTCTAGTTTTAAAGCCGGCGGTATTTACCAATTTCATGCTGTTTTTCTATCCAAAATCCACTCACCCTCTAGTACGTGAATGCAGTAAACAACCTGTCTCTAATACTTACGATTTAAGGCCCGCTGAGGGCAGTATTGGCATTGACTATGACCAACTGTTTTCCAGGACATTTGGGGTTTTATTTGGGGAGGGAAGATCCAAATAAGGAATGCTGCTTGAGTCATTCTATATAGGCACTCATAGCACTTCAAATGAATGAGAATGTAGTGGTTCTCTCTTTTAAAAATTTTTTTAGGGGCACCTGGCTGGCTCATTTGGAAATGCATCCAACTCTTGACCTCAGGATCATGAATTCAAGCTCCACGTGGAATGCAGATTATTTAAATAAATAAAACTTTAAAAAATAAAAGGGGCACCTGGGTGGCTCAGTGGCTGAGCCTATGCCTTTGGCTCAGGTCAGCATCCCGGAGTCCCGGGATCCCCAGGATTGAGTCCCACATCAGACTCCCCATGGAGAGCCTGTATCTCCCTCTGCCTATGTCTCTGCCTCTGTCTCATGAATAAAATTTTTTAAGAAATAAAATAATTTTTGTAAATATTTTTAAATTTTTGAAGTGCATAGTAGTCACTTGATTTTAATAACACAATGCAGGGATCCCTGGGTGGCGCAGCGGTTTGGCGCCTGCCTTTGGCCCAGGGCGCGATCCTGGAGACCCGGGATCGAATCCCACATCGGGCTCCTGGTGCGTGGAGCCTGCTTCTCCCTCTGCCTGTGTCTCTGCCTCTCTCTCTTTCTCTCTGTGTGACTATCATAAATAAATAAAAATTAAAAAAAAAATAACACAATGCAAATTCATAGAGGATATTGTCTCAGTAGAAATCCCAAAATAATAAATTAAAAACTATGAAAACTACTTTGTCAAATCAGTTAGAAACCAATCATATACCTATAATATATACTAATGCAACAATATATAATATTAATATATAATATAGTGACGTATAGTTCATCTATACATGTAAATCGTATATGTAACTCATATACAACTACATACACACGAAGTCATAAAAGGAAAAAATCAAATGCACAGAAACAATCCTATCAAGAGTCATTCGAATCCTATAAGGAAACACTACAATATTTTGTCATGTGAAAGGCCACTTGAATTAACAGACGTATATTCCTATTACTTTTGGAGAATGTCATCCAGAGAACGTGACCGCTAGTTGACCTATGAGCTGTCCCAGGGTAACTGGCAATTGAAGGCTGCTGGCCCTCTCCCTCCTCACAGAGGAGGCTGTTTTCAAGGATGTGGCCTTGACGACTAAGGTAATGACAAGACCACCTGGATGGTAGACAGGACTGACGCCCATTAAGGCCTCTGTGTAAACTTACAGGATTCTGGGCAGGCTGAGATCTACTTGTTTTAAAACTGCCTGAAACAAGTATTATTTATTTAAGTTCCCCTGCTGGTTAAAGCTGTACCAATCTGGAGTGGCCTGCCTTTTTCTTCTATCCATCCTTGCCCTCCAAATATGGGGGCCAGTTTCAGATTTCACTTGGGAACTCTTGAGGTTTCAAACCAACAATTACTGAAAGGAACTTTTGATATTTGTAACCAGGTTTGGTTTTTTGTTATTGTTGTTCTGTTTGGTTTTTTTCTATATTTGATGTACATTTCATGGTAATTGTACTAAAATCTCCCACAGTTATTTCCTGAACTTGACAATGGTGTTAAAGTCAACCAGAAATACACCTGGGTACGTACATACTCTGATCAAATCTGAAACCGGCAAGACTAATGAAAGAACTTTACCACACCAAGCACTCACTGGCATTTTAAAGTTGGAATAATTGGCCCAAAAAGGTGCAGGCTCACACACTGACTGTCACATCAATGGAACCATATTAATGAAAGAAATGTTGGGGAAACAGCAGGACACAGTGATAAAGTGTGCAAAGTGTCACTCTGCACCTCATGCAACTGAAGGGTAGCAGAATACTCCACCCAAAAAAATGCCCCTTTTGGCACACTGATTATTTTGAAACAAAGTAACTTAGGGAACAACCAGTGCAAGAACACTCTGACCCTCCTTTGTGCTAGGAAGCAGGAAGTAAATATCCCATGTGAAAAGTATCCTCTTTGCATCAGAAGAGCAGGAGGCATTATCAGAAATAGCGAATTTAGGGTAGAGAAGGCTATATAAACAATCTTGTTATTTCCTCACTAAGTAAGTACCGCAAGCCCACAGTTTTTTGTCTTCTCAATTCTTCATAAATTTATTCTTTCTTTGCCTAAAAGCTGCCTGCTTTGGTCACTTGAGTTTTATAATCTTTATGGTGCAAGATTAAATTTGTTTAATTTTTAAAATCTGTAGGTTTTTCTTGTGTTCATCTGTTTTCTGTCAATTTAATTATTAAGCCAGCCAAAGGACCCAAAAGAGAAGAAGGGACAAGTTTTCTGCCCCTACATAACCAAATGATGCAGTCAGATGGTTTTTTAAATTTACTTTTAGAATTATAAAACTAGTGACTGGGATTAGCACGGCATAGTTGGGTTTTTTGTTTTTTTTGTTTTTTTTTTTTTTTTTTGGATTTTATTTATTTGACAGAGAGAGAGAAAGCACAAGCAGGGGGAGCAGCAGAAGCAGACACCCCAGTGAGCAGAGAGACAGATGAAGGACTCATCCCAGGACTCCAGGATCATGACAGATGCTTAACTGAATGAGATGCTAAGCCAAGGCAGATGCTAACCCAAGGCAGATGTTTAACTGACTGAGCCACCCAGGTGCCCCACAGTTTTAAGTGAGAAAAGAATGTTTCTCCTCAATTGCAAAGTACAAGAGTCTTTTAAGCAGGAGTTGTCAACAAACCCCTATGAAATGGACAGGCACGGTAGGCAGAGTGGGCTCTTTCCCAGAGGATGGTTAGTGATCACTCATGAACTTGCTCAGTTCATCTTGGAGAGGGACCATCCTTTCAAGTAGATGCAATGATTACTCGTAGTTCTGTGCATTCCAGCAAGGATGAAATAGGAAAGCCGTGAGTCAGCACACAGAGTTAAGGATGGTTACCACTTCTCTGGCTGACAAAACACATTCATGTATGGTATTCAGACGTGCTATTTGAAAACTGCCTGAATGAGGGCTATGAGGATGCTTGTTTACTTATTAACTAACTGGGTTTAATCTCTGTGGCCTGTTACACTGCCAGTCTATCACTGTATTCCCAGGAGTGTGGGAGCCAGGGCAAACTTGCACCAGTTGACAGCAAAGTCATATCAAGTTGTTCACCTAAAGGTCCAGGTGCCAAATTGGAGCTCGAGAACCTGGGTCAGTGTCCAGGGAGGAAAGGGCCCCAAATCATGGGTCTGCTTGTTCCACCTTGCAGTGTCTAGCACTTAAGGATCATGATGTGTTCTCACATTTCACTATATCAAAAGCACATTATCCATTTTAGGCCCTGATGATACAGCAATGAACAAAGAAAAAGTTTTAATATTTACAAAGACAAAGAACACATATGGCACAAAGTAAATATTAAATAGGTATTTGAAGGGGCACCTGGGTGGCTCAGTGGTTGAGCGTCTGCCTTTGGCTCAGGGCATGATCCCTGGGATCCCTCCCTCCTGGGATAGAGCCCTGCATCAGGTTCCCTGCAGGGAGTCTGCTTCTCCCTCTGCCTGTGTCTCTGCCTCTCTGTCTCTCATGATTAAAGAAATAAAATCGATCTATGTGTCTGTTTTTGTGCCAGTACCACACTATCTTGATGACCACAGCTTTGTAGTACAACCTGAAATCTGGCATTGTGATGCCCCCAGATATGGTTTTCTTTTTTAAAATTCCCCTGGCTATTCGGGGTCTTTTCTGATTCCACACAAATCTTAAAATAATTTGTTCTAACTCTCTGAAGAAAGTCCATGGTATTTTGATAGGGATTGCATTAAACGTGTATATTGCCCTGGGTAACATTGACATTTTCACAATATTAATTCTGCCAATCCATGAGCATGGAATATTTTTCCATCTCTTTGTGTCTTCCTCAATTTCTTTCAGAAGTGTTCTATAGTTTTTAGGGTATAGATCCTTTACCTCTTTGGTGAGGTTTATTCCTAGGTATCTCATGCTTTTGGATGCAATTGTAAATGGGATTGACTCCTTAATTTCTCTTTCTTCAGTCTCATTGTTAGTGTATAGAAATGCCATTGATTTCTGGGCATTGATTTTGTATCCTGCCACGCTACCAAATTGCTGTATGAGTTCTAGCAATCTTGGGGTGGAGGCTTTTGGGTTTTCTATGTAGAGTATCATGTCATCGGTGAAGAGGGAGAGTTTGACTTCTTCTTTGCGAATCTGAATGCCTTTAATGTCTTTTTGTTGTCTGATTGCTGAGGCTAGGACTTCCAGTACTATGTTGAATAGCAGTGGTGAGAGTGGACATCCCTGTCTTGTTCCTGATCTTAGGGGAAAGGCTCCCAGTGCTTCCCCATTAAGAATGATATTTGCTGTGGGCTTTTCGTAGATGGCTTTTAAGATGTCGAGGAAAGTTCCCTCTATCCCTACACTCTGAAGAGTTTTGATCAGGAATGGATGCTGTATTTTGTCAAATGCTTTCTCTGCATCTAATAAGAGGATCATATGATTCTTGGTTTTTCTCTTGCTGATATGATGAATCACATTGATTGTTTTACGGGTGTTGAACCAGCCTTGTGTCCCGGGGATAAATCCTACTTGGTCATGATGAATGATTTTCTTAATGTGCTGTTGGATCCTATTGGCTACTATCTTGTTGAGAATTTCTGCATCCATGTTCATCAGGGATATTGGTCTATAATTCTCCTTTTTGGTGGGGTTTTTGTCTGGTTTTGGAATTAAGGTGATGCTGGCCTCATAGAACGAATTTGGAAGTACTCCATCTCTTTCTATCTTTCCAAACAGCTTTAGTAGAATAGGTATGATTTCTTCTTTAAACGTTTGATAGAATTCCCCTGGGAAGCCATCTGGTACTGGCACAAAAACAGACACATAGATCAATGGAACAGAATAGAGAACCCAGAAGTTGACCCTGAACTTTATGGTCAACTAATATTCGATAAAGGAGGAAAGACCATCCACTGGAAAAAAGACAGTCTCTTCAATAAATGGTGCTGGGAAAATTGGACATCCACATGCAGAATGAAACTAGACCACTCTCTTTCACCATACACAAAGATAAACTCAAAATGGATGAAAGATCTAAATGTGAGACAAGATCCCATCAAAATCCTAGAGGAAAACACAGGCAACACCCTTTTTGAACTTGGCCACAGTAACTTCTTGCAAGATACATCCACAAAGGCAAAAGAAACAAAAGCAAAAATGAACTATTGGGACTTGATCAAGATAAGAAGCTTTTGCACAGCAAAGGATACAGTCAACAAAACTAAGACAACCTACAGAATGGGAGGAGATATTTGCAAATGAGTATCAGATAAAGGGCTAGTTTCCAAGATCTATAAAGAACTTCTTAAACTCAACAGCAAAGAAACAAACAATCCAATCATGAAATGGGCAAAAGACATGAACAGAAATCTCACAGAGGAAGACATAGACATGGCCAACATGCACATGAGAAAATGCTCTGCATCACTTGCCATCAGGGAAATACAAATCAAAACCACAATGAGATACCACCTCACACCAGTGAGAATGGGGAACATTAACAAGGCAGGAAACCACAAATGTTGGAGAGGATGTGGAGAAAAGGGAACCCTCTTACACTGTTGGTGGGAATGTGAACTGGTGCAGCCACTCTGGAAAACTGTGTGGAGGTTCCTCAAAGAGTTAAAAATAGACCTGCCCTACGACCCAGCAATTGCACTGCTGGGGATTTACCCCAAAGATTCAGATGCAATGAAACGCCGGGACACCTGCACCCCGATGTTTCTAGCAGCAATGTCCACAATAGCCAAACTGTGGAAGGAGCCTCGGTGTCCATCAAAAGATGAATGGATAAAGAAAATGTGGTTTATGTATACAATGGAATATTACTCAGCCATTAGAAACGACAAATACCCACCATTTGCTTCAACGTGGATGGAACTGGAGGGTATTATGCTGAGTGAAGTAAGTCAATCGGAGAAGGACAAACAGTGTATGTTCTCATTCATTTGGGGAATATAAATAATAGTGAAAGGGAATATAAGGGAAGGGAGAAGAAATGTGTGGGAAATATCAGAAAGGGAGACAGAACATAAAGACTCCTAACTCTGGGAAAAGAACTAGGTGGTGGAAGGGGAGGAGGGCGGGGGGTGGGGGTGAATGGGTGACGGGCACTGAGGGGGACACTTGACGGGATGAGCACTGGGTGTTATTCTGTATGTTGGTAAATGAACACTAATAAAAAAATTAATTTATTAAAAAAAAGAAATAAAATCTTTTAAAAAATAAATAAATAGGTATTTGTTAAGTGCAACGAATATATAAGCTATATAGAAAATGGGTATTTGGGATCCCTGGGTGGCGCAGCGGTTTGGCGCCTGCCTTTGGCCCAGGGCACGATCCTGGAGACCCGGGATCGAATCCCATGTCGGGCTCCCGGTGCATGGAGCCTGCTTCTCCCTCTGCCTGTGTCTCTGCCTCTCTCTCTCTCTCTCTCTCTGTGTGTGACTATCATAATTAAAAAAAAAAAAAAAAGAAGAAAATGGGTATTTTATTTACAGACAAGCAATACTCCATTAGAAGTATGGTGGGGAAAAAGAAGCAATTTGTGTAGTGATAAAATCTAAAATGCTTAGAAAAAAACTCTTCAGGGGTACCTCGCTGATCCAGTCAGAAGAGTATGCCACTCTTGATCTCAGGGTCATGAGTTCGAGCCCCATACTGCTGGGTGCAGAGACTGCTGAAATAAATAAACTTTAACAAAACAAAAACAGAAAAAAAAAACTCTTCAACAATATTTGTTCAGGAATGATACAAACACAGATTAAAATTTAATGCAGAATGCGAGAGAAGATTTGAGTAAGTGGATATTTATTCCAGGAGTTTTCCTGAAAAATAAGATATCTGATGAAGTGGAGCCACAGAACAAATGGTCAAGATAGAATTCTTGAGATGATTTCAGTGCAAAACGGTTCTTTTATTATAGCGCAGGAACAGGACCCATGGGCAGAAAAAGTGCCTGGCTGACTCAGTCAGTTGAGTATATGACTTAATTTGGGGCCATGAGTTTGAGCCCCATGTTGTAGGCAGAGTTTACTTAAGTAATTTTTAAAAAAATTTTTGGAAAGAACTGCACTGGGATTGAGGAATGGCTGGCTATATACTTTTTAGTTAGTAGGGGTCAGGGATAATTTCTCTAAGGAACTGGAAAGCAAGGTTTCCAGGACCTTGAGGGGCTATTGTTAAGGTAAGGTTGCACTCAGTCTTTTAATGAAACATCAAGGAGCCATGAGTTCCTTGACAAACATCATGCTCTGTACTACTTCAGGGATTTATCAGTGGGCTGCAACTGTACAGAAATTTAATTTTAGGCTACATTTCTCTTTCCTTTGTTCTCAACTTCATCTATCACATAGATATATAGAAGTATACATCATCTATCACATAGATGTATATGCACCTCGTATAGAAGAGGATGCCCATGCCACAAAGGATCTTTTCCTGGATCCCTGGCATCCATTCTACAGCCCAACATCTGAAAATCACAGCCACCAGAATCAGATATATACTACTCTCACCTCTTCAAGAAAAAGAATTCCAACAATTTATCGAGAGCTTACAGAAAACCAAAGACCTTTCTATGTGCTTTACATGGCTATCTCCTTCAATCTAACACAACTCTGCAGAACAGGAACTTTTATTATCTGCTTCCTACAGATATGGCAGTTGAGGCTAAGAAGGTACTGGTCCCATCTTAAGTAACAAAGCCAGGTTCTGAGCCCAGTTCTCCCTGACTGCAAAACATATACCCTTTACATTCAGTGCACTGGGCGTGGGATCTGCTTAAGACTCTTTCTTCCTCTGCACCGCTGCCCCCTGCCCCTGCTTGTGTACACACACATGCATGCATGCTCTCTCTCTCAAAAACAAAAACAAACAAAAAAAATCAGTGATTTTTTAAAAAGTAATTGAAGAAAATACTAACCAATCTCCCTAGTGTGGCTCATATATTTTATTTCAGGAGGAAAACTGTAAGTTGTAGGAGACAAGATAATTATGTAAAATAGTAACAGTGGTAATAGTTATTGATTACTTATTCTGTAGCACATATTATCACTTTATCATGATTAACTCTTTAGGATTTTATTTATTTATTTGAGAGCAGGAGGGAGGGAGGGGGGAAAAAGGGAGAAAGGGGAAAAGAGAGATGGAGAAAGATCACACACAAATGGGTGAGGCCCAGAAGAAGAGGGAAAGGGAGAAGCAGACTTCCTACTGAGCTGGGAGTCTGATGCGGAACCCAATCCAAGGACCCTGAGTTCATGACCTGAGCCAAAGTCAGATGCTTAACTGAGCCACCCAGGTATCCCTATCACAATAACTCTTCAGAGTGGGTACAATGATTATCCCCATTTTACAGATGAAGAAATGTAGGCTCAGAGATAACATAATCTATGTTTAAATCTCAATCACCTTGTTTGATTCCAAGGTGTTAAGACTTAGCCACATGCTACACTGATTTCCGACCAAAGTGCTGTGGTGAAGCAATACAAGGGTCACAAAGCTTGATGACTGCACATTCCACTGGGAGGTCAAGAAGAGGTCAAGATGCTGTGAGGTCGATGGGTAACTGTCCAGGCTTAGAGCAGCCCCTATCAGCTAAAAGCAGATGAACTCACAAGTAAATCACAAGGGACAGAAACAAAACATTCTCCAAATGACATTGACCTGAGCAAACCCTCTGCTCACTTTCTGTCCAAAGGCACCTTTCTGAAGTGTGCTGGGGAGACAAGAAATAGGTTAGGAGATTCTCAAGCCAAAGCCCACCAGGATTCCCTCTAGCAAACAGCTTTCCTTTCAGATCAGGTCAGCCTTCATTTTCACATTGGCTCTCCATATGCTAGAACTCTGTAGGTTGGAAATGTACTCTACACCAGCGTCTGCTCTTGTCGGGTATTGTTGTATTTAATTCAAATGGAACTATATGTGCAGTCCAGGACATAGAGGGTAAATGAGAAAGGCTTTCAGGGAGTATGTTCATCATCGTATGAAAAAACTGCAGTGTCGTAATGAATTTAAATATCAAGAAGAGAGAGGAACCTCAAGGCTTCATGGAAGTGATGAAGAAATCATGAATCTGAAGACAGTCTGCTTACTTCATTCACTATAATGCACACTGGGTACCAACTACACGCTAAGTATCTGGGGGCCAGGCTTTTCTATAGCTATTATCTCACATAATCCCCTCCACAGTCGTATAGGTAGGGCACACTTTTTACATGAAGTGACTCACCAAGGAAGTGAAATAGCTAGGATTCAAACTAACTGGGTCTGGTGCCAAATCTGAAATCCTTCCTTGGCCCCTTAGCTATTTGGGTGACACGTTCATCTGTTTGGTGAAAATGAATCAATTCTGATTTTATGAATGCCACCTCCTCCCTTTCTTTTCCTATGTTTTGACTATAGTGGCAGGTTGTTTATAAGTGTAGGACTGACTTTACTTTCAGATGTAAGTGCTGAGCTCTCCAAAGAGTCTAATCCCTATAGGTCTGTAAAGTAGTCTTTAAAAAGACTTTTCAAAGTTCAATAAAGAATGACAGATGGGAACACATTGTGAACAACATATAATAATGATGTCAATCAAGATACAAAGAAAAAAAAAACAGTATTTGTTTCACAAAATAAAAACCAGTTCTGAAGGTTACTCCTCTTTTACTTACATAAAAGCAGATTACAGAGGGGTGTCTGGGTGGCTCAGTGGGTTAAGCTTAACCCATCTTCCTTGGGTTCAGGTCATGATCCCAGAGTCCTGGGATCGAGCCCTGCATCAGGCTCCCTGCTCAACGGGAAGGCTGCTTCTCCCTCTGCCCCTGCCTTCTCTCTCTCTCTCTTACACGCTCTCACAAATAAATAAAATCTTTAAAAACCCAGATTACAGAGACAGGATCCAAAATTATCTCAATGGGCTAAAATGATAGAACATTAAATTTAGCACAGTGAAAGTTAATGTAGCTAAATATGAACCCAGTATTTGGACCAAAATGAAATAAAGTAAGCAGAAGTACTGCCTAAGTATGGACTTAAAGATATTTGACTAACCAATAACTGTTGTTTTTTTTAAAGGTTTATAATTTTCTGGAAGCCCAGAATGAGTCAACAGTGTGACAAAGTTGCTGAGTAGTGATTATGATTTTATGTAATATCAGAAACATTCTCTGTATAATAAAAGAAATGATAGTCTCTAGTCTGTGAGGAGCAGGTCTCACATAAGGTTTTTTTTATTTTTAAATTTTTTTTCACATAATGTTTTGATCAGTGTTTAATTCCATATTCTGAGATGCTAACATGCTAGATTATATCTAGAGGTAAATGATCAGAATGGTAGTCTGGAACCTTTGGCAATGGAAAAACCGAAGTTGTCTGGAAAAGAAATAAATTAGCAGGAGCAATATTAATGTTTTCAACTATTTAAGGGAATAGCATGCAAAAAGAACGGTATGGCTCAAGAGGGACAAACTAGGATCCTAGCTCAGTCAGTAAAAATTTTAAGATAGTAGATTTTTACCTGACATTCAAATAAACTCTACACTAGTTAGAATAGGACAAAAGTACCTTCATGAGAAAATGACTTTGACATCTCTAGAGGTCAGAACATCATTTATCAAAACTGAGACAATTACTTTAGAGAGAAGATCAGGTTTGGAAAAGTTCAAAGGAAATTGTTGGTTCTGAGTCTCAGTATTCCTATCAGGCCTGCCCAGTAGGTATCTGAGTACTGTCTGCTATGATGTATGGGGTCTCTATCTAATGTAAACTTTACATAACTGCATTGAAAATTAGACACCAGGGGATCCCTGGGTGGCGCAGCGGTTTGGCGCCTGCCTTTGGCCCAGGGCGCGATCCCGGAGACCCGGGATCGAATCCCACGTCGGGTTCCCGGTGCATGGAGCCTGCTTCTCCCTCTGCCTGTGTCTCTGCCTCTCTCTCTCTCTCTGTGTGTGACTATCATAAATAAATAAAAATTAAGAAAAAAAAATTTAAAGAAAATTAGACACCAAAAAAGAACAGGTGACATCGATGGGGCTGGAACCATTTTAGCAACTCTGTCTTTAGAAGCACATGGTCTTTTGAACTAGGGGTAAGAGTTAAGATAACCAGAAATTTATAAAGAGTTACACTCCCTATGTTAAGAGCATAGACCAGTACATTGTTTGGATTTTGCTAGCTAGAAAAGGGGCATCATTAATGCACAGAGATGATGAGAAATGCGGACAATTCTACATGCCTGGCAGGATGGTGATGGCAGAGAAGCTGAGCCATGGAGTGAGGACTGGAGCTAGGAATTTGGAAAGCTAGCATATGAAGGCAAAAAAGATTCCTCAGAAGCTGAAGCCTCCTCTGGAAGAAAAAAGAATAGAGAAATGAATAGGTGAGACTTTGCAAAACCCCTGAAAAACTGGGAACTAAGAGTTGATGAATGGTCTAGGTGCTGATGTCCGAAAGTGGAGTGGCTTCTTGGCAGGGTAAGCACCATGACAGATGGTGTTTGCTTGAGAAAACGTGACAGGAAGGAGAAACAATGACTGCTTACTTTAGGACTTAGGGAGAAAAGGAATTAAAAGTATCTAACGAAGAGGCATCGGGGTGGGTCAGCTGGTTAAGCGTCCGGCTCTTGATTTAGGCTCAGGTCATGATCTCAGAATCCTGAGATCCCCACATCGGGTTCCGTGTTGGGTGTGGAGCCTGCTTGGGATTCTCTCTATCCCTCTATCCCTCTCCCTCTGCCCCTTCCCCACCGACTCATGCTGTGCCCACGGCACCCCACACACACATGCACACGCGCGCGCGCGCGCACACACACACACAGTATCTGAAGAACTAGAGGCAAATAATTATTCTATGAAAGTCTATCATGTTTAGGGAAATCACTGAAAACCAAGTAATGCAGTATGACCCATGGGTATCCATAGCAACCAGGACACAAACCGAATTCTCAGAATGGGCTCTAGTTTTACTGGGTAGCTTTTAGAGAAAGCCTTTCCAAATATGCCAGAGAAACATACTGAAACAAAGCTTCCTGGCCTGATGGAGAGACTTGTTTTGTGGAACCACGAAAATATTCCTGTTGTGCTTATTTGTAGGGTGCAAAATGAAGAGGGGGCAGTGGACAGGGGCAGGAAGGCAGGTACACAAACTGAGCCCCACTTTGTGTCAGGCCCGTGCATGGCATTTTCACTGATACCTTCGCATTTAATCCTCGCACTGACACTATGAGAAAAGTATGATCATCGACATTTTACCATGGAAGGAAACAGGCTCACAGGTGCAAAGAGACTTGCCTTAATGAGTAAGAGGGAAAAGCCAGGTTTCAAGCTCAGGTCTCCAAGAGAAGGTCACAGAGTGGCGAAGAGAATGGAAATAAAGTATGAATGGGCAAAAATCTCTTGGTGAGAAAATGCAGTACAGTGGAGAGCATTTGACACAAAAATCCATGGTCGTATAAACCGAAAGCAAGAAAGTGCTTTAAAAGCCACACAATGGAGATAAGATGAAGAGAAACTGGCAGTGCATCCCAGGCTATTTTGCAGGACCTGAGCCATCATCAAGGACTGGTCATAAATGAAGAATATTAAAGACAAAGTGTTCTGGTAATGACAGCAGTAGGCAGCTGTTATCACTCAGCAAATCGCCCCCTTTTCCCTCCTAGCTCTTAATAGCTGACAACAAACCCTACACAAGGCACGGACAATCAAAAGGGGAGAGCAACCCAGAGTGGAAGCTGGGCAAATTCCCAAGGAAGAAAACAAAGACATGGCAATAGACTCAAAGAAGTCAGAAAAAGCCAAAGTAAGAAGTGAAATGCAGCTTGTAAAGACACAAAGGAATGGAGAACGAATAACCATTGAAGGGCAAACATGTTTCCCTGGAGTGGCTGCAGAGGGAAGCTATGCAAGTCAGTACACACATATCTGAGTCTAGACGCCAGAGCTCCGAAAAGGGGTCTGAGTGTTTTAGGAAGGAACTTGCCCTAATGCTCTGGCAATTACAGTGATTAAGTAATACAGATCCCCAATTACTTCTGCAAGGAAACAGCAGCGCCACATAAAGGGAGTACAAGCTGCTGTCTGGGTGCAGGAGACCAGGGCTGGTGTCATGGACCGAGGCACTTGGAGATTTTCCATCTAACCCTCTTATTCTCAGATATGGAAATTAAGATTCAGAGTGGTTCAGTGATCCCATGTTCCCTTTAAAGGACTGTTCAGGATGGTAGAAACCTAGAAGTAATCGGCAGAGGGAGGACTGCTGCTGCCAAGACCCTGGGTGAATATTGACATTTAAAAATCCCAACCCAAAGACACCCAGAGCAATCCCCTCGGACCTTCAGCCCGCAAAGAGGAATGTTCTTCTTGAAGATAACATGAAAATGACAAAGTAAATAAAACTTATGCCACACTCTTTGAATTTATCTAACTGAAAAAAGAATTTAAAAATTCAAAAATAGCATAGAAAAGGAAAAATAAAAATGTGGCTGATCTAGCCCTCAGTGCAAAAGCAGAGATAAACAAGTTATTGTGGATGTGTTAATATCATCTTAGGGGAACTGCAGATCATTATATGATTTATTTGAAGCTTTCTTTGTTTCTTAACTTGCTACACTGTGATTTTCTGAGACCCACACATGGAGTGGGAACACCTGAAAACAAAAGCAGAGTAAGACAATTTAGGACTGCAAAATAAAATGCCTGTAACTCTAATTTCCTATGTGCTGTGGGAAGAAAAAAAAATATGTTCTGATCAAAACCATCATGCCATCATGCCAGCTTGGGTCAGGCGTGGTCAGGCTAAATTGAACCCGAAATTACTCCCAGCAGAGGGGAAAGTATTTGCTAAGAAGAAACATGCTTGTATTAAACTGCATGCCACCTGCTTCCTTTGACAAAGGTTTCATGTTATGAAACAAGTGTGAAAGCTCAGTTATTCTGGAAAACATTATAATGAAACTCTAATTTCCTGTTATCAATTTTGTCGATTACATTAAAGGGAACATTACTGTGTGGCCTGGCATTCTGGATGTTTCTGCCTTCTGATTGGCCGCAAAGACTATTGCAGCCCAGCAGGCAGGATCTTCTAAGTTCAAAGTAACCATCAGTGATTTCTGAATTAAACTCCAAATTGGTCAAAATCATGCTGAGCCTGACCCAACAATAATCAGAGGGCAGACATTTTTCAAATGGAAGAAGTGGCCAAAGCAATGACATTTCAGACACTTTGTCTTGGGGCTGAGGGCCATTTCATGACAAACAGGCTACAGCATCAAAACTGGCAAATGATGCATGGAGATATTTATTCCTGGTCTTTGTAACTGCTCAGGCTTTATAGGAAAGGGAACTCCAGTACTCCCTTGCTGTTCACTGCCCTAGTTCTCAACTACTCTGCCATATTTTAAACCCCGCGATTTCCAAACACATCTCTTGGCTATTACTTACTTACTTACTTACTTACTTATTTATTTATTTATTCATGAGTGATAGAGAGAGAGGGAGAGACACAGGCAGAGGGAGAAGCAGGCTCCATGCAGGGAGCCCGATGCGGGACTCGATCCCCAGTCTCCAGGATCACACCCCGAGCTGCAGGCAGCGCTAAACTGCTGAGCCACCGGGGCTGCCCCTATCACTCCCTCTTTTGACTATACTTCAGCCTAGATGTCTAGGCACCATCTTCTTGGTGTCTCTTCATTTGGGATTCAGGTCCTGCTTCTGGCTAAACTAGTTTAGGTACAAATCCCTTCCCAGCTAGACCAGGTCCTGTGCCTGCCAATCTTGGTTGGATGGCCTCACTGCTTTCCCCCTTCTGCCACCTTAGGCAGCAGCATATCCAAGCTGCCAACCAACATGGCAGGGGAAGTAAGGTGGGGAGGAGGTGGCTTTCTGCCAGTCTTCATATGAAAGCCCCTACTGGGTTGAATTTACCAGTGGCAAAGTTACAAGGTAAAACTGTTATCACTGGCTACCAGGTCACCCTAACATTGTCATCACTCTGGTTTTCCTAGATCTATCTATTGACCTGGGAACATATCCCCTGCCTCTTCAGTCTTGAGGGAAGCACCAAACCTCTGTTCTCCTGAGCTCTTCTTCCAGTGATTCCTGAAAGAAAGGACTCTAAGGAGAATTAGGAATTGGTCCCTGATCCGTGTCATCTATGCAGACATGCCACTTTCTCAGATTTTTCCTCAGATAACTGAACTGGTGGGGGATCATATTCCCTTTCCCTGTCAATGGGGAAATGGCTTGGTTTGATCAACCACAGGTACCAGAGTATCCTAGATCTGGTCCCTAGAAAAACAGAGGCCAATTGCTCCTTACAGTTATCCTGTGTGACCAGCCTTTGACATCTATGAAGTTTCCAATTGAGGCAAACTTTTGTTTTTGTTTTGTTTTTGAGAGAGAGAACATGAGTGGAGTCGAGGGGAGGGAGAGGAGGAAAGAGAGAGAATCTTCAGCAGACTCTGTGCCCAGTGCAGAGACTGACATAGGGCTATATCCTACGACCCTGAGATCATGACCTGAGCCAAAATCAGGAGTTGGGATGCTTAACCAACTGAACCACCCAGGTTCCCCAGTTGAAGCAAACTTTTCAGATGTTCCTGGGTGAGTAGGATTTTTGGCAGACCAAGAAGAGAGTGAGGGGATCCCTGGGTGGCTCACTGGTTTAACTCCTGCCTTCGGCGCAGAGCGTGATCCTGGAGTCCCAGGATCGAGTCCCACGTCAGGCTCCCTGTATGGAACCTGCTTCTCCTTCTGGCTGCGTCTCTGCTTCTCTCTCTCTGTATCTCTCATGAATAAATAAATAAAATCTTTAAAAAAGAGAGAGAGAGTAATGTTTCTGGTAATTAAAAAAGCATATCCCAGGTACAGAGATTCCAAAGGGCATGATGTGTTCAAGAACTAGCTAATAGGGGATGTCTGGGTGGCTCAGTTGGTTGAGCATCTGCCTTCGGCTCAAGTCATGACCCAGGGTCCTGGGATTGAGCCCCATGTTGAGTTCCCCGCTGAGCAGGGAGTCTGTTTCTCCCTCTCCCTCTGCCCCTCCCCCTGCTCATACTCTTTCTGTCTCTCTCACTCTCTCAAATAAATGAAATCTTAAAAAAAAAAGAACTAGCTAACAGTCAATGGCTGGAAGGGGGGTGAGGAATGGGGACAGCACAGCATTCAAAGTTTGTGACGAATAACTTGGAAAGGTCAATGGGCTGCTAACGATGAACACATTGAGTATCTTGTTACAGTTTAGACTCTGCTCTGTAGGCAACAGGAAGCCACTCATGGGGATCCCTGGGTGGCGCAGCGGTTTAGCGTCTGCCTTTGGCCCAGGGCGCGATCCTGGAGACCAGGGATCGAATCCCACGTCGGGCTCCCGGTGCATGGAGCCTGCTTCTCCCTCTGCCTGTGTCTCTGCCTCTCTCTCTCTCTCTGTGACTATCATAAGTAAATAAATAAAAAAATTTTAAAAAAAAAAAAAAAAAGGAAGCCACTCATGTTTTTGAGTAGAGGAATGGCATGGTTAGAAAGACCGCTTGAGTCACAAGAAAAAGGATGTGTGGAGAGCGGAGACTGGTGTCAGGCCACTTAGGAAACAGCTGAGCCTAAGGTCAGTGTTTAACGAAGGGGGATTCCACAGCCCTGCAGGAAGGATGAACTAAGATTTGAAACTACCATATGCAAGGAGGCGGCCCTGCAATAGGTTAACCTTGCTCCCCTTACTTGCAAAATGTAGATCTTAATCCCTGTCCTGCTTCCTTAGCAGAGATGTGGGGAGGACTCAAGGACACAATTGAAGGCAGAATCAACAGAAAACTGTTAGAGAGGCACCTGTGTGGCTCAGCGGTTGAGCATCAGCCTTCAGCTCAGGGCGTTGCCCTGGAGTCCCAGGATCAAGTCCCACATCAGGTTCCTCTGGAGGAGCCTGCTTCTCCCTCTGCCTATGTCTCTGCCTATGTCTCTGCCTCTGTCTCTGTGTCTCTCTCATGAATAAATACATAAAATCTTTTTCCAAAAAAACCCAGAAAGCTGTTAAGAGAACCAAAAAGAACTACTGATCATGATACTACAAGAGTCTATATTAACTGCTTCTCGGTCCCGCTGCATGCCCGCCAGCAGTTCTTCCTCTCTTACCGCCAGGCCTCCAGTGAGTGGCGGTCACGTGGAAGGCCTGCAAGTAGTCAACGGAGCAGGTCCTGTCCCCTCCAAACATGCTCTCTTCTTCCTGTCCTTCTCTACACTTTTCCTTTTTCCATCCACCTAGCCCTCCTGATCGTCCGCCTCCTGGGCGAGACTCCTTGCTTACTTCCCTCTGCCATTCCACATGCTCTGTTTCCCCTGACAGCCCACTGCCTCCTCTCCCCATGTCCCCACCACACCGGCCCGTACCCTCCCAGGCTTTGAATAAGGCTCCCTCTTATTCATCCACTCCTGGGCCCCTGCTCTGTGGTTCTCTGTGCTCTGGAAGAGCTGCGTGGAACAGAGACCATGTCCTCACTCCTCCTACCAGGCATGCGCAACAGCAAGGGCCTCAAATAAATGAGGACCTGGTCCCTTGAGCCTGGGCTGTCCTGAGTGATCAAGTCCATGTTGCCTCACCTAGATCTAGCCTGCGAGCATCCTGAAATACAGAAGATGACAAGGGTAGGAGTAGCACTTTACATGGATGACCTCACTTCTTACGACATCTCTGTGCAACAGGTTACATATATGCTACAAATGAAGCCAAGGAAATCACAGGTTAAGAAATTTAATAAAGTTCTTCAAAGAAGATAAGCCAGTCCTTGCCGTTTCTGTAACATTTTATAGTATAAGTGTTTACTGGCCATTGAAGGGAGTCAGAAGTAGGAAATACAGAGTAGACCTTATTATACCCATGCAAAACGGTCTTCCTATCACAATCCACTCAGAAGAAACAATGAGGATGTTTTACCTTTAAAACAACATAATATGGGATCCCTGGGTTGCTCAGTGGTTTGGCGCCTACCTTCGGCCCAGGGCGTGATCCTGGAGTCCCAGGATCGAGTCCCATATCAGGCTCCCTGCACGGAGCCTGCTTCTCCCTCTGCCTGTGTCTCTGCCTCTCTATGTCTCTCATGAATAAATAAATAAAATCTTTAAATAAAAATAAAATAAAATAAAACAACATAATATGAGAGGCACCTGGATGGCTCAGTTGGTAGTGTCTGCCTTCAGTTCTTGTTGTGATCCTAGAGCCTTGGGATGGAGCACTGTGTCCCTTCAGCTCTTGTCCTGATCCTGGAGTCCTGCGATTGAGCCATGCGTCGAGCCCTGTGTCGGGGGCTCCCTGAGATCATGGGTCTTTCCCTCTGCCCCGCCCCCTGCTCATGCTCTTTCAAATAAACAAAAATCATAAAAACAAATAAACACAACGTAACATGAGTTTGTAATATGAGTTTCTTATTCGAGTTTGATCCCTTTTGCCATGAATGAAAGAAAACTAACCCAAATTAGGTTTAGCCAGAGCAGGATTCATTGGCTCACATACCTGAGTCCAGGGATAGGGCAGTCTTACAGCATGGCTCGATTCAGGGTTACATTGGGTTACAGGACCCAGCTTCTCTTTTCTGCCCTCTGCTGTGCTAGCTGCAGTCTCTGGAGCAACATGTTTTCCAGATGATAGCCAGACCTCTCAAATCTTCATCTCTCAGGTCCAAGACCAGTTAGAAAGACAGTATCTTCCCAAATGTCCTAGACATTGTATTTCACTCGGTTTTATTAAACTATATGCCCAAGTCTGAATAAGTACTATTGTCATATGGGTTGAGTAGGATATGGCTGATGGTTCAGTTCAGGGTCACATGCTTTTTGCCAACTGAGTTGTGGGATGGGTTGTCACCTGAGCCAAATGAGCAAAGAATGGGGGAAGAGTAGAGTCTCAAATGGCTATTTCCTGTTAATGTAAATGGATGTATGTGGCCAAAAAAATAACAAAATTCCTCTATATGTCTCTACTAAATAAATGTCTCATTAGAGAAGATTAGTAACTATTAAATACTAATAATTCATAGCATCTATTGAGTCCTTGCTATTTACCAGGCACCATGCTGAGCACTTACAGGTATTATCTCAGCATACCTCATGACAAACTTCTGAGGTTAAGTACTAACTAGCAGGATCTAAATCTTACAAATGAGAAAAATGAGGCCAAGGGCAGTGAAGTCACTAGTTCAAGGTCTCATAGTTAGTAAATGGAGGAACAGGGATATTGACTCAGGACACTGACAAATGCTAACACTTTCCAGGTTAATGTATTTGTTAGTATAAGAGAGTTCAGATGGAGAAAAAGAATCATGCTCATGGGGATCAAAGTCTTTACATGGAGACAGAACAAAGCTCCATGTTTAGTGACCAGAAAAAGACCCCTCTTTTTTTTAAAAAAAAGATTTTGTTTATTTATTCATAGACAGAGAGAGAGACAGAGAGAGGCAGAGAGAGAGGCAGAGACACAGGCAGAGGGAGAAACAGGCTCCATGCAGGGAGCCCGACACGGGACTCGATCCCAGGTCTCCAGGATCACACCCCAGGCTGCAGGCAGCGCTAAACCGCTGTGCCACTGGGGCTGCCCAAAAAAGACCCCTCTTAAGAGTTGGGATAATTTGGCCAGTAGGTAACAAAACATTTGATTAAAAATAACTTAAATCATGGAAATTTATTATCTAACCTCTCCAGAAGTCTTGAGGCAGGCAGTTTCAGAGTTGGTGTTCCTCTCTACCATCTAGTATTCAACCACTGGTCTGTCCCCTCATAGCTGCAACATGGCTGCAACAGCTCCAAGCATCCCATCTTCATATGATTCTGTCTAAACACAAAAGGTGAAATTGCCCCTTCAGTGTCTCCTTTTCATGAGGAAGAAAAACCTTTCTTGGGAGTCCCACAGCTGACATCCTCTTACATTTCACTGACCTGCATGGAGCTCCATGCTCTGCCCTGAACCAATCTCTGCTGAAGGGGAATGGGTTCCTCCCTCCAGAAGGAAAAAGGCCCATCTTCCTAGGAACAGGGTGAGGGAGGTGAAGACTCTAGGGTAAAAAAAAATAAAGGCACTGACTCTACAGGCAATCCAGGCCATCCAGGCGCCCCTCATATTATATTGTTTTAAAAGTAAAACATCCTCATTGTTCCTTCTGAGTGGATTGTGATAGGAAGACCGTTTTTGCATGGGTGTAATAAGGTCTACTCCCTATTTCCTACTTCTGACTCCCTGCAATGGCCAGGCAACCCTCGGACTGCCTCTTACATTTGGGATACCCCAAATGATCTTGAGAATGAGGGCATCCTTAGGTTTCATGCCCTCAGTGATTCAGTCACTTTATCTAGGCTCAGCCCTGCTCAGCATACTGCCTCCTCCCCACCCTTGAACAAAGTCAAGCGTTGTTTCAGAATAAAAGATGGGGAAGATGGCCTTTACAATGACAGTCAGTGTTTCAGGAGCAGCCAGACTTGTCATGCCTCAGCTGTCAAGCAAGCACACAAGGCCTTAGTCTAACTTCTGATGTTGGGCTTTTAACATCTCTGGGGCTTTTAACTGGAAGATATTCAAGGTTCCTCTTAGCTTTGAAGTCTGGAGCACCTTCTTAGATACTTTTAAATCAAATGACATTCATGGCGACATCTGCTGCTAAAGTAGCTGAACAATACAGAGACGGATGCTATTTGATCCCTTCTCCATTACCACTTCTCTCATCCCCCCCCTCCCCACCAACACATACATGGCATAAATCATAGAGGAGGGGCACCTGGCTGGCTCAGTGGGAAGAATGTCCAACTCTTGATCTCAGGATTCAGAATTCAAGCCATACGATGGGCACGGAGATTACTTTTAAAAAAATCATACAGCAGTTAGTAGTATTTTTGCCAGGTGGAGAACTACAGTGGACACCATGGGGTACCACCTAGCTTATCCACTTCCAGGACCAAAATACTCATTTCCTCAGCAATTGGGAGAGTCAGTGACTGATTTTTCCCAGCTGAGTCAATTTCCAGAAACTTCTTACGGCTGGAGAGATAAACTGCTCCAGCTGTAAGAGCAGTGGCTGGGTGGCTCAGTCTTTTAACCATCTGCCTTCAGCTTGGGTCATAATCCTGAGATCCTGGGATCAAGCCCCACATCGGACTCCACAGGGAGCCTGTTTCTCCCTGCCTCTGCCTCCTTCCCTCTCTCTGTCTCTGTCTGTCTGTCTGTCTAAATAAATAAATAAATAAATAAATTTTTAAAAATTTGCTCCCCCAAATCACATCTCTTCCTCTTGGGTAGCCTATATCCAATGACCAGTTGAGGTGGAGGGGGTACTTAGGGGTGGGATACGGGGAGTGGTGAGTGGGAGGAAAGTTGTGGAAATGGCAGTAATGAATGGTCCTGGCTCTGACTCCAATTTGGGACAAACTTGGGTTTTTAAAAAAGATTCTATTTATTTGGGCAGCCTGGGTAGCTCAGCGGTTTAGTGCCACCTTCAGCCCAGGGCCCGATCCTGGAGACCCAGGATCGAGTCCCATGTCAGGCTCCCTGCATGGAGCCTGCTTCTCCCTCTGCCTGGGTCTCTGCTTCTCTCTCTCACGAATAAATAAATAAAATCTTAAAAAAAACATTCTATTTATTTGACACACACACACACACACACACACACAGAGCACAAGCAGGGGGAGCAGCAGGGAGAGGGAGCCCCATGTGAGGCCCGATCCCAGGACCTCAGAATCATGACCTGAGCCAAAGGCAGACGCTTAACCTACTGAGCCACCCAGGTACCCTCAATGTGGGACAAACTTGCAGAAGTATTTCAGTTCCAAAATTCTGAGGTATTGGGTTGAAACCTTTGTTTTCACTGCACTAAGTCTCCTGCTCAGTCTTCCTACCATCACACCCCCACAGGTGCTGATCCTGAGAACAATCATAGGTAGGGGTGCCTGAGTGGCTCATTTGGTTAAGTATCTGCCTTTGGCTCAGGTCATGATCCTGGCATCCTGGGCATCCTGGGATCTAGCCCAGCATGAAGCTCCCTGCTGAGCAAGGAGTCTGCTTCTGCCTCTCCCCCTGCTTGCTCTCTTGTTCTCTCTCTCAAATAAATAAAATCCTTTAAAAAAATGAAAAAGAGACTCACAAACTTCTGCATACAATTCTCCACCTCAGAATTTGCTTTCCAGAGAATATAAACTGTGACGGGGGAACTACAAACTTTTGTGGAAGATGGGGTTTTTTTCTTTCTCTTTTTCTGCTTCTTTCCTTTAATTTTTGGTCGTAAATACTTACATAGGTATCACCTTTAAGTAAAATAACACATAGTACACACACAATTGAGCACATTTCTTTGTGTTCAAGGAATAATGATGTTCCCTAAATTATTTCAGTAGGATTAACTAAGCTCCAAATAGTACTGCCTAGAGTCAAGACCACATGACACAAATCTGGAATGATTTTTTCTCTTTGGGTACATGATGAATTCCTCATTTTCAATTGAGTGCCTTAAATTGGAGTTCTGGTCCTGAGAGCCTGCATTCAACTATTTGGAAAAATGGTTCCCCTATTGGGCTCTTTATATGGAGGAAAAAGTCCTTGTCGTTGAAAACACTCATTTTTCCTAATGCATTTGTATTACTAGTTCCTGCCTAAAAATTAAGCAACCTTTCATAGGTCTCCATGACCTGAACGTTGGTTAATACATATTTGCTATTAATTTCAAAAGTATATACTTTATTGGACTTGGAATTGGTCCTGAGAGGGATTCAAACAGCAAGTGAGCAAGCCTTTGCCCCAAGGGTCCTGTGTCTGCATTTCTAACCAGAGGAGCTCAGGCTGACTGCTAAATCCCTTACACCAGAAGCTAAGCAAGAATGATATTTCCATGGACTGTCTTTAATGTTTGATGGAAGTGATGAGACTGCAATAGATTCATTAAATTTTTAGTTGTTATTCTGATCATAAACAATCTTTTTCGTTTGCATGACAGAAATAACGCACTGTCCAAACAGCGTGATTCATTATCCAGTTTCTTGGTCCCCTGCTCATTTCAGTTATCACATGAGATCAAGACCCCACTATGTTACAGAGAGCAATAACTGATAGGGACACCTGCTTAATTTCTTGAGAGTATTCATAGGTAGGACCTAGGTAAACTTTTGCCTTGATAAGAGCATTGTCCTCCCTACATGATCATTCTCACTTCAATCTCTTCAGACACTTTTGTCCTCACAACTGCCAAGGTGTTCATTTTATAAAATCTTTTAAAACAGATTTTATTTATTCATGAGAGACATAGAGAGGCAGAGATATAGGCAGAGGGAGAAGCAGGCTCCCTGTGGGGAGCCTGATGCAGGACTTGATCTCAGGACCCCAGAATCACAACCTGAGCCAAAGGCAGATGCTCAACCACTGAGCTACCCAGGTGTCCCAAGGTGTTCATTTTAAAGCCTAATTTCACCTAATACAGAACTGATGCCAGAAATGAGATGAAACTTATAACAAAAGTATGTAGCACTGCCTCAGTGGTCAGGCAACCTGATGACACAAACAGGCTGGATAACAAGAGATCTACTTCATTCAATGGCAAACATTTGGTACCATCAGTGCATTAACTTAATTACAGATGGTGAGCTTACCTTTGTTGGTGATATAATGGATGAGGATGAAATACAAAATGTTTGCAGCATGTGTTAGGTTCTGTTGACTCTGTTTGCCAAGACATTACATGAGAAAGATGACCTAAGAAAGAAGTGATTGGTGTCTGAGAAGAAGGATCCAGAGAACGGAGGCCCTGCAAAGTTGGAAAACCCACTTGGTTACACAACACAAATGATAAAGAGAAAGGAATAAAACAGGCTTAAAGACTAGTCAAGCTTTTCAAAGTGACTCCGGACAGAGACCAAAATAAGGGTAAGGGTCTTTTCACATGTTGTTCTAAATATTTTTACCCATAAATTGGGAGAGGTCTGGGGGTAAAGAAAGAAAGAAGGGATATTTGAGAATTATGTCCAGAAAAACTTTGTATTTCTAGTGCACAGAACTACATATAAATAGATTACTAAATTTGGAGATGATTATACTGTTGAAGAAACTATAAGCCTAGACTGAAGTGCCCTGGACTACTGTAGACAATAAACAAACTTGGGTCCTCCAACTTCCCATGAGTAGGAGGCCAACTTCAAAGGCTCACCAGCACCGAAACAGAGCTTTCTCCCCAAAACACATTTCAGGAAAATAATGAACAAGGAACCACCCCCTCCCCAAGGGCAGATTCAGAAGCCATGGAGAGCAACGAAAAGGAGTTCTCTCAGAGCACAGAATCAGAGTCTAATCAAGGTACTTTCCCAGGACGAAAGGTAGGGGACCTTCACAGCATCTTCCTAGGGGGATTTCAAAATTATCACAGCCCAATGACAGTTCTGTCTCCCTTTCTCCCACTTTCTAAATGAGAATTGTGTTAACTTTTGCTGTGGTTAAAAAGCTTGCATGTATTAGTAGCTTATAATAATATGCATCATTTCTCACTTACAGGTTTGTGGGTCAGCTGCAGCTCACTGGGGTTCAGCTCCAGGCTACGTACAGTTGCACTGTGGTCTGCTCAGCATGTCTAGCTGTGGGATGCAGGGTGAAAGAGCAGCAGTTACCAAGGGCATGCTCTCATCATAGGGCAGGAACAGAGCACTAGAGTGAAAGCTAAGCCACACAAACACATTTAAAACCTCCAGTCCAGCATGGCATTAAGTTGTATCTGCTCACATCAATTAACCAAAACAAGGCACAAATAAAATCAGTGTGTGGATACACTCTATCCACAGGGAACTATTTTTTTTTTTCCACAGGGAACTATTTTTAAGGATAGGAAAGAAGGGGGAAATTGCGAATGCCAATTAGAATTTGCTAGCAAAATGTTTATTGCAGTTATTTGCATTTTGGGTAAGGGTGAGTGCAAGCAGGTGACCCACCTTTTGACCTACAGGCTGCCAGGCAAAAAGAGATGACATCAGGACCAGATAGAGAATACTATGCATCATCCTGAGAGCTTGGACTTTGAGCTAGAGACTGCGAATAGATAGAATTTAGGGCTACATCCCTTAGAGAGTGGCAGATTGCCTTCTATGAGTAGAAAGAAAAATGAACCAGTTTAAAGACTAAAAGAAAGACTAACAAAGACAATGCTAAGTGTCAGAGTGAATATAAGTCACCCAATAATTCATCCATTCTTGTTGAACTTGCACACGAGAGAAGTCTCCTGAAAAGTTCCCAATTTCAAAATTTATTTTTTACAAAGATTTTGTTTTTAAGTAATCTCTATGTCCAAACTTACAACCCCGAGATCAAGAGCTGCATGCTCCGCCAACTGAGCTAGCCCAGGCATCCACCCCTTTATTAATAAATATTTTTAGTAACGGGCATGAAGATATACCCTTAATTTGATACTCACATTGAGATAATAGGTTAAAAGGATTTAAAGATTTTAACGATATTATGGAGGAGGCCGTATCTTTTGATTTTTCCTTGGTTTAAGTCTTGAAATTAAATTTGCCTTTATTGCTCAAAAACTGTATTTCACACTGTTTGAAGTTTAAACTCATTTTCAAGCCTGAAGGCTCACCAATTTCTAAACTCTCAACTGTCTTTCGCTTACGTTCAACCACCAGCTAATTATCTTATCTAAGCTCATTTCTTTTATAATAATTGGAGAAATGTAGACAAAACTTACCAAGACTTGAAACTAATATTCTGTTTTTCAACCTCTTCCCCTAAACTACAGGCTCAGTATATCTGCTGCCTTTCAGGCTACTACTACTTTTCAGGTCACAGTTTTACTAGAACTTTTTGTACTATTTGACATGTTCTCACTGACCTAGCTTCTGATGGTATCCTCACTGCCAAGAATACAACCTTTAAATCAATGCCACATATTTCATAGATTTTGTTGCAATGGCACCTCAATTCTGATACTGATTTCTGTATGGGTCAGGATAGGCACAGTTAAGCCATGGTGTCAAACCCCCAAATCTCAGTGGTTTAAAACAAAGATTTCTTTTTCATGTACACTGTATTTCAATCTTGGGTTTGGTTGAATATCTGTGGTTGCTGTTACAGAAGGTAAACAGAATATGGCACATTAAATACCAAGTTTTAAAGCTTCTGCCTAGGACATATTTCACTGACCCAAACAAATCATATGGCCATGCAGAGTTTGCCAGGACAGCAAGGCATTAACTCTCTTACAGACAGGGATGCCTGGTGGCTCAGTGGTTGAGCATCTGCCTTCAGCTCTGGGTGTGATCCCAGGGTCTGGGGATGGAGTCCCACATCAGGCTTCCTGCAGGGAGCCTGCTTCTCCCTCTGCCTGGGTCTCTGCCCCTCTCTGGGTCTCTCATGAATAAATTTTTAAAAAATTCTCTTACAGGGAAGCAAAAACAGATCATTGTGAACAGTCTACTACAATACCCTTTACCTACTTTTTTCTGTTGTGTTGTCATTTTCTTATTGGGGCAATATGCAGATTGCAATATTAACCCTGTGTCTCATGTTTTTTCTAACCTTGCCAACCATCTTTTAACTCTGCTTATGATACATAATGATGAATTTTGCCATACATAATTTTAGTTTTGCTGGAAGTATGCCAGATTACTTCTTTCTTCCTACCTTTCTTCACCCCCTTCCTCCTTTCTTTCTTTTTTGGGCTTTATGGCTTCTGGATTTCACATATTCCTCGGGAAAGTCTTAACAACCTCAAATGTTATATAGATGATCTGCTATAGATTCTTCTCTAATAAACTTTTAAAATATTTTAATCTTCAATACAACTGGATATTTTTTGTGCCTATATGGTATAACTGGAGCTTTTCCTTTTTTTTCCCCAAGTAAGATAATTGATAGACAATTTTATCAGTACTATTTATTGGGGAAAAAAAAACCTCTCACGCCAACCTGATAGACAACCACATACATGGCAAACGGAGAGGTGTCTCACTGGCCTAGGTGCTTCTGAAAAAAAAAAAGTTACTATTTGTATCACCACTCAGCATCCACACCTCATCTTCATATCTATTATTCAAGCCTGGAATTGAAAAGAAATATCTCCATGTTTGTGGCAGCCCTTAGCTATGGCTGCTTTGAGATTTCCCCTGCTTTAGTTCATTAGTCAATATGATGTCTTCTATTTTTTTCTACCTTGTATAAATTACTCAAAATATCTGATGTCCTAAAAGCAGACTTTCTGATTTTTCAATGCTATTATGAATTTATTCTCTACAAGACATTTTATGTCTGGTATTTCAGCAGGATTTTGAACAGAGGAAAGGTAAAAATGTATATGTAGTATGCTAGTTCAAACCCTTAATCGGGGGTACCTAGGTGGCTCAGTGGCTGAATGACTGCCTCTGGCTCAGGTCATGATCCTGGGGTCCTGGGATGGAGTCCTGCATCAGGATCCCAGCAGGGAGCCTGCTTCTCCCTCTGCCTATGTCTCTGCCTCTCTCTCTATTATGAATAAATACATAAAATCTTTAAAAAAAAAAACCCTGATCAATTTCTCCCAAAATACTTTGCTAGTAGATGTAAACCCTATATATGAATATTTCCTGGATTCTTTTCCCCCAATGATTCTCTTAGGCCTATCCCTTTAGTTCACCAAATATGCCCAGACATGCTTACATGCCAGAAATGGACAATCCGAGGCTATGACTCGTATTTCCCTGATACTCTACTAAAATAAACATTTCAATCTAGCTCCACAATTATACTAGGCATTGTACCTGGAGGCTGAATAGAAGAACGGAAAAAGAGATGCTTAGCTTCTGTTTCCTCCATATATCTAGCACAGAGAAGGTCAGTCAATGTTTGGTGAATTAACGTATGAATGAATGAATGGGAAAAAAAGTATCTCAAAAGAAACGAAAAAGAAGTAGGAATGAATGCTGAAAGCCTTAAAGTTTGATTCTTAATTTAAAGAGATCTATACACCAATGAAAGAATTTTGAGTGAGGAAATAAGTTACCATTTATCTAAGGATTTAAGATACAGCATCAAATAAGGCTTTTTAAGTGGAATCTTTACATTATATGTATCTGTAACACAGCTCATATCAAGAGGTCCTGTAGGATAATCACTGATAACCATAATCAGAAAAGATGAACTCTTACCTCCAGAAATTTCCTGGATAATTATATGCGATTAATATATATTTTTAGATAATGTTAATTCCTCTTTCAAATTTATTCTGGATTAATAAACTCAATATTTACAAAATGCTAACAAATCAAGCATAGCAGGACTACTCTGAGGATTATTCTAATGGAGATTCATTCATACAAGAAAGTGTAAAGGTGTGATTAGCAAGATGTGCCCCTCCCCTCAAAAGATGTCCACATTAAAAAAAAATAATAAAGGTTGAACACATCATAATCCCTAAACTTTGAAAATATGTTACCCAGTGTTATGGGTTGAACCCTATCCCCACAAAAAGATATGAAGACCTAACCCGAAGCATCTCAAAATGTGATGTTACTTGGAAATAGGGTCTTTTCTGAGATAACCAGGTTAAAATGAAGTGGGTCCTAATCCGATCTGACTAGTATCCTCGTTAAAAAGGGGAAATTTGGACACACAGTCTGTGAAGACTCACAGGAAAAGGATGTCCATGTGACTACAGTCACATGGCTTAGAGCACAGACCAGCACCAGCCAGCCAAGAAACAGGACTTCAGGCCTATAAATACAAGGAACTGATTTCGGCCAACACATTCAATGAAACTGGAAGCAGTTTCACCCCTGGAGTCCCCAGGAAGGAACCCAGCCTCGCTGACAGCTTAATTTTGGCCTTATGAGATTCTAACCAGGGGATCCAGCTGAGCCATGTTGTACCCTGACTTCCGACTGACAGAACTGTGAGACCATCAATAAGAGGGTTTCTTTCTTCTTACATAAAATATACAGAACATTTATCATTTTAAGCATCTATTTCAGCAGTATTCAGTATATTCACACTGTTGTACAAATATCACACTGTCTTCACAACACTTTCCTTAGACGACAGCTCCACATTCTCCTCTTCTCACCAGCCCCCAGTAACCTCAGTTCTACTTTACATCACTGCATAGTTCACTACTCTAGGTACTTTATATAAGTGGAATTGTACACTATTTGTCCTCTTGTGTCTGCCTTATTTCACTAAGCATAATGTCGTCAAGGTTAAGTGGGTCTTTTTAACCCACTAAAATAACCCCAATTATTCCAGGAGTTTTGTTTGCAAAATGAAAATGTGCATTCTTATACTAGAACCTCTTGTGCCTCATATCCTATAGGCCTACCTTTTATTCCAGTCCTTGCTGTGGTGAGCAGTCTTTTCAGCCACCTTCTGATACCTCTGGCTCCCGGCCCCAGGGCCATTAAATGCTGTTATAGTAGAGGCATCTGTGGAAACCTGCTTGGCACTTGCAATATGTTCAAACATAGAATTTCTATGAAGTGAGCACCGCGTAAGGCAACCAATGACCAATGAAACAGCAGGAGCTGGTGGATAAATGCTCCTTTCATCCATCTTCTAGAAGAGAATTGTGCGATGTATTCTATATGTTTCCTCAGGGGGTCCACAAGCACTGAGACTCTGCTGACCCAGTGGTAATTCCTCCCTTATTTCGCTCTTCTCTCGTCTTCCACTCCTATTCTCCGAGACCATCTCCCCAAAGAACACTTCATGTGACTTCTTGTCTCAGGCTCTGGATTCTGGGGGTAAACCCTGATTAAGAAAATCACGAGGGGATCCCTGGGTGGCTCAGTGGTTTGGCGCCTGCCTTCACGCTCAGGGCGTGATCCTGGAGTCCCGGGATCGAATCCCGCATCGGGCTCCTGGCATGGAGCCTGCTTCTCCCTCTGCCTGGGTCTCTGCCTCTCTATCTCTCTCATGAATAAATAAATAAAATCTTTAAAAAAAAAGATCACAAAAGGGGGGCACCTACGTGGCTCAGAGGGCACCTATGTGGCTCAGAGGTTGAGCATCTGCCTTTGGCTCGGGTCATGATCCTGGGGTCCTGGGATTGAGTCCCACATCAGGCTCCCTGTAGGAGCCTGCTTCTCCCTCTGCCTCTGTCTCTGCCTCTCTCTATGTGTCTCTGAGTATATAAATAAAATCTTTAAAAAAAAAATACTTGGGATGCCTAGGTGGCTCGGTGGTTGGGTGTCTGCCTTCGGCCCAGGGCATGATCCTAGAGTCCTGGGATCGAGTCCTACATCAGGCTCCCTGCATGGAGCCTGCTTCTCCCTCTGCCTGTGTCTCTGCCTCTCTCTGTGTCTCTCATGAATAAATAAATCTTTAAAAAAATTACTTGAGTCCATGTGCTTCCAGACTCTTTTAGGAGTACTTCACAGATCTGCGTAGTGAACTACATCTTTGGATTCCCAGACTAAGGTGATGGCCTTGGTGACTAACATGAATTGAGATTCCTGATTTTACTGTGGCCAAAGGCTAATGTGTAATTAGCACCCTGAGTGGGATCTGGAAGAGAAAGCTTCATATTTAGAATTCAGGTGATGTTAACATCTTTTATCTGAAAGGTCTGGATTTTATATGGTCTTTAGGACAGAAGTTTCCACTTGTTACTATATTCCTTCATACTTTAGTTTTAAGAAATTAGTAAGGGGACAAAAGACCTTTTCTGAAGCACTGAATATGGTGTCCTGACAGCAATTTTCAGTTCTTTTTCCTGCCTTTTTTATACAACTGAAGCCCTAAAGGGACATTTGCCAAACATTGTAATTCAAAAATGCAGTTGTAACTCCCATGACTGCACTGACATGAGGATAATTTGGAAGGAGTACATCCCTCAGGATAATGTGAAATTAAACTCTCAAGCATGATGATGGCATAATCCTTTCATTAAGGAGCAAACAAGATCGAGTCACTAAGAAAAAAGATGGAAAACATGGAGAAAGCAAAGCACTTCCGAAGAACTAAAACACCAAAAGTTTCCTCATTTTGCCTTTCTGGAAATCTTCCATGTTATACAAAAAGATATTTTCAGGAGGAGATTTTCCCTGGAGGTGCTACCCACAGCAAGGCCAGTGAATACAAAAGCAGGAAGGCTCTGGCTCTGAAGCCAAGGCCTAGCCCTAGCCCTGGCTGGTGGATGAGGACCTGCTGGAAAGCCAGGGTTTCAAATCCCCAGATGCCCAGCCCCTTTTCGCTGAGTGCAGTTTTCTCAGCTTCTGTCAGAAATGAAGTGGGAGAAATTCACATCCCCTTTGTGAGAAATCATGGAAGGAGAATGAAGCACCCTCCTGGGGCAATAGGGGCGAAATGGAGCTGCTGCCAGGAGACCAGAGCTGCTTTTTCTTTCACACAAAAGCCACTCTCCCTTGGGTAAAAAATGTGTCCATGATGTTGCTATATGGCTAATAAAGTGTATCATTAATAATTCAAGAAAATAAAATAAAACACATTCTGGGGTGAAAAACCATCCACTTCATAGGATCTGTGTGAAATAAAAGTAATGCTACGAAAGACATGAACAAATGGATAATAACTTATTTAGAAGGCACCTCTGTGTGCTTTTTTTTCCCTTATAGTAAAAGTATTTTTTGTTATGTGTATAGTTTACAATAAAGCAAGTATCAGAATGAAGGATATTTATATTTATTGGTTGTTATGCTTTCTGGAATTTTTTAAAAGTTTTCCTTATATGCTTTGTGTCCCCCAAAGTCATTCTGTTGCCTGTCCTACTAACACTCACACCATTTACTAGTAAGAACAATCTCTGCTTTTAGTTTTTATTTGTTATGTGGTCCATAACAACTGATTTGCACAGAAAATTAAGAACCTAGAGCTCCTCTCCACATATTTGTCTCCAGGGGGACCTCAGTAGGACCACCACCCTTTCAGGATTTGGTCCATTATACTATCTTCAAAGATAGATCCATAACAACCAGAGAATGGAGACCCTTCTGCCTCCTTTGTATCACCTTCTCAGATCCTCCATGGTAGCAAAATATTACACTTGGGAAGCACCCGTTACAAGACCTGGAGTCCATGTACTATAGCCTTCTTTCACTCAGCAAATTGACCCAACCCAACAGGGCCTATGGCCCTTCACAGAAAAAAAGTGACAATGATGCAAATATGGTAGTTATGCAAACTATCAGAGCTTAAGGATTGATAGCAACATCTATCACTGTTTTTACTTCAAGCCTTCAAATCAAAAAGAAAGATTACAGAGGAAGTGAGCCTTGAGGGAAGAGAAGGATTTGAAGAGATTCTACACATTTGGAGGAGGGTGGGAGAGGGAAGGAGGCAGAAAGAGGAGAAAGAGGGACAGAGAGGAGGGTAGGGGGAGAAATGAGGTAGGATGGAGGAGGAGAGAAGTGGGGAGGGAGAGAGAGAAGCATAACGACTAGATGTAGCAGGACATATTAAAAGCTACTGGGGGCGCCTGGCTGGCTCAGTTGGTGGAGCATGTCACTCTTGACTCTTGATTTCCGGGGTTGTGACTTCAAGCTCCATGTTGGGGGTCAAGACTACTTAATAAAAAAAAAAAATTTTTTTTTTAAGTTTTTTAGGAAGAGAGTTTTCAGTAATTTTTATTTTATTTATTTTTTTTTAATTTTTATTTATTTATGATAGTCACACAGAGAGAGAGAGAGAGAGAGAGAGGCAGAGACATAGGCAGAGGGAGAAGCAGGCTCCATGCACCGGGAGCCCGATGTGGGATTCGATCCCGGGTCTCCAGGATCACGCCCTGGGCTGAAGGCAGGCGCCAAACCGCTGCGCCACCCAGGGATCCCCCCCAAAAAAAATTTTTTTAAATAATTTTTTATTGGTGTTCAATTTACCAACATACAGAATAACACCCAGTGCTCATCCCGTCAAGTGTCCCCTTCAGTGCCTGTCACCCACTCACCCCCACCCCCCACCCTCCTCCCCTTCCACCACCCCTAGTTCGTTTCCCAGAGTTAGGAGTCTCTCATGTTCTGTCTCCCTTTCTGATATTTTCCACACATTTCTTCTCCCTTCCCTTCTATTCCCTTTCACTATTATTTATATTCCCCAAATGAATGAGAACATACACTGTTTGTCCTTCTCCGATTGACTTACTTCACTCAGCATAATACCCTCCAGTTCCATCCACGTTGAAGCAAATGGTGGGTATTTGTCATTTCTAATGGCTGAGTAATCAAAAAAAAAATTTTAATAAATAAAAAATAAATAAAAGCTACTGTAGTGGTACAAAAGACACTATCAAGGAAGTGAAAAGGCAACCCAAGGAATGGCAGAAAATATTTGTAAATTGTGTCCCTGCTAAGGGGTTAATATTCAGAATAAAGACCTTGTACAACTTAACATCCAAAAGACAAGCAACCCAATTCAAAACTAGCCAAAGGACTTCAACAGACATTCCCCCAAAGAAGATACATATGAGAAGATGTCCAACCCATCACTGAGCATTAGGTAAATAAATACAAATCAAACCACAATGAAATACCACTTCACACCCATTAGGATGGCTATTATCCAGAAAAAGACAGGAACTAAATAACAGGTGTTCGTGGGGATGTGTAGAAATTGGAAGGCAGCTATGCCCACCACTATACCACCAACATAAGTGATGTGTAGAAATCAGAACCCTTGTGCATTACTGGTAGGAATGTAAAATGGCAGCCATCACAGAAAACAATATAGTGGTTCCTCAGAAAATTAAATATGGAATTATCATGTGATTCAGCAATTCTAATTTACAGATTACATCCATAAGAATTGAAAGCAAGAACTTGAACAGATCTTTGTACACCCACATTCATAATATCAATGTTCACAATAGCCGAAAGGTGGAAGCAACCCAATGTCCATTGACTGATGAACAAATAAAGAAAATGGATTATTATTCAGCTTCAAAAAGGAAGGAAATTCTGAACCATCCTACCACAATGAAGGAACCCTAAGGACATTATGCTCAGTGAAATAAACTAGCCACAAAATTGTTAAGTACTGTATAATTCTACTTACATAAGGTATCCAGAGGAGTTCAATTCATTGAGACAGAAAGTAAAATGGTGGCTGCCAGGGCCTGGAGGGAGTGGGGGAGGGAACAGGGAATTCCTGTTTACTGGGTATGGAGGTTCAGTTTTGCAAGATTTGATAAAAGTTCTAGAGATGGCTGGCTGATGGTGATGGTTGAACAACGAAGTGAATGTACTTAATGCCACTGTATTGTACACTTAGAAATGATTAAGATAGGGGATCCCTGGGTGGCTCAACAGTTTAGCACCTGCCTTAGGCCCAGGGCATGATCCTGGGGTCCTGGGATCGAGTCCCACATCAGGCACCCTGCATGGAGCCTGCTTCTCCCTCTGCCTGTGTCTCTGCCTTTCTCTCTCTCTCTCTCTCTCTCTCTCTCTCTCTCTCAATGTGTCTCTCACGAATAAATAAATAAAACAAAACAAAACAAAGAAATGGTTAAGATGGGGCACCTGGGTGGCTCAGTTGGTTAAGCATCTGCCTTCGGCCCAGGTCAGGATCACAGGGTCCTGGGATTGAGCCCTGCATCGCGGGGGCTCCCTGCTCAGCAGGCGGGATCTGCCTCTCTCTCTCCCACTGCCCCTCCCCCTTGCTTGTGCTGGCTCTCTCAAATAAATACTCTTAAAAAAAAAAAAAGAAATGGTTAAGATGGCAAATGTTATGTATATTTTACCACAAGTTTCAAAATCTACAAATATAAAAAAGCAACACAGAAACAAGTCTCACTGAAATATGCAAATGTAAATGGAAGAGGGGATTATGTAGAATTTCAGCAAGCTTCAAGAGATGCATTTTTAAACTTTTATCCAAAAGGAACCAAGCAATGTCATGTTTAAAAAATTCATCTTTGATCCTTTTTCCATAACCATTCCCAACACTTGTCTGATAAAGTTGTAGCTACATATAAATTACACTTCAATGAAAAACTTCTAAAAGGCTATTGCAGTAGCACACAGCATGAAAGGGAGAAAAGACGACCCATGATCTCTTGGATCTCTTGAAGGAAGAAGCCACAGATTCCAGATAAATTCTGTAGTAATCCTGTGGGCTCACACTGGAAGAATACATAAATCTGTAACTGTTTTGTGGGTACTTATGTGTGGTGTTTTAATGTCAGATCATTTTTAAGAAACTACATGCTACATCAGAAATTCCGATTTCTGGTTCTGCCTCAGAAGGATCAGATTAAAAATTCAAGGAGTCTCTTGCTCTGCTTAGTAGGTGTGATACCTGTGAGTACCTATTCCACTACCCCAGATGGTGATTTTACCCTCAGCACATATCTTCCAAGTACTGCAAACACAGAATTTTATTAACAAACTTAATCAACCAAACGCTAAGGTCAACATTCTCTTAGTAGCTGACAAGAGAAGCTGATGAATCCTAATTTCCCTGTGCTTGTAGTGCCAAGTACTGCCCTTCTGAATATGCTAATCATGCGAAAAATGAGGGGGAGGCTCCCAGGCCAGTTCCTCAGTTCTGCACCCTGCCCATCAGAGACTCCCTAGCCACAGATTTATGCTAGTTGACTTTAGCAGTATTTCTTCTCTGCAATCAAAGCAACAGATTACATGCAAAACCCAGTCCTATTCTGTGATGTGAAAGGATCCTCCATCTAATATCTATCTATCTACCTATCTATCCCGTCATTGGCCATAAAGTAACTGCAAATGACTACTGGGGTCACATTTAACAAAAAGGTCCCCCAAAGAACATCCCTTTGCCCAGTCTTCCAAATCCCTCCCTACTCCATAGAACTTCCTCTAGCAAACCCATTTCAAAGGAGGCTGAAGTCCTAACTTGCTGTCCACAGAGATAAGCCCCCTGACCAACAGGAGGGGTGAGAACAGGGAATTCCTGGTGGAACCATGCTCTAAACACCTCAGCTTCCTGTACACACCCATGGCAATAAAGGAGTCATTATGGGAATAGATGAGCACTTCAGAATTTAGAGGGATGCCGACACTGTATCACGTTGGTGGGAAATTTATAGTTTACCTGGAGCCTCACAAGTGAGGGAAGGTGCCCACTGCATGCATACTCACTGTTTCCCACTCTAAGGAGGCATATTTTCAGGACAACACAATAGGATGTGGGGCCTGGATCCACTAAACTACAGTACGAATAGGTAAGAACTGGGATAATAATGAAAGCAATCATCTCCTACTGCTATAGAAAAAAGCTCCCATGTTTCAGAAATTCTGCTTTTATTTATCTTATCAGTTTTATGTCTGCTGCTAGACTGCTCTTCCTACTGCTGTTTATAGGTCAATTTATAAATCCTAAAACGTACTACTTCCTCCATACAATGCTTCCTATCAGTAGTAACTCCCATAATTCCTTCATAATTTTCACTAAAGATGGAGACATTTTTTTCCACTGCCTTCCAAAGCAGGATGCCCTGGGGCTTTCAATTACTGGTGTAAAGTCCCAAGAGATCAGATTCCTGTTTCAGGCCACCACTGTTTCATGCCAAATGATAGGCTGAGAGAAACACTCCCTCCGACTCATTCTTATCACCACTTACACAGAAGGTAAAGGGGAAAAAGTAAACATGGAAATTATTTACTTTTGGCAGCCAAGGTGACTGATTTCTATAGCTGTGGCTCAAAACACTATACGTACAAGTGTAATTCTTAAAGAACTCTGGGATCTATTCATCCCTTTGGAAACGTATCATTTTCTGAATAAAGGCAACATAGCTGAATTCCAAGTCTCCCTGTTCCTAACAGCATCCTTCTCAAGATTAAAAATGCCAACACTGGGGTGCCTAGGTGGCTCAGTCGGTTAAGCGTCCACCTTCAGCTCAGGTTACTGATCCCGGGGGTCCTGGGATCGAGCTCCATGTGAGGTTCCCTGCTCAGTGGGGAGTCTGCTTCTCCGTTTTCCCCTCCCTCTGCATGTGCACGCGATCTCTCTCTCACTTGCTCTCTCTCAAATTAATAAATAAAATCTTTTAAAAGTAAATAAATAAAAATAAAAAGAGCAAACCCTTTCTGGTACCACATCTAAGGTCAAATCTTACAAGTGGACCACTCTCAATGAATTCTGATGAGACTGAAGACATATCTGCAGTTGTGTTCTGCATGTGTGCCATCTGACGCTCAGCTACCAGGGCCCCGGGCTACAGACTCTGGCTACTTACAGACCTGCCTGGCCAGAAACAGCCACGGGAGAAACCCGCACTTGCAACTAATCCAACTGGCCTGCAGCCTTGCGTCCAGCTCTGCTCCTCTTTGGGATGGGGACACTTTATCAAGTACGCTTTATATAAGGTAAAAGGCAAAGCATCAGGAAGAGAGGCTAATTATTGAAATAGAGCAGTGCTTCTCCACCTGGCCACATATTACAATTGCTGCGGGGGCGGGGGGGCAGGTTGTAAAAAAATGCCAGTGCCTGGGTTCTTAACCCAGATGGATTAAATTAGAATCTCCAGGGATGGGTCCTAGGTAACAGTATTTTATAAACACTCCCCCTTGTGATTTTTAACTTGCAACCAAGGTTGAGAAGCACCACTTTAGATGTTACCCAAAAGCCTTATTAGAGGAAAAGGGCATACACCTATGACCTATTTCTTAAAAGGTTGTCTGGAGAAACCAACATTTAATGGTGCTTAGTAACAGACAAAAAGGCAGTAAGTTTTTCCAGGGTTTTTTTTTTTTTATTTATTTTTATTTTTTTTATTTTTATTCATGATAGGCACACAGTGAGAGAGAGAGAGGCAGAGACACAGGCAGAGGGAGAAGCAGGCTCCATGCACCGGGAGCCTGATGTGGGATTCGATCCCGGATCTCCAGGATCGCGCCCTGGGCCAAAGGCAGGCGCCAAACCGCTGCGCCACCCAGGGATCCCCCAGGGGTTGTTTTTTAAAGTAGGCCACGTTTCCAACTAAAAACAGCTGCTTTTAAAATCTTAGGGGTGACTTTCCTTTGACCTCTGTAAATTGGTCTTCTTCCTTATATAACTTTCTACAGAAAATAGTAATCATACATACTAAAAAAATGACAGATTTCTATACTATTCATACTGGCAATTAATTTATTAACACAAGGTTGGGTATCAACCTCAATTTTTCATGATTTTTCAGCTTCCTTCAAATGATCTAGGCTCCCAGTTTCAGGTAAAAAAAAAAAAAGCCATAATTAACTTCATTCACTAAAGAAAAATGGCATGACCAAAAGCAAAGTAAATATGAGTGAGAAAGATTTTCCATCTCCCCTCTCATCCCTCCTGCTGAATTAGCCTGGCCCTTGGATCCTAAATCTGATTTCCTGGCTCCTGAACTAAGCCCTGGCAAAAAGGCATTCTGCTTTCAGTAGTGATGGCTTTGTTACATGGACAAAACAGCATGGGCCCTATAAAGCCATCTACCACTGTGGCTTCTCCTGACAAATTAACACTAACCCACTTCCCTGTGTTCTTAGAAAGGTTTACTATATGCAAGAAGATGTGTGTTGAAGCCTCAATCCATTAGATGAGAAAGCACACAGTAATAAACACCTAGTGGTAGAGACCTTCGAGTTGATTCTTAAAAGGTAAGTGCTCAGCAGGTGGAGCAGAGTGGGAGTGTAGTTGCAGGTGGGCATTGGGGGGGGCATTTAATCTAGGTCACTGAATCAAGGCAGAGATGAGAAAGAAGATGGCATGTTCAAACAAGAAACATGCTGGAAAAATACACGCAAAGGAGGAGGGGGAGGTATGGTGAGAGAAAAGGTTGTAGAGGTGGGCAGGGAGTGGACGGAGATGAACGTAAGGAACCAGGAAGAGTGGAAACTGCTACTACACAGATGGCAAGCAGAAGCTGACAGAGCTAAACCCAGGCCAGGTTCATCAAGCACAGAGAGGGACTCACGGTTTAGTGGTGTCACATACACAGTATGGATGTGACTTAGCAAAGGGAGATGATGCCCAGGGGGAAGGATCTAGCCCCTAGCAGGTCTTTCCAGGTGCCTGGCTGGAGGGGAGGGGCTGTGCACCTCGCTATCCACTTCCAGCCACAGGAACATGACTGAGTGAGCCGTTTAGGGTAGAGGTCCCAGATAAAATGCAGGATCGTCACTCAGTTAGATTTGCATTTCAGATAAATCACAAATAAATGTTTAGTATGCAATACGTAGGGCACACTCAAACCAGAGAAAGGTCAGTGTAGAGGTTTGTAGAGAGGTGGGAGCAGCCTTGAGCTGAGAGAGGACTATTCCACAGGAACCAGAAACAACAATCAACAAAAGATCTTGCTCTTGAGCACTCATAGTGAGGTCTTTGTTTACTGTAGCATATATATACGTTAGAATTTTCCCACTTAGAATTTTCCCACATCAATCCGAGGCTGAGTAATTTACTTCATGTTGCCATAGTGAAATATTCAACTTGGGCTTAAGAAGCAGTGCTGTGGAAGTGAGGAGAAAATAGAATCTTCCTGACAGCACATTTATGTACCAATTTGTTTTTCAAGATATTCTGGTCATATTTAGACCTAGGAAATCATGATTTCCTAAAAATGTACTCAATTGGACTGATGTTCTTTACTATCCATCTAATTCTGAAAATGTTAATGTTCGAGGCTCATTCGATTTCCTTCTCATTAAAGTGGCATTTTTCTTCTTAGCAATTCTGACTTACGTATGGACTGGGGAAATGAATTTTTCTAGAAGAAGGAGGAAGTTACTAGGCTGACAAGAAAAACTTTTTTTTCTCACAATGTGTTCTGCTTTTTTAGAAAAATACTACCTAGTTATTGTCCCTGAAATATCCCCAAGTGAAAATAGACACTTTTCTTCCATTTGTTTAGAGCAGTGATAGCAAAGATAGAATGTTAAATTTTGTATCAAGTTGCAACACAGAGTGGGCTGCTGCAGGACCCTGTGGTGACTTGCAGCTATGTGGGGCCGCACTCCCTGAGTGATCCATCTGGGGAGTCTGACACCCTGTGGATGGATGCCCATCTCCCCCCAAAAGCAACCCGGGGGTGCAAGGAGCTCAAGAAGTGTCCATGCAGCAGATGAATGATACACAGCTGATGCTCCAACTGCTGCACCCACTACCTCATATGGCTGCTCAAGTGCAAGCGTGTCAGCTTCCCCACCTTCCTGGCCAGCAAGCACAAGTTAACAGTAGCACAGCTGGGACTCCCCTGAGTACCTGGACTGCAGGATGTGCATGAAGACATCTGAGCAGGAGCAGTGGCTACCCCAGTGGAAGAGAGGCCAAGAGGTGGGAGCAGAGGGAAGTGAGGTGCCCCCCCTCCCCCCAGGTGGCCCTGTGCTCGACCAGCCCCGATCCTGTGGACCAGTTGAGAAATAAAAGCCTAAAGTAATCTCTACTCCCAACCATGAGACTCCAACTCATGACCCCCAGATCAAGAGTCACATGCTCCACCAACTCAGCCAGCCAGTCACCCACCACCGACAACAAAAACTGATAGGCATCTATAAGGCTACCACAAGCCATATGTTGCAAGAATGGAAGAATGGTCCTCAGATTTGATCGAAATCTTAGCTGGGCTGCTAAAACTGGTCCTAGAGAAGTGGAATTCTGGAGGTGGACTTAGAGAATGGGTAAGATTTCGTTATGTCATCTAGAGAGTTACGAAGGACATTCTAAGAGGGCAGCCCGGTGGCTCAGCGGTTTGGTGCCGACTTCAGCCCAGGGCGTGATCCTGGAAACCCAGGATTGAGTCCCACGTCGGGCTCCCTGCATGGAGCCTGGTCTCCCTCTGCCTGTGTCTCTGCCCCTCTCTCTCTCTCTGTGTCTCTCATGAATAAACAAATTAAACCTTTAAAAAAAAAAAAAAGAAGGACATTCTAAAAAAGCAGCATGGGCAGACTTACAAGAGCCAGCACATCGCTGCCTGTGAGGAGGGCACATTCAGATTTAACCTGCCTGAACAATGAGATTTAACCCACCTGAGGCAGTTTGAATAAAGGTGTGATTACAGAGGGTCCTGGAAATGATACAGAGTTCTAGCCAAAAGGAACCAACACCACCCAGTATTTTCCAGAAATGATTCTGGCAGTGTGATTCGGATAAAGGATTAAAGGCAGGCGGATGGGTGAGGGGAAGGAGGGCTGTAGCTAGATGGAACAGCTGCGTGGCTCAACGATGACAGAAGGAAGTGTGTTGGCTCCCATGCCTTGTTGGAGCAGTTACTGAATCATCACTGTCTTTTGCTCTTTCCTATAGGGCAGGGGTCAGCAAACTGCATGTGTAAAGGGCCAGAAAGTAAATAGTTTAGGCTTTGTGAGCCATAAGGCCATGTCTGTTCCAACAACTCAACCCTGCCTGCCATTGTATCAAGAAAGCAGCCATAGAAAATTCTATAAACAAATGGGTGTTTGGCTTTGTAATAAAATTTTATTTACAAAACCAGACAGTGGGATAGATTTGGCCTGTGGGCCATAGTCTGCCTACTGCTGTAGGGCCTCAGGTGAGTGCAGGTTTACGAAGCTGCTAGAGAACGTGGATAAAAAGCACGACTATGTAATTCTAGTTGTCTTTTGTGCTTGCTATTCAGACAGCTGAACTCCTTAGACTATAAACAACCTATGTGGGAAGGAAAAATTCTTTCTTGGATTGTTCTTCTCTGGAGTGGAATTAGTGCTATTATTATTGTGAATATACTGCTCCCTACTCATCTCTCTCATTATTTTTATGACTCATGTCCCTATGATGGAGGCAATAAATGGAATGATCTTCATAGAATGTGAGCACAATGGGGGGGCACCTTGGCATGTGTGATGGAAATTATCCAAATCTATCTTGAAATATTCGGGCAATACAAAAATAGGACCACGTGTACCACTGTGATATCAGGCAGGTTTCTAAAGGTGGATCTGTCAAAACGCATGGATATTTTGATTAAGGTTCACTTGTTCGGTTTCAGCAACTCCCAACCCAGGAAAAAAGCAAGTGGAGAAGGCAGAGGTAGGTAGAAAGAGCTAAGGATCTAGGTAGAGGAGGAAGCAAAAAGGAAGAAAAGAGGATAAAGGAAATAAAAGGTAGAAAGACTAGTGGGAGAACATGAAAAGGGGCTTCCGGTCTCTGGCCTGGCTCAAGGTTGTCAGTAGATTCATGTGCATGTAGGGAAGGCTTATAAAAGAAGCCTGCCTCTCTCTGTGGGTCTCTAATAAATAAATAAAATCTTAAAAAAAAAAAAAGGGGGCAGCCCCGGTGGCTCAGTGGTTTAGCGCCTGCCTTCAGCCCAGGGTGTGATCCTGGAGACCCGGGATCGAGTCCCATGTCAGGCTCCCTGCCTGGAGCCTGCTTCTCCCTCTGCCTGTATCTCTGCCTGTTTCTCTAATAAATAAACAAAATCTTAAAAAAAAAAAAAAAGAAGAAGAAGCCTGCAGAGGGAACAGCATAAAGACATACAATTAAGGACTTTCCTTTCATTCGTCTCAGCCTATGAAGTACCTGTCCCAGGCTCTGTGCTAGGCCCTGGGTATACAAAGGTGGCTATAACCAAGCAGTTTATAGTCTAGTATACAGAGGTAAGCCAATTCCAAACCATAACAATATATAGTAACAATAAGGGACTTCTCAGTTTCTAACCTAGAGAAATTCTAGCATGCCTACACAACAAATATATAACATCAGTATATTAGCTAAAAAGTGTCAGTAACTGAAACATTCACCAGTACAGGAATGGATACATATGCATATACCCCACACCCAGACATGCTAAATGAAAAAAACAAGTTCCAGAATATTCAGAGAATATAATACCATTTTTGAGAAAATCATGCACACAAAATAACACATTTTCTGAGTATTTCACCACATAAGAGATATTCTAGAATGATTAACGTTAAACTTGTAACAATGATTACTTCTTTGGAAGGATACTGATAGTGGTGATCATATAGGTATTTTTTAAAATTATTTATTTATTTATGAGAGAGAGAGAGAGAGAGAGAGAGAGAGAGAGAGAGAGGCAGAGACAGGGGAGCCAGACATGGGACTCAATCCCGGGTCTCCAGGATCATGCCCTGGGCTGAAGGCGGCGCCAAACCATTGAGCCACCCAGGCAGCACCAAAAAATTTTTAAAAAGTGAAAAGAATGGGGCACCTGGGTGGCTCAGTCAGTTAGTGTCTGCCTTTAGCTCAAGGCATGATTCCAGGGTTGGGATCCCTTGCTGGGCTGGGAGCCTGCTTCTCTCTTCTCCCTTGTTTGTGTGCTCTCCCAATCTTTTTTTTTTAAAGTAGAAAGAGCTACAGGAAAGATACGGATCAATGTGAAAGGAGTGATTCAAAAAGAGGACTACAGGGGTGTGTGATGACTACAGGGGCATCTGGGTGGCTTATTTGGTTAAGCATCAAACTCTTCATTTCAGCTCAGGTCATGATCTCAGGGGTGTGAGACTGAACCCTGCAGAGTGTAGCCTGCTGAAGATACCCTCTCCCTCTCCCTCTCCTTCTGCCCCTCCTCTCTCTCTTTCATTCTCTACCCCTCTCTCCCTCTCAAAAAAAAAATATATGACTACAGATTTTTCTCAACTTACAATGGGGTTCCATCTTAAGTTGAAATATCGTAAGACAAAAATGCACTTAAGACATGCAACCTATGGACATCATGGCTTAGCCTAGCCTACCTTAAATGTGCTCAGAACACTTACATGAGCCTGCGGTTGGGCAAAATCATCTATCACAAAGCCTACTTTATAATAAGTGCTGACTATCTCATGCAATTGATTGAATATTGTACTGAAAGTGAAAAGCAGAAAGGCTGTCTAGGGACAGGACAGTTGTCAGTGTATGCATTGTTGACCCTTGTAACTGTGTGGCCGACTCGGAGCTGTGGCTCAGTACCCCGGCCCAGAATCATGAGAGGAGATCAGACCGCATACCGCTAGACCAGGAAAAGATCCAAATTCAAAATTCCAAGTACGATTTTTCCTGAATGCATATCACTTTCTCACCACTGTAAAGTCAAAAAAATCTGAGGTCAAATCACCTGAAGTTGGGGATCTTTTTTGTATGAGATCAGAGAGGCCAGTGCTGCCATGTTAAGTGCACAGAGCATTAGGTAGGTCAGAAAGACCCAGCTCCAAAGAGTGACACCTCTTAAGCATGATCCATGAAAATTTGGCTTTTCTGAGTTGTGCTTCCTTCATTTGTGGAAGGTGAATACTGATACCCACCCTTTGCGTCCTACTTCACATCATCCCATTTTTTATGGCATTTATTGTTACCTGAAATAAACGTGTTTGTTTGTGCTCCTGTTATTTGCCTACTGCCCAACCCTCACATCACATCTTTTGAGAGTACATCTTTATCATAATGTCACAAGCCAAAGAAGAGTAGTTAGCACGCGGAAGGTCCAAAGCAAGCTGATTTTAGCCTCAGAGCCATTGCACACATTCATCCTTTTGTCTGTAAAACACGTCCCCCCATCTCCTCAGGGCTGGTTCTGTCCTGCCACTCAGGTCTCAGCTACGATGTCATCCCAGCAAAGATACCTTCCCTGACAACCTTAGCTGGCTAGCATTGCCTTCCACGCCATCACTTTCTAACACATGCCACTGCTTCATTTTCTTCACAGCACTTATAATTAGAAATTATTTACTGATTTACTTATTATTAGTCTATTACTGTCCTGTTTTGTGTCTCCCCCAACTAAAATGGAAACTGCCATTAGAGCAGAGGCTTTGTATGTCCTATTTGACAAGTATAACCCCAATACTTAAAATGTTTGAGACAGAGTGGGTACTAAATAAATACTGAATGAATGAATGAAGCCCTACAAACAAACCAATATAGCCATAAGGGACATTAACAAGAGGAAAGCACAATAAAAGATGGGATATAAAAGATTCAGAACATGTGGGGTTTTATAGGTCATTAGTTTGTGTGTGTGTGTGTGTGTGTGTGTGTGTGTGAGAGAGAGAGAGAGAGAGAGAGAGAGATCTCCACACCCAATGTGGGGCTCAAACTCACAACCCTAAGATCAAGACTCTCATGCCCTCCAACTGAGCCAGCCAGGCACCCCTGTAGGTCACGTTAAATAGTATTTTTCTTTAATTTTGCTGAAAGCTCTGTGCTCATCAATATGGAGATACACTTTAGAATTACCTGAATGCTGTAGATACCCCCCACTATTCCCCATGGCCAAGTCACCATCATTTGTTAGCTGGACTAATGCGTTAGCTTTTAATATGACCATGATCTGCTATTCTTCCTCTTTATTAATAAGTATCTAGCATATGTTATGCCTTAAAGGAGATGCTAAGGATACAAAGAAAAAAAAACAGATGATTATCATTGCCCTCAAAGGGCTCAGAGCCCTGTTGAAGATAATGTACCTACGGCAAACACAATGATCAACTATAAGCTCCAATAACAGAAATGCCATATGAGAAGTATAAACAAAGTGTTAGACAAATGGAAAGGTTTTTGAGTGAGGAGTCCTGACTGGGCTTCCTAAAGGGAGCATCAGCTGGATCTGGAAAGGTTTATAGCCTTTTGCAAAGATGATAAGGGTAATGAATGCAGGCTGAGGGAGCAGCAAGAGAGAAAGCTTGAGGAAGGGAAAGCAGACAGATTGTCAAAGAACTGATGAACAGCACACTCTGATTGAAGCAGGAGTACAACACAATAGTGAGATAGGTTGTAAAAGTTAGTGAGGAGGCTTGAGAAGAGTGGGGGGTGTGGAAGAGAAAGTGCAGTAGAACAAAAGAGGGCGTACACAAAGACACAAAAGAGTTCAGCTGACATTGGGCATTGGAGTTAATGGCAAAGCCAGTTTTGGGGGGGTGTATGTCAGGATAAATCTCTCTGGGGATAACCACAGTAGAGAATTGCACAACTAAAACTACAGGTCAAGGGGTGCCTGGCTGGCTCAGTCAGTAGAGCATGCAACTCTTGATCTGGGGGTCGTGAGTTCGAATCCCATGCAGAGTGTTGAGCTTACTTAAAAAAAAATACAATACAATAAAGTTATAGGTCAAAGAGGCAAGGGATCTTGGAATAGCAGCAGAGACATGGCTGAAACAGCCAATTCAGGGGTCCAGGCTGATTTAGGTGGCAAATGAAATCTGAACTAAGCAGTGGTCTGAGAGAATAGCAAAGGGATGGGATATCACTGGAAGTCCAAGGCCTTGTATATATTCATTTTGAGTAAGGTAGCAGGAACTCTGGATATTACAGTCTGAGAAACTGAAGATGGACCATTTCTTCTTCTTTTTTTTAAATTTTTTTTTAACTTATTTATGATAGTCACAGAGAGAGAGAGAGAGAGAGAGAGGCAGAGACATAGGCAGAGGGAGAAGCAGGCTCCATGCACCGGGAGCCTGATGTGGGATTCAATCCCGGGTCTCCAGGATCGCGCCCTGGGCCAAAGTCAGGCGCCAAACCGCTGCGCCACCCAGGGATCCCCATTTCTTCTTTTTAAAAGATTTTATTTATGTATTTGAGAGAGAGAGAGAGAGCATGATCATCTGGGGCGGGGGACAAAGAGAGAGAGAGAAGCAGGTTCCTTGCTGAGCAGGGAGTCTGACTTAGGACTCAATTGCAGGACTCTTGAGATCATGACCTGAGCTGAAGGCAGATGCTTAACCGCTGAGCCACCCAGGCGCCCCAAGATAGACCATTTCCAAGTGATAATAACATTTAAGGTGTGAGATTGCTTATGCATAAATGGAGTACAGTAGAGATCAAGTGTCTGAAACTTGAAGGTGGTGGAAATTTGCCTAGGTTGAATAAGATTTGAAAGAGGAGTGTTGCGTATATCATAAATTAGGCAAGGAAGAGTTAATGCAACTTCCTAAAGGGCAAATTCTTAGTAAGTAACTTGTGGGTGAGTGACTCTTGACTTACTTTATTCCTATTTTAGGGATCTATCAGATATAGAACTTTAAAGACATGCCATTGTCAGCTAGGTCTTACTTTTGCAAAACATAGCTCAGAATATTCCTTTAAAGTATAATAGAAGGCAGCCCGGGTGGCTCAGTGGTTTAGCGCCACCTTCAGTCCAGGGTGTGATCCTGGAGACCCAGGATCAAGTCCCATGTCGGGTTCCCTGCATGGAGCCTGCTTCTCCCTCTGCCTGTGTCTCTGCCTCTCTCTCTGTCTCTCCCATGAATAAATAAATAAAATCTTAAAAAAAATTGTTTTAAGTATAACAGAATGTAAATTACAGATTGTACATTAACTCTACTGCTTCCTTGGAATTTGTAATCTAGGTGATTTGAGGAGGAGCAAATCATGTTATAAACATCACTGAACCATTAGAGCCACAATCATTAGGGAATTATTATTTATTTGACTTGGTATTTGATGACAGTAACATGTTATTTACTACCTAGAATAGCAAACATCTTAATTGATAATATTCTATTCCACTCACATAGAGTACAGGCATTTTTTAAAGCAGGGCCCATGCCCAGCATGGAGCCCAACATGGAGCTTGAACTCACGACCCTGAGATCAAGACCTGAGCTGAGATCATGAGTCCAATTACTGAGCACCCCCAGGCGACCAAGTACAGGCATTTTTTTTATCTCTATTGTTCCCAGTAGGACTAAAATGACTGGAGAAACTTTTTCAAATGATTGACACGTCAGGTGAGTTGTTTATCATTTGACATTACCAGGAGTTTGGGGGAAAAAAAAACCTTCAGTCTAACTTTTATAATTACATTAATTGAACATGACTCAACAGCATGGATTACTCATACTGTCATAACCCCAAAGTAAAGTTTCTGGCAGTATCCAAAAGACTGAGGCAAATGTAGACAAATAGCTTGAGTTTTAAAAGATTCCATGAAGTCATCAAATATCTTTGTAGGTTTCTCAAGATTTCTCAGATATAGTGGTGTGACTTCCCATAAATTGAAATAAAGTCTTTTTGACCTTGGCAGCATGTTAGTGGTGGTCTGTGTAAAAATACAAATTGTGTTTTAACCATGTCCCCTCTCCCATAACATAAAAGAAGCCCCTCCTTTCAAAGTGCAGCCATTTTTAGGGCCTTCTAAGTTAGCTGAACATAACCAAGGCCACTGAGGCCTCCATCTCCCAATGTTTCCTCCAAAAAACAAAAAAAGGGTGAGAAGGAAAAAACAAGTCTACATAAAAACCAAGCAAGGAGAAAAGAGAGGAAATAGCAACCGGGCCTAATATGGATCCAAAAAGACTGGGATGAAGCATAAATCCATCCTCAGTATGAAAATTACTTAAAAAAAACCCCAAGTATCTGAACACATATGAGAGAGAGAGGACTTAAGGACATGCAATTTGAAGGATCAGTCTCCAAAACTCATAGCTTCTAAGAGAGATAAAGGGTAAAAACAGGGCAGCCCCAGTGGCACAGCGGTTTAGCGCTGCCTGCAGCCTGGGGTGTGATCCTGGAGACCCGGGATAGAGTCCCACGTTGGGGCTCCCTGCATGGACTCTGCTTCTGCCTCTGCCTGTGTCTCTGCCTCTCTCTCTCTTTCTCTCTTTCTCTGTATCTCTCATGAATAAATAAATAAATTCTTTTAAAAATGTAATACATATCAACTGAGGTAACTAACCCCAACCCCAGAAAAGCAATCATGAAACAAAAAAATATCAGGGCACCTGGGTGGCTCAGTCAGTCAAGTATCTGCCTTAGGCTCAGGTCACAATATTAGGGACCTGGGATTGAGCACCATGTCAGGCTCCCTGCTCAGCTCACTCTCCCTTTGTCCCTCCCTCGCTCCTGTGCTCTCTCACTATAATATACAAATAAGGGATCCCTGGGTGGCGCAGTGGTTTAGCGCCTGCCTTTAGCCCAGGGCGCGATCCTGGAGACCCGGGATCGAATCCCACGTCGGGCTCCCGGTGCATGGAGCCTGCTTCTGAGCCTGCTTCTCCCTCTGCCTGTGTCTCTGCCTCTCTCTCTCTCTCTCTCTCTGTGTGACTATCATAAATAAATTATAAAAAAATTAATATACAAATAAAATATTTTAAAAATACTGATACAAGACAATACTCCAAATGGAATTAAATAGACACAAATGGAAAGGTGGTGACAAAAAAATACCTTGGATCAGAAATTCAAAAGGGAAAAACAGAAATAAACAAAATACAGGAAGAAATTAAAAGAAGTGATTGGGAATGCCTGGGTGGCTCAGCGGTCTGTCTTTGGCTTGGGGCGTGATCCCGGGATTCTGGGATCAAGTCCTGCATTGGGCTCCCTGCATGGAGCCTGCTTCTCCCTCTGCCTATGTCTCTGCCCCTCCCTCTGTCTCTCATGAATAAATAAATAAAATCTTAAAAAAAAGAGGTGATTGAACTCAGGAAAAAAAAAGGAAGAAAAAACAAAGTCATTTTACAATTGAAGAATAAATTACGGGATGCCTGGGTGGCTCAGTGGTTTAGCACCTGCCTTTGGGTCAGGGCGTGATCCCCGGGACTCTGGGCTTCCTACATGGGGCCTGCTTCTTCCTCTGCCTGTGTCTACCTCTCTCTCCCTCCCTCCCTCTCTCTCTCATTCTCTCTCTCTGTGTGTCTCTCATGAATAAACAAATAAAATCTTAAAAAAAAAGAAGAAATTACAAGTGCCCAAGTGAGAACAGGCCTTAGTAAAATGTAATAAGGGGGCATTGAAAATATTAAGGGAGCAGGAAAACAAACAATACAATGAAAATGTGATAGGAAAGTAAGATGAGGAAGAGAAGATAATGGAACAGAAGCCAAGCAAAGAAGGAATGATATTATTGCAGTCCCAGTGAAATGATGATCAATAGGACAAATTATAATCCAAGAAAATCTTCCAGAAATAGAAAAAGACCTTTGTCTACCTATCCACTAAAAATGCACAATCAAGGACTCCTGGGTCGCTCAGTCAGTTGAGCATCTACCTTCAGTTCAGGTCATGATCCCTGGGTCCCTGAATTGAGCCCCTCATCCGGCTCCCTGATCAGTGGGGATTCTGCTTCTCTCTCTCCTTCTGCCCTCTGACCCCTCCTCCCTGCTTGCACGGCACGCTCGCACTCTCTCTCATGCTCACTCTCAATAAATAAGTGAAATCCAAAAAATAAAATAAAATGCACCATCAACTGCAAGATACAGTCTTTCGTCTATTAGATTTCAAAGATAAAGTTAAAACTGTAAAGACCTCCAGGCAAAAAGATCAAGTACTATGTAAAGGCGAGAGAACTGGACTGGTATCAGACATTCAGAAACAATATAATCAAAACAAAACAAAACAAAAAACAATATCTAAAGCAGGGCAAAAATGGAACAGCATTTATAAACAATCAATGAAGCATGAACCAAGGATTTTATATCCGACAAAGCTGCCTTCTAGTATCAAGGCTATTAACACACACATACTTTTCAACATACAACAGCTTAGGGAATTCTGTACCCATGAGCCCTTTTTGAGGAATCTACTAGAACAAGTGCTGGCAAATTATTCTCCGGGACCACATCCAACCTCTCCCATTTTTGTATGGGGACTGAGCTAAGAACTGTTTGTTTGTTTTGCATTTTCAAATAGCTAAAAGAAAACCAAAAGAGTAACAATATTTCACAACCTGTGAAAATTATTTTTCCCTTTCTTTTACCTGTGAAAACTATAATCAAGTCAAATTTCAGTGTTTACAGATACAGTTTTATGGGAACACAGCTACACTCCTTTGTTTACTGTCTATAGTAGCTTTCAGGCTACAGTAACAGAGCTGAGTAGTGTGGCAGAGACCATATGATGCACAAAACCTAATAATACTCATTATCTGGCCTGCTAGAGAAAAAGTTTGCCAACTGCTGTCCTTGGAAGATAAGCTTCCTCCAACCAAGAGACACCTATGAATAACTTTGGCAAAATGACTGACGGTAGAGCATTTTGGTATATAGATAAGTGGATGGAAGGACAGATGATATAAAGAACAAAACAAATTTGGGACAAAGAGTGAAAGACTCATGTATAAATGTACGTTTTGACAAAGCAAAAAGCAAAAGCAATGCAACCAATAAATGGGATAAAGGAAAATGAAAGAGCAAAACAGAGTAGGGAATAGGTGAAAGTTACGATACTAATAAAAAAAATTACAAACCAGACCCTAAACAATAAAAAGAGACTATGAGTATTTAAAAACATATAAATAGGGGATCCCTGGGTGGTGCAACGGTTTGGCGCCTGCCTTTGGCCCAGGGCGCGATCCTGGAGACCCGGGATCGAATCCCACATCGGGCTCCCGGTGCATGGAGCCTGCTTCTCCCTCTGCCTGTGTCTCTGCCTCTCTCTCTCTCTCTCTCTCTGTGACTATCATAAAAAACATAAATACCTGAGTGCCTGGCTGTCTCAGTCAGAAGAGCATGCAACTCTTGATCTAAGGGTCTTGAGTTCAAGCCCAATATTGGTGAAATGATGTGAAATGATGATCAATCATCATTGATCTCAATGATGGGACCAATATTGGGTATCCCAATATTCACGTCCCAATATTGGGTATTGAATATTGATTTATTGAAATCACTTAAAAAAACTTTTTTGAAATAAAAGGTATAAATACTAAGATAACCACTAAAACAAATATGCAAACTCTCCTACTACATACCTAAAATACATGTGTATGCTAAAGAGCAAATGATACACATCTTATAAACATAGCAAATAAAATATACATAATTTAAAATATTGACAAAATGTAAAATAAACATGTATACCAAAAAAATAAATGGAAATGGGCTTTCCTTGATTAGTAAAAGCAAACAATTTTCAATTTCACACACAGCAAAACCCAAACCTCGTTTAAAAGACTTTATTCATTCGTGAGAGAGAGAGAGAGAGAGAGAGAGAGAGAGAAAGCCAGGCAGAGACATAGGCAGAGGAAAAAAGCAGGCTCCATGCAGGGAGCCCAATGTGGGACTCAATCCTGGGACCCCAGGATCACGTGCTGAGCCGAAAGGAGATGCTTAACCACTGAACCACCCAGGCATCCCCCAATTCTCTTGTATATAAGAGACACACACCTCCAACAGTGATTCAAAAATGCTAAATTATAAAGGACAGGTCATGGGGCACCTGAGTGGCTCAGTCGATTAAAAGTCAGCCTTGGGCTCAGGTCATGGTCCTGGGTCCTGGGTCTCCCTGCTCAGTGGGGAGTCTGCTTTTCCCTCTATCCCTACCTCTTTCCCTCCCCCTTCTCATGGTCGCTTGCTCTCTCTCTCAAAAAAATAAATAAAATCTTTTTTTCACAAGATTTTACTTATTCATGAGATACACAGGGAGAGAGAGGCAGAGACACAGGCAGAGAAAGAAGTAGGCCCCATGCAGGGCACCCAATGTGGGGACTCAATCCTGGGACTCCAGGATCACACCTTGGGCCGAAGGCAGGCGCTCAACCACTGAGCTACCCAGGCGTCCCAAATAAATAACATCCCAAATAAATAATATCTTAAAAAAAAAGAATAAAGGATGGGACAAAGGCATACTGGATGAATGGAAACAGGAATAATGGAAATAGAAAAATGGAAACAGAAAAAGAGCAGATACCCTGGTATCAGCAAAGTAAAATTTAAGTCTCAAAGCAAATAGTCAAGACAAAAGGACAATTTTGTATTAAAGGCCACTATGCAGAATGATCATACAACATTTAAGAATATTTATTACCTCAGTAGCACATCGGTTAAGCATCTGACTTCTGATTTTAGCTCAGGTCATGATCTCAGCATTTGGAGATAGTGCCGGGTGTTGGGCTACTCTCTCTCCCCTTCAGCCCCTCCCCCTTCCCACTCTCTCTCTAAAAATATATTTTTTTAAGATTTTATTTATTCATGAGAGACACAGAGAGGCAGAGACATAGGCAGAGGGAGACGCAGGCTCCCTGGGGGGAGCCTGATGTGGGACTCAATCTTAGAATCCCGGGATCACACACTGAGCTGAAGGAAAATGCTTAACTGCTGAGCCACCCAGGCGTCCCCCAAAATAATTAATAATAATAAAAGAGTATTTATTACCAAATAATAATGCCAACATCTTTAATGAAGTAAAAAACTACAGAAGTTGTGATTCTGGTGCGGAGCGGTGGTGGGCATAGCTAGCGGGTCGGGCGCCGAGAGGGGGTGCAGCTCGGTTCCCCCCCATACCCCTCCCCCTCAGGCGCGAGCCCCACCCCTCCACTGGCCAGGCCAGCCCGGCCGAACTATCCCCTGTTGCGTGAGCCTGGGGCACCCCGGGCGCCCCCAGCAGACCCCCCCCCATCACGGGCAGCCAGAGCTCCAAGGCTCCCCGGGGCTACGTGACCCCCGAGGAGGCAGCAGGTACTTCGCCTGCTAAGGCCAACGGACAGGAGAATGGCCACATGAAAAGCAATGGAGACTTATCCCCCAAAGGTGAAGAGGAGTCGCCCCCCCAGGAACGAAACAGAGGAGGCAGCCGGGGCCATTGGCGATGCCATAGAGCCAGCACCCCCTAGCCAGGGCGCTGAGGTCAAGGGGGATGCCCCCGCCAAGGAGACCCCCAAGAAGAAGAAGAAATTCTCTTTCAAGAAGCCTTTCAAATTGAGTGGTCTGTCCTTCAAGAGAAATCGGAAGGAGGGTGGGGGTGATTCCTCTGCCTCCTCACCCACAGAGGAAGAGCAGGAGCAGGGTGAGATCGGAGCCTGCAGCGAGGAAGGCACAGCCCAGGTAGGGAAGGCTGCCGCCACCCCTGAGAGCCAGGAGCCCCAGGCCAAGGGGGCAGAGGCTAGTGCTGCCTCCAAGGGAGGAGACACAGAAGAAGAGGCAGAGCTCCAGGCTGCAGAGCTGTCCATTCCCTCGAGGCCGGAGAGTGGCCCTACACCTGCCGGCGAGCAGAATGAGTAGCTGGGTGGGGGCAGGTGGGTGATCTCTAAGCTGTAAAAACTGTGCTGTCCTTGTGGAGGTCACTCCCTGGACCTGGTGCCCTGGCTGCCATCCTGTGGCCCAGAAAGGAAGGGGCTGTTGCCCCCTCCCAGCCACATTCCCTCTCCTTTTCCCTCCTGTGGATTCTCCCATCATCCATCTGGCCTTCCTCTTAAGGCCAGCTGAAGATGGTCCCTTGCAGTTTCCCGAGTTAGGTTAGTGATGTGAAATATGCTCCTGCCCCTGGCCCTACCTCTCCTGCCCCTACCCCTGCAGAAGGCAATTGCTGGTTTTCTTCCCCAGTTCTTTTCCAAGTAAGTTTTGTTTACTCCCCAAATCCCTGAGCCAGATGTGGGGTGCCTACACTCCCAACCCCGAGTGTCCAGCCTTCCCCTCTGTTGAGTTTTTAGTCTCTTGTGCTGTGCCTAGTGGCACCTGGGCTAGGGAGGACACTGCCCCTGTCCAGGTTTTTATAAATGTCTTACTCAAGTTCAAACCTCCAGCTTGTGAATAGACTGTGTCGCTTTTTTGACTTGGTAAGCAAGTATTAGGCTTTGGGGTGGGGGGGGAGGTCTGTAATGTGAAACAACTTTTTGTTGTCTTTTTCCCCCCTCCCATTGTTGTAAATAACTTTTAATGGCCAAACCCCAGATTTGTACTTTTTTTTTCCTCTGCTAAAACCATTCTCTTCCACCTAGTTTTACTGTAACATTTGGAAAAGGAATAAATGTCGTCCCTTTAGTAATGCAAAAAAAAAACAAAACAAAAACAAAAACAAAAAAGCAAAAACTACAGAAGTTGCAAGGAGACAGGAACAGAAACACAGTAAGAATATTCTGCTCACTACAAATCAAATCAAGTGGACAAAAAAATAAGAAAAAAGAACACCTGAACAGCATAAGCAACACGGTAGAACTTATGAATATATGTAAAGCTCTAAACTCATCACACAGAACATTACTTTTCAATTCTGCATGGCATATTCACAAAAACTGATCATAGATTAAGTTGCAAGGAAACAACAAATTTCACAAAAAAAATATTACAAACAACCCTCTCTGATCACGAAGCAGTTAAACTGGAAATTACGAATAAAAACAAAATATATTCCTATTTGTCACGTAAAGAAAATTGTATTTGCGGGGCACCTGGGTGGCTCAGTGGTTCAGCATCTGCCTTTGGCTCAGGGCATGATCCTGGGGGTCCTGGGATCGAGTCCTGCATCGGGATCCCCAGAGGGAGCCTGCTTCTCCCTCTGCCTATGTCTCTGCTTCTCTCTCTGTGTCTCTCACGAATACATAAAATCTTTTAAAAGAAATTATTTTCAAAGAAAAAGCTTACAATTTTTTTAAAAAGCAATCACTTCTACAGCAAGGCATTTCCTTTAAAATTAGTATCTGGGGGCAGCCCGGGTGGCTCAGCGGTTTAGCGCCGCCTTCGGTCCAGGGCGTGATCCTGGAGACCCGGGATGGAGTCCCACATCCTGCTCCCTACATGGAGCCTGCTTCTCCCTCTGCCTGTGTCTCTGCCTCTCTCTCTCTGTGTGTTTCTCATGAATGAATAAATAAAATCTTTTTTAAAAAGTAAAATAAAATTAGTATGTGTGATATATATATTTTAATATATATATCTATTTATTTAAAGGCTTTATTAATGTAATCATTCATAAGAGACACAAGAGACATAGAGGGAAAAATAGGTTCCCTGCTGGGAGCCTGATGCAGGACTCAATTTCCAAACCAGGATCATGCCCTGAGCCGAAGGCAGATGCTCAATTGCTGAGATGCTCAATCTTTTAAAAGAAATCATTTTCAAAGAAAAAGTTTAAAAATTTTTAAAAAAGCAATCACTTCTATAGCAAGGCATTTCCTCCTTTAAAATTAGTATCCGTGCTATATATATATATGGTATATATTTATCAAATATACATATTCAATATACATATATATATTTAAAAGCTTTATTAATGTATTTATTCAGGAGACCTACAGGAGACATAGAGGGAGAAGCAGCTTCCCTGCTGGGAGCCCGATGCAGGACTGGATCCCCGAACCAGGATCATGCCCAGAGCCGAAGGCAGACGCTCAATCGCTGAGATGCTCAATCTTTTAAAAGAAATCATTTTCAAAGAAAAAGTTTAAAAATTTAAAAAAAAACAATCACTTCTATAGCAAGGCATTTCCTCCTTTAAAATTAGTATCTGTAATATATATATATCTAAATACATGATATATATTTATCAAATATACATATTCAATATACATATATATATTTAAAAGCTTTACTAATATATTTTCAGGAGACATACAGGAGACATAAAGGGAGAAGCAGCTTCCCTGCTGGGAGCCCAATGCGGGACTGGATTCCTAAACCAGGATCACGCCCTGAGCCGAAGGCAGACGCTCAATTGCTGAGATGCTCAATCTTTTAAAGAAATCATTTTCAAAGAAAAAGTTTAAAAAAAAAAAAAAAGCAATCACTTCTATAGCTAGGCATTTCCTCCTTTAAAATTAGTATCTGGGGGCAGCCCGGGTGGCTCAGCGGTTTAGTGCCGCCTTCCGCCCAGGGCGTGATCCTGGGGTCGAGTCTCACGTCATGCTCCCTGCATGGAGCCTGCTTCTCCCTCTGCCTATGTCTCTGCCTCTCTCTGTGTGTCTCATGAATAAATAAGTAAAATCTTTTTTTAAAAAAAAAAGAAGCGGTTATTTAAAAAAAATAAAATTCGTATGTGATATATATATTTATATAGCATACATTTATTAAACACATATATTTAATATATATATTTAAAGGCTTTATTAACGTATTTATTCATGAGAGACACAGGAGACATAGAGAGAGAAGCAGCTTCCCTGCTGGGAGCCCAATGCAGGACTCGATCCCCGAACCAGGATCACGCCCTGAGCCGAAGGCAGACGCTCAATCGCTGAGATGCTCAATCTTTTAAAATAAATCATTTTCAAAGAAAAGTTTTTTTAAAAAAACCAATTACTTCTATAGCAAGGCATTTCCTCCTTTAAAATTAGTATCTGTGATAGTTATATCTAAATATAGGATATATATTTATCAAATATACATATTTAATATATATATACACTTAAAGGTTTTATTAATGAGACACACAGGAGACATAGAGGGAGAAGCAGGCTCCATGCAGGGAGCCCGATGCAGGACTCGATCCCCGAACCAGGATCATGCCCTGAGCCGAAGGCAGACGCTCAATCGCTGAGCCACGCAGGCGTCCTTATTTTCTGTGATATTAAGAAGAAAAATATCTCAAGATTTTCGGGTTTTAATTTCTCTATATGGTTCAGTCTACTTAAAACCTCCCCTATGTTTCATTCTCCCTTACAATATTTCATACATTATTAAAATACCTGTTTTTAGGCCTTGTCCAAATATCTACAAACAATTCCTTTCTGTTCCTTTCAAGTTCTTTATTTTTGCTATTTTGAACTTTTGTTACTTAAGCGAATACTCCACAATACGAACTCAAATTTTAAGACTGTTTTAGGAAACTCTTTGAAATTTAGAAATTACATGGTTCACGCTTTTAACAAAACCCGGGCCCTTGAAGAGCTTAATTCTTGAGGTGGGAAGCCAGGGGAGGAGAGGGAAAAAGAACAGAATCGTCGTCGTTTCTAGAGAAAGGGGTACTGAGTTCTAGAGGGCTGTCGAGCTCCATTTTGACCGACACATCGAAACAACACGAAAGTAAAACCAACCGGCAAAATGAAGGTAAAAACGAAAGGAACAGCAATTGCTCGTCAAACAACGCAGCAGACTTAGGAAGAACAAAAAGCTTCTTTGCTCCTCACATTTTTTACTTACCCAAAGGAACTTCTCCCCATTCGTAGCCAGGAACGCCCGAGCTCCCTCGGCGCCAACGGTCCCACCATGCGGGCCAACGGTCTCCCGAGGAGGATCGCCTCAGGAGGACTAACCACAGCCGGCTTTGTACTTCCCAGTTCAAAGGATGGTCCCGCCCACTTCCGCCCGTTGCGTCGGGTCACGTGACCGGGTCCTCGCCAATCAACTGTGGAGGCATGAGGTTCACTTCCGGGTGGGGCCCCACGCCCTCCCCCATCTTGAGGCTCCAGGAGGGCTTATTTTGTTTCGAAGTTAGGGAATATAGTCTACCGGTTCTCTCGGCCTGCTGGGCTGAAAGAGAATGAGCGGGCCCCTAAAATTCACGAGATGCCATGTAACAGTTTCCTTCGCGTGTAGTGCAGAGGCAAGTGCGGATTCTGAGGGCCAGGAGGCTTGCAGAGCCTCGTGAGCCTGAGAGGTCTGAGTGCACGGAACTGGGAAATGCGCCATAAATCGCTATCACCTCCCTGCTAAATGCACCTTAGAGTGGTTTTGAAGATGCAGTGAGGCCTGTGCCTGGCACATATTGTTACAGAAGTGGTTACTATTTTTCCTTGTTTTGAAGACATTCTCTCCACCTTGAAGACATTTACAAGCTGTGTTATTCAAGGACAATCCTATTGCTTCGTCAAGCTTCCTTTCTCATATGAAAATGGAGAAAGCCCGTTTAACAAATGTTCCCTAATACATACCAAATATATATATGTATATATATATATGTATCTTTAGATCCAATTACCCCCTAATATATACCAAAAACCATCTAGGTTCAGAGGACAGAAAATTGAACAAGATCTGTAAGGTCCCCCCTTTCATGATACTTGTATTCTAGTATGGAGCAAGGTTATAAACCTAAAAACAGAATTACGGAGAATAAAATAATATATGATGTGCCTAGTATTGGACAAAGAACAGCTCATTGTTGAATTTTCTATACAATCATTTAGGGAATGGTGGGAATTTGGGTCAGCCCCACCCAAAGCTCATGAACTGATAGGGGAAGGGTGGTCCCTTAAAGTAAAATTCAAGGGTCCAAAATATACTGAATTGCAGAATGGTCCCCAAGTTCCTGCCCCTGATCCACACACACGCTCTATAATGATCTCCCCTTAAGTATGGGCAGAGCCTGTGAATATGATGTGACATCGCTCCTGGGATTATGTTATATGGCAAAGATGAAAGGATTTTTCAGAAGTAAGTAAGGTCCCTAATCTGTCCATAATAGTCACTCAAAAGGGAGAATATGCTGGGTGGGCCTGACCTAATCAAGTGAGCCCTTTTATAAAGGAGCGAGGCCTTCCTTAAAATCAGAACCTCTGAACCGTAGAGATGCTTTCTTCTGGCCTTGGAGAAACTAACCAGCAGGTTATGAAGTGCCTATGGAGAGGGGAAAGCACTAGGAGCCAAGGTCCTCTGTCCTACTCCTGCAAGGAAGCAAATTCTGCTAGCCTAAATGAGTTTGGAAAAGGACCCCAGGCTTTAGATTAGCAGATAGCCTAGTCAACACACATGACTGCGGCCTTATGAACCTCTGAGCAAAACATGCAGTTCAGACTGCTGACCCATGGAAACTATAAGGTGATAAACATGAATCCCCTTAAGCTGCTAAGTGTGAAATCATTTCCCATGCAAAAATAGAAAATTCAGGATTCTTCTCTTGTTTTGGGCAATCTGAAATATCAAATACGTCCTCCAAGCTCCTTGTATGTCATAGGCGTTCAGGGAGGGGCCTAAAGGAGCTGATATCTAAGGTAGACATGAGAAGTAGTTATCTAGGCAAAGAGGAGTATAAATGTGTCAGGAAGAGAGAAGCTCATCCTCACCTGAGCTATCACAAAATGCTTTTCCAAAACGCTGAGATTTACCACATTGGCAAAAAAGGAAAAGAAAGCCCCCTCCGCCACCACCCCCATCGCCATTACAGCTTCTTTGGCATAACATCCAACTGAGAGTGTCCCAGAGTACATTTCCTTGACCCACCAGCTTTTAGGCTTTTCGCAGAGGGCAATTAAGTAATTCATGAGCAATAGAGGTTTGAAATCAGTCCATTCAGTGGAGAGAGAGAAAGAAAAATTTCTGACACCTGGTTTGGAGACCAAACTAGATGACTTTCCTTTCCTTACGACGAGACCAGCCGACACTTTGAGAGAAACAGCATTTGTTATTTGCTTCTACCCCTAAAGAAGGAAAAAGTTTCATTTTTACAGTTGACATATTCCCTCTGAGTGGGGAAACATTTCATCTCCTCATTTCAGGTTGTGATTTATGAATCTGGAAGTACCTCTGTTGCTTTTTCTTCTTCTTCTTTTTCATTAGAAGGAGAGGGTAGGGAGTGAGCAGAAGCAGAAGGAGAGAGAGAATCCTAATCAGGCTCCATGCCCACAACCCTGAGACCACAACCTGAGCCAAAATCAAAAGTCAGATACCTAACCAACTAAGCCACCCATGCCCCACTGTAGCCTATTTTTTAAAGTATATTTATTATTATTGAGGTATAGTTCACATACTGTTAAATTTACCATTTAATGTGTCCAATTCGGTGGTATTCAGTATATTTACTATGTCATATAACCATCATCACTGTCTAATTCTAGAACTTCCTGCCTACCACCCAGCCTCCCCAAGAAAACCTATACCAGTTAGCAGTCAATCCCAATTTTAATCCCTCCTCCCTACTTTCTCCATTACCTGGCAACCATTATTAACCTTACTGTCTATATGGATTTGCCTATTCTAGATATTTCATGAAAATGAAATTAATACGTATTTTTTTGTTTCTGACTTATTTCACTTAGCATAATGTTTTCAATAATGCTGAATAATAATGCATTCTGCAGATCTACCTTTTTTTTTTTATCCTTTCACCCATTGATGGACATCTGTGATGTTTCCACTTTTGTTAGCTATCATGGATCTCAGTGTCCTGGAATGGAGCTCTGCATGGGGCCTCCTGCTCAGCAGGGAGGCTGCTTCTCCCTCTCTCCCCTGACCCTTTCCCCTATTCACCTCCACTCTTTATCTCAAAATAAGATTTTATGTATTTTTTGAGAGAGAGAGCATGGGAAAGCACAGGGAGCGGGGGCAGGAGCAGAGGGGGAGGGAGAGAGAATCTCCAGCAGACTGCATGCTGAGCTCAGAGGCCAACTGAGGGGCAGTCCTACAACTCTGGGATCATGACCTGAGCTGAAGCTGATGTTTAACCGAATGAGCCACCCAAGTGCCCCATGGTTTCAGACTCTTTTTTTTTTAGATTTTATTTATTTATTCATGAGAGACAGAGAGAGAAAGAGAGAGGCAGAGAGACACAGGCAGAGAGAGAAGCAGGCTCCATGCAGGGAGCCCGATGTAGGACTCGATCCCGGGACTCCAGAATCACACCTTGGGCCAAAGGCAGGCACTAAACCGCTGATCCACCCAGGGACCCCCTGGTTTCAGACTCTTGATTAAGTTTTCATTTCCCCCAACCTGTGGCTGCCTCCAGTGTCAATCTCCTTCCATTCTGCCCCAGAGCACCCGTTTTTCCCATAGTCTCTAGCCAACTTCTTCCTCTTTTACAGCTCATTTTTGCCATATTTCCTTAAAAGATAAACATTAGAGGGCGCCTGGGTGGCTCAGTCGTTTGGGCATCTGCCTTCAGCTCAGGTCATGGTCCCGGAGTCCCAGGGTTGAGCCCCGAGTCGGGCTTGGTGGGGAGTCTGCTTCTCCCTCTGCACCTCACCCTGCTCATGCTCTCTCATGTGCATGCGTGTGTACTCTCTCAAATAAATAAATATTTTTTTTAAAAAGATAAACATTAGAATTAAAAGGAAGCATTTGAATGTGTTGGGTGTTCACACAAGTTACTATCTGCTTCCCCTGGGACTCTCTAGGCACAGAATGAGGGGAGAGACCATATGTATGTATGGAAAATAGTTAAATTCCATCTTTTCCAAAATATACAGAATTATACATGCTATATGAAGGCAGAGCTCCAGATTGGTCGCCAAGATTCTCCACACACTGGTGGTGCATGCACACTTCCTGTATAACCCAGAGGTTGCGAATATGGTAGATTTCATCCCTGTGATTCACTTCTGTACTATGAACAGTTGATTTTAATAAGGATAGAATCTCTGAGGGGTCTTGACCTAATCACATGAGCCCTTTAAATCTAAAGTTAGAGACAGAGAAGTCAGAGATTTGAAACACAAGACAGATTTGATCTGTTTCTTGCTTAAAGATGGAGATCTCAGTTCAACAAGGACAAGTAATGAAATTCTGTGGACAAGAACACAGCTGGACTTCTGACCTGTAGAACTCTGAGCTAATAGATGTTGTTTTAAGCCTCTGAGTTTCTATATATAGTGATAGAAATACTACATATTAATATACAGTGATAGAAATATACAGTGACAGTGACAGAAATACTAGGCTTTCTTTTTTTAAGGATTTTATTTATTTATTCATGAGGCACACACACACACACATACACATACACACACATACACACAGAGAGGCAGAGACACAGGAAGAGGGAGAAGCAGGCTCCCTGCAGGGAGCCTGATGTGGGACTCGATCCCAGGACTCTGGGATCATGCCCTGAGCCAAAGACAGCTGCTCAACCACTGAGGCACCTAGGTGCCCAGTACTATGCTTTCTCGATGACTGATCTGTGTTTCTATTTTGCCTTTACTGTCAGGGAACTCAGAGTCAAATTTGAGGCACAAATGTTAAAAGTTTTAGAGGTTGTTACAGTCTGTACATCTATTTTCAATGTTTTTCTCTTGGTCATAGCTTCCTGCATTTTTATGTATTTTGCCTGATTTTCCTATTCTTTTTTTAAAAAAGATTTTATTCATCGATTCATGAAAGACAGAGAGAGAGAGGCAGAGACACAGAGGGAGGAGCAGGCTCTATGCAGGGAGCCTGAGGTGGGACTTGATCACGGGTCTCCAGGATCATGCCCCAAGCCAAAGGCAGGCGCTAAACCGCTGAGCCACCCGGGCTGCCCGATTTTCCTATTCTTAATTATATTTAACATTCTCTTTTATGGGGGCTCTTGGGTGGCTCAGTTGGTTAAGCATCTACCTTCAGCTCAGGTCATGATCTTGGGGTCCTGGGATCGAGTCCCATGTCAGGCTTCCTGCTCAGGCGGGAGTCTGCTTCTCTCTCAATCTTTCCTTCTACCCCTGCCCCCTGCTAGTGCTCTCTCTCTCTCTCTCTCAAATAAATAAAGAAAAATATTTTAAAAACCCATTCACTTTTATGTAATCTTTTTTTAGTCTCATGATAAAAGCAATATGTGCTCATTGTGGAAAATGTGGAAAAAAATACTGTTAGGCCCAAGAAGGAGAAAAAATTAAGCATTAGAATTCTATCAGTTCATCTGGAGAAAACAACTGTTAATGTTTTGATGTGTTGTTTTCAGTCCTTTTCCCTATGCCCATATGTATATTGTTACATAATGAGGTCATGCTGTGTTATTATTCATATTCTTTTGGTAAGCTACCTCTAAACATTTGAGGAATAAACAAGAATAGAAATTAACATGTATTCAGTGGTTTGAGGGCGTTTTTCTTAAAGATTTTGTTTTTAAGGAACCTCCACCCCCAACATGACACTTGGTGTTCACCTATGTCGAGGGTCCCCGAGACCACCCCCGGGTTCACTGGTTTGGTAAGATGACTCACAGGACTCAGCGTATATTCTTACTCACCGGTATGACTTGCTACAGTGAAAAGGTACAAAGCAAAAAACAGCAAAGGGAAAAAGTAGCACAGGCGCCAAGTCTAGAGGAAACCTGACACAAGTTGTCAAGTGTTCCCTCCCAGTGAAGTCACAAAGGATGCATGTCATTCCTCCAGCATTAAATTGTGACAACACATGTAAAGCATGCCTACCAGGGAAGCTAATTAGAGACTCCGTGTTCAAAGTTTGTAACAGGCTATTATTGGAGTCACCCTTTGCCTAGCATGTCCCAGAATTCCAGACTCCCAGAAGGAAAGCAGATGTTCAGCATAAACCATGGTGCTTGTACAAACAGCTTAGGCCCAGCCAATGGTCAAAGCTGCAAGCAGCCCAAACATAGCAGTTTCCAGCTTGCTTACGTGAAACCTTTCCTGCCCATCACCAAAGTACCACATGCTTGTAGTCCTACTGCAGTTATGTGTAATATTCAACGCCCTGGTTACACGTTTTCTCTCACAGAAAGTATATTAGAAGGTGAGTGTCTTAGTTTGAATTACAGCAGAGTGGATAGCTTAAGCAACAAACTATTTCTCACGTTTCTGGAGGCTGGAAAGTCCAAGATCACGGTGATGGCAGACCCAGTGACTAGTAAAGGCCTGCTTCTTGGCCTGCATCTTGTAGTTGGCCATTTTCTTCTTGTCACCTCACATGGTGGAGAACATAGAAAAAGCAAGCTCTGCTCATAAGGGCACTGGTCCGATCATGAAGGCTCTAGCCCTTGTGACCTCCCAAAGGCCCCACTTCCTGCTACCATCACATTGGAGATTAGGAGTTAACCATACGAGGTCTGGGAGGATCCAAACATGTAGTCCATAACGATGGATGAGAATCACCTCTATGTATATATATTTCTTCTCTTTTTTTTTAAGATTTTATTTATTTATGAGAAACACAGAGAGAGGCAGAGACATAGGCAGAGGGAGAAGCAGGCTCCCCCCAGGGAGGATGTGGGACTCGATCTCGAGACTATGGGATCACGCCCTGAACCAAAGGCAAATGCTCAACTGCTGAGCCACCCAGGCATCCCTCTTTTCTTTTTTTGAGATTTTTTTTTTAATTCATGAGAGACACAAAGAGGCAGAGGACACAGGCAGAGGGAGAAGCAGACTTCCTGCGGGGAGTCCAATGTGGGACTGGATTCCAGAACCCTGGGATCACGACCTGAGCCAAAAGGCAGATGCTCAACCACTGAGCCACCCCGGTGCCCCTCTGTATATATTTTTAAAGCCAATCCTGAGCAAATGTCTATGAAAGCTGTCTTTAGGGTAGAGAAGAGCTGGTCATGAAAGACCAATACCATGCAGAAAACTGATCCTTTGTTGTCCCTTCTAGAGAGTCAGGGTCTGGAGGGCTGTCTCTATTTCCCCAAGGTTTCTTTTTGTTTTTCCCAGCCCCGCCAGACCCAAACTTCCTCAGCTGAGGCCAGACCCAGAGCCTTATGATGAGCTCCATGGGTAGGATCAAGAGCTGTCTCACGGAGCCTGGCTCAAAGAGGAGCAGGCCCTCATCTCAGAGGCCCTGTCCCCTTTTACCCAGGCCCATGTTGAGTAGCTTTACCTGAAGTCTCAGAAGCAAAGGACTGCCTTCGTCTCTGCAATTAGATTTGTATGATTTTTCTGGCTCCAAACATCAGCCTCTAGTATCGAAAAATCTTATTTTGGGGAGAGCTGACAGGTACGGACTACACACAGGTGTCCCCCCCACCCCTGGCACAAAAGTTGCTTTTACTTTGGGATTAAGGTGTGCCTCTGGGGAAAAAAGATCAAAAAACAAAAAACAAAACGTGCTTTTGAAAGAAGAGGGGAGCCACACTAGACAATAGGGTACCTTTGCAAGGGTACCTTGAATCAGTAAAAGCTACCCTTCCTGGGCTTATGCATCCCCAGAGGCACAGAGTTTGGGGACTGTATGGTGCCCTTGGGCAGATTGGCAGAAAAATGCTCTCTCTGGGGGGAGGTAGCTCCATGTGATTGTGCCAAGCTCGGTGAGCAGCACTATGGATGGATTTCAATCACCACTCACTTGCTCTGCTGGGCACCTTTTGTGCTCACACAATTGAGTACAAATAGGTATGCTGGGAAGGTTGGCAGATGTGTGGCATTATCTTCCTTTATCCTCTTATTTCAGAATCCAAAAGCCCTGTCCTATAACTGGTCCTCTGAATCAGTTGAACAAGCTTTTGCATCCACGTGGGGGTATTTGGAGTCCACCCTCATGACTGGAATAATACAGACAGGGTGCTCGATGCAGGGAGGTAGCACGGATCCTCATTAGTTGAATTCATCATGGAATGATGATAACTCATTATTGAATCATTGTGTTCAAGGGTGCTCATCGCTACCTTTGAAATATGATGATTAATTAGTTGGAATGTTGAGACATGGAGAATAACACTTTAGTATGGAAAAGCTGTTTTATCTGTTATGATTATTGGCATCATTTAAGAGCCTCCATTGTGCCATCTGTAAAACGCAGAGTGAAAGTACCTAGCGGCAGGTCTGCTCTGCAGGCCCAAGGAGAGGTCATGCAAGTCAACAAATGTCAGTGTCCCCTTCCATCCTATCCTTTCGCTCCCCTCATTCCTCACATTTACACAATGTTGAGATTACAAAGCACTTTCATTTCCAGGGCCTCGTCCGCTCCTCAACGAAGTCGAATAAAAAGCCTTGGCTTTCAGCAGGCCTGGCTCACTTGCACATGCCTAGATACCGGTTTCAAACCCAGTCTCAGAGATTCTTTTTTCTCTCCATTTTTCATATTACAAATAGGACACAAGGAGGACCGAGCCCACGTGAAGATCCCTTTAGTATCCAGAGGAGCTTTCATCAAGTGGCGACTGGGTCTGGGAAAAGGGAGCCTTTAACTGGGTGAATCCATCATGTTCAGTTCAGTTTCATACACAAAGGAATCTGTACTATATGGCTGCTTCTTCCCTGCCTCTGTCTCTTTTACCTCTAATTGTTAAAACTGGTGGTCCTATAACAGAGGATCTAAAAATAGGGAATATAGTGCAGAAGGAGAAAACTTAAATCATATTACCCAAAGCACTTAAGTTCTTATGCTTTAATATCACAATCTTCTGTGAAAAAAAAATTTTCATTGTCTGCCAAATTTTGCAAAGTCAGAATGCACTGCTGTGAATGAAACAAAAGCAGGCGCGCTGGAAAGTTCTCCTCCTGAAAAATAGTTGCCCGGATGCCTCTTTTATATTTTAAGTGAGAATCTTTTCGTTGCAACTAAGCGAAACTGCTACTCGAAAACACCACAAGCCAAAACCCAGGAATCTGATTGGTAAGATACTGGCGGCATCTCATGGAGTCCAAGGGCAGGGGACCTCTGGGCATCACAAACAGAAAGCAGGCACTGGAAAGCACTCAAGAGACCCACGCTTCTATTTGCTGCTGTTGCTTTATTTTATTTTTTAAAAATTTTATTTATTTATTCTTGAGAGACAGAGACAGGCAGAGACACAGGCAGAGGGAGAAGCAGGTTCCACTCAGGGAGCCCAATGTGGGACTCGATCCCGGGACTGCAGGACCACACCCTGGGCTGAAGACAGGCTCTAAACCGCTGAGCCACCCAGGGTTCCCTCTGCTGTTGCTTTAATTCTGCTTCTCTCGAGGCAGGTTTAACTCACTGCCTTAGCATCCTTGGGCTGAAGGTAGGTCACATGGTTTGATCTGCTCTATCCCCTCTGGATGGGAGGACTGGGGTTGGAAATACATCAAAGCTGTGCCAATAGGATTCTTTACTCTGAGCTGTTTGAACTAAGACCCTGTGACCTTGAGCCTTCCTCCTTTTCTCCTGCTTGCTCACTCCAGCTGTTGGTCTTTACTTCTGCTTGCACATCTCTTCATGCATTTTCATTCTCTGTCTCTGCCATTCTCTACAAGACAGTTTGGAAGGCTTCAGTGTACACATGGCCTGATGTGGCCCATCCATACCTCTTGCATGTATGTGTCTTCAGTCCAGGCCACTGACAGAGACTGACTAGTATGTCTCGATCCCCGTTCCAACTCCAAGGGAAAGAGAGAGACTGGATTGTTGTGAGGATCGAAGGGGTTAATGTAGTCCAGTGCCTGGCACAAAAGAAGCATGCTGTATGCATTACTATTCTTCAAAACCTTCCTGGGAAGGGGAGGGCGTTTCTCTGCCCAGTCTGTGTTCCATTAGCCCTGCTCCCTTGGCCCCAGCTAGAATAAATCACTTCTACCCCACTCCTGCTGTTGACCCTTGTATATCTGTTTCTGTTTTAATTGTGTGAGTTCCATATTATATTATAGTTATTTCTTGGCGTGCCTGTCTCTCATTCTAGACTGTAAGTTCCTTCCTTGGGGACGTGAGCCATGTTCTTCTCCCTTTGAACCCATTAATGGAGATGAGGTGTTGTGTTGTGCCTAATGCATGGTAAGTGCTGGGGAAAAGCTTGCTGAGCTGAATGTAAGACATGGGACAGACATGGCAATTCAACATTATCTTTAGGGCCCAATTTCTCTTAGTAGTAGAAATCGGAGTATGGGCTGTTTTTCTTGACCCGGCTACCATGCCTTGTTTACTTCCAACCAGCAAATTAGAAGGCAGGTTTCCACATCAGAGGTTATCCCTGAGCAATTAATGAAAGGGGGTCAAATGTGTCCTGGGTCATTCATTCTCGTGGCTCACCAGTGGAGGAGGATTTTATTCAAGATGAATGTCAGGGGAAGTAAGTGTTAATCTGAGGTAAGCCTATGCTGGCTCTGCAAGGTGAGCTTGGAGTGGGAATGCTGGCTTCAAGTGCCAGCGGTGTATACACAGTGTATATACCTGGTGCTACACACATAGCATCTCCACAGTTATACGGGCCTCAGAGCTGATGACTAAGGGATTACATCCTCAGCCCCCCTCCTTGTTTCTGGCTTCTTTTCCTTAGACTCTCTATTCCCTTTGCCTTCAAAATCCTTTCTCCTTCCCCTGCCACCCAGCCACCATTTCCCGGACCCTCTCAGACGCCTATTTGGCATTGGGGTTTTGTTTGTCGAAGGTGTATGTGTATCTATTTCCAGTGGTTTTAGTTTTATGATGTCCAGGCCTTCAAACCACACTGGCCCCTTTTGTTCTAAGATTGATGTTGACACAAGTCCACATAAATTAATGTCCTCAGCTCCACTAATTTGCCTGGAGGGAGTAAATTCATATGCAAAACAGAACAAAAGAGAGGGTACTAGGAACAGGAAGAAAGGGGAGTTAAGGAATACACCCCCACCCATTTAACTTGCAGACAACCCCAGGAAGATAAGGCAGGGTTGTTTTGTTTTGTAATTAACTCCAGTTAATAAACAAAACAACAACGAAGGAGGCATCTTAGAGAAGTCATTTGCTAATAAGGAGCATGGGTAGGGGTAAAACCTAGATTTTCTCACCCCTACTCCAGCACTCTTCCCATCCCAGCAGGATGTTTTTCAAATAAGCTGCCTCTTCTAAAATAAGATAACCTCTTCCATACCATGCAACAGCCAGGTCTTAATAATTTAGACCACGGGTGGGGTCAGGAAACCGCGGCCTGTGTGCCAAATCTAGCAAGCCTCTTTTGGTATTGCCCAGAAGCTAAGATTTTTTTCTTTTACATTTTTTAATGGTTCAAAAAATTGGAAGAAGACTATTTCATGGCACATTAAAATGATAAGACATTGAAATTTGTATGTCTATAAACAGTTTTAAGGAGACACAGCCATGCCCACTCATTTGTATATCGTTTACAGTTGCTTTGATACCACAGTGGCAGGATTAAGGGGGTGCGACAGAGGCTGTACAGCCAGGCCTGCCTTACCCAAGGTTTGGCTTTGGGCCCTTTCAGTTTCCCACAGTCAACCGCGGTCCAATACCAGGTGATCCTCCTTCTACAGCCTCAGAAGGTAGAGAGTAGCCTGACACTGGGTCACTAGGCCTATGTCATTCGCCTCACTGCCTCTCATCACATGGGCACTTCATCATCTCACATCGTCACAAGTAGGGTGAGTACAGGACAGTGAGATATTTTGAGAAAGAGAGACCACAATCACATAACTTTTTTTCACAGTATAATTATTCTATTTTATTAATTATTACTGTTAATCTCTGTGTTCAATTTATACATTTATCACAGGTCTGTATATATAAGCATATATAAGAAACAACAGTCTATAGAGGGTTTGGTACTATCCGCGGTTTCAGGCATTCACTGGGGATCCACTGGAAGGTATGGGGAGGACTGATGTATTTACAACCTGACTCTTCACAGAAATGCTTTCTTTTTAAAAAATTTTAAAAGATTTTATGTATTTATTCATGAGACAGAGAGAGAAAGAGAGAGAGAGAGAGAGAGAGGCAGAGACACAGGCAGAGAGAGAAGCAGGCTCCCTGCAGGGACCCCTATGCGGCACTCGATCCCAGGACCCCGGGATCACGCCCTGAGCCAAAGGCAGATGCTCAACCACTGAGCCCCCCAGGCATCCCTCTTTTTAAACATTTTTAAAAAGATGTATCTATTTGAGAGAGAGTGTGCACAAGTGGGGGGCAGGGAGAGGGAGAAGCGGACTCCCTGCTGAGCAGGGAGCCCCTTGTGGTAAGGGATCCCAGGACCCTGGGATCATGACCTGAGCTGAAGGCAGACACTTAACTGACCGAGCCACCCAGGCACCCCTACAGAAATGCTTTTCTGACTGCTGATTTAGGTCTTGCTACCTGAACTATTACCCAAGTGCTGCCCTATGGAGCGTGTTGGAAGCATAGACTATTAGGCACCTTCCAGACCCACGGACTCAGCAGCTGCATTTTAATAAAGGCCCCCCCGCCCCCCACCCCCGCCCTGTGATTCATATGCATATTAAAGCTCGGCCGCTCGGCTCTGAAGGCACCTGATGAAGGCTTTTTCTTATTCCACAAGCAGAGCCTGTTACTGAAAAGGGACCGAGCCCTATTGGCAGACAGGTATGGATTTAAATTTTGTTTCCCACTGCTACGCGGCTTCCGCTTCCTCACCTGCAAAGGGAGGAGAAGCACCTGTTTCCCATAAATTTGCTTTGGATTGCATGGTGCATGGTTCGTTTCCTAAGGGCCACCCTAAGGAGTGAACACCTGCGGGATGGCCTAAAATGGGAGGAATTTCTTTGGCAGATCGAGAGGCCAGAAGTCCAAACTCAAGGTGTCAGCAGGGCCACGCTCCCTCTGCAGGCTCCTACAGGGCGTCCTTCCTCCTGCCTCCCCCCCCTCAGAACTGTAATCCCTGCCAGCCCTCCTTCCCCTGGCCTTCCACTGGGTGTCCTCTCCTGCCATTCCAGCTAATTTCAGCACCCTATTATCTTAAGCCCCTTAATTGATGCTATCTGCAAAGACCTTATTCCTTTTTATTTTTTTAAGATTTTATTTATTTATTTATTCATGAGAGATGCCCAGAGAGAGGCAGAGACATAGGCAGAGGGAGAAGCAGGCTCCCACGTGGGACTGGATCCCAGGACCCCGGGATCACACCCTGAGCCAAAGGCAGACGCTCAACCGCTGAGCCACCCAGGAGTCCCAACAAAGACCTTATTTTTAAATCAGGTCACATTCTGTGGTTCTGGACAGGCAATGAATTTTGCGGGGGGGGGGCGCTACTGTTCAACCCACCACATATTACATCAATATAGGTAAAATGTCTGGCACATTGTGAGCAATTAACACGTTTCCTCTCCCCTCTTAGCCCAATAATTCAAGGACCCAGAATTGAGTGGGGAATTGTTATAGGAATGGGGGGGGCATCTCCTCCACTAGAAGATGCTTTCATGACCTGTGTCCTGGAGCCAAACCAGTTGTTTTGTCCTCTCTACATTTTGGAGCAAAAATGCCTCTCAAGCGAGGGAACAAATGAAGGAAGTCAAAGGCGAGAAGAGCCTCCCGGTGCAGCTATGGTTCTAGAAGGTCTCATAAGTCTCCTTTCTTTCTCTCTCGGGAAGGGATTCATAGTCTCAGTGAAATTACTGTGGGCTATCTGTGATTCTAGAAGGTCCCATAGTCTCTCTCTCGGGAAGGGATTCATATTCTCAGTGAAATTCCTGTGGGCCATGGCTTTCTTTTGCACCCCTAAAAGGAGAGCTTTTCCTTTGCCCTGAAACCTGTGTGTATCTCAAGAGAAGGTGAGACAGGACTACACTTCAGCTTTCTCAGGAGCAAATCCTGACAGGTGTTAGTTTGGGGCTGCATCAAATTTGGGGTCTCCTGGCCTGTGCCGTTGTTGGCAATTTTCAGCTCGACCAAGACATGTGACAAGCCAGTTCCACCACCCTATTTCCCATGGCTTGTGTATGTATATCAGCGACATGGACTTTCTTTTTTTTAAGATTTTATTTATTTATTCATGAGAGACACAGAGAGAGAGGCAGAGACACAGGCAGAGAGAGAAGCAGGTCCCATGCAGGGAGCCCGATGTGGGACTCAAACCTGGGACCCCAGGGTCAGGATCTGGGCTGCAGGAAGGCACTAAACCGCTGAGCCACCCAGGCATCCCCAACATGGCCTTTCTGAAATTCTGAATCACACTGAACTCTTGTATTGCACTTCTGTTATACAAATCTGGTCGATTCTGTATTAATGATGCAATTAGCTACCAGTAGTGTGCATTATGGCTTTGTGAATTTCCTGTAACCAGTCTCCCTCGGAGAAGAGTTGGGGACATCTCCTTGGTACCCAGCAACCAAGTGCTGTAATTCTCAACACACTACCTGTCTTGGAGCTGAAACAAATCAATAGCTAAATGTGACTGCAGCTCGATTACTAACTCAATCTTCTGGTCTCCGAGGGAGAAATACCGAGAAGCCTGCTGAACCAGGAGTGGGAGCTGTATTATTGGTAAGAAGAAATCTGCCAGGAAGGGGAGATCCTAGTTTCGGAGATCATTTTTGTATTTCTCAAATTTATTATTATTTTTTAAAGGATTGTTTGATACTTATTTTCTGATCGTGTTTTAGAGATTGATAAAGGGTATGAATCATAGCCATCAAAGCTGTGTGTTCCACATGTAGCAGTTTAAAGAGATTATACTTTATTTTCCTGCAGAGGACTTTGGAGGAGCAAGGTATGTGGCTCCCAAAATAGGAAGGTTGCCTTTGAAGAATTAAACTTTAAGCTGCACATACATTGTATTAGAGCAAAGTCACCTTAAAGTGAAGATTCTCAGCTTTGGCTGCATATTAGAATCACCTGGGGAGCTTTTAAAAAATACTGATGCCCCAGGCTGGCTACCAGACATTCTTCTTTAATTGGGCCAGGGTGGGGCCCAGGTGTTTTATTAAAGCTCCCAGAGGGATTCTACAGCCACCATCAAGGTTGAGAATTGCCTGAAAGAGGCACAATAGCTTTTAAAGCTTCAGGATTTTGCTCACACCGCCTAATGCCGCAGAAGTTAAGAATGTGTCGTGCGTAGGTAGGATAGGGGAAAGGGTATGGTTCTCTAAGGCATAAGATAGGGAAAGGGTATAGTTCTCTAAGGCATAAGATAGGGGAAGGGTATGGTTCTCTAAGGCATAAGATAGGGGAAGAGTATGGTTCTCTAAGGCGCGGCTGGGGGAGGGGGGAATAGCTGGTGTTGAGCCCTCTCTCGGATCATTGGTTTAGCATTTCCCTCCTCCGCCCCTAATCTCTAGCTCCCTCCCCTTCTTTGTCTCCCTTTATGTTATTGGCCGTCGGAAATGTAAGCTCCATGAGAATAGTTTGGTTTGGGACCTGTTTTGTTCACACCTGTATATTGGGGAGAGCCTAGTACACGGTAGACCCTTATATATGTTGAATGAGTGGGGAAATGCACAAAGAAATGAAAGCGGGGAACCCTTGGTGGCGCAGCGGTTTAGCGCCTGCCTTTGGCCCAGGGTGCGATCCTGGAGACCCGGGATCGAATCCCACGTCGGGCTCCCGGTGCATGGAGCCTGCTTCTCCCTCTGCCTGTGTCTCTGCCTCTCTCTCTCTCTCTCTCTCTCTGTGACTATCATAAATAAATAAAAATTTAAAAAAACTATTAAAAAATTAAAAAAGAAATGAAAGCAATGTCAAAAGAAAGTTTTCCTATTTCTTGAGCAAGCAGTTCCTACCGCGAAAGCAATACAGAAGGTTATCTTTAGCCAACTCCATAAAACATTACAAAAATACTCATTTGATTAAGGTTTGGAGTCAAATATGTGTTTGCCGAAGGAGAGAAGGAATATCCTGTCCTTAAAATGATCTAGGTCCTGTGACAGTAATAAGTCTCCCTGGATATTAAATTGACATTCAGATTATCTTTTGAATTATAGTTAGAAATACCTATAGGGAGAAAAGGAGGAAAATGAGTTGTGCCAACTATTTGATTCCTGTGAATCATATTTTTCACTGTACATTAATAAATTAGCACTGGGGTTTTCTACATTATTCTTGTGAGCTTGATTAACACGAGTGCACTCTTGAGCGGTGAGTGGATTCACCTCTGCCTTCCAGATGTGACTCATTCAGGTTTCTGAGTCTCCAGTGCCAAGTGTTAGACCCTGGACCAGAGGAAATTCACCAAGGTCACCAGGAGAACCCCGTGAAGCCATTTCCACCTCCACCTAGAAGAGACTTTTTTAACATTTCAAGATTCATACCACATTTTAATAAGCACAAAAGTCTCTCCATAGCCTTGATTGTGACTTAAAATTTCTAAATACCTAGCTGAAGATCACTTCATAATTTGCTTTCTCAGACGACACACACTGCCCCCTTCTCCACCCTCATGCCCACCTTGGCTTCGGGGGATTCGGGTCTGCCCCCTAGGCTGAAAATCACTGCTCTGTTAGAGCCCCTCCACCAGCACCCTGGCAGGCTTGACAGGGCCTTTGGCCTTTGGGAGTGACAGGCAGGCCCTCAGGACCAAGGACCAACCTCCACATCTTCATTACTTCTGGGCATCAGTCTCAGCCTCCAGGACCAGGGATCCTTTCCAGAAAAGACTTATTTGAACACTTCTCTCATTCCTCCTTAGTCTTATGCGTTCTGAACCCAGAATAAAGAAAGCAGAACCAAACAGAACAAAAGCCAGAAGGCATTTCTGCTAGTTTGGTCTATAGACTGATTGCTCACCATGGGGTTGGAGGAGGGAAGGGAACATGAGCCCCAGGATGAAAACACCTGAATGCCCAGAACCTTCTCCGGGGTCGGCCCCATGTGCACATAAGCAGTTCCTCAGCACAGGGTCGCCTAGAGGGGCTTCTCTTCCAGAGTCTCAGGGCTTCCCAAGTTGTCATTTTGTGTAGCTGTCCTCAGGAGCCTAAATGTTAATGGCAACAACAACAGCAACAACCACACAAAATTGAAAGGCCTTTGCCTCTCTGGACCTCGTTGGCTTGGATGCTCCCCACAAATGCAGTGCTCAGTTTCTGGGGGCTGCATGCGTTAGGTGCTCAGGGAAAACTGATAGTTGGTCAGCTAGCGGTCTCTTGTGGGGGACTTTGCTGTATTTCACACACTCCCCTCCCCCCCATGATGGCACTTTCCTCTCATTCCTAAGTCTTCAGTTCCCCTTCTATTTACCCTCTTCCCCTTTCCCCTCCAACTGGCTTCTCAGTCATTAACATGCGTAGGAATCGCCTGGGGATCTTGTTAAACCTTAGATATAGTAGGGGCCCACATTCTGCATTTCTAACAGACTGCACTAATGACAATGGTGCCATTCCCACGTGGGAAAGGGGGGGCCAGAGTGACCGAGGACCTGAATTTTAAATTTTATTTAATTTTAATTAATTAAGTTTTTATTTTTAAAATTTAATTAATTATTTATTAATTTTTAAAATTTAATTAATTAAATTAAGTTAATTAATTTATTTTTCAAAAATCTGATGACTCACTGTTACAAATGACTCTACAATGAACATCAGAAAACGCAGTTTTAAAAATTTTTAATTTATTTTTATTTTTTATTCATGATAGACCTAGAGAGAGAGAGAGAGAGAGAGAGAGGCAGAGACACAGGAGGAGGGAGAAGCAGGCCCCATGCCCGGAGCCCGAAGTGGGACTCCAGGATGGCGCCCTGGGCCAAAGGCAGGCGCTACACTGCTGAGCCACCCAGGGATCCCCAATTTTAATTAATTTAAATGCAAATAGTCACTTGTGGATAGTGGCTACCAGATTCAGCAATGGAGCACCAGAGGAGGGACCAACCAGCATACTTTTTCCAGAAAGAGCCAAATAGTAAACCACCATAGGTTTTGTGAGCCGTATGGACTGTGTCGCAAGCTTTCAACCCTGCCATGGTAATGTGGGGAAAAAAAAATCTGTAGACAGTACATTAGCCAATGGGCATGGTTGTATTCTACTAAAACTTTATTGACGGAAGCCAGTGGTAGGCTGGATTGGCCTGGAGGCTGTGGTTTGCAGACCTCAGCTTTAGAGTATAATTTGGTGATGTTAAACATTTAAAAAAATAACCTGCCTGAAGCATATTCCTGAGACGGAAATAAATGCCTTTCTTTAAAATCTGAATGCATAAAACATTAGTTTTGCTTTTAATCCATAAAAACTCCATAAGCACATTGTCTTTTAAAAATTGAAACCTAATGTTCTATGTTATTGTATAAAATTATTGCCCATGAATGTTTATTACTGTGAGTCTATTGGATAGTTAGCTGTGACACACACACACACTTTGTGTGTGCTTTTTTGGGGTCTTGAAATCTTCAATATATTGCCTTGTATACAGTGTTAGCAGGCTCTGTGTGCTAATTCTGAAGTTAAATACTTCTGAAATACTAACCCCTCAACTTGGTGGTTGTGGCACTGAAGTTACTTTCTCTTGGTATGTGTACTCTATCAACACAAGAAAAATGTGTCTAGTCAGTTCCTGTTCATCTAACTGCATTTCTTTTTTTTTGTTGTTTTTCACAATAGCTGCCTGAACTAATATTTAATATATGTTTTATTAAGTTGGCAACATCTTTCCAGTTATGCTATCCATCTTGGAATGATGAATGTCATGCTGGGGCATTGTTAGTTTGCATCATTAACCATTAGAAACAGTGAGGAGTTATGGAGTAATCTCTCATTGTGCTAAGTACAAAATGTTTTTCTCTAAAATGAGCAATCTAAAGATAATCACATTTTATAGATGCAAACGATTTCACATTTCTTATGAACACAATCTGTGTTCAAAAATCATTATTGTGCCAGTTTACTAAGCCATTACACTGAAATAGCTGTAGATGTGTTTGGCGAAGATGATAAATATTAATGGGACACTGGTCACAGGTCCTAGGTCTGGTCTAGTAGGGAATAGTTGAGAACTACAGTATAACCAAAATGGCTTTCATTGAGGAGTATGCTGGCACTTCAAGGGGTGAGATCCTCCAAAAGAATTAATGTTATCTACCCATTGCCCCCAAAGGCAGTTGGTGGTCTAAATCACAGTTTCCAAAGATGATGCAGGGAATATGTGTTCAGTTGGGGCTGATACTGGTATCCAAGGTACACACATTCTGGTGGAAGTGACAGGTAGCAGGTACCTGGGGGCACCTGGCTGGCTCTGTCAGTAGAACATGCAGCTCAATCTCTGGGTTGTGAGTTAAGCCCCATGTTGGATGTAGAGATGAATTAAAAATGAAATCTTAAAAAAAAAAGGCAGCAGGCACCTGGGCAAAGGAGATACTTGTAGCCAGGCAGGTTACCGTGTCATGGTTAACTTGGCAGGGGAAGGGTGGAGTCTTCTAAGAGCCGGAACCTTGTATGCTATGGTTCAAAACCCACCCAGCAAAGAAGTTAAGTAGATACCATTAAAGACTAGGCATGTCATGTGGGATTCAACGTAAAGACCACATGGGTACTTGAGGCTTTTTCCCAGGCCTCGAAGATCCTAGCTTTAGGGCACGTAACTGCTCAAGTCCCCAGCTACTTGTGGAGAGGAGTCTTCTAATATCTTACCAGGCTAGAAATAAGGCAATAAAGCAAAAACAATGTGGGTCCCAAAACCTAGGACAAGACCTTTTGGGGACCTCTTATGTTGCACACTCCCATACCCCTTTAAAATTCAGAACCGGGAAAAAAAATTCAGAACTGGGGCTCCCTGGGTGGCTCAGCGGTTTAGCGTCTGCCTTCAGCCTAGGGCGTGATCCCGGGGTCCCAGGATCGAGTCCCACATCAGGCTCCCTTCAGGGAGCCTGCTTCTTCCTCTGCCTGTGTCTCTGTGCCTCTCTCACTCTCTCTGTCTCTCATGAATAAATAAATAAAATCTTTTTAAAAAATAAATAAAATTCAGAACAAACATCTTCTCTTCATTAGCATTCTTTGACTCTCCTTCACTTTGTCATCCTCTTCTCACTGCTCTCCCGAAGCACTTGGGGTGTAGCTCTATGACATTGCAGTACCGGTACTGCCTTGGAATTGACTTTATCTAGTTTTCTCCCCCATTTGACCATGAACTTCTTGAGGATGAGGACCATCAAAGCCACCTCTGGATCTTCAGTACCTACCTGGTGTCTAGCTAAGGGAGAAAGTAGTAAAGACAAGGAGAAGTTTAAATTGAGTTTTTTTTTAATTTTTAAAGATTTTATGTATTTATTCATGAGAGACACTGACAGAGAGGCAGAGACATAGGCAGAGGGAGAAGCAGGCTCTCTGTGGGGAGCCCTATGCAGGACTCGATCCCAGGACCCTGGGATTATGACCTGAGCCAAAGGCAGACGCTCAACCACTGAGCCACCCAGATGCCCCATTTAAATTGAGTTTATTTATTTTTTATTTTTTTAATTTTTATTTATTTATGATAGTCACAGAGAGAGAGAGAAGAGAGAGAAGCAGGCTCCATGCACTGGGAGCCTGACGTGGGATTCGATCCCGGGTCTCCAGGATCACGCCCTGGGCCAAAGGCAGGCGCCAAACCGCTGCGCCACCCAGGGATCCCTAAATTGAGTTTAAATTGAGTATCAAAAAGTAGAAAAGTAAATTGAGTATCAAAAGCCAAATGATAATTATTCATAAATAATGTCATTAAAAAAGTAAACCATGTTAATTGAAGAATGTTTTCAAAATGTATTAAGTAAAAAGGAATATTATTTTTTTTATAAATCTGAAATTACATTCAACACAGATTAAGCCTGCTCTTCTACTTTCTTATCATGAGCATTTTGTTCTGTTATAAGTTAAAATGTGTTCTTTTTAACTGCCATGATAGAGATACTGGTGCTTACCGAGCATTCCCATTTGGGCCTGTGCATTTCCCATCCTCTCTGCTGTTCGATAGGGCTACATGATTAATTCTGGCCATTCGGCATAAGAAGAAAGGACAAAAATCAGGAATAAGCTTCTGGGCCAAAGTGTAGAAGAGTCAGCATGTGCCATCCACCAATTTATTTCTTTCTCTGCTCAGCGATGGTGTCCTTCTATGGTGGACTTCCCATCAGCCTCTGCCTCACAATGACTGTGGAGCTGAGATACCTGTCCCTCCATGTTAACTAGGGACCATAGGTGAGAGATAGACCTTTATTTTGGTAAGCCACTGGGATTTCTAGGCTAATTTGTTATAGCAGAATGACTGATTCTATTCTCACTAGTACAGGGATCTTGAGTAGTATTGTACGGATATATCATGATTTGACAGGTCCTGATAATTTTAAGTTAAATTCCTAGAAATGAAATTACTGGGTAAAAGAATTTGGAGCTTTTTAAGGCTGGAATAAATTTTGTAAAATTGCCCCTCAGAAAGATAATGCCAATTTATAGTCTCCTTAGCAGTATATATGAGTGCTAGTTTCACCACACTTCACCAAATGGGGCATTATTGTTCTTCAGAATATTTGCAAATGCGATCAGTGAAAAATCATATTGGCTCCAGATCTGGTTCATTTGAATAACAAAATGACCATAATACTGACAGATTTTCATTGGAACTGTTTTTTAATGGGTCTTGATTTCATGAGCCTATGTAACTTGGGGATGGAGGTAAAACCTATCTAGTACAATGACTTTTGGAAACGAAATAGAGATGAATCTGCCAATATAACCAGTGTTATGCCAGGGTAACAATAACAAAATTGAATCATTACATTTTTTCCTGGAATTTTTTCTTTTGGTATGCCCAGACATTTATTCTTAAACTATGAGGAAAAAAAAAATAGAGAATGGCTAATTTTCTTTTTTTTTTAATTTATTTTTTATTGGTGTTCAATTTACTAACATACAGAATAACCCCCAGTGCCCGTCACCCATTCACTCCCACCCCCCGCCCTCCTCCCCTTCTACCACCCCTAGTTCGTTTCCCAGAGTTAGCAGTCTTTACGTTCTGTCTCCCTTTCTGATATTTCCCACACATTTCTTCTCCCTTCCCTTATATTCCCTTTCACTATTATTTATATTCCCCAAATGAATGAGAACATATAATGTTTGTCCTTCTCCGACTGACTTACTTCACTCAGCATAATACCCTCCAGTTCGTGGAGAATGGCTAATTTTCTGACACACCAGGGACTCTAGGACAGCTCATTGCTGTAGCCCTCTGCTTATGAAAAACAAAAGATTCCTGACTCTTCCACTGAATCCCAACCCCATGACTTGAAAAACATTGTACTTTGAAATGGCAGAGAGTCTAAAAATGGATATATTCCCATTAAATGAATGAGGTCACAGTGAACCGTGTTTTGAGTACCTAGGTACATAGTAAATAGTCATTAAGTGCTTGGAGAGAGGAAGGAAGGGAGCAAAATGGGAGAAGAAAAATAATGTGTTGTATCATAGCTGGAATAAGAAGGAAATGGAGACATCATCCTGTGTAAGCTCTTCATTTTAAAGTAAACTCAAAAAATTAAGTGAGTTCTTTAAGGTTCCAGGCTCAGAGCTAGGAAGTAGTTAGAGTGGGACCCAAACCCAGGTTTTTCAGCTCCCATCCAGTGCTCCTGCAGCACTGAAGAGCTTGTTATTTCTCTGCCACTGGAGTCAATTTGGTTGAGAAGCATTCAACTCAATAGTTATCGAACACCTACATATAAGACATCATGGTAGATTCTGTGACTTCATAGGGTCTCCTCATCCAACAGGGGAGACAGATGTGAAATCAAACAATGAGCATGACAGAAACTCATGCGGGATGGTGTTGAAAAAGCCAAAGGATTAGAAAGGCAATTCCAACTGGGTATTAGGAAAGGTTTATTTGAGGAGCTGGCTTTTGCACTGAGTTTCCAAAGATTTCAATAGCAAGAGGAGGCAAGGAGAGGTGGTTTAAACTAAGAAGATGCTAAACATTGAAACTTTTGAACATAATGCTCATGGCAAACGCTGTCTTAGGGAGATAGTGGAGCTCAGTGAGTAAGAGTTGGTTTGGGAGCTAGCTATATTGCTTACTTGTTTTCTGAACTTGTAATCTGGTTGAATTGATCAGCTCTGTTCAAAGGAACAATTTTGGGACACCTGGGTGGCTCAGCAGTTTAGTGCCTGCCTTCGGCCCAGGACGTGATCCTGGAGACCCGGGATCAAGTCCCACATTGGGCTCCCTGCATGGAGCCTGCTTCTCCCTCTGCCTGTGTCTCTGCCTCTCTCTCCCTGTGTCTCCCATGAATAAATAAATAAAATCTTTAAAAAACAAAGGAACAATTTTACTTTCCCCAAATAAATCCAGTTGTGGTTTCACCTTGTAGAAATAGGGCCTTACTTAACTAGACTTAAATATTAAAAACAATTTCTGCCAAAAAATAGGACTGCATTAAATCAAGGAGTTGTGAACAAAATTGCTTATTATTTTCCTTTTTCCCTTTATCATAGAAACTGATAGTATCAAAATCTATTCCATTTATTCATAAAACTGTCTCTCACACATAAGCGACTATACATTAACTGAAAAAAAAAACAGAAAAAAATCCTAAAAAAATCGATTCTGAGAAATCACATGCAATTTTCATGAAATGATACAGAAACAGTCTCCAATACTTGCAGATCACAAGAAGAGAAAGATGTGTGTGTGTGTGTGTGTGTGTTTGAATTTAAGGAAGCTGAATAAAATGTGCTTAAACGTTGAATTGAAATTCGATTTCTTTTAATGATGTTTTTCTTTATAATCATGCACAGGGCAGCAGGGCAATACCAGCTATCATGGTTAATTTTGTGTGTCAACTTCACTAGGGCCACAGGGCTCCCAGATATTTGGTCAAATTTATTTTCTGGGTGTTTCTGTGAGGATGTCTTTGGATAAGATTAACATTTAAATTGCTAGACTGACTAAAGCAGATTTCTCTCCCTAAAGTGGGTGAGCTTCATCCAATGCACTGAAGGTCTAAATAGAACAAAAAGACTGATCCTTCCCTGAGTAAGAAAGAATTCCTCCTGCCTGACTGCCTTGGAATTAGGACACACTTTTCTCCTACCTTCTGGCTCCGACTGAATCATGGGCTCCTCTAGGGTCTCTAAGCTGCTGGCCTGTCGACTGTACCTACACCATCAGCTTTCCTGGGGCTCCCACTTGCAATCGCACCCTGCCCTTCCTGGGACCTGTCAGTCTCCATAATCATGGAAGCCAATTCCTTATACTAAATCTCTTTATATGGATATATCCTGTCAGTTCTGTTTCTCTGGAGAACCCCAAATAATACCCCAACTTTCCTCATTAACCATTAATATAAAATATTTTGTGCCAACCTCATAGTTTTAGCTAGAAAAAAACATGCCTATAAAATGAGAAATGCAGGGATGCTTGGGTCGCTCAGTGGTTGAGCATCTGCTCAGGGTGTGATCCCAGGTCCTGGGATCGAGTCCTGCATTGGGCTCCCTGCATGGGGCCTGCTTCTCCCTCTGCCTGTGTCTCTGCCTCTTTCTCTGTGTCTCTCATGAATAAATACATAAAGATTTTATGCCACAGTAGAAAACACTATTAAAGAAGCAGTGGTTCATGAAAGTTTTCATACTCAGACTTGGTATCATTATATTTACATGTATCATTTTATTTTTTTAAAGATTTTATGTATTTATCGGGACACCTGGGTGCTCAGCAATTGAGCATCTGCCTTTGGCTTAGGTCGTGATCCCTGGGTCCCGGAATTCAGTCCTGCATTAGGCTCCACGCTGGGACCCTGCTTTTCTCTCTGCCTGTGTCTCTGCCTCTCTCTGCATGTCTCTCATGAATAAATAGCATCTTTTTTTTAAAGCATTTTCTATTATAGACTATATATATCAATGGACTTGTCTACTACCACTTCCTGGTAGGTATTACAGAGGAGAAACCCTTTCCATCTTGAGTCTAGAAACCTGGGTTCAAATCCTCCCTCTGCTGATAATATGCTACATGATCCTGGACAAGTCTCTTTACACTGACTCACAGTCAGTTTTCAGATATTTAAAATAAAGTTTTAAAAGATGGCTCTCTGCAGAGTTGTTGGGAGGATTAAATAATGTATAGGGATGCCCAGTTGGCTCAGCGGTTGAGCGTCTGCCTTCAGCCCAGGGCCTGATCCTGGAGACCCGGGATCGAGTCCCACGTCGGGCTCCCTGCACAGAGCCTCCTTCTCCCTCTGTCTGTGTCTCTGCCTCTCTCTCTGTGTCTCTCATGAGTAAATAATTAAAATCTTTTTTTCAATTAACGTATATATAGTGTACACTGGTGGCACCTGGCCCATTACCAAGTTTCTGCATGCTTTGCAGCCTTTATTTTATTTTATTTTTTTCCCTTTCAACCAATTTATTTTTGCTCCAAAGATAAAAATTCATGAAAATATTACCAGAGGCACACCAAAAAACATCAGAAAGCAAAACAATGCCAAAATGAGGAAAACCACTCTGGTGAATCTTCCCCAATTTAGCAACAAGCCCCTAGAAAATTCCAAAGTTTGGACAAAAGAGCAAAAGCATAAATTATTTAAGGAACAGCATAAAAGTTAGCAAGGAATAAAAAAAATGAACACCAGAAATATTAATTTTTACCAATTAATCTGTTTGGCCCATGGGTTTTTATTATTTGTTGTTGCTGTTATTTTTATTTTTTATTTATTTTATTTATTTTATTTTTTATAATAAATTTATTTTTTTATTGGTGTTCAATTTGCCAACATACAGAATAACACCCAGTGCTCATCCTGTCAAGTGCCCCCCTCAGTGCCTGTCACGCATTCACCCCCACCCCCGCCCTCCTCCCCTTCCACCACCCCTAGTTCTTTTCCCAGAGTTAGGAGTCTTTATGTTCTGTCTCCCTTTCTGATATTTCCCACACATTTCTTCTCCCTTCCCTTATATTCCCTTTCACTATTATTTATATTCCCCAAATGAATGAGAACATATAATGTTTGTCCTTCTCCGATTGACTTACTTCACTCAGCATAATACCCTCCAGTTCCATCCACGTCGAAGCAAATGGTGGGTATTTGTCATTTCTAATGGCTGAGGAATATTCCATTGTATACATAGACCACACCTGCACCCCGATGTTTCTAGCAGCAATGTCCACAATAGCCAAACTGTGGAAGGAGCCTCGGTGTCCATCGAAAGATGAATGGATAAAGAAGATGTGGCTTTGCAGCCTTTAGAAGATCACACTTGGGTGCGGGACCGGCCTTGCCAGTTTTAAGAGCTAGCCGCACCTGAGAGTTTTACCCCCTCCACTGGGGGTTGCTCCAGGGTTGGCAGGTGTAGGAAGACAAAGGCCCAATCTTTTTGCCAGGAGGTGGATAAACTCTGAAGTGTAATTGTTTTGCCAGGGTTCCCCCTTGACATCAGGAGACTGGGACTTTATCTGAAATGGCACCCTTATGTGGTTTACCTTCCCCTTCCCTGTCCTGCTTCCTCTAACTCGCCTACTCTTTTCTCCTGGGAAAACTTTCTTACTAAATCATTTGTACGCACATCTTTGGCTCAGAATGTGCTTCTGGGAGAACCTGACCTAGGACAGTATGTGAGTGAAAGTGCTTCGTAAACTATAAACAGGGCAACCGTACGTCCTGGTTTGCCTGTGACAACCCCACTATATGCCTGTTGTCCTGGTGTGCTTATTAATAGCACCTCCTTTTGCTTACAAAAACATAAATCTTATGGTCACCTTTAGTGTAAAGCATTCTAGAGATGCTTGAGAAAATAGGAAGTGAAAATAATGATCACGATAACAATTGAACTCAGTCAAGCAACCCACTTACCTAATTTCACCTAAATCAATGAGTTGTTTGAATTGGCATCAAAAGAGATTTCGAGATTATGACTACTGTGATTCTTCTAAAATAATATTCAGAGCGTGACATGCTTTTTATAACTTATAGGATGGATAAGAGAGTAAGAGGGTACTTTGAAAACTCACATGCTTTAAAAACGGCTATCAGGGTGCCTGGATGGTTCAGTCAGTTAATGTCTGTTGTTGGCTCAGGTCATAATCCGAGAGTCATGCTCCCCTGCTCAGGGGGGGCCTGCTGCTCCCTCTCTTGCTCCCCCTGCTTGTGTGCATGTGTGCTCTATCAAATAAAAAAAAGAATTCTTTTTAAAAAGTGAATAGCGGCCAAAGCATTTATTGATAACATTATTTGTAACTTTTTAAAACAGTACAGATTCCAATGAACCATCATTAAAACCATATATTGTGTGGGGCACCTGGGGGGCTCAGTGGTTGAGCATCTGCCTCCAGCTCAGGGAGTGATCCGGGGTCCTGGGATCGAGTCCCACAACGGGCTCCCTGCAAGGAGCCTGCTTCTCCCTTGGCCTGTGTTTCTGCCATTCTCTCTCTCTGTGTGTCTCTCATGAATAGATAAATATAACCTTTAAAAACCAAACCATATATTGTGCGTAAAATGAAACCATTGTAAAAGAAAATAGCAATCAACAGTCGTGTTAATAACCACGATAACAATTTTTATTCTCAACATTCTCAGGTTTTACTTATAAGTAGATTTCAGGGCACCTGGCTGGCTCAGTTGGTAGAGCGTGTGACTCCTGATCTCAGGGTTGTGATTCCAAGCCCCACATTGGGCGTAGAGCTTACTTAAAAAAAGTAATAATAAATAATAGGTTTCACTTCCAAATAGGCATTAAAACAGATGCCTCAAAGCCTTACGCCACTCACACAAGAGCATAGAAAGTTCATTTGTGAGGCAAGACAGTGTGTTGCAGCTTTGTGTAGATGTTTGTTTTGCTAGTTGGCAGCTAACATGTTAACACGGGTCAGGATACTTGCATGGACCTAGGGGCACCTGGGTGGCCCAGTTGGTTAAGTGTCCGACTTGATTTTGGCTCAGGTCATGATCTCAGGGTCATGAAATCAAGTGCTGCCTTGGGCTCTGCACTCAATATAGAGTCTGCTTGAGATTCTCTCTCCCTCTGCCCTTCTGCCCCCACACACTGTCTCTCTCTCTCTTTCTCTCTAAAAATAAACCTTTAAAAAAAAGGTAGTTGCATGGACTTCAGTTGATATATCAACATTTTCCCAGCTGATGGACTGAGTGAGATATAAAGCTTATTTCTCTCAAATTGTATGAGAAGTCTGGTATAGACTGATCAGCATTTCTTTTCTGTAATTTAAAGCCGTGGTGAGCATCTTGGCTCTAAATTACATTAAGGCAAATTGCTTAAGTCTCCTTACTGTAATATAGGAATTTGTGCTAAGTATTTAAAAAAAAAACTATTGCAATTAAGTGTGAGAAAGAGACCTTATTATCTCTTCTCTAGCAATTATTAGCCTCCTAATATACTTAAAATTGTGACTTGCTGATAAGGTATTTATTTGTTCAAAACGTCCTTTAACATTTATGTAATGATCACCTATTATGGGCCAGACACCATGCTGGGGCTCTAGCAGTGAATAAGACAGACAGTCTCTTTCCTCCTGGAGTTCATAGTTAAGAAAATATGCCTACTAGAACTGGTGTGTGTTTAAAATTTAGGGGGCTTACTTTTAACTTTAAACATATTTAATTGGACAAACTTATATGGAATGATAACTGAACAAATGTTTCACTTCTACAGAGACTATATGTCCTGTTCCCAGTGTGGTGTTCTGATAAGCTAGCTAGCAGTTTTTTTTTTAAGATTTTATTTGTTTATTCACAAGAGACACAGAGAGGCAGAGACACAGGCAGAGGGAGAAGCAGGCTCCCTGCAAGGAGCCCTATGTGGGACTTGATCCTGGACCCCGGGGATCACGCCCTGAGACAAAGGCAGAGGATCAACTGCTGAGCTACCCAGATGTCCCAAACTAGCTAGTGTTTTATTCATTGCTGACATGCTTGGTTTTAATCTCACACCTCCTGTGTAGATTGTGTTAGTTAAGAATTCAAAAAAGCACTGGCATTGGGGTGCCTTGTTGGCTAAGTTGGAGGAGCATTCAACTCTTGATCTTGGGGTCATGAGTTTGAAGCCCACGTTGGATGTAGAGATTACTTAAATAAATATTTTTTTAAAAAGCATTGGCATTATGGGCTAAAGCAATTCTCATCTTACAAGTAAGGATCTTCCATTTTGACCTAAATGGACAGCTTCTCAATTACAGAACACTGGGAAAAAATATATGCTTGATTTTTACCAATATTTTTTTATAAATTTATTTTTTATTGGTGTTCAATTTGCCAAGATATAGAATAACACCCAGTGCTCATCCCATCAAGTGCCCCTCTCAGTCCCATCAAGTGCCCCTCTCAGTGCCCATCACCCAGTCACCCCCACCCCCCGCCCACCTCCCTTTCTACCACCCCTAGTTCGTTTCCCAGAGTTAGGAGTCTCTCATGTTCTGTCTCCCTTTCTGATATTTCCCACTCATTTTTTCTCCTTTCCCCTTTATTCCCTTTCATATTTTTTATATTCTCCAAATGAATGAGACCATATAATGTTTGTCCTTCTCCAATGGACTTATTTCACTCAGCATAATACCCTCCAGTTCCATCCATGTCAAAGCAAATGGTGGGTATTTGTCGTTTCTAACGGCTGAGGAATATTCCATTTTATACATAGACCACAGCTTCTTTATCCATTCATCTTTCGATGGACACCGAGGTTCCTTCCACCGTTTGGCTATTGTGGACATTGCTGCTATAAACATTGGGGTGCAGGTGTCCCGGTGTTTCACTGCACCTGTATCTTTGGGGTAAATCCCCAGCAGTGCAATTGCTGGGTCGAAGGGCAGATCTATTTTTAACTCTTTGAGGAACCTCCACACAGTTTTCCAGAGTGGCTGCACCAGTTCACATTCCCACCAACAGGGTAAGAGGGTTCCCCCTTCTCCATCTCCTCACCAACATTTGTTGTTTCCTGCCTTGTTAATTGTCCCCATTCTCACTGGGGTGAGGTGATATCTCATTGTGGTTTTGATTTGTATTTCCCTGATGGCCAGTGATGCGGAACATTCTCTCATGTGCTTGTTGGCCATGTCTATGTCTTCCTCTGTGAGCTTTCTGTTCATGTCTTTTGCCCATTTCATGATTGGATTGTTTGTTTCTTTGCTGTTGAGTTTAATAAGTTCTTTATAGATCTTGGAAACTAGCCCTTTATCTGATACGTCATTTGCAAATATCTTCTCCCATTCTGTAGGTTGTCTTTGAGTTTTGTTGACTGTATCTTTTGCTGTGCAAAAGCTTCTTATCTTGATGAAGTCCCAATAGTTCATTTTTGCTTTTGTTTCTCTTACCTTCATAGGTGTATCTTGCAAGAAATTACTGTGGCCAAGTTCAAAAAGGGTGTTGCCTGTGTTCTCCTCTAGGATTTTGATGGAATCTTGTCTCACATTTAGATCTTTCATCCATTTTGAGTTTATCTTTGTGTATGGTGCAAGAGAGTGGTCTAGTATCATTCTTCTGCATGTGGATGTCCAATTTTCCCAGCACCATTTATTGAAGAGACTGTCTTTTTTCCAGTGGATGGTCTTTCCTTCTTTGTCGAATATTAGTTGACCATAAAGTTGAGGGTCCACTGATTTTTACCAATCTTTGATCAGACAATGATACAATATTACTGTTGCAGTTCCCAAAAGCTATTATTCTTGGGGGAACCTGGGTAGAGGGTACCCAGGATTCTTTGGTATTATTTCATGTGACTGAATGTCAATATGCAATTGTATCAAAATAAAACATTAATTAAAAAAAGAACAGACTAGTATCTGGAATGAGAATGATCTCCACCTTTGTCCCTTCAAAATTCTATCCTATTTTTATAGATGATAGTATCTGAGAACCATAGCAATGGTGACTTTTTTCAGCAGATAGGATATAAAATGCCCTGATCATGAAGATGTGCAATATAAGAACTGTACTTATATTGTAGGAAAGAATACGTTGATTCCAATTGGAGATTCCTTTCTTGAGAGTATTTTTTTTTGAAACCATGAATACCACGTGACTCATTTGCTTAGACTCTAGAGCAGGAGGCGGTGAATTTACTCCTTGCTTAGGGGCTTTATATTAACACTAATTCCTGGCCACAGAATCCCCATCTTCCTTCTCTGGTGATCCTCTGGCAAATGTGTATCTCTTATCATGAGAGATAAGAAATGGCAGGGAAATGAACAGAATTTCAAACCTTGCAGAATCTTGTGCAGAGTAATGTAGTATAAAAGAGTCTCTTGAACAGAGACCTATTGTTTATACCTGCAACAGAGTCATCAGAGAATAGGACTGAGTCTTCTGCTCCTAAAAAGATGTCCATCATGATTGTATTTCCGTAGTCTCCCAAGTTCAACAGTCATAAAGTGCAAAGGAATCAGGTGAACCAGCCCAGAAGAGACACTCAGGAAATGTTTGCTGAGTGAATTAGTGTTGCATAAAAGATTAGCTAGAGAAAAATCAGCCATTCCAGTAATTAAGTTCGATGGAGCTTATGAATAAGCCGGATAATAGCAGATAATGAAAATGAATGACAGAGTTGACAGTAGCTACTTTAGACTAGATTTTCAGGGAAATGATTCTCTGAGAAAGTGGCATTTAGCAGATTTGAATGGTCAAAGGGAAAAAGCCATGTGAAAATGGTGGAGGAAGAGAAGCACAGGCATAGGGGAACAGAATCTTCGAGGTCTTGAGGCCAGAAGGAGCTTGCCTAGTTGGAAAAGAACGAGACAGTGTGGCTGTGACGTGTTGAGGAAGGAGTAGAATGACACTTGATGATGCAAGGCTTTGCAGTCCTTGGTGAAGAGTCTGACTTTTTTTTTTTTAAAGATTTTATTTGGGAATCCCTGGGTGGCTCAGTGGTTTAGCACCTGCCTTCAGCCCAGGGTGTGATCCTGGAGACCCAGGATTGAGTCCCACATCAGGCTCCCTGCATGGAGCCCACTTCTCCCTCTGCCTTTGTCTCTGCCTCTCTCTCTCTCTCTCTGTGTGTGTGTCTCTCATGAGTAAATAAATAAAATATTTTAAAAATAAAGATTTTATTTATTTATTAGAGAGGATGAGAGAGAGAACAAGCAGGGGGAGGGGCAGAGACAGAGGGAGAAGCAGACTCCCTGCTAAGCAGGGAGCCCAACGAAGGGCTCGATCCCAGGACCCTGAGCTGAAGGCAGATGCTTAACCGACTGAGCCACCAAGGTGCCCTGAAGAGTCTGACTTTTATTCCAAAGGCAATGAGAAGCCATTGGAGGGTCATAAACACAAAAATGATATAATGTGAATTGATTTCTCTCTTAGGGATCCAAACACCTGTGTGTACCATGTCTGTTATCAGGGCTGCCAACTTTCCTTGGGTGCCGGAGGCCAGGACCATGAGAGGTAGTCATTCCCTACTCTCAGGTGGAGGGTAGGCAGATGCCTTTAGCAGTACAAGTTTCCATGAAAGTGCCATTTATTGGGCAGATTGGAGTTTGAGTACTCACTCTGCTGTTTCCTTGCTGTGAGGCCTCGGGCAAGCTACTTAATGTCTCTGATTCTTATTTTCTTCATTTCTGAAATAGAAAATAAATAGTATTTTCTCAATTGCTGTGAGGATTACATGAGTTAATGGATGAAAAGTGCTTAACAACATGCGTGATACATTCTAGGGGCTCAATACACGTTAACTATATCATTTCTTTTATAGATGAGGGTTTACAGAAAAACACGGAATATAAATATAACAGATCTTCACTCGAATTGATATGTAGATGCATATGCTTGTATGTGCCTGCATCCCACACACTGCACATGTGCAAATCATACTTGAATTCAAAGCTGTGCTTCACCTTTTAGCAGCTCTAGGGCCTTAGGTGAGTTATTGAACTTCTGTAAACATTGCCTTTTCAATCTGTAAAGTAAGAGTGAAAATAGTGTCCTCCTGCATTAGTTGGGATTGCTGGGGTTGGACTTCATAAAACAGAAGACCCAAAATAATAGCTTAAAAACTGGAAGTTTCTCTCTCATGTGAAAGAAGTCTAGAAGCAGAAAGTCCAAGACTAACATGGCATTTCCAAGATCAATAGGGACTCAGTCCCTTTTCTATCATTCTGTTCCACCACACTAGCTCTTGGGCTTCCATCTTCAAGCTGCTTCATAGTCCAGGAAGGCTGCTGATGTTCCAGCCATTTGGACTACGTTCCATGCAGCAGGAGGAAAGACTAGTCGGAAGGCAAAAAGGCTCACTTCTGTGTTGAGACATCTCCCTTAAAAAGTCTGTCTTGAAGTCTGACATAATCATAACTCTTGCAGTTACGTGGAATTGACCAGAACTTAGCATGACCTCACACGGTTGCGGGGGAAGCTAGGAAATGTGTTTAGTTGGTGACATTGCTACCCCCAAATAAAATCTCAGTTCGGTTTATGAAGCAGGCTCAGCCACATCTTCACGGAGGATTGTTTTTGTTTTTAAATTTTATTTATTTATTCATGAGAGACACAGAGAGAGAGAGGCAGAGACACAGGCAGAGGGAGAAGCAGGCTCCATGCAGGGAGCCCGATGTGGGACTCAATCCTGGGACCATGGGATCATGCCCTGAGCCAAAGACAGATGCTCAACCTCTGAGCCACCCAGGAGTCCCTTGTTTTAAAGGTTATACAGGTAACATAAGCACAACCCTTAGCTCACTTCCTGACAGTGAGTGCTTCATAAAGAGGATGGGATGCATGTCCTGCCCAACACACCCTTCCTCTAAAAACACTTAGGAGAATAAAGGGACCATAAATATTGCGCTGCTTGCAGAAGGACACTGCTCATCTCAAATGGTGCCACCCTTACTTACGCTGGAATTGGGTGGCCTTCAATGGTCTGAATTGAAAATCTATGGAGCTTTATCCTTGAAAGAATATCCCTGGTTTAATTATGACCATCTTTCTTCCTAGAGGGTTAGGTCACCTTTTAGCTCTAATAGACTATAGGATGGTACTGGAGAAGCAGCAAGTCCTCACCCCCGAGTTTGACCCATACTTCAGATCTCTTCCTCTGCACAGCTTTAGCTGTGGCCGGCAGCAAACGAGGAATGGACTACTTTTCAATGGATGACCTTTGAGAAGAATAGGGAAATGAAAACAAGAGAAGAGAATCCTGGATTCCAGCAGGTATTTTGGGCTAAGAGTATGCTATTTCTATTCATTTTGACAGGATTATCTTAATTGTTTCTAGAGCTCTGTCACGAGCATTGTTCATTTTAAGCAGGCACATCAATTAAGGGTGCCTTTAATATCATAATTAAAAAGTAAGTTTTGGGGACTATAGCCTGATTAAATGATTTATCATAAAGCCGTAAGTTTTTTTTTTACTATTATTAATGGTGAAAGATAAACGATTTCCCCAGACATAGCTATAATGAGTTTTATATGACCTCATAGGCACATACAAGTACCCCTATTCCTTGTGTCTTAATTTGAATACATTAGTGGCAGACACTTCAGTTTGAATAAAGAGGAAAAACCAGAAAGGAGCGTTTCACTTGTGAATTGAATCATGCTCTGTCACTAATCCTAACCACGTTAATGGGTGGGTTGGTCTAATTCAAATTCCCTTTTAAATATGTTGGATGACTCACCCTCTTCTGAGTTATGAGTTTGCCTCTGGAGACTTCTCTTTCTACAATACACAGTTGTCAAGCTCAGGAGTGGGATATCATAAATAAGAACCTCTTCTTGTCAGATTTACTGGGGCAGAAATGTGCCATAAACAGATTTTGCATGATTTTGAACCACAGAAGGAACATGGTACAGCACAAAATTGATCACATTTTAAGTATCTTAAGCACTTAATTTAGATTTAATGAGATAGTAGTTGTCATGGATTACATATCATCTGGCTATTCCATGAAAATATCTGGAAATTTGAAAGAGATGTTGAAAAGGGTCTAAGTATGCTCTACGCCTCAACGAATGCACAGACTGTTCCGAAAGCCTTCACTTTTCGTTTTTCATTTTATTTGGCTGGTTGTGGTCCTTTCCTAGAGCTAAAGGAATGCCCGAATCCGTGATTCCTTTCAACTCTCTTGACTATCTCTTCCTTCCTATTCCTCCCCAGTCTTGGGCTCTAGTGCATGCGAATTAATAGAGCTTCTCTTGAGTCACATAGTCACAAATATTCATTTAGTACATTTGGCTGGAAAATACCTCAATGGTGATATTTTACTCGCTGCAGAGAGAGTTGTTACAAGTACCCTCAAGTACAGTAGAAAGTAGAATTTGTAAATTTTAGTTGCCATAGTGGAAATCTAATTGAAGGCCTACTCTGAGACACCCGCAGTGACGCAGGGCTCCTGGGTTTGCTGGGTGAGCGAGCTGAGCCCAGAGAGGGCAACTTCCTGGCAAAGCCGGGCCCACTGGTTTGCATCCGCCTGCACTTGTTCTTCCTCACTCGCCCTGCCCTAGCTCTGCTTCCTACAGAAAGGAAAGAAAGAAACGTGAACCACCAAGTTTTAAGCACATTCTATGTGCCAGGACTTTCATGCCCCTTGGGTCTCATGTATTCCCTAGAGTTAACTCTGCGAAGTCAGACTGTCTCCTGTTTTTGAGTGTGGAAACTGAGGCAAGGGACTTGCCCAAGGTCTCAGAGGAAGTAGAAAAATAAGGCTTTGAATTCAGACCTGCCTGGCTCTAGAAAGTGTGTTTTTAACCACTGAGCTTTGTTGCCCTCCAAAGGGAGTCTGGCTCCCCAGCCATCCTGACTCTGACCATTGTGTGCTTCACTCCCAATATATCAACACCTGCTCTTCAGGTGTTCTTGTCCTCACTTCCTCTCTAGTGTCTCTGCTCCTCCTCAGATATGGATCTCTATGTTTGTCTCTCTTCTGGCAATGTGCCAATGTTCTCTACTGATCTGTTTTGCTATTGGATCATGAGTGATCCAGTCCAGAAATGAGCAAGCTCCTACCTTGATACCTGACTAGTCAGCACAGCAGTAGGCCATGGATGGAGGTGTGACTCAGCCAGCCTGGGGTGTGGCACCGTGGTATGGGAGGGGCTGTAGAGAGACGGTCTTACCCACCACTTGAATAGGAGTGGCCTTCCTGGGAAGCTGGAGTGAAAAACACGTGAAAGAGAAGACAAGATGTTAACTGGGGGAGGCTTGTAACCAGTGACTATTATAGAGCCAGAGCTTGGCAGATAAGCAAGAAGGAAGGGCTCATACGCAGAGCAATAATATTTGAGAGTGCACCAGAAAGGAGGGGCCTTTTCCAGCTCGGTACACCAGCCAGCAAATTAAATGGACAAATACCGTTTTATGTTCATTAAATGCCCTGGTACATTTCTTTCTCTTAAGATTTTATTTATTTATTCATGAGAGATACACAGAGAGAGGCAGAGATGCAGTCAGAGGGAGAAGCAGGCTCCATGCTCCAAGATGTGGGACTTGATCCCGGGTCTCCAGGATCACAGCCCTGGCACATTTCAATGCCAGGAGTGCTTACAAGATGCACCATGTGTGGACAAATGCTTGGTGACTCCATGTAAGAGATGGTTCCTGAGTATGACACACATTAAAGAAAGCAGGATACTCATCTAACATCCATAGTCTGGACCTTTTGTGGCCTTCTAGGTACTTGAAAAGAATATTTCACTCCGTGAAGAACTCAATAATCCTATCTTTTCTAGCTAGGCTGGCCACTTGCATCATTTACTTTAAACAAGCACCACCACACTCTTCGTTCCTTCAAGAAAAACACCCTAACAAAACTTTGATATAAAGAGTCCCCGGGGTTTTGCTAAGACCAGTGCCAAGTTTGTCAAAATAGGAGCAAGGAACCAGATACGGAACGATGGATGAAACCCAGAGGTTCATAAAGTGACTTTTTGGTCCTGCCCTTCACTTCATGAGGTGATCATTCCTTCGACAAGTGTCTGCTGAAGCCAGTGGAGCAGTGTGTGACTAAGAGCCTGAGGTTTAGACTCATACTTGGGCTTATATCCCAGCTTTGACATCTACTGTTTTGGTAGGTTACATCACCTGTTTAAGCATTTGGCTTTTCTCATCTGTAAAATGGGTACAGTAGCAGTACTTACATATTTGTCTTTGGAATCAGACAGTCTTGGTGTTGAATTAGTGTTGTCTGGCACATGCTAGTCAAACTTCAGGAAGCTACTATGTAACCTTAGACTTTTTCTTCATCTGTAAGAGGGAGAAGACGATAGAACAGTCGATAGAACAGTCATCGTAGGATTGTTGTGAGGATCCAGAGAAATAATACGTGTAAAGCTTTAGCACAGTGCTTGGCAAGGAGTGAGCAGTCAATATATAGAAACTTATTTCGTATTAATATTTAATACCAACCCACTGCACCACCACTGGTTAGGTATTTGTGTATGTATTTTGTCATTTGGTATTCCCCCCTCCCCAGTAAAAGATCTATGAGGGTGGTAGTGAGATTATAATCCTCATCCTCCAGGTGAGAAGACTGAGGTGCAGTGAGGTTAAGTGAGCAGCACTAAGTCCGACTAGCAACTAGTAAGTGGCATAGCTGGAAATCTAACCGGAGTCTTCTGGTGTCAAGGCTTTTCACTGACTGCCTCTCCATTAATGTAATGGTGCCAAGAGGGTGGAGAAAGAGAGAGAAAGAGAGAGAAGGGGCTGTTGCAGGACATCTTCCTTTCACCGAGTCTCAATTACCTTATTTGTTTTCAAAGGAAGATAAGGCCATATTTAAAAGAATAGAGAATTCTTCCCCAAGATGTAGAGTGAATTATTCAATGAGTAGTTTGCACACATAGGTCCCAATCATAGTTGAAGTGGATACTGTGCATAACACCTGTTTGTGGCTTTGGACTTATATACATTTCATTGTCTTTTTTTTGTTTTTTATTTTTCCATTTTTTAAAAAGATTTTATTTATTTATTTGTGAGAGACACAGAGAGATAGAGAGGCAGAGACACAGGCAGAGGGAGAAGCAGGCTCCATGCAGGGAGCCCGACATGAGACTCGATCCCAGATCCCAGGATCACACCCTGAGCCAAAGGCAGGCGCTCAACCACTGAGCCACTCAGGAGTCCCTCTTTCTCTTGTTAATGTGAATATTACTCAGCCATAAACAAGAATGAAATCTTGTCATTTGCAATAACATGGATGGATTCAGAGGTATAATGATAAATGAAATAAGTCAGAGAAAGACAAATGCCATATGATTTGAATGTAGAATTTAAGAAACAAAAGTGAACAAAGAAAAAGACAAACAAAAAATAGACTCTTAACTATAGAGTACAAACTGGTGATTGCCAGAGGGGAGATGGGTAGGGGAATGGGTAAAATGAATGAGATGGATTAAGAGTATAAGTATTGTGGGGGGCCTGGCTGGCTCAGTCAGTAGAGCATGCGACTCTTGATCTTGGGGTTGTGAATCTGAGCCCCATGTTGGGTGTAGAGATCACTTACAAATAAATTTAAAAAAAGAATACATTTATTGTAATAAGCATGGAGTAATGTATTGGGGAAAAAGGGGGAAAAAAAAGAAAAACCAACTCAAAACGGCTTGACTCTCAATGCTCCTCAGACCTGAGTGTGCATCAGCATTACCTGAGGGCTTGTTATAACACAGATTCCTGGCCTCTAACCCCAAGAGTATCAGAGTCGGTGGTTTTGGGTTGGGACCCAAGAATTTGTGTTTCTAGCAGAGTGATGGTGATACTCTGAGAGATAGCAGTCTAAACAATTAAAAGAATAGTTTGTTTATGCAAGAAGAAATCTCAAGGAAAGGAAGCCCCCTGCTTATTCGAAAGTTCAGTGCTGTTCTCCGGGGCACTGATCCTTTCCATCCTTCACTCTGCCATTCTCAGTGGAGTGGCTCTGCCTTAGGTAAGCTCACCTCACAGTTACAAGATGGCCGCCATTACATAGATGCATATCCAGGCAGGGGGTCCAGTGGAGGAAGAGGAACTATCTCTTTCTCAGTATTTTTCTTATCAATAGAACTTTCCCCAGAAATTCCTCAGCCCACTTCTCCTCATCGGCAGAATTATTTCACATCCTCAATCCAAATCTAATTCCTATAAAAAAGAATGGGCCACAGTTATGGTTTAGAATAATTGGGATTTTTTTTCTGGAGATGGAGAGGGACGCTTCTCTTTCCTAAATCACACAGAGGAGAAATGGGCACTTGAGCAGAACCAGAATTCTTTTTTTTAAAGATTATTTATTTTTAGAGAGAGAGTGGGGCGGAGGGGTGGAAGGGCAGAGGACATAGAGTCTCAAGCAGACTCCATGCTCAATGTGGAGCCTGACATGAGTCTCGATCCTAGGACCCTGAGGTCACAACCTGAGCCAAAACCAAGAGTTGGACACTCAACCGACTGTGCCACCCAGGTGCCCCAGAATCAGAATTCTGCCAATAAGGAAAAGATTGGCAAATGTTGTTGGGTAGGCAAGCAGCAGTGTGTGCTACAGAGAAGTGAGCAGTTTGGTGACTGAGAGAAAGTCATCAGGGTTCATGACATCAAGCATTGGCAACATCTCCATTAGTCTTGGTACCTTCATTTTACAGTGGTCGTAGCCCTAGCAGGCCCCTTGGTGGGCTCTGGCCACTGAGTCCCTACTTTGGACATTGATCATCACAGGAGATATCACTGCAGTGAACCAGACCTACGGAATGACAGTGCTTGTGGAGCTCCTGTGTTCCAGCTCTCTGTATATGATTCCGACAATAATCCACATTTAAGAACAACTGATGTGTTTTTTTTTTAAGATTTTATTTAATTGAGAGAGAGGGTGAGCCCGAGCGAGAGAGCACAAGCAGGGGGAGGGGCGAGGGAGAGGCAGAAGCAGAATCCCTTCTGAGCAGGGAGCCCAAAGTAGAGCTCAACCCCAGGACCCTGGGATCATGAACTGATGACCTGAGCCGAAGGGAGGCGCTTCCTGGACTGAGCCATCCAGGTGTCCCACGACTAATGTTTTTCTTAAAGATTTTATTTTATTTTATTTTTTTAAAGATTGATTTATTTATTTATTTATTTATTTATTTATTTATTTATTTATTTATTTATTTTAGACACAGAGAGAGAGAGGCAGAGACACAGGAGGAGGGGAGAAGCAGGCTCCACGCCAGGAGCCTGACGTGGGACTCGATCCTGGGACTCCAGGATTGCGCCCTGGGCCAAAGGCAGGCGCTAAACCACTGAGCCACCCAGGGATCCCCAAAGATTTTATTTTTAAGTAATCTCACAGGGATCCCTGGGTGGCGCAGCGGTTTGGCGCCTGCCTTTGGCCCAGGGCGCGATCCTGGAGACCCGGGATCGAATCCCACATCGGGCTCCTGGTGCATGGAGCCTGCTTCTCCCTCTGTCTGTGTCTCTGCCTCTCTCTCTCTCTGTGACTATCATAAATAAATAAAAAATAAAAATAAAAAGAATTTAAGTAATCTCACAGCCTAAATGGGATTCAAACTCACACCCCCAAGATCAAGAGTCACATGTCCCACCGGCCAAGCCAGCCAGGTGCCTGGGAACAACTAATTTTGAGGTTATCAAACCATGCTGCTCAGAACCTTGGAACTTCCTCAGAGGAACGTTGTGTGTATGTGAGAGAGAGACCGAGACAGAGAAAGTGACAGGGAGGGGGAGAGAGGGAGAGAGAGAGAAGAGGGAGAGAGGAAGACTTAAACTAGTGGCCAGGGCCTATCTTACCACCCAGCTTCACACCAGGCAGCTGCTTTTATATGTTGATCTTATACATCTTCCTCATAGGCTTTCCTTTGAAGAAAGGGTTTCATGACTAAAAGAGGAAGGAAGGAAGGAAGGAAGGAAGGAAGGAAGGAAGGAAGGAAGGAAGGAAGAAAGAAAAAAGAAAAAGAAAGAAGAGAAAAATTGAAAACCAGTGATTTGGGGGTATCCCATTTAACCAGCAATCATTTGTTATGTCCGTTTTGAGGAAGAAGAGAGAGGGAGGTTTCCTGCACTCAGTAGAGGAGGAGGGAGTCCCACCAGCGGACTGGGAAAGGTAGATGGCATTTCTCGAACAGCCACCACACCCACCTGTCATGTTCCTCGCAGTCATTGGCAGGTAGCAGCAGTAGCAACAGCTAAGATGTTAGGATCGCTAGCTGCCAGGCCCTGCCCTGCAACCTTAATAAGCAGTGTCTCCCATCAGTTGTGCACCCAGCCTGGGAGGCGGGTGGGCTGTCAGGGCGGAGACACAGCAGGAGCTGTGAGAAGGTGAGAGCTGGGAATAAAATCCAGGGGCCTGTCTATACAGCTCATGCTCACAACTCAAGGGAGTTCTTGCCATTTCCAGCTTATAGGCATGGAGAGGTATAGGGTGGAGATGAAGACTCCGAGGCTCAATGATTTGGCTAAGGCCACACCATGCGTAAGGTGCAGAACAGAATTGGGATCGAGGTTTGTCCGCCTTCATTCATTCATGGACTCATTCGTGCGCTCGTTCAATGAATATTTATTCAGTACTGACAACACGCTGGGCCCTGTACACTATATCCTTTTTTTTATAATAAATTTATTTTTTATTGGTGTTCAATTCATGATATCCTTTTAATTTTTAGACAGAGATCTGGGGCCACTTCTCTAGAATTGTCATTGGTCGATGGGGAGGTAGAGCCAACAGGCGTGGTGTGGGACAACTTTTTTTGGAGGTGCACTACCTCTGACAGTAAATTCAGTCACGGGTGGGCACGGAATGATTCTGAAACTGTGTGTAGATGCTCACTTTGTGATGCCACACCAGGTGGTTCTGACCCGCCTCATAACGTTTCACCTTAATTCCAGGATAGTTAACACATGGTGTTCTAGGAGTTTCAGGTGTACGGTAGAGCGAGTCAACAGTTGCATACATTCCCCAGTGCTCATCATGATAAGTGGACTCTTCACCCCCTTCACCGATGTCACCTGTGTGCCCGCCCCACCTCCCCTCTGGTACCCATTGCTTTGTTGTCTACGGTAAAGTCTGTTTCTTGGTTTGTCTCTCGTTTTTCCCTTTGCTTGTTTGGTTTCCCCAATTCCACATATGAGTGCAATCATATGGTATTTGTCTTTCTCTGACTGATTTCACTTAGCATAATACTCTCTAGCTCCATCCATGTTGTTGGCACATGGCAAGGTTTCATTCTTTTTTATGGCTGAGTAATATTCCAGTGTGCCCATGTCTGTGCATGTGTGTGCGTGCACGACACATACATAACCACATTTTCTTTTTTCTTTTTTTTTTACATACCACATTTTCTTTATCCATTCATCTATTGATAGACACTTGGGCTGCTTCCATGATTTGGCTGTTGTAATTTTTTTTTGGGGGGGTGGCAGTTGTTATTAATTCTCCAACAAACATAGGAGGGCACGTATCCCTTCTAATTAGTGTTTTCACATTCTTCAGGTAAATACTCAGTAGTGGAATTACCAGATCATATGGTAACTTTATTTTTAATTTTTTGAGGAACCTCCATGCTGTTTTCTATTCCTTTTTAAAAAGATTTTATTTATTTATTTATGAGAGACACACAGAGAGAGGCAGAGACACAGGCAGAGGGAGAAGCAGGTTCCCTGTGGGGAGCCCGATGCGGGACTTGATCCCAGGACCCCAGGATCGTGACCTGAGCCAAAGGCAGATGCTCAACCACTGAGCCACCCAGGCGTCCCTCCGTATTGTTTTCCAGAGTGGTTGCACCAGTTTGCATTCCCACCAACAGTGCAGGAGGGTTCCTTTCCGCGTCCTCGCCGACACTTGTTTCTTGTGTTGTTGATGTTAGCCAAGCTGACAGGTGTGAGGTGATAGATAGCTCCTTGTAGTTTTGGTTTGGATTTCCCTGATGATGAGTGATCACGAGCATCTTTTTTCATGTGTCTGTTGGCCATCTGGATGTCTTCTTTGGAGAAATGTCTGCTCATGTCTTCTGCCGATTTTTCAATTCGATTATTATTATTATTTTTCTGTTGGTGTTGACTGTATAAGCTCCTTATGTATTTTGGATACTAAGCCTTTTTGGGGTGTGTCATTTGCAAATATCTTGTCCCCCTCCATGGGCTGCTGTTTAGTTCTGTCGATTGTTTCCTTCGCTGTGCAGAAGCTTTTTATTTTGATCAAATCCCAAAAGGTTATTTTTGCTTTTGTTTCCGTTGCCTCCGGAGTCACATGTTTTAATGGAAGCATGATTCTCACTTTCAAAGTATAATCATAATTTCGTTTCATGTCTTTATATTTACATCACCATTTTGGACGCTACTTCTCCTGCATGCATAACATGAGAATTTTCCTCTTGACTCCATGCTTGAAATCAATAATTTAGGAGGAGCAACCTCTGGAAAATCTAAATATCTAAAAAGACTGTCTTGATCTCCACGTGCATGTGTGGTCTTACTAAGCGTGTTCAGGAAAATTCCAGCAATTACTGGTGGCACTTTGCTGTTCCCATGGCCCCTTGTGTGATCAGGGCGATGCAAATGGAAGAATGCTGCTTTTGCTCATTGCAAGCACCAGGGAAGTTGGGTCTCTTCAGAAAAGCAACTTAGAATTTCAATGGCAATGCCCAGACTTGTCTTTTCCTTCGGCATCCATGAATTTTCCCATTTGCTTAACCATTGTCGTTGAGGCCTTTATTACTTTGTCATCCTTATCATTGTTGTTGGAGAGGGACTTTCAGTGAGGCATAATTTGGGGATACACCTGAGAGGAAGAGCCCAGAGGTCAACTTGCATATTCCTTCAGTCTAGAGAAACAGAGGCTGTTGACACTTTGGCACCGAGCTGGCCCTGTGGAGGGACCGTCAGAAAGCTGGTTGGTGCTGAAGGAGAAACATCTTTTTATGACCTCAAATAGCTACTCTTGCCTTTAATTTAACGAGTGACCAGATTGTGTGAGAGACTAGAGATCGGAGGATTGGTAGGAATGGAAACGCATCTCGATGAAACCAAAGCAAGGGTGTCCTTCTCATATGCAGTTAGCTTTGTTCACATCCTTGGTGCCTTTGTTCTGGGAGTTACTCATCACGTCCAGGAGCAGAGCTTGCTGTGGGGGGGTAGACCTCGAGGTGCCCCCCAGTGACCCCTGCCTCCCGCTCATCATGCCTGTATGATCACATCTCTCAAGAGTGGGCAAGACCATGACTTACTTCCAGCCAACAGAAGATGGCTGGCAGGGTGAAGGGATTTTTAAAACATTTGTGTATTTAAATTCAATTTAGCTCACATATAGTGTGTTACTAGTTTCAGGGATGGAGTTCGGTGATTTATCAGTTGCAGATAACACCCAGGGCTCATTCCATCAAGCGCCCTCCTTCATGCCCATTGGGGTGAAGGGATTTGGCAGCTAGATTTAAGGTCTCTAATCAGTTGATTTTGACTTAATCAAAAGGGAGATCTTCCCAAGTGGGCCCGAATGGATCATGTAAGAGCCTTTCAAAGAGCGATGAGAACTTCCTCTAGGACAGAGAAGCTGTGTCTCCAGCGCTGGCCTGGAGGAAACGAGCTGCCATCTTGTGAGAGGCCCAGGGCACAGAGGCTGCAGATGCCCTTCAGGGGCTCAGTCGTCTCCTGGCCAGTGGTCAGCGAGAAAATTGGGGACCTTGATTCTGCAATAAGAGAGACATGAATTCACCAACAACCTGGAGGCTCTTGGAGGGGCACCCTCCCCACTGGATCCTCTGAAGAGGCCATGGCTTGGGCTGTCACCTGGATGCCAGCCCGATGAGTCCTGGCACAGAGGGGCCGTGCCTCTGGATTTCTGAGCTTCAGAAATTGTGAGATAACCCCAGTATTGTTCTAAGCCACTAAGGTCTGATCATTTGTTAGGCAGCCATGGACAACTAATACACTTGGCTTCAGAGAGTGGAGCCAGACTTCTCCTGGGCGTTTCTTCAAGGAAGGTTTGCTATCTCAGGGGGGTAAAAAAAATCAGGGTCGGGTCCTCTTGTGTCAGAGGGTCAGGAATTTGATATTTACTGTGTTGGAAATGCAAACAGGGGTCATCCGTGTACTGCTTCATTCCCGCCTCAAAAGGCCACTTCTATTGCCCTACACAGTGGCCACTTCCTGGTGGGGATTCAGGTGGTGTTATTGGAACTAGTTAACTGATAAAACTAGATTTTTTTTTCTACATTGTCTCCCTAGCTAACCCAGATGCCTCAGAACTTCTCAGTCACTTCTCGATTTTATGAAACCATTCTTTCCCCCTTTGTTTTCTACCACCATTTCCACCAACGTCATCTAGGCATTCCTGCCTTCCCCAGGACCTTCTGCCTCACCTGTCACCTTGCCTTTTGTGGGGGAGCTCCCCATTCTCCTCCCACCTGCACCGCAGGTCGGGCTGCAAGCTGCCTCTCTAGCCTCCCTTTCCCGCAGCCTCCACACTAGGTCCAGCCTCCCGGCACTGCTCAGTCTCCCTTGTGCTTGGGCTTCTCATCGTTCCACGTGCAGGTGGCTCCTTCTGTCGGAAACGCTCCCACTACCCATCCCTCTCCTCCACCTGGCAAATCTGCACTAATTCTCCTGGACGCTACTCAAATGCTCTCTCCTCCCCCAGGCTTTTATCGTCTCCTGCCTCCTGTCTCCCCACTTTCTCCCTCGAAGCTCCCCCCACCCCACAGCCAGGCAGGATTAGTCATGACCTCCTCTCAGCTGCCACACCGGTCAGTTTTCATTCTGTTATTTATTTTATTTTATCTTTTTAGAGAGAGAGGAGGACAGAGGGGGAGAGGGAGAGGGAGAGAGAGAATGCTAAGCAGGCTCCATGCCCAGCACAGAGCCCAACGTGGGGCTCGATCTCACAACCCCTGAGATCATGGCCTGAGCCGAAATCCAGAGTCAGATGCTTAACTGACTGAGCCACCCAGGTGCTCCAGTTTTTATTCTGTTATAAACAGTTACTGTGCTAGTCTTAGAATTCTGTTTCCACGTCAAAATCATCATGCCTCCCACTGACACCAAACCCATCAGGAGCGTACATCTGGTTCATCTTGGAATTCCATGTACTCAGGGCAGTGATGAACACAGAAACTGAATTCTTTTTATTTTATTATTTTTTAAAGATTGTATTTATTTATTCATGAGAGACACAGAGAGAGGCAGAGACACAGGCAGAGGGAGAAGCAGGCTCTGTGCAGGGAGGCTGACATGGGACTCTACCCCGGGACACCAGGAATACGCCCTGGGCCGAAGGCAGGTGCTAAACCACTGAGCCACCCAGGGATCCCAGAAACTGAATTCTAATCCTACTAATTGGTACTACGAATCCTGAGCCTGGGAATCCTGCATAATTCAGGTATTACTAGAAATAAGAATGATGAACATTACTAGAAGCTTCCAGAAAGGATGACCATGTTGTGCCCTGTCTTCCATCTCTATTTTAGCAATAAAAGATATGAAATGAGAGAAATCATGGCCACAAGGAGGGGTCAGTCCTCTTGAGTATGACAGATTGATTCCAGCTCTGTCTTTTTTTTTTAAAGTTTTATTTAAGTCATTTCTGCACCCCACGTGGGGCTCGAACTCATGACCCCAAGATCAAGAGTCACATGCTCCAGCAACTGAGCCAGCCAGGCTCCCTGATCCCAGTTCTGTCTTAAATCCCTACCTCGTTCCATCTTCCAGACCAAGATCCCCTGTTAACATGGCTGCTTCTCTCTATGTATTTATTTTATGCTTTCTCCTATGAAGTGCTGTGTAATTTTTATATACAGAAATAACCACAACTTATTCAGTTCTGCTTTTGAGAAATTCAGTTGCTTTTTTCCTACATTATTCAGGGTAAAATACCATCTGAAACTGTGAGAAGCATAAGGGAGCTTACAGCTCATTACCTAGTGCCAGTTATATGCTGAGCACCACGTTAGACCCCAGGGATGCAGAAATGGATATGACATGGTCCATAACTTTAGGGAATCTACACGGTGATGGGCAGAGAAGGAACAGTAAATGAGCACTGACAACACAGAGCGCTCTATGCTGTGTTAGACTGAGGCCTGTGCATCAGTCGTGGCCCAGATGAGGGGCCCTGCGCCCACGCTGGGTTGGGAATGGGAGGTCACAGTGTCAGGCACTTGAGGCACAGAGAGGGACAGTGATTTGCTCAAGGTCCCACGGCAGTGGCAGCGCCATCTCTCTTGGCACTCGTTCTTGGGTTCTTATTGATACTCTGCATTATTGCAGGAAGCTGCATACTGGGCTTTTATAGCTCCTGTGGGGAAGGCTGGGGAATGCAACTAGGGAATTATATTCAAATAAGTTAATCCCAACCTGGAACTTCCAGCCCTCGGATGCCTTAGGAACGGACACTTGTAATTCAAGCAGTGTGTCAAGGAGCCAACAGCTTTAAGGCTGGACCAGGAACTCGTTCGAGCAACTAGGAAACAATGCGCCAACCTCGAGCCCGAGTGGGTGAAATCAGTTTTCAGGAAACTCAGCAACTCCAAAGCGGAGTCCCAAATGAAATCACAGAGAACAGCACAACTTGGCAGAGTGCAGTTCCACTAGCTGTGACTTTCCTCTTTCTGCATTGTTCGTTTGCAGGTCACCAAGCAAAGCGTGGGGCAGGGAGCGTGGCCCCATGCGGAGGCCACTGGCTTTGTGGTGGTCAGGCCTAGACTGAGATCCTGGCTTGGACACTTCCTAGCAGTGTTGGCTTGTTTTTTTTTTTTTTTAATTGAAGTTCGATCTGCCAACATATAGTATAACCCCCAGTGTTCATCCCATCGAGTGCTCCCCTCAGTGCCTGTCACCCAGGTACCCAATCCCCCACCCACCTCCCCTTCCCCAACCCTTTGTTTGTTTCCCAGAGTTAGGAGTCTCTCAAGGTTTGTCTCCCTCTCTAATTCTTCCCACTCATTTTCTGAAAGAAAATGGGGAAGAAACAAAAAGATGGAAAAAATATTCCATGCTCCTGGATTGGAAGAATCAATATTATGAAAATGTCTATGCAACTCAGGGCAATTTACACGTTCAGTGCAATCCCTACCAAAATACCATGGACTTTCTTCACAGAGTTGGAACAAATCATCTTAAGATTTGTGTGGAATCAGAAAAGACCTCGAATAGCCAGGGGAATATTGAAAAAGAAAACCAGAGCTGGGGCCATCACAATGCCAGATTTCAGGTTGTACCACAAAGCTGTGGTCATCAAGACAGTGTGGTCCTGGCACAAAAACAGACACATAGATCAGTGGAATGGAATAGAGAACCCAGAAGTGGACCCTCAACTCTGTGGTCAACTAATATTCGACAAAGCAGGAAAGACTATCCACTGGAAAAAGGACAGTCTCTTCAATAAATGGTGCTGGGAAAATTGGGCAGCCATGTGCAGAAGAATGTTTTTTATAAAGATTTTATTTATTCATTCGCGTGCGAGAGAGCAAGCAGGGGGTGAGGAAGAGGGAGAAGCGACTCTGCTGAGCGTGTAGCCCAATGTAGGGCTTGATCTCACGACCCGGAGGTCACGACCTGAGCCAAAACCAAGAGTCGGACGCTCAACCGACTGCGCCACCCAGGCGCCCCTGGATTAGTTTTTTAATCTCTCTGTGCCTCAATTTCTGTACTTACAAAATGGGAGCAATAATCGTACCTATCTAAGAAAATTACGAGGATTTAATGAGGTTGGGTTATAAGATCCCCCCTCTGGTATACAGGGGGCACTATACAGTAATAGTTGTAGCTATCACCTATGATCACTCTTCCCATGGTTTAACTCTGGCTCTGGTACAACACTCATCCTCTTGGCCTCAGTTTCTTTATTTGTAAAACGAGCCATTTGAAGTCCATCATTGCAAAGGAGCTTTCTCACTTCTAGCGCTGGAAGATTCTGGTGTTGAGGTTGACATGTGCCCTCATTATCCACGGTTCTGTTTCTGGCCCTACAGCCTCTGAGGCTGACTGGATGTTGCCGTGTGGCTGAAGACACAAATCTCTGGCTGACTCAGGTCGATCCCAATGCAGCTCCTGTTGTTTCACTTCTCCTGGGCTTCACCTCTCCATGGCAGAGGGGAGGAAGGTTCTAGTCGGCTGACCCCATTCAGCCAGGGCAGAAGCTGCGTGGCTGGAAGGAAAAAGGAAAGGCCTCTACACCCGACAACAATCAAGGGCCATGGCTGTGCCAGGATGGGCTGCTCCCGGTGAGGCTTCCCAGGGCTGCCAATCAGGGTCAGATTTTTTTCTTTTTTAAGGATTTTATTTACTTATTCATGAGCGGTACAGAGAGAGAGAGAGAGAGAGAGAGAGAGAGAGAGGCAGAGACACAGGCAGAGGGAGAAGCAGGATCCCTGCGGGGAGCCCGAGGCAGGACTGGATCCCAGGACCCCGGGATCACGATCTGAGCCGAAGGCAGATGCTGAACCATTGAGTCACCCCCCTCCCCGGGGGGCCCCAGTGGGTGTCAGTCATAGGAGGCGAGAGTTCCAGTCCGCTGACTGTTTATTCCCCGTGCAGCCCTGTGCTAAGGGCTCTACGTGTTTCTGCTTCACCCACTCCTTAGGCAACCCTGCGGACTATCCTGAGCCCCATCCTACAGATGGGGAGGATCGGACACCGAGAGCTTAAGCGGCTGAACCGAGGCATCCCAGCCTAGGAGGCGCAGAAGGCAGGTTGGGACTCGGTCTGCAGGACTGCAAAGCCCAGGCTCCAGGTCACTACACCGAGCTCCTCCGCAGCGGGTAGTCCCCGGGAGCCGCGAACTTGAAGAGCGGTGCCCAAGCGGCCGCAGGGGCCCTGAGTCATCAGGGAGCGTGCCACTTGCTTTTGATTTTTTTTTTTTAAAGATTGCATTTATTCATTCCTGAGCGACACAGAGCGAGGCAGAGACCCAGGCAGAGGGAGAAGCAGGCTCCCTGCAGGGAGCCCATTGCGGGGACCCGATCCCGGAACCCCGGGGTCCCGACCTGAGCCAAAGGCAGACGCTCAAGCGCTGAGCACCCGCCGCCGCGCCCCCAGGCATTCCGCTTTGGGTTTTTCTGCAGGTCAGGTCCTGTGTAACACATCTTGGGACAGTTCTCTTTTAAACCGGTCATCTAGGGGATCCCTGGGTGGCTCGGCAGTTTGGCGCCTGCCTTTGGCCCAGGGCGCGATCCTGGAGTCCTGGGATCGAGTCCCGCGTCGGGCTCCCTGCATGGAGCCTGCTTCTCCCTCCTCCTGTGTCTCTGTCCCTCTCTCTCTCTCTCTCTGTCTGAAATAAATAAATAAATAAATAAATAAATAAATAAATAAATATTAAAAAAACAAAACAAAACAAAACACGGTCATCTAAGGTATCCCGGGTGGCTCAGCGGTTTAGAGCTGCCTTCAGCCCAGGGCCTGATCCTGGAGTCCCAGGATTGAGTCCCACATCGGGCTCCCCGCATGGAGCCTGCTTCTCCCTCTGCCTGTGTCTCTGCCTCTCTCTCTCTCTCTCTCTCTCTCTCTTTCTCTCTCTCTCTTTCTCTCTCTCTCTGTGTCTCATGAATAAATAAATAAAATCTTTAAAAAAATGAAATGGTCATCTAAACCGAGTCCAGATGGCTATAAATCTAAATATAAATTTTTTCATCATAAAAAAAAAATAGAATAAAACGGGCAGATGCCATTCTAAAAAGTCTGGGGAACCAAACAAGAAGGAAAGGAAGAGTGTTAGAAAACTGGCGAAGTTGGGACCTGAGTCGCAGTGCCGGCTCTGTCGCAGAGGTCTCCTAGCAGCCTTGAACCCGTGGACCCTTTCGCCCCCCCCCCCCCGCCCCTCGCACCTCGATGGCTCCGTCTACACCATCTATACGGAGACACGGACTTGATCAGCACCGCTTTTGCTTCGGTGTGCAAACAATCAGCTGAGGATCTTGTGAAAAGGCGGGTTGCAACCCAGCAGGTCGGGGGGCGGGGCTGAGATGCAGCGTTTCCGTCCGTCTGTCTGTCGGGCGGGGACCGTACGGCCGCCCCAGGTACCACGCTTCGGTCCCTGCGGGCTGACGGCCGCAGATGCCCCTCTCAAGCCCAGGTAGGAGAATCAATCCCCAGTTGCCTGGTAAACACGGAGTGTTGATTTTTCCCCATGGGACAGCGACATTTGTCCAGCTGTAGCTTGTGTGGCTGCTCTTCGCCCTTGACCTTCCCTGTGACCCACGCATTTCAAGTCCCTGGAGCTTGGAGCTGGCGGGCTTTGGCCCTGGCGGCGGCCGCTGGCCCTGCCCGTGGCAAGTGGGTAGTTGGCCTGGAAGAGCAACAACTGGGTGCAGGTGAATCTTCTGGATTCCCTGGGATGTGCTGGGTCCTCTCCTCCACGCCCCCCAACCCCAGCAGAAGGCATCGCGGGGTGTGCTGTTGGCCGCTGCTCACCTGCTGCCGGCAGGGAGGGCTCTTTAAGAGAATTCTCTCCCCCCCCCCTTTTTTTAAAGATTTTATTTATTTATTCATGAGAGAGAGAGACAGAGAGAGACAGAGAGAGGCAGAGATACAGCCAGAGGGAGAAGCAGGCTCCGTGCAGGGAGCCGCGCTCGGGACTCGATCCTGGGACCCGAGGCTCACACCCTGGGCTGAAGGCGGGGCTCAACCGCTGAGCCCCCCAGGCCCCCCAATTCTCTTTAGGAGAATTCAATTCCTGCCCTCCCCGTGGGACTCAAGAGTGTCGCTTCTGCCACTTGTTCAGCTGGCAGAGCCAGGGAGCAGGGCTCAGGCCCATTTCCCCAGGAGCCCCGTTCTCAGCCTCCTCAGAGGTTTTTCTCTCCCCATAAAGAACTTTTCGGGGTAGCTGAAATCTCTGCTGGAAAAATAGGGTTGATGTCAACATAAGCCCAAAGTATTTTGGAAACCTGAGATCCTTCAGAGTTTAGGGATATTTTAATGCAATCAGCTTCCAGATCCTGCAGTGACATGAGCAAGTAGCTAATGGATCTGAAATTGACTTGTTAAATTTTGCTCTTGTTTGTTTCCATTCATTTTCCATCCTTTCCTTTTTGGCACATTTTCTATTTTGATGTTTTTTTTTCCCTTTTAACTTTGTATTCTAAATGAAGTCTTTTCTCAGCTTCCCTAATTTCCTGTGTCTATAACTGGGATGGAAATGTGCAGTGTTTAGCAGAACCCTCCTCATGAGTGATGCTGACACGCAGAACTTTCTGGTCTTTGAGCTTGTCTTGTTGAGTGCCCTCATGAGGCATAGAGACCTGCCGTCTTGGCTTCACTGTGGGTCAACTGAAGACATACGATCCCTAAAGGGCTCAACTTGGAAACTCCACAAAACATCCCCATGGCTTGAGGAGAACAGGCTTCTCCTCAAGAACCCTCTGAGACACTTTGAAGTGACCGGAGAACCAGATTGTCTGTAGGGGTCAGGGTGGGCTATCCATTGTGTCCCTTTACCCTGCTTCAGCTCTGACCCCAAAGGGCTGGCACTGGCCCTCCTCCACGATGGTCTTCCCACCAAAAATGTGCATTGGAACCTTAAGCTGCCCTGGGTTCATAGTTAACTAGAAGCTTCTTCATTATGTATCAGTGAGTAGTAGGACGGTGTGTTGGTTTTCTAGTGTTACTGTAACACACTGCCACAAAGTGGCTTAAACAATACAGATTTATTATCTTACGGTTCTGGAGATTAGTAGTATCACTGAGCTAATAGTAAGAAGGTTGGCAGGGCCACGGTACTTCTGGAGGCTCTAGGGGATAATGCCTCCTGTGGGCCTTTCCAGCTTCTAGACGCTGTCTGCATTCCTCGGCTCACGGCGCCCTTCTCCCATCTTCAAAGCTAGTGAAAGGAGGAGAGTCGGGTCCTCATATGGAATCACTCTGGTTGCTGCTCCCTCTCTCTTCCACTTTTTGAAAGTTTGTTTATTTATTTATTTATTTATTTTAAAAGATTTTTATTTATTCATGAGAGACGGAGAGAGAGAGAGAGAGAGAGAGAGAGGCAGAGACACAGGCAGAGGGTGATGCAGGTCCCATGCAGGGAGCCCAATGTGGGACTTGATCCAGGAACCCCGGGATCATGCTGAAGGCAGGCACTCACCACCACCTGCTGAGCCACCCAGGCGCCCCTGGTTATTTACTTTTTAAATACTCTCTACACCCAATGCGGGGCTCGAACTCACGACTCTGAGATCGAATCACATGCTCTTTCAAATGGGCCAGCTAGGTGCTTCCCTGTCTCTTGCACAATTAAGACCATTCATTTGTGATTATATGAGACCAATCTGGATAATTGAGGATCACCTCTCCATCTCAGTACTCTTAATTTAATCACATTCACAAAATCCCCTTTGACACAGAAGGTACCGTATTCATGGGTTCCAGGGATTGGAACTTGAATATCTTGGGGGGACATTATTCACTCACATCTCCACATTCTCGAGGAGGAACCTTCTAGTGGACATGCATTCATTGCCTCCCTACGATCCGCTCTGTCATCTGAGGTTTGGTTGGTGATCCAGTCTTAACCCCATAGTCTGCGTGGAGCCTAAGGACTCGGCCATGTGCCCCTGGCCTGGGCGAGTCAGCACAAATCATTCCCCTGAGCACCGTAACTGGGTAAGGCGTGGGTGTAAGACCTTCACCAGGCAAATCTGAATGAACATCACGACTTCATCTCAAAATGATGAGCTGGAATTGGATGAAGCAAAATTCCTACCTTTTGGCCTGTTGTTGTAGCCCTGACAATACTTTTATGTTTCTCCTTTTTGCAATGCAAGTACCTGACTTAAATTTTTAATTGACAAGGTGTTCACTTCAAAGACAGTGTGAAAGTTAGTATGGGAAACCTCACTGCAATGGAGTTGGGAGGTTTTGAAAGTGGGAGCTCCCACGCCTTACACTCGGAGCCGATGGCAGACCCAATGGGAAGAGATGGACTTGACTTTACACGGACTTGACTTTGCATATGGACTGTACTCTACTATTCCAGCCAGAAGAAAAGAGGCTTTCCTCACCCCCCACACCCCCACAACAGCTCGGCCAATGAAAAGCCACCATACTTTGAACTCCCAGTTGAGTCCAATGGGCTTTTATTTTTTTAAAGATTTTATTTTTTTATTTGACAGAGAGAGAGAGATTGAAGGACCTAGCGCAAGCAGGGGGAAGGGCAGAGGGAGAGGGAGAAGCAGACTCCTCGCTGAGCAGGGAGCCCAACATGGTGCTCAATCCCAGGACCCCAGGATCATGACCTAAGCCAAAGGTAGAGCCTTAACTGATTGAGGCACCCTGCAATGCACTTTTAGCTTTTTTTTTTTTTTAAGATTTTATTTATTTATTCATGAAAGACACAGAGACAGGCAGAGACACAGGCAGAGGGAGAAGCAGGCTCCTTGTGGGGAGCCCGATGTGGGACTCGATCCCAGGACCCCAGGATCATGACCTGAGCCAAAGGCAGACGCTCAACCACTGAGCCACCCAGGCATCCCCCACTTTTAGTTTATAAGTCTTCCTAACTTACTTACCTCTTTTCTCCTTAAAACAAAACAAAACAAAACAAAACAAAACAAAACAAAACAAAACAAAACACAAAACCATGCTTCTCCTTTGATTCCCGGACTTGCCTATGGTTTTGCAGCAGCTTGTTTGACTGGATTGCAAGTCTCTTTTATTCTCAGATAAACCTATCTTTTGCTGGTAAAATAATTGGCAGGTTTCACTTTTAAGGTTAACAATGGCTATATCGAAAGCACACTGTCAGCTACAGGACTAGATAAAGAGTCAGGCCATTTCCCCACCTGTCCTCCTGGCTCCTTTGCTTTAGGGATCTTGGTTGATTTCAAAAACTGACCATTTGGGCCACTTTTTTTTTTTTTAATCTTCTTCCACTTTAAATTCTGGCTCTTATGTCTTAAAATCACCAATAAGGAGTGAGTCTGTGAAACCCTAGTGTTCCACCCCTATCCCAATGAAAGCAGAACTCCAGGCCTGTGAACTTGCTGTGTGGCCCCAGGTACGCCATGCCATTTTCAGGTCCTGTAAGTAATGAACCGTTTTTTCCCCAAAATTTATTTATTTTTCTTTTTTAAAAAAGATTTTATTTATTCATTCATGAGAAACACACACACAGAGAGAGAGAGAGAGAGAGAGAGATAGAGAGAGAGGCAGAGACACAGGCAGAGGGAGAAGCAGGCTCCATGCAGGGAGCCGGATGTGGGACTTGATCCCGGGACCCCAGGATCATGCTCTAAGCTGAAGGCAGACAGACACTCAACCGCTGAGCCACCCAGGCATCCCCCAAAGTTTTCTGATAGTTATTACTGAGGGGCATCTTACGATCATAAGAACCACAAGGGTGGGTCTAGCCAAAACATTGGATATTGGTAGGCTAGGATTGCCACAAAATGCCTGTGGAGGTGATTATGCTGGGTACCGGCATGTCCTTGCCCATCTGCACCTCTTACCAAGGCCAACTTACAGATATGATGCTTTCCAGTAGCCAGCATGTTTTCACTTCCATTTTCATTTTTTTTAAGTGATTTTATTTATTTGAGAGAGAGAAAGCACATGAGAGAGAGGCAGCACAACCAGGGGGAGGTGGAGAGAGGGGGAAGCAGACTCCTTGCTGGGCAGAGAGCCTGACACGGGTCTCTATCCCAGGACCTCAGGATCATGACTTGAGCCGAAGGCAGACGCCTAACTGACTGAGCCACCCAGGCCCCTCTCATTTCCATTTTCAGATTTACGATACCAAATGAAGAAATGGAGCTTCTGTTGTATTAGGTGCTTGTTTGGGGTTATTTACCACCTATCATTAGTATGTGGTGAAAGTGAAACTTAAGCTTGGATCCTCTAACTTCATTTTTAAAAAAGATTTTATTTATTTATTCATGAGAGACACAGTGAGGCAGAGACACAGGCAGAGGGAGAAGCAGGCTCCATGCAGGGAGCCCGACGTGGGACTCGATCCAGGGTCTCCAGGATCACACCCCGGGCTGAAGGCAGCGCTAAACTGCTGCGCCACCGGGGCTGCCCTGGATCCTCTAACTTTAAATCTATCTACTATATTGCTTCTAATATCACAAGCTTAGTGAGAAAAGGCCAAAACTCCATTTGCCCTCGGTGTGGGGATACAGCCAGGAGGGAGGTTTCAAGTGGAGAGTGTACTTGTGATGATCTTTAATGTAATATTGACCTAGGGGGTCTGTTCTCTTGCGGGCACTGTGGGATATTGTCCTGTCTTTGGCATGAAAAGCAATCTTCGCCTGGACACCATTAGCTCTTATCATTTTGGGGTATAGTCCTAACATTAAGTGGGTTCCTAATGAGCATTAGATTGTATCAGGCATGTGTATCTATTATTTCATTAAATCTTGGTAACTTATTCCACATTATTATTATTATTATTATTATTATTATTATTATCACCATCATTGCAATTATCATCCCTGCTTCAAAGATGAGTAAAATGGGGCCCAGGGAGTTTAATTCCTTTCCTAAGCCACGATTTAAGCCCAGGCAGTGTAACTATGGAGCCTGCTTTCTTTACAATAGCTAATCAGGACTGATTATTCTCTCCCCAGCATTTAACTCACACGGATCATGATTCTCTATCTGACTCTGAATTTTCAAACAGTTGTATTACTTTTTTCGCTTTTCATAATCCACTTCCCGTTTGCTTTTCTAAACAACAGAGGCCCTCTCTCATGACCAAGAGTGTCTTGCTCTCCTAATGATGAAATTCGCTTCAAGGTTATTCGCCCATCACTTTAAGTAGCCCTTGTATTAACTATACGTTGCAACTTGCTTAATCTGTACTGACCACTTGACTTTTTGGAAACCCCTTGTTTGGGAGACAGCAGTTGCACAAGGTAGCATGCTTAGGCTTGGCCCTTTCTTTCCCCGTCCTGGGATCTGGGGCCTACTGGGTGAGAAGACCGGAGCTTCCTGAAAGGTGGAGAGAGGAACAGGAAGCAGTGACTCAGGGGCCCATGGTCAGCACTTGGAATGACACCAAAGTGCCCCTGGGAGGAGGTGGGGAGAGAGGCAGGTGCACTGTCTTTCCTTTGTCCTGAAGACTCGCCCAGAAGCTGAATGGGGCTAACCTTGCAGGCCCAGGGACAAGTGAACTCAGCTAAAAGGAACTAGGAACTGCAGAGCAAGGTCAGAAGTCATGGGACTGCATCAGCCACGGTGAAACTGGCTTTTTCCTTTCTCAGTGTCTGCCTCATTTTTGCGTCATTATATCAGTTATAGAACAGCCCCCACCCACGGTCTGGTACTATTATGGCTCCCCACCGCGTACTATGACCATCTTTGGGCTGGATTTTGCTGATTTAACTCTTGAATTTTATTGATTTTGGTTTTGAAAACATAAAAAGCAGTCTTTCTTGTTAAGAGACCATGAATCATAGTGGTTAAGAGCTTCCGGAGTCAGACAGACCCGGATTCAAATTTATAGCTCTGCTGCTTATCTGCTGTGTGAACCAGGGCATGTCACCTCACCTGGATGGACCTCAGATTCCTTATGCATAAAATGATGATGATGATGATGATGATGATATCACCAATGTGCCAAGGTTGTTGTAAGGATTAAATAAGAAAAAGTGCTTGGCATATGGGAAGCTCTGGGCGAATGGTCGCTAATGTTGTCATGGGCTTGTCCAGGCTGGCTTCCACCCTAGCATCTGGTCCCATGTTCCTTGTACAGGCTTCCGAAATCAATTCAGTGTGTGTGTGCTGGCTTTTCATTGATGATACAGGAATGAAATAAGATTTACCATATTGCAAGATGACATGCTTCATGTGTTTTTTGAGTACCTGCCATGGTCCAAGTCAAGCCTTAGTTTGGGGTGCTTAGAAATCCCCACAGAGGGATGCCTGGGTGGTCAGTGGTTGAGTGTCTGCCTTCAGCTCAGGGCGTGAGCCCAGGCCCAGGGATCGAGTCCTACATCTGGCTCCCTGCGAGGAGCCTGCTTCTCTCTCTCTCTCTCTCTCTCTCTCTCTCTCTCTCCCTCTCTCTCTCTGTGTCTCTCATGAATAAATTAATAAAATCTTAAAAAAAAGAAATCCCCATGGAGTATGCTAGAACTGAGGGAATGCAATGGTCTGGAAGATGACTCCCTTCTGTTCATAGATCATGATATTTCTCTGGTGCTTCCTAATCCTTCACTGAGACACCTAAGTCGAGTTTAATTTTAAGAACTAGAACCACATTTCTGGAGTTAAGTGTAGTGAATCAGGAATATTTGTTGTTTCCTAGTAGTTTAGTGATATGAATAAAATCAGTGGGCTGACAGGGACCCTATTCTGGAGACCACAACTCTGTACCAGTCAACACTGTCCACAGGTCCTGAAATCCATTGTGGTTTTGGGGAGTCCCCCAATTTTTTGGAAATGCTATAAACCTGCAAAGGGGTCTATAGACTCCAAAGAAAAGTCAGAGCCCCTAGCGTATATTTGAGGAAAGGCACTGGTCCTGCTCAGATATTTCTATACCAGAAAAGAATCCGAGGGAGAAATGCTCCCCCTGAGAAACTCAGGTCTTCTAGAGGGAATAACAATCCCGGAGCATGTTCGTATGTAATATTTCATGAGACTCTTATTTCTTTTTTTAAAGATTTTATTTATTCATTCATGAGAGATACAGAGAGAGGCAGAGACACAGGCAGAGGGAGAAGCAGGCTCCATGCAGGGAGCCCGATGTGGGACTCGATCCCGGGTCTCCAGGATCACACCCCAGGCTGCAGGCGGCGCCAAACCGCTGTGCCACCAGGGCTGTCCTGACATGTGCTCTTATTAATTGAGGATGTGAAGCATAGGATCTGCTCTTCTGACCGCGGGGGTCAGGGTCAGAGGAGGGCTCCGTCCCTGGGCAGATGGGATTGAAGCTAGGTAGTGAACGAGTAACAGAGTCAAATGCCTGTCCCTGGGTTCATCGTTTATTCACTGGTTTATTTTAATTTATTCATTTTGATTATTTTTGAAGATTTTATTTTTCTAGGTAACATGGGGGCTTGACCCCCACTCACAACCATAAGATCAAGAGTCATATATTCCTCTGACTGAGCCAGCCAGGACCCCTTGTAATTTTTTTTTTTAAAGCAAGCTCTACAAAGGGGCACCCAACCTGGGTGGCTCAGTCAGTTAAGGATCCACCTTCAGCTCAGGTCATGGTCTTGGGGTCCTGGTATCGAGCCCCACATCTGGCTTCCTGCTCAACTGAGGGGTCTGCTTCTCCCTCTGCCCTCCTCCCTGTTCATGGTCTTACTCGTTCTCTCTGTCTCAAATGAATAAATAAAAAAATCTTAAAAAAAAAAAACCAACCCTAGTAAGCTCTATGCTCAACATGGGGCTTGAACTCATGACCTGGAGATCAAGAGTTTCATGTTCCACCAACTGAGCCTGCCAGGTGTCCTGCCTGGTTCATCATTTAAACATTTTTATTTCACAACCACTTGGCCTGTGCATGTGTAATGTAAGGAGCTGCCGGTCACCTGACAGTTTAGCATCCCCTGACCATGTTGTGCAAACCAGGATTGGCGTCTCAGAGGCTCCACCGCCTAAAGATACCATGGGAACCCACCCTCCTGCTCCCAGTCCCACTCCTGGCACCCTCATTAAGACCCCCAGTGACCCCTACTGGCTCATTAAGACCCCCCAGTGACCCCTACTGGCCTGTTTGTGTCCATGCTGCACTTTCTCCTTTCACACACAATTCAAGAGAGGAAAACTTTTGAACAGAAATCTGGTTATTTCACTTCCTTGCTTCGAAAGCTGCCAGTGGTTCCCCATTTGCTATCTTTTTTTTTTAAAGACTTTATTTATTCATGAGAGACACAGGCAGAAGGAGAAGCAGGCTCCCTCTGGGGAGCCCGATGCAGGACTCGATCCCAGGACCCCGGGATCATGCCCTGGGCTGAAGGCAGCCGCCCAACCACTGAGCCACCCAGGTGCCCCCTCATTTGGTATCTGATTAAATCCTAACAAGATGTACGATGTCCTTTCTTCCTTTCTGTCCTGGCCCTTGACCCCCCCTCAACACTAGCCACTTCCTTCAGCCCCCTACCCCCGCCTTTGTCTTATAGTCTAGCCATAAAGAACTCCTTGCTGTAGGTTTTCTTTTCTTTTTTTTTGGTCCCGCAAAAACCGGGATTTAATTTATTTGATTTTTTTTATTTGTAAGATTTTATTTTTAAGTGATCTCTACATCTAACGCGGGGCTCAAATATACAATCCCAGGATCAAGAGTCGCACGCTCCACCGACCCAGCCAGGGGCCCCAAGAGCTGGGAACTTATTGATTTATTTTTTCATGGTATTTATTTATTTATTTATTTATTTATTTATTTATGAAGATTTTATTTATTTCGGAAAGCGAGATGGGGAGACAGGGAGAGAGCACACGAGGGTGAGGGGTGGGGGGAATGGGCTTGGGGGGAGGGTGAGAGGGAGAGGGAGGAGCACACCACCTCCCCCTGAGCAGGGAGCCCGGCCTGGGGCTCCATCCCAGGACCCCGAGATCGTGACCTGAGCCGAAGGCAGACGCTTAACCAAGTGAGCCCCCCCCCGGGCACCCCAATAGCTGAGATTTTAGACAGGGATCCGGAATGTCGAGTTCACATCCAGATACCCAGAGCCCCAGCGACGTGTGTCCTTCATCGCAGTCACACCTGCTGCTCACTGTTCGCGGAGCACACCAAGGGTCCCCCCAGCTCACAACCCGCCAGAGGAGGTCAAGGACGACTCAAGGTATTAGATGGTAATGAGGAAAATGTTTCGGGGGACGTGGGACCCAGGCCCTGAGGATCCGGGCAAGGCAGCTGCCAGTCGGGCGCTGGGTCAGGGAAGCCACAGCACGCAGACAGTATCTAAGCCGGGACTTGCAGGGTGACAGGTGCTTGTCACCATTTCTAATGTGCCTGCTGTTACTTGAGACCGGCTTGGCTTTTTTAATTTTTTAAAAGTATTGCACACATCCTGCCTCTAAGTGTCTTTTTGCTGCTAATTCGCTCCTTCACGGAAGAATGAGTTGCTGAGTAATAGGTGACTTCAGTGGGAGCAGCTACCCAAACTATCATTACTTCCCAATTAGCGGCAACTGAATAAATGAGGCTTTGTGATGATGCAGAAAGAGGGATGACAAAGGTGATCCAGGGAATGAATAGATGCTCAGAAGGGAACATTCTGACCTGGCCTGCTTTGCTTCCCTCTTGCCTTGTTTAGGTCACGGCAACAATTGCGGTGGGTTGGGTTGTTCCTTTCTTTAAAAAAATTTTTTCCCATTTTGTGTCTAATGGATTTCTGATGTAGTTACTTGTGGCAGATTCATTTCCACTCCCGGCTCTGCTCTGCCCTTACTGGGAGGCGCACCCCCTGTCTGGGCGGTGAGGGGGCCTGATTGGGCCTGTTTGTGGCGTTTCCGGCTCCGCTTGCTCTGCTGTGCTTGCTCACGCTTCCTTGGGAGGTGACTGTGCCTTGTTGGGCCCTAAACTTTTTTTTGTGGTATAAGTTGTATATGGGAAAGTGCACAGATCCTAAGGGTATAGCTCAACGAAGTCTGACGAAAGGCACATGACCCTCTCTCACTGCCACCCGGTTCAAGACACAGAACATTTTTTTCTAAAGATTTTATGTATTTATTCAGGAGAGAGACATAGAGAGAGAGAAAGAGGCAGAGACACAGGCAGAGGGAGAAGCAGGCTCCATGCAGGGAGCCCGATAAGGGACCCGATCCCAGGACTCCAGGATTAGGCCCTGGGCAGAAGACAGACACTCAACTGCTGAGACACCCAGGGGTCCCCTCCATTCTTTTTCATTGCTGAGTAGTATTTCAGTATTTTGTTCTGTGACTACATCAGGTCTTTTTTTTTTTAAGATTTTATTTATTTGAGAGAGAGAGAAAGAGGGAGAGAGAGAGAATCTCAAGCAGGCTCCTCGCTGAGCGTGGAGCCTGACGTGGAGCTTGATCTCAGGATCTCAGGTCATGATCTGAGCCAACATCAGGAGTCGCATACTTAAGTGAGTCACCCAAGTGCCCCTACATCACAGTTTCCTTAGTCACTCTGCTGTCATTGGGCATCTGGCTCATTTGTAGCATGGGGCTGCAGTGCACAGAGCTCTTATGAACGTTTTTGTACACATCTTTGGGGGCACGTATGGACTCATTACTTTTGGGTATCCAGCAGCGGCAGGAACATTTCTTCTCTTTTTATTATCAAGCAGTTTCTGGATTAAAAAAAAAAAAAGGTTTGTAAACCTCTGGGCCAGGTCAGTGATTCCCAAACACGAGACTGTGGGCTGGCAGCATGGTCATCTATCTGAGAAGTGTTAGAAAATATGACACCTCTGGGTCCAGTCCCCAGATATTCCTACTCAGTGTCTGGGGTGGAGTCCAGGCAATATGTCTGATTTGGCAATTCCTGAGTAATGAAGGATTCCGATGCAGTGCCAGCCCTGAGAATCACCAGACTAGGGGATCTTAAGGGTGTTCCCAGATCAAACATGCTCTCTTGCTATCACATGCTGTCTCTGAGCATTGCATCCTTGGAGCCAATCATTGTCCGGGACTTCTCGCTCTGTGTTGAATTTTCTGTGTTTGTTGGTCTCTTCCTCACTGGCTGTGCTCCTCTGGGGCAGAACCTTGTCTGCCTCATATATTTATGTATTGTCTGAATCCAGAAGAGGTGGGTCATGCAGCAGGTGTTCAGCACATGCGAACGAGTGAATGAAAATATAAATCAAATACTATATTTTTGAAATATGTTGAGAGAGGTCTATCTCTGCAGATTTCATTGCCTCATTATTGCTAGACTTTGGGGGAAGGGCTAATACCTGCTAGAACTGAGAAGGCGTTGCTCACTTGAAATTCCATTTTGGGTTGAGTCCACAGCAAGGCAATAGGCTTTCCATCCAAGATTTGGCCGGAGAGATAATTACCTAAAGGGACAGTTCAGATTATGAATGGGTATGAGTTTATTGGACTGAATTAAACCTAGTGTCTAGTTTCCTCCTCCCTCCTACCCCCGGCTGCATCAGGATGTGGAGGGGATAGGGATAAAAGACCTCAGAGAGGGGACGCCTAGGTGGCTCAGTGGTTGAGGGTCTGCCTTCGGCTCAGGTCATGACCCCAGAGTCCCAGGATCGAGTCTCACATTGGACTCCCCTCGAGGAGCCTGCATCTCCCTCTGCCTCTGTCTCTGCCTCTCTCTTTGTGTCTCTCATGAATAAATAAGTAAAATCTTAAAAAAAAAAAAGGATATCAGAGTTTCAGGGACTTCCTGGTACATCTGAATTTAGTATGACCATATTTGGGACCCCGTTAACAAATGAATGAATTTGATTGCCTCCAAAGTGTTCTTTGGGCATCGTGGGTGGCTTTCTAAGATGCTAGAAAGAGGTTATGAGAGAGCTTCTAGCCTCATTTTTCTCATGGCCTCCTGAAACTATCAGAACAATCTGTGGTGGCGACAGAGATGCGCGAGCTCGTGTGTGTGTGTGTGTGTGTGTGTTGTGCTTAGGAAGGTGGGCACTGTGCAGAGAGAGCATTTTGCAAACCAAAAAGCATGTATCCTGTGTCTGGTTGAGATTTCCTCGCCTCCTATTTCATGGACTTCTCAGAGGTAAACTTTCTTGGCTATGCTTTAAAGGTTTCTTGAACCTGTTAGACAAGGGAGCACGTGAATAGACTTCAGTGGTAAAGGTAGAGACCTCCCCGGATGCAGTGTGAACTTGGGAGTGAATTGCTTTCACTGAGTTCAGTGCTGGGATGATTCTGAGCTTTCCAACCTTTGAGGGTCAATCTGTTTCCCTCCAGAGCTTCACATGAAGCCCATAATTAATAGAGCCTAGAACTACTTCTGGCAGGACCAGAAATTCCTGGTATTCTAGTAAACTTAAACTGGCTACAGTTAATCCAACACCCTTCCTCCAATAGTTGTATCCAAATTTCCTTTAAATGAAAGTTCTTCTAACTCTGGGAAACGAACTAGGGATGGTGGAAGGGGAGGTGGGCGGGGGGGTGGGGGTGACTGGGTGACAGGCACTGAGGTGGGCACTTGATGGGATGAGCACTGGGTGTTATGGTATATGTTGGCAAATTGAACACCAATAAAAATAAATTTATAAGAAAAATAAATTAATAATAAATAAATAAATAAAAATAAATAAATAAATGAAAGTTCTTAGAGATGGTTAGCGTTGGCATTTGACCCTTGCCAGAGGCCAATTTAAAAGTCATTTACTAAAAAAAAAAAGTCATTTACTGAGAATCTACTTTAGGTCTTACATAGTACAAGAGCCGGGGGATTCTAAGATGAAGGATTTCCTGAAAAAATCACAACCAAATGGGTAAAACAGACATATGTGCAAGTGGCTGCAATGCAGCATGACCAGGGCTGTAACAAAGGCACACACCCAGGCTTGACTGACACGGAGGATGTGGGATAGATTCTGTGTGGGCTGGTCAGGGAGAAACCACAGAATGGAAGGGGAACGTAAGCTTATTTCCCAGGAAGTCCTGATTTGTGTGTGTGTGTGTGTGTGTGTGTGTGTGTGTGACACTATCACTATTGTATTTTTTCATTCTTGTTTTGTTGAAATGTTCTCTCTCTAGAGTTTGCTATATTTGCCATTGGAATTTTACTTTATTTATTTTTTAAAAGATTTTATTTAGTTATGAGAGAGAGAGAGAGAGAGCCATCACAGGGTGAGGGGCAGAGGGAGAAGCCGACTCCCTGCGGAGCATAAAGCACAATGAGGGGCTCGATCTCATGACCCATGAGACTGTGACCTGAGCTGAAATCAAGAGCCAGTTGTCCAACTGAACGACCCACCCAGGCACCCCTACAGTTCTATGGATTTTTTTTTGGAAGATTTTTATTTATTCACAAGAGACACACAGAGAGAGGCAGAGGGAGAAATACAAATAGATATCCTGGGGAGCCCAATGCGGGACTCCATCCCCAGGACCCCAGGATCATGACCTGAGCTGAAGGCAGGTGCTCAACCACCGAGCCACCCAGGCACCCCTGCCATTGGAATTTTAGCTAACCCAGGCAGCTTTGCCTTGGTACTTCTGTCCTCCTACTATAGGTCTTTAGTTTTAAATGATACTTTTTTTTTATTTCCCTACTAAAGCCGACTGGTCACTCTGGAAGGCCTACTTGAAATCCTTTTTCCTTCTCATCTGTGAATCTAAGGCTCGAAGGCACTTTAGTCAGCAACTCCCTTACTTCCTCTCCACCTTGTGAAGCCCTCTTCTCCTTCTCTGTACCTGCCTCTCCCGAGTTCTTGTGAGCCACAAGGGCCCTTCTCACAGGAGGTGTAGGGGTGAGGGAGAGAGCACATTCCCTGGGGAAGGCGCTTCCTGAAGCAGAATGGCCAACGAGTCTGTCTCTGATTGAATTGGCAGAAAAGAAACCTACATCTTTTTTTTTTAAGATTTTATTTATTTTTTTCATGAGAGACACACAGAGAGGCAGAGACACAGGCAGAGGGGGAAGCAGGCTCCCTGCACGGAGCCCGATGTGAGACTCAATCCCGGGACCCTACGATCACCACCTGAGCCCAAGGCAGGTGCTCAACTGAGCCACCCAGGGACCCCAGAAACCTACATCTTACAGTGGGACTGGACTTCCACACGTCATGTGGTCCTGGTCCTTATCTTCAAAGAGTGATGAAGCTGATTTATTTTTCACATTTGTAGGTGGGAAAGCTGATGTCCACAGAGATGAAGGAACGCATCCAGGATCACAGCATCAGTTGCTGCGAGGGCCTGGACCTAAAGCCAGGTCATTTGACTCTCAGGTAAGGTTTCCTGCTGTTATACTACGCTCTGGGCTGCTAATACCTGGCTTTCCATGCCTCACTAAACACAAGACAAAACAGAACAGACTTCCAAGATCCTGCCTGGCCTCAACTACCAAAATGTAAAAAATAGAAAATTTGGAGACAGTTTGAGGGTTCTGGGCTCCTTCCATTTGCCAATCTGTTGTGCTTTTTGTCACATTGAGAAGGTAAGATTAAAAAAAAGAGAGAGAAGGTAAGATTACAGATTTCAGCTCTGATACTGATTTTCTTTTTCATCCTTACAGCCTCACAGCACAGGGTAGCCCTTCAGTAAAATGTTTCAGGAAGAAAGGATGGAACGATATATCCCTTTTAAAAAAGATTTATTTATTTATTCATGAGAGACACACAGAGAGAGGCAGAGACACAGGCAGAGGGAGAAGCAGGCTCCCTATGAGGAGCCCGATGTGGGACTCGATCCTGGGACCCCTGGGACCGTGACTTGAGCCAAAGGCAGACGCTCTATCACTGAGCCACCCAGGTATCCCTGATACATCCTTTCAAGACTGACACATGGCTTCTACAGCTCCCACATACGCTCTATTGTTGACTCATTGTGTATTGCCTTCTCTTGGATCCCTAGGGTGACATCCGAACAGAACCCGTGCTGACTTAGTATCTGCACTTCAGAAGAAGCATAGGGGTGAGCCAGAGCAGTGAAGGGTGTGTGTGACCATGACAGCAAAGGAGTTTTGTAAAACTAGATGAAGGGATGGGATCATTTAACCCAGAGAAGAAAAGTTTCAAAGGAAATATGGTAGTGCTTTCAGAATTGGTGTGTGGGAAAGGTCGAGACTAATACTCTGTCGCCAAAGGGCAAAGTAAGAAGCAATTGATGGAAGTTGGAAGGGAGCAGGTTTCATCTAGATAAAAGTAGTAATCTGCCCACCATTAGAGGATGTTCAGAAACAGCTCCCTTAAGAGGAAGTGAACCTTCATTGGCTGGATTTATTAAAGTGAGGATATTGGAGAATGAAATTCCGCTTTCTGATAAAGGTGACAGTAACGAATGGCTTGGGAGGCCCTTTGCAAGTCTGAGGTGTTCTGATACATTTTTGGTGGAGAAGAACAAAAAGGTCTATGCCCTGAGATTTAGTCGGGTTATCCCCCTGACGTCTTTTACTGTGGCTAATCCTTAAAAGGGTTCTGTGTAGAGTTCAGTACAATATAATTGCTGGAGTGGATATGAATGTTTATCCACAAATAGCCATGCTTTTCCTGAGTCTTGAACTTGTTTTGTATCTATGAGTAGGTCTTGAGATCTCTCTTACTCTCAAGTGGTTGGTTGTACCTGAACTAAAAATGTCACTGTGACTTTTCATGATTCTCCATTGACTTCACTCCTTTCCCCTACTTATTTCAAAATGTAACATGCTGTTATTCATCAACCCATACCATCATATTGATATTACTTTAAAATAAGATTACTGTGAAGGATAACTACAAAGCAGAATTACAAAATATTTGGGTGATTTTCTTCTTCTTCTTTTTCTTTTTTTTAAAAAGTTTTTCTTTTTCTTTTTTTAAAAAAGTTTTGTTGATTTAGGCACTCTCCACACATGAAGTGGGGCTCGAACTCATGACCCCAAGATCAAGAGTTGCGTGTTCCTCCTACTGAGCCAGCCAGGCGCCCCTGGGTGATTTTTCATTACTCAAAATTTAGAAGACAAACTTGAGCAAAAAGTCAATAAAAGCATTAGAGTAGGTGCCAGGAGGATATCCAAATTAGAAATTGTCAGAAAATGGTGTGTTTAACATCACCAAAGTAGGTTTCCCAGAACTACTTTCCCCAGAGTCTTGTCAAACTCAGAAGTCCAAGTTATACTTTCCAAAGAAAATGATGGTGTCCTTCAGCTTCATATTTTCCTTCTAAATGACTGAAAGACTCTAAAAACCATGCTTCATTGGGGAAAACACTCATTTGCTTCGATGTTTATCACGCAGAGTTCTACCAACAGGAATAGGAAGGTTTCTTGCAATATTTGAAAAAAATACAGACCAAAAATACATTTTTTGGAAGCTTGGTCTTGCTTTTCCTATGTATTCTCAGCTTGAGTTCATTTTATTTTATTTTTTTACCATGTACTAGATTTTTTATATTTCAAAATATATGAAATATAGCTGCCAGGAACGTTTCCAATCCTGGCTGAATGTGATTGCCATTATTGTAAGGAAACTTAAAGGCCAATTAGTCGATTCCTCTGATTTTGTAAATGAGACACGCATAGGAAAATTCTTTGCTAAGATTACAAAGCTAGTTAGCGATAAGTTCAGGACTCTCATTTTAGCAATTTTGTAGCTCCAGAGCGGTCTACTTCCCAGGCAAAAGGAGAAAATGGGCTCCTTGCAAAAATCCTTGCACTGTCATCTTTGTGAGGCCAGGTCTGGAAATTGGCAGGTGTTTCAGAAGAACTGGCAGGATGAGGATTAGCTGAGAATCTGTGCGGACATGAGTCAATCTCTTCACTCCCCTTCCCTTCCTGTACAGCTGGTGGCCAGGAATTTAGTCCCAAGCAAAATAAGGTGCCAGGAGGATATCCAAATTAGAAATTGTCAGAAAATGGTGTGTTTAACATCACCAAAGTAGGTTTCCCAGAACTACTTTTCCCAGAATCTTGTCAAACTCAGAAGTCCAAGTTATACCTTCAAAAGAAAATGATGGTGTTCCTCAGCTTCATATTTTCCTTCTAAATGACTGAAAGACTCTAAAAACCATGCTTCCTTGGGGAAAACACTCTTCATTTGCTTCAATGTTTATCACACAGAGTTCTACCAACAGGAATAGGAAGGTTTCTTGCAGAGACTTTCCTAAAATATTTGAACTATTGGTATAGGAAGAACCAAGGCTGATATTTTGGGGAGTATGTCTCAGCATAATGACCTTGTCATTTTGGGATTAGGGACTAGCCAGTATCCTGACTATTCACCCTAAAACCTGCCAGTCCCAAATCCTTCCACATGGAAGCCCAGTCAACCTTCGCATTTTCTCATTTTGCCATTTAAATGAACAACTATGAGTTTCTAGATATTTGAGGACAGCCTGCAGCATAACCAAGAAAGAGCTCGATGAAAGAAGAGGAAGTGACTCAGGAGGTAATTTAAAAACAAACTAATTAGCAACCTAGAGACTGTAGTAGTTGTAAAGATATGTTCACAATTTTGGGGGGTATACTCTTCCCCTATATTGTCTCTCCTTGAGTGTGACCTGAACTTAGTGAATCATCTCTAGTGAGCAAACAGAGTATGGCAAAAGTGATGTCATACCACTTGCAACATTAGGTTAAAAACTGCTAAGAGCCTGGGGCTTTCATTTTGGCTTCTGTTTCTCCTTCCCTACTCTCCAAACCAACATGCAAGCCAACTGCCATGTTGTGAAGGCATCCCTAGGAAGAAGAAAGCCAGTGTCCATATTGTGAAAGAGGTCCATGTGGGAGGGAACCGAAGCTTGTCAGCAATCATGTGAATGAACTTGGGAGCAGATCTTCTGAATCCTGCTAGTAGTCATGTGTATGCGCTCATATACTTGTGAGAGACCCCAAGCCAGAACCACCCAGCTATGTGGCTCCTGGATGCCTGGCTCACAAAAACTCTGAGATAATAAAGGCTTATTGTTCTTAACCACTAAGTTTGGGGTATTACCACGTATTGATAGAAAACTACTACAGAGCGACTCGAGAAGAAATTGCATTGTTATGTAAGAGCAGGATACTATGTACAATTAGGGAGCAAGACAGCTCTCAGAAATTAAAACATAAATGCCATATATTTTTAAAGATTTTATTTATTTATTCCTGAGAGACACACAGAGAGAGGCAGAGACACAGGCAGAGGGAGAAGCAGTCCCCTCACAGGGAGTCCGATGTGGGACTCGATCCTCGGACCCAAGATCACACCCTGAGCCGAAGGCAGATGCTCAACTGCTGAGCGACCCAGACGTCCCATGATTGCAATATTTAAAATTCAGTAGAAAGATTGGGCATGGGAAACATTTTTAAAAGACAGGTTATGAAAGAAAAACGAAACTCAGTCTCAAATCCAGAGGTCTAGTATCCAACTAGTAGAAAAAAGAATCCCTCTGGAAACAGAATGGACAAAATAAAGAGGAAGGAATGAACTTAGAAATAAAACAAGGATCTTAGAGTCGAATGAAGTGGGAACTCTTAATTGAAAGGACCTAATGAGAGCAAATCAGAAAGAAATTCACTTATTGTGAATTTCAGAATATCAGAGATGAATAAGGTCAGAGAGGGAAAAAAAACAGGTCATATATAATGAATGAGAACTGGTTTTTATAGATTAGTGGCACTGGATGGTAGACATCAGTGGAATAATGCTTTCTGTGTTCTTAGAGAAAATGATTTCATCATGTTTCTATACCCAACCTGTTTTACAGGATTAGGTACAGCTTTGCCAGAACCCCAAAATAAGTCACCTGAAAAAATTCAGTTTTCACCCCTTTCTTTTCTCTTTTTCCCTTATGTAAAAGTCCCAGTAAGCATCCCAGAGCTGCTATGACCTTCAGAGACCTAGTCTTTTCCTGTTTTGTTGCTATACAACGCATGACCTTGACTCCATGGTACAAGATGATAGCATTCATGTTCCAGGCAGCAGTGTGAAAGGAAGGTTGATAAAGAAGAGCACCAATGGTTCATGTGAACTGCCTCTCCTGGATGATTCCAGAAAGCTGCTATATGTCACTTCTTGTATTCATTGTCCATACTTGCTTACAAGGGAGGCTGGGCAATGTCGTCTTCATTTTGGGCAGCCTGTGACCAGCTCAGTCTTGTATTACTATGAGGGAAGAGACTATTGATAGTGCTTGTCGCCCCAGCCAAGGTATTAATGAAGTGTGAGGTCAGAATATAGACACTTTTTAGATATGCAAGGACTCAGAAAATTCACTTTTCCTGCTCTCTTTCTTAGGAAGGTTTAGGGATTGAGCCATCAAACCAAGAGAGTAAGCCAACAAAGGGGATGGATATAGACCAAAGCTGTGGTTCTAACTCTTAAGAGGAGTGAACAGAAGCCCCAGGATTTAGACTCTGCAGTAGATCTTCATAACAATCAGGCCAGATAGGAGAAGAAGAATTTTGGAAGAAGGGTTTCAAGGAAAACAGAGATTCCATAGAGAGAGAAAGGAAGAATAAGAGGATGTGATTAAGGCAAACAAAACCAAAACCACAAAACTAGAATACAAAGAGAAAGATCATTTCAAACTCTAGGATACAAAAAGTTGTAATAAGAAGCTATGTACCAAGTATGAAGCAACCAGCTCAGGTGGTTAGTGAGCTTCAAGCAAAAAAAAAGAGGACTACATTTCGAACAATAGAAGGAATTAGTAAGAAATTGAGAGGCATTAGGGGGATGTGGTGAAGAAGGTACTGTCTGTAATTTACTTTCCCAACAAGAAAAAAGGAAAGGAAATCATAAGGTCCAGAAAAAATATAAACAAAAACCATGCAAAACATGGCATAATTTTGAACGTAAGAAAGAAAAATCTATGTGAACGTTCTTGAGCGTCACAATGGTCAAGACATAGGAATTGGCTAAGAAGCTGTAATTGCAGTACATGGTTTGGTTCGATACCTTATAATACTGACTTAACTCATAATAGTGTGAATGCTGTTAATTAATCTTTTAACTTTCAGCATCAATCAGGACTCAAAGCACAGAAAATGATGCTAACAAAAGGGATATAAATGTCATCAACTTGTACAATGTATAAGTAAAATCCCAGTGGTTAGAACCTGGAGGTAGAAAAGAGTAAAAGAAAGGTGAAAGGGAGACTTTCAAGGTTGGGAGTCCAGAGAGCTTCTGTAATTGGGGCACCTGGGTGGCTCAGTCGGTTACGCATCTGACTTTGGTTCCAGTCATGATCCTGGGGTCCTGGGATCGAGCCCTGCACTGGGGAGCTTACTTCTCCTCTGCCCCTCTCCCCACCTGTGGTGTCTCTCAAATAAAACCTTTTTCAAAAAAGATAATTCTAGGGCAGCCTGGGTGGCTCAGCGGTTTAGCACGGCCTTCAGCCCAGGGTGTGATCCTGGGGTCCTGGGATCGAGTCCCACAGGGAGCCTGCTTCTCCCTCTGCCTGTGTCTCTCATGAATAAATAAATAAAATCTTTTAAAAAAAGATAATTCTATGATTAGTTGAACAAGAAGAAAACATCAGAGGCTCTAAATTATAGGGAACAAATGGAGGGTTGATGGAGGGAGGTGGGTGGGGGATGGGCTCAATGGGGTTGGGGATTAAGGAGAGCACTTGCTGTGATGAGCGCTGGGTGTTGTATGTGAGCGATGAATCACTGAATTCTACTCCAGAAACCAATGTGGTATGGTAACTAAGTAAAATTTAAATAAAAAGACCCTTCAAATCTATAAAAATCAAATGATACAAGTCAAATGACATGAATTACATAATGCTGCTCCCAAGTACCTCAAACATGGATGATCTTTATGATCAAGAAACACAGGGATCCCTGGGTGGCACAGTGGTTTGGTGCCTGCCTTTGGCCCAGGGCGCGATCCTGGAGACCCGGGATCGAATCCCACATCGGGCTCCCGGTGCATGGAGCCTGCTTCTCCCTCTGCCTGTGTCTCTGCCTCTCTCTCTCTCTCTCTCTCTCTCTCTGTGACTATCATAAATAAAAAATAAATAAATAAATAAAAAAGAAACACATCAAACTGTGCCCTTTATGGGGTTCCTGCCTGGCTCATTTGGTGGAATATGACTCTTGATCTTGGGGTCATGAATTCGAGCCCCATATTGGGTATAGAGATTAATAAATAAAATTTAAAAAAAAGTTGTGCCTTTTTATAGATAGCTGTTTTTTAAATATTTTATTTATTTATTCATGAGAGACACAGAGAGAGAGGCAGAGACACAGGCAGAGGGAGAAGGAGGCTCCATGCAAGGAGCCCAGTGAGGGACTCGATCCCGGGACCCCGGGATCACGCCCTGAGCCCAAGGCAGACGCTCCGCCGTTGAGCCACCCAGGCGCCCCTATAGATAGGATGTTTGAGAATACATTGGTGGAAGTCTGGTGCTCTGGATTTCCATCAGCAAAGTAACCACATGCTGTTGGGCAAAAGGGTTTTTCTGACTTGAGTCTAAATTCCATTTTACCCTAAGATGCAAACATGTGTTGTAAGAAGGGGTCTGACTCCACTTCTAATGTCTGCTGGCGGGGTTCAAGTCTCCCCACTCCTTCTGCCCCTGGTCAGACGACCCGGGTGCTCCCACCGTGGCACCATCCAAGCCACCCAGCCCCAAGGCAGCCTCCCTGCCCTGCTCTCTCAAGCCTTTTGAAAACATCCTGGAGAGTCTATCCTGCTTTCCCTTTTTATACCCTCTTGGTGTGTCTGTGGCTTCACTGGTCTCGACATTCACTCCAAACTTGGGGTGGCACTCGTTCTTCTGGGGGCAGCCACAGCATCTGTGCTGTCTGGAGTATGATCATGTGGGTGCACCGGGGAACCTTTAGAGGAGGGTTTGAGAAGTTCCCTGGGGAAGCACTGCTGGGGGAAGGAAGACTCGAGGGGAGGTAGTTGGGGCAAAGACAACAGGCCGGTGGCTCCCGGGGACAGGGATTTCAAGAACAGCGCTGGTGCAGCTCCGATGAGCTCACCTCTAACTCTTCTGGGAGGATGGAGCTCTCGGAAGGGCCTCATCTGGCTTGGGGACAGCGATGACAGCAGTCATCTTTCATTACAGATGATGATGACCCAGACAGTGACATCCACAGTGGTAGCCGTGGTGTCGTGGCCTCCAGTCCATGGGGCTGGGCATCAGGGCTCCGGGCGCACCCCGAGCGCCCGCAACCCCTGGGCTCCGGAGCCTGGGCAGGAGCAGCAGCACCTGGTGACAGCAGAACGTTGGCTCTAGATTAGATTTCCTGAGCTGGCACCTCGGCTCCCCCGCTTCCCGTTTGGGGTGAGATTAGTTCCCAGACCCTCAGTTTCTTCCTGTGGAACAAGGAGATCCCAGTGTCTCTCTCCTGGGGTGGCCGTGACGAGGAGAGAAGCTCCAAGTTTCCGAGCCAATGCGAATCACTTGGCACCGAGCACGTAGCACGTCCTAGTCAGTGCTGCTGTGTTGTTGTTCTGCTGGGATTATTGCCATCGAGGCTCGGTACTAACGCCACTGTCACTTGTGGTGTTGTCAGAGACCAGAAGCACAGCTTCTGGAAGGCGGGGAGCTGCAAAGAAAAATGGGCCTGGCTTCCAGGAGCCCGAGCGGGTGTGGAAGAGAAGAGGACTTTTCCCGAGGGCTCCTGCAATGACTTGGAAGGAATGAGAAGTTGTCTGGGACCAGGGGAAGCCCATTTTGAAGCTGCCGTTCTTTGCGTAGGCACTGGTGACAGTAAATGGGCTGGTGAGGCTCAACTGGCCTTGGGCCACTTTGCTTTGGTGACTCGTAGGGTAGAGCAAGTTACCTTTTTTTACCTCTGCCCCCCAGTTATCCAAGGGTGGTTTTATTTCATTGATCTCAAATGGAACCTGATAAGCTTGATGGTTTCGTTTTTTTTAAAGAATTTATTTATTCATGAGACACACACACACACACACACACAGAGAGAGAGAGAGAGAGAGAGAGAGAGAGAGAGGCAGAGACACAGACAGAGGGAGAAGCAGGCTCCATGCAGGGAGCCCGACATGGGACTCGATCCTGGGACTCCAGGATCATGCCCTGGGCCGAAGGCGGCATTAACCGCTGAGCCACCCGGGCTGCCCTGGCATGATGGTTTCAAACAGCATTGATTTGGTTCTTTATTAAATTGAAGTGCATGGGGACGCCTGGGTGGCTCAGCGGTCGAGCTTCTGCCTTCGGCTCAGGGTGTGACCCTGGGGGCCTGGGATCGAGTCCCACATCAGGGTCCTGCATGGAGCCTGCTCCTCCCTCTGCCTGCGTCTCTGCCTCTCTCTCTCTGTGTGTCTCTCATGAATAAATAAATAGAATCCTTACAAGAAATAAATTGTGATAATTTGCAGAGCTTTGATATTTGGCAAGAATCCCCCCTCCATGCCTTTTCCTTCCCTGATGCTACGGCCCTGCGTTCTAGCCTCGCTGGGCAGCCTGCTCTCGGGTAGAGGAATCCTTCCTCTCACTCCTTTTGGTACCTTCAGAAGCCAGCCCTGTGCCAGACACCTGTTGGGCACCTCTCTGTGAGACGATAAATGAATCACGTGCAACACCAGGTTCGGGTCAATGAGCAGTGCTATGGAAAAAACTAAGGAATCAAAAGAGTCATTCAATGCGTGGTGGCTCTCGAACATTGCACCCTCTACAATGTGCAGTGGCCACTGCATACAGGGCCGCCCACGTGCTGATTATTAGCCTATTCCCATCAAAACGGTCATTTGAGACAACAACCTTAACTTGCTGGAGTGGCTCTTTTTTTTTTTTTAACATTTTACTTACTTATTCATGAGAGACACAGAGAGAGAGAGAGAGAGGCAGAGACACAGGCGGAGGGAGAAGCAGGCTCCATGCAGGGAGCCCGATGGACTCGATCCTGGGTCTCCAGGATCACGGCCTGGGCCGAAGTCAGGTGCTAAACCTCTGAACCACCCAGGCGTCCCTGGAGTGGCTCTTTTTCAACGTGACTGAAGAAATCAAAGGAAGGCACTAGAAGGCTCTCGTGACATAGAGCATCAAAGGCTTACTCGTGGGATATTGGCTAGATCTCCGAATGCGGCTGGGGTCACCTGACCATTCATGGGCTACAGATGTATTTCTCCCATATGCTGTGGAAAATGCACTTTCAGAGAAGGAATCTGCAGCATCTCCCTACCTGCTTAAGCATCTCATGTCAACCCCTGGCAGGAGTCAAATCGCCAGTGCGGTCATGGAGGTTGGACCCTCATCATTCTCCCAAACATGGTCACCTCAGTGTTGCTCAAGTGCAGGCGGAGGCACTGTTTCCCTTCGACTGCCCCTCACCCCCTGGGTTCAGAGACCATCCACTGCGGGCTGGCTCCCCCATGCATGGGAAGGTGCCAGAAGGCACCTGGGGCCGTGTTTGTCTCTGGTCTCTGCAGGAACTGGTCGATGACTGGATTTCCCACCAAGGGGCAGCGGGAGAAAGCAGGCCCAGGCAGCTGCATCCTGGGGGGTGCGCCTGAAGCAAACCAGAGGAGGGAAGCCCGTTTGTGGCCTGCACTTGAGGAACACTGATCTGGGGAGCCCCTACCTCTGAGATCGCAGCTAATTCTGCATTACCAGCGGTTTAAAGACCCCCCTCCCACTTCTGTTTAAGCACTGCAAGTTCTCTGCTTTTTCAAGTCACTTTGGAAACAAACTCAAGTGGAAAGCGGCACCGAAGCCCGGGTCTGGTGCAGGGTGCGTTAGCTTTGCCACGGCCCTGCTGATTTAATTGGCCCAGTAAGCGCGCTGGAGGTGTTTGGGATTGTAATTAAAGTTGTGGCGCTTAGAAAATCCTCCGTCTGTTATTATAATTTTTTTTTTCTAAAATAAACTCTCCTAGCTCACCAAACTTATGGGGCTAATTAGAGCCTAATTAAAGTTACTTGTTTCTATTTTAAAACCTGCCCACTGAGAGAGCCGCAAGGCAGGAGGGAACATATTTTTAAAGTGACAGCTCTGCGATCGCTTCCCACCCCGTCGCCGAGCTGCGATGCTCGGATTCGAGCGTCGATTTATTTGCGGTGAGAAATGACGGACGGACGGTCCGCGTGGTGTTCGCGGCAGCTCGGCGCCCAGGGCCCAGCCCCTGGCGTTGAGCTGTGTGCACGCTTTCGTTTAAGCAACGCAGCGCTCAGGTGGCCCGGCGGTTTGGCGCCGCCTGCAGCTGGGCCGTGATCCTGGGGTCCCGCGATCGAGTCCCGCGTCGGGCTCCCTGCGTGGGGCCTGCTTCTCCCTCTGCCTGGGTCTCTGCCTTTCTCTCTCTCTGTGTCTCTCATGAACAAATAAATAAAATCTTAAAAAAAGGGGGGGGGGCAGCCTGGATGGCCCAGTGGTTTAGTGCTGCCTTCGGCCAGGGTTGTGATCCTGGGGACGCAGGATCGAGTCCCGCGTCGGGCTCCCTGCGTGGAGCCTCCTTCTCCTGCCTGTGTCTCTGCCTCTCTCTCACGCGCGCTCTGTGCCTCTCATGAATAAATAAATAAAAAATATTTTTTAAAAAAAGGAACACAGCCCTCTTGCTTGGCATTCGTCTCTGGGCTGGAGAAGAAGCTGACCGCTGCGTTCAGAGGGCGAGCCATCTAGAAAGGGGCTCATGACAAAGTCAGGAGCAGAGAGACCAGGAGTCACTATGATGTTTAATCCAAAGAGGAAAGGGGTGGGGGGGGGGGAGAAAAAAAAGAAATAAAAAAAAAAAAGAGGGCAGCCCAAGTGGTCCAGCGGTTTAGCGCCGTCTTCAGTCCAGGTAGTGATCCTGGGGCCCCGGGATCAAGTCCGGCATTGGGCTCCCTGGATGGAGCCTGCTTCTCCCTCTGCCTGTGTCTCTGCCTCTCTCTCTCTCTCATGAATAAATAAATAAAATCCTTAAAAAAAAAAGGAAAAAAAAACCCAAAGAGGAAAGGAGGGTAGTGCCTGTTGATGACTTGCTCCGCACTCGGCGGGGTCGCGAGCCGTTTGCGCTAACTTGACGCCCGCCCTAGCCAAGCAAGCCCAGTACCGCGGGTCATAGATGTCATGGGAAAGGACACAGGGGGCGAAGAAGGCTCAGGTCAGCTGCCTGAGGCCACAGAGTGTCAGCTGGGGTCGGCTCTGGGATCCCAAGGAACATCTGATCCCAAAGCAAGCTCCTCCAGGACACAACAGGTGCCACTCTGCCACCATCTGTCCTAAAAAGTCGCATTAGGAAGGCAGCCTCCCCGGCTGCCCCAGGCCGCCGCTTCTGTGCAGTGGGAATGATCGGACCGCGCTGGCCCTTGCCTGGGTTGTCCTGGACACACACAGCGGCTCTGCATGTTCTTTCTAAGCTGTAAAGTGACAGGTTCATCTTAGGACATCTGTGGACCATACGCCTTTGTACTAGTCCCTTCTTTCCAGGTGTTGCTTTCATGCTCTTTCTGCCAGAGGCTGCTGATAAAATCCAGGCCTTAGACCATTTCCCTGGCTCAGGTGCCTCTGGCCAAAGGCACACCTTCCCTCTACACCCCTGAGCCTTTCTGCCTGGGAGCACTGGTAAGCCCGGCCTGGTTGGTAGTATTTCTCTTCACTAATTGTCCCCTTGCTCCTGTTTTCCCTGTGACCCCAGAGTACTAAACGCTCAGGCCAGAACATTCTCGTGGTGGCTGGCCTACCTCCCCTCGCACCCCTCCGAAGGTATCCCACGCCCTCCTTAAGTTCCCCCAGGACATGCTTGTGACCATTTGCGGGAGGTTTGCTCCTCCTGGAAGAGTCTGGTTGTGGCGCTGATTACGTTTGGCTATTTGTTTCTTATCTAGATTGTGCCACTTTTTCATAGTGAGTTCCACCCCGGTGGAAATTCTAGCTTACAGGCAAAATAAAAATAGTTGCAATTTATTGATTGCCTACTGAAAGCCAGGTCTGTAATGAGCTACTTTGCATACATTATTTCTAATCATCACAACAAGCCTTCCCTACTTAAGGGAAGTGATGCTTCCAGAAGTTCAAGTCGGCTCAGCAAACCTCGCACTAGCTGCACAACTAGAAAAGGCAGCTTGGCCATAGCAGGTGGGAGGTTGGCTAACCTCCCCGCATCCTTCCTGGCCTATCGCCTTTGGCCATTTGAATCATCATCGAGGGATGCTCTAAGCCAGGAGGAGGATGAGGGACAGGGAAGTTTCTCTGATCACTTGGTGGGAAAGGTTACTGAAGTTCTGGGGCAAGTTTGCACTTAAGCAGAAACGTGTTCCATGGCTCTGTTAGTGTGGTCAATGGAAGACGTTGCTGGTGCTCACCGGCCCGTCTCTTGTAACGTGACAGAGCAGGGACACCCGGGTGGCTCAGCGGTTGAGCCTCTGCCTTTGGCCCAGGTCGTGATCCCAGGGTCCTGGGACCAAATCCCACATCGGCCTCCCTGCAGGGAGCCTGCTTCTCCCCCTGCCTGTGTCTCTGCCCCTCTCTCTGTGTCTCTCATGAATAAATAAATAAAATTAAAAAAATAAAGTGACGAAACAGTCACTAACCACTGAAGGTGTTTTGCTTGAGTCACGACACTGTGTAGCTCGCACAAGGGATCAACTTCTGTAATCGGCCCCTTACCACCTAATAGCCCCTTGCAGTGGCTGGCCCCCTAAGAAGATGTGACAGGGTTTGGTGGGCAAGGGGGATGTTGAAATGTATCATTTTGAGGTGCTACCAAGAAAACATGGGGGGAAGTCTCAGGGCAGGGGCCCTTGGCTGAGGTGAAGCTTTGGCCTTCTTCAGCAGTTTGCTCTTTTTTTGTTTTCCTTTTGCTGTCATCAGAGCACAGGAAATCGAGCGCTCACGTAACGGTCATGCGTGGAGCTTTGCGAGGTCCTGAGCAGGCTGTGAAGCTCTGGGTCACTAAGTTAACAGGGTGGCTGGACAGGGCATCCCAAATGGCATTTGTCAGGGCTGATGGACATACAGTATTTTCTCTGCCATCATAGGGGCAAACCTAGAAATCACATGGTATTTGCTTTATTAGGAAAATAACATCGGGCGCCTGGGTGGCTCAGTCGGTTAAGTGTCTGCCTTTGGCTCAGGTCATGACCTTGGGGTCCTGGGATTGAGCCCCATAGGGGGCTCTCCACTCAGCAGGGAGCCTGCTGCTTTTTCTCCCTTTGCCCCACCCTCCACTCATGCTCTCTCTCTCTCTCTCAACTAAATCTTAAAAAAAAAAGAAAAGAACATCATGAAACGCATGTTGAAAAAAGGAAAAAAATCAGCTATCACCCTACAACTAAATAGAATCCTTATTTTCACTATTTTCTAGGTTTCGATCATTCGTTTTTTAAAATAATTTATTTTAGGCAGAGCATGGGCAGAAGGGAGAGAGGGAGACTGAATCTCAATCAGACTCCCCACTGAGTGTGGAGCCCAACACGGGACTCGATCCCATGACCCTGATATTAGGACCTGAGCCGAAACCAAGAGGCGGATGCCCAAGTGCCACCCAGGCGCCCCAATCACTGGCATACTCTTGTTGCTTCCTTTAGGAAGATTATATTCCAGTGAGAGAAAGGGAGGGCAGTTGCCAGTGTCTGAGAGGCCTCAGGCTGGGTGGCAGGTGGGGAGACCTGACCTTTGTGATTGCTCCGGCACTGATTTCAGGGGTGATGAGGAGGTTACAGCTTTCCAAAGGGGCAGAAGTTTGCAGGTAACTTCAGCAGACATTTCCTAGCATGAAGTGAGCAAGAGCCATTCACATATGCCCGTAAGATGGACCGTGGGCAGCTCTGGATTGGGGCTTTTGTGCCCGTTTCATCCGGTTTCTGGAATCTTGTTGTCACAGCAACTGAGAGCATTGCTGGCAGGTATGGCTTCTTCTTTCCTCACCTTCTGTGCCAGTCAGTGCCCAGATTGTATTTAATTACCTATTGGAATACCCTTCCAGAGCCTGACTGCCAGCCTTGCTCATAAGACGGCATCAGAAAAAAAAAATCCAGATTCACTAAAGTCTCCAGGAATCATTTTGTTATTGTCATGGTATAAAAGGTTACCTCCTCACCTTGGTGTAATTGTTAGAAAACATGCTTTTGCCTTTTATTTCAAGTTGCCTATTTAATACTAATTGGATTATGATGACTACAGTGTCTAACAGATGATTGGGGTCACAGAATACAAAAGATACAATTACGTTTTTTTTTTCCTATTTTATAGGTTATGTGTATTCAGGTTTTACCAGTGTGTACACATTGTCTGAGGGTAAGCTAGCTACGATATTATCTTGGGATCGGGGAGGAGAGGTTCCTTTTTTTTCTTTTTTTTAAAGATATTATTTCTTTATTTGAGAGAGAGAGAGAGAGCCAGAGAGCACAAGCAAGGGGAGCAGCAGAGGGAGAGGGAGAAGCAGGTTCCCTGGGGCTCGATCCCAGGACCCCGGGAACACGACCTGAGCTGAAGGCAGATGCCTAACCGACTGAGCCCCCAGGTGCCCCTCTCTGTCTGTTCTTATTCTCATAGTCGACAGCATCAGTAGAAAAGCAGCTGCATGATGCTGGGAGATAACTGTCTACCTTCCTATCTATCCACACACATATTTACATAGATGTGTATGCAAGTATATGAATGTGTTTCTTTTTTTTATAATAAATTTATTTTTTATTGGTGTTCAATTTGCCAACATACAGAATAACACCCAGTGCTCATCCCGTCAAGTGCCCCCCTCAGTGCCCGTCACCCAGTCACCCCCACCCCCCGCCCTCCTCCCCTTCCACCACCCCTAGTTCGTTTCCCAGAGTTAGGAGTCTTCATGTTCTGTCTCCCTTTCTGATATTTCCTACCCATTTCTTCTCCCTTCCCCTATATTCCCTTTCACTATTATTTATATTCCCCAAATGAATGAGACCATATAATGTTTGTCCTTCTCCGATTGACTTACTTCACTCAGCATAATACCCTCCAGTTCCATCCACGTTGAAGCAAATGGTGGGTATTTGTCGTTTCTGATGGCTGAGGAATATTCCACTGTATACATAGACCACAGCTTCTTTATCCATTCATCTTTCGATGGACACCGAGGCTCCTTCCACAGTTTGGCTATTGTGGACATTGCTGCTAGAAACATTGGGGTGCAGGTGTCCCGGCGTTTCATTGCATCTGTATCTTTGGGGTAAATCCCCAACAGTGCAATTGCTGGGTCATAGGGCAGGTCTATTTTGAACTCTTTGAGGAACCTCCACACAGGTTTCCAGAGTGGCTGCACCAGTTCACATTCCCACCAACAGTGCAGGAGTGTTCCCCTTTCTCCACATCCTCTCCAACATTTGTGGTTTCCTGCCTTGTTAATTTTCCCCATTCTCACTGGTGTGAGGTGGTATCTCCTTGTGGTTTTGATGTGTATTTCCCTGATGGCAAGTGACGCAGAGCATTTTCTCATGTGCATGTTGGCCATGTCTATGTCTTCCTCTGTGAGATTTCTCTTCATGTCTTTTGCCCATTTCATGATGGGATTGTTTGTTTCTTTGCTGTTGAGTTTAATAAGTTCTTTATAGATCTTGGAAACTAGCCCTTTACCTGAAACTAAAAGACAACCTACAGAATGAATGTGTGTTTCTAAATGCACACACATGCACACACATTTATGTACATTCCCCTAGAGGAAGGGGCCAAAGACATGTCAGTTGGAACCAGAACTATGGGAGAATTGAGGTATTTTATTGGTTCCTTCCTACTCCTTCCTGCCTCTTGACATAAGCAAGCTGATGTAGGCATAGATGAAGTATATATTGGGACAACTCAGGGTGGATATTTTTGCCTATTATTAATGCATGCTAAACGTATTACGGGAAATGCATGATGGTAAAAACACGTGTTAAGATTTATTTTTTATTATTTATTTTTTATTTTTTAGATTTTATGTATTTATTCATGAGACACACACACACACACACACAGAGGCAGAGACATAGACAGAGGGAGAAGCAGGCTCCATGCAGGGAGCCCAATGCGGGACTCGATCCTGGGACCCCAGGATCACGCCCTGGGCTGAAGGCAGACACCAAGCCACCCAGGTGTCCCACATGTACTGAGATTTAAATTGCCGGAAGAGAGTTGCCCATGTTTTGGCTTCTGTGGACAACTTATTTTATTTTCCATTTTGAACTTTGGGGTTTTATTGTTTTGTATTTAATCTGCAGGACATGCCACATTCTCAGCCTCCATCGAAGCCCATCCGAAGGAAGTTCCAACCTGACAACCCAGCTATAGAATTCTGTGGACAACTTAAAGAGCTGCCCAAGAGTACATGTATGTGTCACTTTTTTAAAAAAAATAAAGATTTATTTATTTATTTATTTATTTGAGAAAGAGACAAAGTGAGGAAGGGGAGGGGCAGAGGGAACAGGAGACAAGCAGACTCCCCGCTGAGCAGGGGAGAAAAGGGCCCAGGACAAAAATCACACAGCATTGAAGCCGTCATGGGATAATTAAAACAACAACAAAACAAAACAAAACAGGCAGTGATCAGTGAGGTAGAAGAGTGTCATGGCATAGAAACAGAAAAAGGACAGTGTTTCACAAGGAAGAAAGTGGGTTAACTTTATTGGATGCTGAGAGGTCAAATAATATGATTAGCCTAAAACATGAAGGTCGCTGATATCCTTAGTGAAAGGGGCAGTGATGGGGACAGAAAAGAGTGGAGTATGTAGAGGGGGGAAATCTGAAGTGAAATCCCCTTGGAGATTATCATTCTGCTTTCCACACAACCATAGGTCACAACTTAGCTCAACTTGCTGGCACTCTAGAACCGGAACCCCTTTCCTCATGCTTCCAATACCAGCTTCCTTACTTCCTTCTGAGGCCTCTCCAGCGGCACCCTGGAGTGCAGATTCCTACTAACAGTCTGGTCAAGGTGATCTAGGCCTTCTCCATCATGCTTTCCATCATTCTTCCAGACTCTTGCCATGTTCCAAAGATGCTTCCACATTTTAGGTATTTGTTACAGCACTACCCCACTTGCAGGTACCCAAACCCGTGTTAGCCTTCTGTTGATACTCAATAAGATGATCAGGGACTTAGCAGTTTAGAAAAGCACGAATTTGTCATCTTACAGTTTCTATGGGTCAGGAATCCGGGCATGGATTTGTCGGGTCCTCTGCTCCTTGTCTCAAGAGGCTGAAATAAAGCTGTCAGCCTGGGGCTGTAATCTCATCTGCTTCCAGAATTCAGCTCCAGGCAGGTGTAGGACTGGGGTTCCTGTTTTCCTACTGGCCATCAGCCAGGGCTAACTCTCAGCTCCTAGAGGCTACTCTCAGACCATAGCCATGTGGACCTGACACAAAATGGTAGCTAACTTCTTCAAAGCCAACAGGAGAACTTGTCTCCAGTCTGCTACGTAGGGGTCTTACATGATGGAAGATACTCATGGGAGTAACCACCCTATAACCATTTGCCATAATAACAGGTCTCACTTATATTCAAGGAGTGGGGATTCTGTAGGGCGTGTATACCAGGGAAGTAGGCATCTTGGGGGCCATCTAAGAATTCTATCTAGGGCCAAGTGAAAGAGGAAGTCCTTGAAAAGGAGAAACAAGGTGTGCACAAGGATTGCTTTCTGATAAAAGTGCAGCTGCTTCTTCTTTTGAATTGGAGGGGAGAGAACATATGTGGTTATGCATGCAGTGAGGATATTAGGTCAGGAAATGATGTCAGAAAGATGTGGGCATTCTCATCCGAAGTTTGTATTTTCTCTGTAAAGTAATTGCAAATTAGTCACCTCTTGGGGAGCAGGCCTTGTCTGTCTGGGCCCAGCAGGTGGGAGCTTCGGGCTTAGCCAGAGGACAGATCTCTTCTCGCAGGATACTTACTTGGTTGTGCAGATCTGTCCACTTATATTAGATACCAAAAATTTGATTTTGGTCTCCCAGTGTGCCAGTTCTCTACTTATTAAAGCATTCCCCCAAATGAGGCCCAGATGCCAAATTCTGCTTGTGTTTTGAGTCTGCTTCTGCCTAAGGTTTCCCACCTATTCTGGCTTTCTGTTATCCAACCCTGGCCCACCGATGTGCCCTTGACATGTTGCCTATTATTTCTCTTCTGGCTGCTGGATTCAAAGTACCTGAACCATCTGGCTTAATTCAACTAGCATCTACCACCTGATGCCATTCACGTCACTGTTTCCTTTGCCAGATTATTTCTTGTATTTCCTCCTCAGCCCTCTGGCTTGCGACGTCATTTCAGCCTGTGATTTCTGCCTTAATTTTTGACTCTTTATTTGATTCCTATTGATTCTATGAGGAAAGTTCCAGGTAACATGTCTCTAAGCTTGGCCTGGTCTCTGAGAATTCCCAAATATATCTGTCTTGGTATTGCAACCATGGCTTAGTCATTAGATTTTTTTTTAATCTTGATACAAGGCCTATAGTTCAGTCTCATTCATTTTTTTTTCAATATTAATCCCAGGTGTTTATTCAAGTCTTTAAACAGTATCTATTGATTCACTTATAAGTTCATTAATGCAGCAAATATTTGTTGAGTACCTCCTATGTTCTAGGTTTTTGAGATATAGCAGTGAGAAGAATCTTTGTCCTCATGCAGCTTACATCCTATGAGGAGGAAATATAATACGTGAATCCATAAATAATATATTAGATAGTGATAAATGCTTTGGGAAAAAATAGTAAAATGGGAAAGTGGATAGGAAGTGTCTGAGCAGTGTTGCTATTTTCTATGGGCCAGTCGAGGCAGGGAAAGCCTCACTAGTAAGATGCCAACAGAGCAGAGACCTGAAGTAAGTGAGGGATTGGATCCTATGGATATGTGGAAGGACCGTGTATCTGTTCCAAGTGGAAGGAAGAGCAAGTGCAGAAACCAGGAGCATGGCTACATTTGGCATGTTTGAGGGGTGGCAACAGGCAGTTACTGATAAGTAAAGAGTGCTAAGAATTGAGGTTCTAGAAGCAAGGAATTTTGGGGCAGATCACACAGGGTCATGTAGCTCAAAGTAGGGGCCTTGAGTTTTACTCTGTGGGAGAATAGACTAGAGAAGGGTAAGGGTTGAAGCATGAAGCCATTTAGGAGGCAACTGCAATAATCTGAGTGAGAGTGGTGTTGACTCCAAACACATTTGTTGGGGAGAAAGTGGTGGTTCTGATTTATTATTGCCCACTTCAAATTGTCTGAAGCTGGCCTCTCAGGGACCCTACCTGTGTTATGCATTACATACATATATTAAATATGTGTATATGCCATCTTTGTGTGTATCATAAGAGATACACAGAATAAGAGAAAAAAATAAATCAGAATTTGAAGATTTCTACTTATCGACTCCCATGTTGGCCATCAGCAGCCGACAAAAATATGTGTCTCCACCCTGAAGCCAGGCAGTAGATGAAAGCTTTGAGGCAGTCACCGCATGACAGTTGAGTGTGACATGCGAAAGAATGGAGCAAGGTCCCTCCACAGAATAATTTGGCATAAAGACTATGGATGAGCAGATGTGACTTCAGCCATGCTGGGCTTTGGGGGAAGTTTACAAACCAAAATATGGGTTTTCTATTGGTCAATTTAGCAGATGAATCAAGTTACTGTTCCTCTAAAGAAATATGTTGACTTAAGTAAAGTCTTATTTTGAGCAAAGAACCTGGACTTTATGGATAAACTCCATAGGCAGTTTATCTAGGTTATTTTGATTCAGTGCTTTTATCTGTTGCCAACAAAGCTATGGGGAATCTTTTTTCCCCTCAAAAGTGTGAAACCCATTACTAAAATCCCTCTTTGATGTTTAAATTACCGTATGTCAAAGGTGGAGATCAAACTGTAGCTCTTTGATTTTTTTCGGGGGAGAGTGAGAAATGGAGAAACTTTGAGACTCATTATTGATCATAAAGTCCATTTAAATCCCCTCCACCAAGCTCTGACTTGCTCTTAAGAAAGGCTTGGGAAGAATTTATGAATCCTCAGCAGCTCTTCAGCCCATTTCTTCTTTTCTCCTTTGAGCCAATCTACATTACTGGAAATCAAGACAATAAAATAAAATGAATATCTTTGCAAAAAGTGACTCTGTATAAAAGTAATAGAGAAACACACATTTTAGGAAATAAAAATATATATAATTCTCCAAAACAAAAGATATGGGATTTCAGGATTATCATGTTTTTTATTATTGTCTTTTTAAAAGCATTTATTTATTTATTTATTTATTTATTTATTTATTTATTTAAGAGAGAATGAGAGAGAGAGCAAGAGAGAGCACAAGTAGGGGAGGGGCAGAGGGAGAGGGAGAAGCAGACTCCCCATCCAGTGGGTCTGATGCAGATTTTGATCCCAGGATCCTGAGATCATGACCTGAGGTGAAGGCAACTATTTAACCGACTGAGCCACCCAGGCACCCCTATTCATTATCTTTTAACAGAGATGAAAAAGAGTATAATTGGTATAGTGGAGTATAGTGGTTGTAAATGAAGGCTTAATCCTGAAACACAGTAGATGTCAAACATTTGTTGAATGCAATAATATCTCAATGGGCTGATTTATCACTTGGGCCATATTTATGTCAAAGGTAGATTGTATTCAAGTCTGCCTCCCATGTCCTATGTAGACTGTGCTTTTATTACTGTGGTAGCAAAGTTCACCACAAGCAGAGGATTAGAAACATCTGCTTTAATTTAACAAGAAGTATTCAGGTCCTACTGTATATGTAGCATTGTGCTGGGCATAGTGGGAATAATAGGATGTACAAAGGAAATGACCATACTTAGAGATGTGACATAATTAATATGAAATCATGCCAAGTAAGTTCTAAATTGTGTATAATCATGTACAAGGAAGGGAAAATATTAAGTGCTATGAGGATTCAGGAAAATCAAAGAAATCAGCTTTCACTGGAGAGATTGGGAGTTTTCATCCCCATTTGGCAATTCAGTACTGAGGAGTGGAGTGCATGGTTCTGGGGATTCAGCTCTAACTCTCCATCCCAGCTCTCCAGGACAGTGATGTCTAATAGAAATATAATGTTATGGAAAAGAATGAAATAGACTCCTATCTTACATGACTCACAAATACATGACTTTCAAATATAGAAATGGGTAAAGGACTTACATTACACATCAGCCCTGAAGTGACATTCCTAAAATAAAGCATAGGGAAAAAGCTTCTTGACATTGGTCATGACGATGATTTTTTGGGGTTTGACACCAAAAACACAAACAACAAAAGCAAAAATCCGCAAGTGCGATCACATCAAACTACAAAGCTTCTGCACAGCGAAAGAAAAAACAAGTCAACAAATAAAGACAACCTATGGCATGGGAGAAAATATTTGTGAACCATAGATTTGACAAGGGGTTAATAGCCAAAGTACGTAAGGAACACGCATAACTCAATTGATAAACACAATCTGATTAAAAATGAGCAAAAGGTGGGGACACCTGGCTGGCTGAGTTGGAAGAGCATGCAACTCTTGATCTAGGGTTTGTGAGTCAAGCCCCGCCTTGGGTGTAGAGATTACTTAAATAAGTAAGTAACCTTTTAAAAAATGAACAAAAGGCATTGAATAGACATTTCTCCAAAGAAGACATACGGGTGGCCAACAAGTACACGAAAGGGTGCCTAACGTCACTGATCATCAGGCAAATGCAAGTCAAAACCACAACAAGACACCACCTTTTAGAATGGCCATCATCAAAAAGACAACAGATGACAAGTATTGGCGAGGATATGGGGAAAAGAGAACTCTTGTGCACTGCTGGTGAATGTACAATATGGAGCTTCCTCAAAAAACTAAATATAGAACTACCATATAAAAAAAAAAAAAAAGAACTACCATATGATCGAGCAATCCCACTTCTAGGTGTATATCCAAAAGAAATGAAACCAGGATCTCAAAAGAGATATTTGCACTCCCACGTTTATTGCAGCCTTAGTCACAAGAGTCAAGACATAGAAACAACCTAAGTGCCTAACGGCAGATGAGTGTTAAAGAAGATGTGAGGAGACATATATTTACATATATATATTTATATATATACATAAATTGATACATATACACACAGTGGAATATTATTTAGCCATAAAAAAGAAAGGAAATCCTGCCATTGCCACATGAACCTTGGGGGCATTAAGCTAAGTGAAAGAAGCCAGACAGAGGAAGACAAGTGCTGTGTGATCTCACTTCTATGTGGAATCTAAAAACATTGAACTCCTAGAGGTGGTTGCCAGGGGCCAAGGGGTCGGAGGGGACACGGAGATGTTGGTCAGAGGGTACAGCTTTCAGTTATAAGATGACGTTTTCGAGATCTACTGTACACCATGGTGATGGTAGTTAACAACACTGTTTTGTATAGTTGGGAGCTGCTATGACAGGAGAGCTTTCATACTCTCACCATAACAACAGTAAAACTGTAATTATGTGAGGTGAAGGGTGTGTTAACTAACCTGATTGTGGAAAACATTTCACAATATATACATGTAGCAAATCATTGCCATTGTACACCTTAAATTTACAGAGTGTTATATGTCAATTGTATCTAGATAGGGCCAGGGGAGAAAAAGGAATATAATGTGAGCCACGTATGTGATTTTAAATGTTCTAGTAGCCACATTAAAGCAAATAAAAAGTAACAGGTAATACTGATTTTGTTTTTTTAAAAATTTTTTTAAAGATTTTATTTGTTCATGAGAGACTCAGAGAGAGACAGAGACATAGGCAGAGGGAGATTTTAAATGTTCTAGTAGCCACATTAAAGCAGATAAAAAGTAACAGATGATACTGATTTTTATTTAAAAAAAATTTTAAAGATTTTATTTGTTCATGAGAGACTCAGAGAGAGACAGAGCAACAGGCAGAGGGAGAAGCAGGCTCCCTGCAGGCAGCCCGATGTGGGACTTGATCCGGGGACCCCGGGATCATGCCCTGAGCCAAAGGCAGACGCTCAACCACTGAGCTCCCCAGGTGTCCCCAGACCTAGAATATTAATGCAAAGCTTCATGATGAAGTTTGTCAGTGCCGTAAAGAAGTTCTTGAAAGGTAAATGTCAAAGGCAGCAAATATGAACCATTTTCAAAGCCTTAAAAATCTGTTAAGAGTCTACAAAAGTCAGTGAAGGATGCTTATCACATAGTTTGTAGACTACTGTGCCTGCGGATTTCAGGTTTGTACAAAACATGGAAAGAAAGAAGACATCGTTGCTCTATTTAATAAACAATCAGAAAAGGCAGAAAATACTGGAAGTAATCTACGTTCCAACCATAGAAGTTGCAGAAGAAATGAAGATAGTGATGATGATCTCGAATTTGATACTGATTAAGATGATACAAAGACAGTCACATGCATTTATATGTTAAAAGTCAGCTTGAAAACACCAAATTCCAATGGAATATTCCTCAGCCCTTAGAAACGACAAATACCCACCATTTGCTTCAACGTGGATGGAACTGGAGGGTATTATGCTGAGTGAAGTAAGTCAATCGGAGAAGGACAAACATTATATGGTCTCATTCATTTGGGGAATATAAATAATAGTGAAGGAGAATAAAGGGGAAAGGAGAAAAAATGTGTGGGAAATATCAGAAAGGGAGACAGAACATAAAGACTCCTGACTCTGAGAAACGAACTAGGGGTGGTGGAAGGGGAGGAGGGCGGGGGGTGGGGGTGAGTGGGTGACGGGCACTGAGGGGGATACTTGACGGGATGAGCACTGGGTGTTATTCTGTATGTTGGTAAATTGAACACCAATAAAAATTATTTTATTAAAAAAAAGAAAACACGAAATTCTAAACCGCTTTTGACTTTTGAGGGTTTTACAAAAAAAAAAAATAAATAAAAAATAAAAAAAAAGATACTGTGAAATCCTAATGGGAAAAATAGCAAAAACCTAAAAACCTATAGAAAACAGGCAAAGTACATACCTGGATAATGTAAATTAGGTATGATACTGGAATAATTACAAGTTTCATCCAGAGTTTTCTTATAATAAATTTTTTTTCTTATAATAAGTTTTTAAGTAGCGTATTATAAAATACCTGCCAAAATGAGTGTTAGGGTGTCATATGGCAGTTCACGGGAATTACTTCGAAGAGTATACAACCTGCCATCAAGCTAAACAAGATTGAGAATTGATGGTTGTGTGAGAACTACCTCGTGGAGAAATCAGATGATATTATAGTGTTAGCCCCCAAAATTGGTCCTCAGCAAGTGCCTTTTGATCGATTGAGCTCAAACCAGTGGCCCACATTACAAAGCCCCCTTACTCATTATGTTTGCTTGTTATAAAAAGGCTGTTACTAAAAAAAAAAAAAAAAAAAAAGAAAAGGTTGTTACTTATTTTTTGTGCTACTGTTTAACAGGTGCATAGCAATTTTTCTTGGAGAGACTTTTTACATACTTGATCACATTTTTACCTTTCTTCTCTTGTGAAATAGACATACGGAAAAAAGGTATAAAATACATATATAGAGTTTAATAAATAATTCTAAAGAAAAGCCAGACACCTATCATCCGGGTGAAGAACCTACTTTATTTTTTTAAGAGTGTTTTATTTATTTGACAGAGAGAGCGAGAGCGAGAGTGAGCACAAACAGGGGGAGCGGCAGAGGGAGAGCAAGAAGCAGACTCCCTGCTGTGCAGGGAGCCCGATGTGGGGCTCGATCTCAGGACCCTGGGATCATGACCTGAACTGAAGGCAGATACTCAACCGACTGAGCCGCCCAGGCGCCCCTGAAGAAATTACTTCCAAACAAACAAATATTAACCAGATATGTTAGATTCTTTTTTTTTTCTTTCCTTTAAGTCTGTGAAGTCCAGTCTGGATTTTATACCTGAAATCTATTTGGATATAAATAGATTGATTTATCAGGTTTCTATTTGGACTAGCCGCGTTGCAAGTGCACAATAGCCCCTTGGGGTAGTGGCTGCTGTATTGGACATCATAGCTCTAGAGTTCCATAGCCCAGTGGCAAATAAAGGTACTTCAAGAAATAACACTTGTGTGGGGGCACCTGGGTGGCTCAGCGGTTGAGCATCTACCTTGGCTCAGGTGATCCCGGGGTCCTGGGATAGAGTCCCCCACCGGGCTCCTTGCATGGGGCCTGCTTCTCCCTCTGCCTGTGTCTCTGCCTCTCTCTCTCTGTGTTTCTCATGAATAAATAAAAGCTTTTAAAAAAAAGAAGTAACACTTGTATGATTGTCACCATGCTATGAGTTGTTAGCATCATAACAACTGTTGTGTTAGAATCACAAACAATGGGGAGGGAGAGGTCACGCCCTTTTAGTTTATGGTGAAATTCTTCAAGACAGTAATGTCTGTTTATTGGCCCTTTTTTTTATTTTATTTTATTTTATTTTATTTTACTTATTTTATTATTTTATTTACTTTATTTTATTATTCTATCTTATTTTATTTTATATTTTATTTTATTTTTATTCGCCCTGTTTGTGACCTCCCATTTATGTCTTTCTTCCTATAAATTGTCTTCTCTTCCCCCATAACTCCACTGAAACATCTCCCAAGGATGACCTCCTACATCTCCAGCTGCTCTCCAGCAGGCCTTCCCAAATTGGAATTCACATCCCAATCGCTTGGGGAGCTTGTTAAAATGCAGGGTTTTTTTTTTTTTTTTTAAGATTTTATTTATCTGCTCCCGCTTCTCCTTGTGTTTTGCCTTCCAAACCCAATAGAACCCCGATGGCAATCTGGGAAATAGGGCTTCCAAGCCTCCAGCCCCTGAGAAGGAAGTGTGGGGGCTGATTATTAACCACAATATCTGGCACACACGCCCTCGAGCGTCAGTCCTCAACTCTACTCTCTCTTCCCATTTCCCTTGCACACCCCTTCCAGGCTCCTAGGCATCGCGGTGGAAACACTTGGAATCCTTTGTGACTTCTATCTTGTTGACGACTCGCAGAGAGTCACAGAATCTTGTCAAGTCTTCAACCATCCCTCCCACATTTTCCCTCCTTTCCATTCAGTTGTCATTTCCACGGGCTCTTATTCCTTTACATTTGGAGAATCAGAGAAGCCTTTGGAACGGCTCGCCTTTGTCAGCTTGCCTTTGATCTGTCACCATCCACCTCCTTTCTCCACCTCTTCCCCATGTACTGCTACCAGCAGTAAAAAGAGCTAGCAATATCAGAATCAATTTTTTGAAAGCATGTGGACTTCCATTTTTTAAAAAATTTATTTTTTAAGCAATTTCTACACTCAACATGGAGGCTCAAACTCATGACCCCAAGATCAAGAGTCTCGTGCTCTCCCAAGTGAGCCAGCCAGGTGCCCCAATATCTGAATTGATTCTATCCATGAGATGAGCAAATTTACATATTGATGCTAGAAAAAATATTGTTTAGAGCTAGTACTCAAGGGACCCCTGGGTGGGTCGGCGGTTGAGTATCTGCCTTTGGCTTGGGTCGTGATCCTGGGGTCCCGGGATCAAGTCCCACATCGGGCTCCCTGCATGGGGCCTGCTTCTCCCTCTGCCTGTGTCTCTGCCTCTCTCTGTCTCTCATGAATAAATAAATAAAATCTTTGAAAAAAATATTTCTAAAAAAAATAGAGTGAGTGCTCAGAATGAGAGCCCCTACAGGCTCTCCACTGGGCTTTTACCTGGGATGCGGGAAGATGCCTTGGGACCAGTATGAGTCTGGGAAGAAAGAACTCAGAAAACTGAGTTCTTGTTCTGTCTTTTACTCTCACTGTGTGGCTCGGACAAGTCACTTCCCCTCTCTGAGCCTCCTTTATTCTTGTAGTAAAGTGAAATGGGTAGGCTGAGCTATCATTTTCTGGCCTTAGTATTTTTTCCCCCATGCTGTTGACAGATACCTTAAAAAACACATATCATGCTTGATTTGGGGACTGGATGCATTAAAATGGCCAAATCAGAAATAAACATTTCCTCACCTGACTGCAAATCATAATAGGTAGTGGTGTTTTACTTGTCTTATAATAATGAACTCAACAACTGTATTCGTACATGCGCACACTGAGATGATGTGTTACGAGAAGGGGTGACCTATCGAACTTTACCAAATTGCTACCAGAGAGCCGACAACAACTTCTTTCTGTGCAAAAACCAAAGCCTCTCCAATAGTATGAGCTTCTCGAGGTTTTCCCTAATTTTGCACCTTGCTAGAGACATGTCTTTTTTTTTTTGAGACATGTCTTAACAATGTTTTTTTGAGTGTCTGCATTACTGATTGATAGATATTTGAAAATCTTGCACTCTGTACTTATCGACTTATTTTTTGAAGACTTTTTAAAGAGAAGTTTGGGGTTTACAACAAAGATTCCTTTTATACCCACTGTCCCCCACAAGACGTAGCCTCCTCCATGACCAACATGCCCCACCAGAGCGGTACATTTGTCACAACTGATGAACCTACACTGACACATCATAATCACCTCAAATCCATAGTTTACCTTAGGGTTCACCCTAGGTGCTGTGCATTCTGTGGATTTGGACCAAAGTATAATGACATGTATCCATACAGAGAATGACCATATCATACAGGATATTTTCACTGCCCTAAAAATCTTTTGTCTCCTCCCATCTGCTCTCCTGGCCACCACTGATTTTTTATTGTCTCCATAGTTTTGCCTTTTCCAGAAACTTGTACAGTGGGAATCACACAGTACATAGCTTTTTTAGGTTGTTTTTTTAAACTTATAATATGCGTTTAAGTTTTCTCCATGTCTTTTCACGGCTTGAAAGCTCATTTATTTTTAGCACTGAATAATATTCTATTGCCTGGAGGTACCACAATTTTTCCATTCACTTACTGAAGGACATCTTGGTTGCTTCCAAGTTTTGGTAATTATGAATAAAGCTACTATAAATATCCATGTGCAAGTTTTTCTGTGGACATAATTTTCATCTCCTTTGGGTAAATACCAAGGAGTGTGATGGCTGGATTGTGTGGTAAGAGTATGTTTAGTTTTGTAAGCAATCACCAAACTGTCTTCCAAAGCGGCTATAACGTTTTATATTCCCACCAGCAATGGCTGAGAGTTCCCATTGCTCTACATCCTTGCCAGTGTTTGGTGGTTGTGAGAATTTTAGATTTTGGTCATTCTAATAGATGTGTGTGGTGGTAGCTCATTGCTCTTTCAATTTGCATTTTCCCAATGAGATATATGAATTATCTTTTCATATGTTTTTCTGTCATCTGAGGATCTTCTTTGGTGGGTGTCCCAGTCTTCAGCCCATATTTAAATGAGATTGTTTTCTTGTGATTGAGGTTTTTTATTTAAAGATTTTTTTATTCATTTGAGAGAGAAAGAGAGAGAGAGAGAGAGCACAAACAGGAAACAGGGAGGAGGGGTAGAGAGAGAGGGAGAAGCAGGGTCCCCACTGAGCAGGGAGCCTGATGTGGGGCTCAATCCCAAGACCCCGGGATTATGACCTGAGCCGAAGGCAGATGCTTAACCAACTGAGCCACCCAGGCGACCCTCATGATTGAGTTTTAAGAGTTGTTGGTATATTTTAGATATATTCAAATATACCATATGTGTCTTGTGCAAATATTTTCTTGCAGGCTGTGGCTTGTCTTCTCATTCTCTGAACAGTATTTTTCACAGAGGAGAAGTTTTTTATTTTAATGAAGTCTAGCTTATCATTTATTTCTTTCATGGGTTGTGTCTTTGGTGTTGTATCTAAAAAGCCATCACCATACCCAAAATGATCAAAGTTTTCTCCTATGTTATCTTCTAAGAATTTTATTGTTTTCCATTTAGGACTGTGATTCCTTTTGAGTTATTTTCTGGGAAGACTGTAAAGTTTGAGTCTAAATTCTTTCTTTCTTTTGCATGTGGATGCCCAGTTGTTCCAGCACCATTTGTTGAAAAGATGATCTTGGCTCCATTGTATTGCCTTTGTTCTGTTGTTAAAGATCAGTTGATTATATATATTTGGGTCTATTTCTGGGCTCTGTATTCTGTTCCACTGATCTATTTGTCTGTTCTTTCTCCAACACCACACTTTCTTGATGTCTATAACTTTATAATAAGTCATGAAGTCAGGTAGCATCAGTCCTCCAACTCTGTTCTTCTTCAATATTGTGTTAGCTGTTCTGGTGTATATTTTTATAATGTATATCAGTTGCTAAAAACTGACATAAGAGAATGCTTCAGGCTGCTCTTTGAAAGCATTTCTTTGCAAATGACACTTTCTGGATGGGATAGTTTTTGGTCCTAATAAATGAATAGACAAATGATATATTCATTACTTTATTGCCTCTTTTAAGGCTGGCTTTTAAAGCCTCGAAGTCCTGTTTTATCTGAGAATGTTGATTAATCACAAGTCACAGACCATCAGAAGGCAAATTGGCAGAATTATTACCATTTTTGGATTCCTCAGTTGTGTGCTGTATATCAGCATCAGGGTTCCCTATGTTTCTATCTTTAACCTGGTATATTAAAGATGAAAATTAAATGTATATGATAAGGATAAAAACAGTTGAAGTCTGAAGTCTGAACCCTGAAGTCAGTTGGTGTTGATAGATAGAGATGCATCACGAGTTAGCTCATCTATTAGCCAACCACTATACTCACATTTGACACTTATTTTTATTTTTTTGAAGATTTTATTTATTTATTCATGAGAGACACACACACAAACACACAGAGGCAGACACAGGCAGAGAGAGAAGCAGGCTCCCTGCAGGGAGCCTGATGTGGGATTCGATCCCAGGATCCTGGGATCATGCACTGAGCCAAAGGCAGACACTCAACCACTGAGCCACTCAGGTGCTCCTGATATTTATTTTAAATGGTACCCAAAGATTAAAATAAGTATTTTGTAATGGATTGATTTTATTTTATTTATTGCAAGGGAGGGAGGGATGGAGGGAAGAGGGAGAGAGAATCTTAAGCAGGCTCCATGATGTGAGGCTCCATCTCAGGATCCTGAAATCATGACCTAAGCCTAAATGAAGATTTGGACACTTAAGCAACTGGGCCACCCAGGCACTTCTATAATGGACTGATTTTTTAAAAATATGAATCCCAGTATAATTAACAAACAGTGGTATATTAGTTTCAGGTGTACAACATAGTGATTCAACAATTCTATACATTACTCAGTGCTCATTACAATAAGTGTACTATCTCTCTCTTTTTAAAAGATTTTATGTATTTATTCATGAGAGACACAGAGAAAGAGGCAAAGACATAGGCAGAGGGAGGAGAAGCAGGCTCCATGCAGGGAGCCCGATGTGGGACTCGATCCCAGGACCCCTAAGCTGAAGGCAGCCGCTCAACTGCTGAGCCACCCAGGCGTCCCTCCTTTTTTTTTTTTTTTTTTTTTTTTTTTTTTTTTTAATAAAAGTAATCTCTATGCCCAACACGGGGCTTGAACTCAAGGACCCTGAGACTAAGAGTCAAATGCTCAACCAGACTGGGCCAGCCAAGTGCCCCACAATTAGTGTGCTCTTAATCCCCTTTGCTTATTTCCCTCCTCCTTCACTCTCTCCCCTCTAAAAACCACTAGTTCTCCATATTTAAGAGTCTGGTTTTTTTTTTTGGTCTCTTTTTTTCTTTGTTCATTTGTTTGGTTTCTTAATTGTGTAGTGGACTGATTTTTTAAAAGTAGAAATTGCAACAGACACAATGGCCACCATTACCACCTGAACCCTTAGGACCTCTGAGTATTTACAAGAAACACTGGGGTTAGTGATCTCTCAGGACTCTTCCAGCTATAATGTTTTAAATATCTATGGATTAAATTGCTAAAGGGCTCCATGAGCTGGAGAGATGCAAATTACTCTACCTTGTAGAAACTCTGGCAGTTATAGTTGTTATGAGACTATAGAATAAATATTTTAGAATCCTTAATTTCAGTTATCCTGAGAAATAGTATGCATTTTCCATAATGCGGTGGTTTGTTTGCTCTTTTACTTTCATTTTAGTTAGGCTATTACATTGTGTTGGGAAATTCTAGGAGGGAGAGAGGAGTCCTTTCAAAAGAAAGCCAAGAGGACATGCTGAATAAAGGAGAAAAGATCATTTGACATTTCTAAAGGTAAATTAAGTGTTATAAAATGTCAACAGGAAGTATTACTTTATCTCATGGTTATTTGATTTCTGTCTTCGATTCAAGGTAGCCTTTTTTCTCATCTTGGTATTGTGAAAAGACAGCATTATATTGAACATTTCACAAGAAATGTCAATTCTGTAGTTTTTCTCATTCATATGTTTTAACATAGAGAGCTTGTGGAAAGTGTAAGAAAATGCTGCCTATTTAACTAGACTGAAAAACAGACTGGTTCAGAGAGAAACAGATAGGAAATAAATAAGCAAAGATAAAAGCCTTTTGCCTTCTGTACTTCCTCACCAACCTTCCGTCTTTGTAGTGAGTTTTCTTAGATTCTGTATTTGTGTGTTTGGTATCCCTTAATTGCAGGGCCAAACTAATTGCCAAAATCATTTACTTCCTGTCTCGTGGTCCAGCTTTTACTGAATAAATGGACAAGGAAAAAGTAGTGTGTGCATGTTTGTGTGTGTGTGTGTGTGTGTGTGTGTGTGTAAACACACATATACATACAATGGAATGCACATGCACACTGGAATATTATTCAGCCAAAAAAAAAAAAAAAACAAAGGAAATCCTGCCAATGTGACAAAATGAATGAACCTAGAGGGCATTGCGCTAAGTGAAGTAAGTTGAACAGAGAAAGACAAATACTCTATGATCTCACTTATACATGGCATCTAAAGGCATCGAGCTCATTGAAGCAGAGAGTAAACTAATGGTTGCCAGAGGTTAAGATTGGGGAAAGGGATTTACCATATTGTGGACATGAAATTTGCTAAGAAGGTGGATCTTAAGTATCCTTGACACACACACAAAGGAAAATGATAACGATGTGAGATGGCAGGTATGTCCAGTAGCTTATTTTTGGTGCTGATTCCCCAATGTATGCATACATCAAAACATAAACTTGTATGTGTAAATATATGCAATATTCACTTGTCCATGATACTTCCATGAAGTTGGGGGGTGGGGAGGCAACCCAACCAAAACATAATTACAAGATTTTTCTTTGGACTGTCACTTAAGTACGCCAATGGAAGCCAAATAGCCAACAATACACTATTTGGGTGGTGCTGTCGACTCCAATGCATAGCAGGAACTGGACACAGGACGCGCGGCACCACGCGAGCTGGGTGCTGGGGAAGTGGGCCCAGGCTGCGAGACATGGACACTAGGGAATCTGATTGGTGGGTGCTGGGCTCTGGGAAGGGTGCCCACACTGTGGAGCTGGGCGGTGGGGGAAGCAGCAGGTGTGGAAGCTACCAGTGATGCAGGAAGCTAGCAAGAGGACAAGCAGAAACCAGGAAGCAAAAGGCTTCGCTGCCAGTGTCTGTCCAGCACCTTCTATTGACCAGACGTGACATCACGCCTGCTGAGAGGAAACCCATTTCAAGCGCCCACACCCATTTCACAGAGCAGGCAATAGTGGCCAACTTTGTGAGAGTATATACTACAATATCATATGACATATATATATATATAGTAGGTCAGATGGCAATAAGTGGCATGGAGAAAATTAAAACAAGGTAAGAGGACAATGGGTGACTGAGTGGGATCTACTTTAGATTGGCCAAAGGGCTGATATTTGAGCCGAAGTGAGAATGACACAAAGAAGCAAGCCACGTGACCCTAGAGAGGACAAGTATCTGTCAGTAGAAGACCCAGCAAGTGCAAAAGCCCCGAGACAAGAAGGCGTCCAGACTTATTGAAGAACACGATAGACACCTTTAGGATTGGCAGCATGTCTGTTGTATGCCTGGAGCTGGGGACAACTGAAGCCACCGGAGCAGATCTAGGAGGTCTCAGTGACTTCTGCTAGCCCCATGGTATGAAATTGTTCCTTGTCTTAGTGCAGGGAGTAAGATAGTCTTCCTGAAGCTCTCATCTCCAGAGATCTCATAGGTTTTAAGTCTGTCGCTGCTCCTTGAGAGGTTGGACATGGAGTTATAGGACCCGGTGACGCCACTCCCAGGTATGTGCCCAAAGCTAACTAAGATGTGTGTTGACACAACAACTTGGGCATGAATGTTGGTAGCCGCCTTATCCACTGAAGCCCAAAGGTGGGAGTAGCCCACATGTGTACCAGCTGACGAATGAGTCAGCAAGCTGTGGTGGACCACTACCACGGAAGAGCACTGGGCCCTAAAAATGCGTGAAATACCACTACGACACGAAGGACATTACACCATGGATGGACCTGGGAACCACTCCGCTCGGTGAAAGAAGCCAGACACCAAAGACTGCTCATAGATACGAGGTTTTCTTTGGCGGGAGGTGGCGGGGGTGGGGTGGGGTGGCGGTAGTGGGGAGGGATGATGAAAATGATTGTACTGGAAATTGAATGTGGTGATGCTTGCCCAAGTCTGCAAATGTACTAAAAAGCCTCCAATTGTTCACTTTAAATAGGAGATTTGTATGGCATGTGAGTTGTATCTCAATAAGGCTGTTACGGTAAAGATCTACTGCCGACTCCTTGCATGAAAGGTCCAAGAATCCTTTGGAGTCCTTAATGCAGACCAAAATAGGGGCAGCCCCGATGGCTCAGCGGTTTAGCGCCGCCTGCAGCCCAGGGTGTGATCCCGGGGTCCCAGGATCGAGTCCCATGTCGGGATCCCTGTGTGGAGCCTGCTTCTCCCTCTGCCTGTGTCTCTGCCTCTCTCTCTCTGTGTCTCTCATGAATAAATAAATAAAATCTTAAAAAAAACCAGGATAACAAAATGACACGTCTGTCAACACGCACCTTTTCAGTGAACTGACGACCGGGATCTCCAAGTAGACTCAACCCATGGCATTATCGACATGTACATCTGAAAAGGTCTGAAAAGTCCCCTACAAAGCCCAGGTCAGTTGTCATATGGACTTTTGCCTCATTCCACCACTGGCTTATAGGAGAAACACTGAATTTGGGATCAAGATCTAGATTTGAGGGATGCCTGTGTGGCTCAGTGGTTGAGCATCTGCCTTTGGCTCAGGGCATGATCCTGGGGTCGGGGATTCGAGTCCCACATCAGGCTCCCTGCATGGAGCCTGCCTCTCCCTCTGCCTGTGTCTCTGCCTCTCTCTCTCTCTCTGTGTGTCTCTCATGAATAAATAAATAAAATCTTTAAAAAAAGGATCTAGATTTGAAACAGGGCTGTCACTAACTAGCTCTGCAACCTCGAGCTATTTACTTAACCCTCTCTGAGCCTTAGTTTTCTTTTCCTGAAATAGGTAAAAAGTAGAACAGAGGCCTACAACATTGTGAGAAGCGAATTAATTAATGTATATAAAAGTGGTTTGGAAGCGATGCAATTATAGAGATACGAGCTCTTGTTCGATGGACATTCACGCATGTATGCGTGTGCGTGCACACACACTCCAAATGACCTCCCAAACTGTGTCATTCTTTCATTTGGTAGAATGTTATCTAAATTGCATTTCTCCAGAAGCCTGTTCTGTACACAAACCCCTACTTGGCGACAGCAACACCAACCAATCAGGAAGTCAGGTTGGTTTATTGGATCAGTATGATTGCTAAATCTCCCCCCCCCCGCCCCATTTTGCAGAAGAGGAAGTCGAATTGAGGTAAGATTAAATGACTCTACTTGTGTGGCAGTCATGGAGGTGTACCACTTGAATTTTTTAAGAGAGAACTTTCTAGAAAGAGTACAGTGCGCTCTGGATGTGGTGCCTTTGGTCTCATCGTAGCATTCAAGCCTGAGGCGGGCTCTCCTTGGGCAGCTCCAGTCAGTGGCTGAGCGCAGTGGCATCCTAGGGTCTGGCTATTTCTACCTCCTACTCCAGAGTTCCCTCTTGGGCTGGAGGAGACATTCTAAAACCTACACCACAGTCTGGTTACAGCTCTTTGTAGCCAATCCTCCTTTCTTCCTCCCTCCTTTCACACCTGCCCTCCTGTGTGGCTCTCTGAAAGTCTTCCACGCCAACTCCTGCCCTCTCTCCCCCCTTATCCAGCACAATGGCCACCCCCAATAAATCTTCTGTGCTTCTAGCTCTGTCTTGGTATGTCCATTCTGGAGAACCTCAACTGACATTCTTTGGTGGAGCCAAGACTTAAACAGTCTTCCGACTCCAAGCTCATTCCAGAGAGTTCTCTGTGGCCACTGTGTGTAGCTCCCTGGGACTAACTCGAAGAGACCAGCTAGGGTCATGAACTGTTGCCCGGGTTTGCCATAACCCAGGCCCTGTAGAGTCCTGTGTGGATAAAACCAAGTTATAGAAAGAACAGGTGCCTGCGGTTGAATCCCATAGACTCAAGAGCATTCATCCATTTGGCAAGAGGAGAGAAATGAGCCAATCGATATGCTGGCAAGGACTATTCTGAGGCTTATTCATGGCTTTCCACGAAACATTTCCTGGGGGCTTTCAGTAGACACGTGCTGTCTACTGTCTGTGCCCCCCAACCCATGCCCCCGCAGATACTACCCACTACCAACCCTTCCCTCCTCAACGCCCCCACTGAGATTGGCTACACAGGATGGAGGTTTGGAATCAGATCTGAGATGGCAGCAGGGAAGAGGTAGCTTTTGTGCAGAGCAGCTTGGAAGATTCCAGATCCGCCAGGATGAGAGGATCAGAACTGAGGCGGGGAAATATGCAGGCCAGAGAGGACTACAGACTTGCCCTGGCTGCTTTGTTTTGTTTTTTTTTTTTGGCTTTGCATTTTGTCCCCAGAGCCCCTAGCCGGCAAGATCTTTTGTGCCAGCTTGGCCGCCTGTAACCTCAATTAAAATGCAAACCGATAGGCTTTATTGAGCACTTACTGTATGCCAAGCTCCGTGCTAGGAAGCTTGGGGATTCCCAGACTTCCGATCAAATGGGGAGACACATGGGAGGCCAACCTCTAAATGCAAGGAAGGATGTGATCACAGCCCTAATAATAGCGCTCAGAGGGACAGCACGTGGAGAGATTGGTTCTGGAAGGGACTCTCTTGGGAAGGCTTCCTGAAGTCAGGGCCTAAAGGGCTGGGTGCACAGAGAGGGGTAGAAGTCGAGCAAAGCAGGCAGTGTAGGGACGCCTGGGTGGTTCAGTGGTTGAGCGTGTGCCTTTAGCTCAGGGTGTGATCCTGGGGTCCCGGGATCGAGTCCCACATGGGGCTCCCTGCATGGAGCCTGCTTCTCCCTCTGCCTGTGTCTCTGCCTCTCTCTCTCTCTCTCTCTCTCTCTCTCTCTCTCTCATGAATAAATAAGTAAAATCTTAAAAAAAAGAAGGCACTGGAGGTGGGATCAGTGAGAAACCCTCCCGATCGCTGACCGCAGGCGTATGGCTTCACTTTTCTGTGTGCGTTGAGCTTCGCCTCGCGCTCGTCGGTGCCTGGACTGTACCGGGCAGTGGTACTGTTCTCTTCAGGCTGCCATGCCACCGACTGGGTGGCCCCAACCACAGGGATTGATTTTCTCACAGCTCTGGAGGCTAGAAGTCCAGACCGAGGTGCTGCTGGCAGGTCGTGTCTGGTGAGAGGGCTCTTGCTGGCTTTCAGGTGGCCACCTTCTTGCTGTGTCCTCATGTGGCCTCCCTGTGCATGTGCAGAGAGAGGTCTCTTGTGTCTCTTCTTCTGCTTAGCAGGTCACCAGTTCTATAGGATTAGGACCCCGCCCTTATGACTTATGACTTATGACTTCGTGGAGCCCTATATCCCAATACAGCCCCATTGGGGTTTGACACTTCTGCGTATGATTGTGGGAGGGGGAGACACGGTTGGGTCCGTAACTGCAGCTGACCTGCCTTCTTGTCCCACTTGCCAAACAGCCCACGCGTACATGGAGAAAGAACTTTATTTTTTTACTTTATTTTATTAAAACAAATTTTTAAAATTAATTTTATTTATTTATTCATGAGAGACCCAGAGAGAGAGAGAGAGAGAGAGAGAGAGAGGCAGAGACACAGGCAGAGGGAGAAGCAGGCTCCATGCAGGGAGCCCGATGTGGGACTTGATCCCGGGACTCCAGGGTCACACCCTGGGCCGAAGGCAGTTGCTCAACCACTGAGCCACCCAGCGATCCTTTTAAACAATTTTAAAAGACATTTTAAAAATCTATTTATTTATGAGAGACACACAGAGAGAGGTAGGGACACAGGCAGGGGGAGAAGCAGGCTCCCTGCAGGGAGCCCAATGCAGGACTTGATCCTGGGACCCCGGGATCACTACCTGGGCCAAAGGCAGAGGCTCAACCACTGAACCACTGAGATGCCTCCACCCTTCCCCCCACTCATGTGTGCGTGCTCTCTCAAATAAATAAAACCCTTTCACAATAAAAAAAAAGGCATCTGAACTTTCATGATCAGAAACTATATAACAACTATTATTTCTTCAATGTGCCATGTGAAGATTCTAGTTTTGTTCAGTGTTTCCAACGTTGTATCTTTTTAAAAAAATGATTATATTTATTTTAAAGATTTTATTTATTTATGAGAGAGAGAGTGAGAGCGGCACAGACATAGGCAGAGGGAGAAGCAGGCTCCATACAGGGAGCCAGGATCACGCCCTGGGCTGAAGGCGGCGCTTAACCTCTGAGCCACCTGGGCTGCCGGATGTAGTTATTTTAGAGAGAGAGGGAGAGAGAGAGAGAACGAGCAGGGAGGTGACAAAGGGCAGAGGGAGAAGCAGATCCCCCACTGAGCAGAGAGCCCAACATGGGGCTCGATCCCAAGATCCAGAGATCATGACCTGAGCCAAAGTCAGGTGCTCAACCGCCTGAGCCACCCGGGTGCCCCCACGTTGTGTCTTTTGATTTCTCTCCTGGCAAGAGGGGTCAGAGACTCCTGGTTGTCCTTAGTGTCTGGAGCACGAGCATCACTGTCCATGCTGATGTTGGACCTGCACTTGGGAAATTTTTCACTCAGCGCCAGGTAACCGTGACCTGGTCAGCTGAATGGCCTCCCTTTCCCCAGTTGCAGCCTTGCCTTCCATGCTCTTCTCTCTCTCCTCTCCCCACAACCCCTGACTTCTCCACGTCCTGGAGCCCGTAGTCCTCTTTCCTCCCCAATCTCCAGAACCCTCTGGGAGTGGCCAGCCAACTGGATTGCAGGCACTGAGCTTGGCCACTTAGCCTCCGTCCCCCTCCCTGCAACCTGATAGGGCACACGAGCTGTGAGTGCCACACTGGTTCCCGAAGCCCACATCTGAATGGCTAGTTGCTTAAAGGCCTGCTGAATGAGTGCCACGGAGCAGGGTTAAGGTCATAAAGGCTGGAGCTAGAAATACCAGTTGTGAATAAACTTAGCATGCAAAGCTCCATGGAAGGGAAACGTACTTCCAACATCTCAGCATAATTCTAGAACCCTGCCTTTCCTTTCCCCGATACTGGCCTACGTATATTTTTCTTTAATATAAAAGTATTCATTGGCCATTATTTATAGATGGAAAGATCATATATATTGGAAGCATAGCGTTATTTTCACTTGGAGAATAGGATAAAAATACCTAGTTGTGATAAAACGTTCAGTCGGAATGATATCATAATTATACGCTGTATCCCCAGCCCCTGTAACGGTGACTTGGCACAGACGGGGTGCTTGCCTATTTGTAGAATAAATGAGTGAACAGAAAATTGAGATAATATTTAACAGATTAATTCAACAGAAATGCACTGTGTACCAACTAAATGTTAAGCAACTTGCTGAGGCCGGGGGCGGAGGAGGGGTGATCTAGCTGTGGTCACACCTGCTCGTAGGCCCCTCGTCTATGCCAGGTGCTCATGCTCTTTGAAGCCACGGTTTTGGGAGAGATCCACAGGGGGGACCAGCTAGATGAGCCTAAGCCAGGGACGAGCTTTGTCTGCAAAGGGCCAGAGAGTAGATATTTTAGGCTTTGTCTCCACCATGACTACTCAGCTCTTGCCCTGTAGTGCGAAGAAAGCCATCCACGATTATGTAAGTGAATGGGGTGGGCTATATTGCAATAGAGTTCTAGGAACAAAATCGGTCAAGCCAGACTTGACTGGGCTGTAATTTGCCTACCCTGGAATCAGTGTGGGAGCCATCGGGGTGAAATATCACGTTTGCACACCTCAAATTATAGAATTTGGGAGCTGAATGGACTGTACAGATGCGGCCTTCTGTTTTATTCCAATAGCAAAATCCCAACCCTGGTAAATCCGACACTCCGCTCACCTGCCTTCCTACTGTTCAGCTCTTGGGGAACATGGATTGAGAAAAGCTCACAATCGTGCAGACTGGTTTCTGTTTAGTCAATACATGACCCCTAATGCCAGGTGAGTCCCTAGGGCTACCCAGAAACCTTACTTCATTTACCTCATACACCCATTACCCTCTAGAAGACTTGTTTTTTTAGGCTTTCACTTAAATTCGAGTTGGTTAACATATAGTGTGATACTGGTTCCAGGAGTGGGATTTAGTGATTCATCACATATAACACCCAGTGCTCATCTCAGTGAGTGCCCTCCTTCATCCCCACCCACCTCTCCTCCGGCAACCCTCAGTTCTGGAGTTATACAGTTCTCTATAGCTAAGAGTATCTTGGGGCACTTGGGTGGCCCAGTGGGTTAGGCATCTGCCTTTGGCTTGGGTCATGATCCCAGAGTCCTGGGATCGAGCTCTGCATCGAGCTCCCTACTCTGCGGGGAGCCTGCTTCTCCCTCTCCCACTCCCCCTGCTTGTGCTCTCTATTAAAAAAAAAAAAAGAAATAAAATCTTTAAAAAAATGAAGAATCTCTTACGGTTTGCTTCCCCCTCTCTTTTCTTTTAATGCCCTGTCTCACCAACCCTCCAGCACCTCCGTGACAGCCATGGATGTGTGTGCCCAGATCCCCACAGGAAAGGGGTGCAACCTCCCAACGGTTCCCTTCTTAAGGAAACATCTCAGCCTTCCAAGCAAGGCCATGTTCTTCCCAGGTGACCCTGGCCAATGGCTGAAAATGACAGAGGTACAAGGGCCTGGCCATTTTGGCCAAGGTGCAAGTCTCTAGCTCTTCCTCTTGGCCCCAGAGCTCTGCTAGGGGTTGGCCAGGACTTTTGCAGAACTCGTCACCATCTGAGGTTTTCTCCTCCTGTTTCTGTTTCCTCTACCCTTCCTTTTCACGGGTGTCCAAACCTACAGCCTAGTTTATTTTAAACAGAAATATCATATGCAGCATGAAAAAGCATTTAGAGCTAGCTTGAATCCTTTCTGGTCTTAGCATTTAAAATGTTTGTTATCATAAAAGATTTTTTTAAAAGATGTATTTTTTTGGTATTTTTTTATTGGAGTTTGATTTGCACATATAGTATGACACCCCGTGCTCATCCCGTCAAGTACCCCCCTTAGAGCCCATCACCCAGTCACCCCCACCCCCTGCCCACCTCCCCTTCCACTACCCCTTGTTCGTCTCCCAGAGTTCAATCTAGTTAAAGGAAAGCACTGAATCATCATCCTGCTAATGGTTGCTGTTGCTTTAGCTCTGTTCTCTGGAAACCCTTCACTGCACCAAAAGCACTGAGCCTTTCTCCCGGGAGACTAAAGTAGCAGTTCCAACACCACAGAGAATCACTGACCGGAAGATAACCAAGTATGCCAGGGGACTGACAGCTATTTTTCCACACCGTTCAGAATAGTAAAGGACTGTCTCCCCAGTGGCTGCGACTTGAAAATGCATTTATTGCATTTTATACTTGTGACTTGACTCTATGATACAAGAATCTTTTTTTTTTTTTTTTTTGAAAGAGAAGAAGCATAAGGCTTAAATAGTTATTTTGGCTTTGTGTTGATTGAATCAGTACTGCATCAGTTGGCTGGTTCTCATGTAATGTTCACACCTCCCATGTATGTGCACAGTGCTTTACAGTTGGGAGATTTTACCCTCCCATATTTCATGTGAAACTTTTTATAATCTTGGGAGGGGACAAGGACAAGCATTCTTACCCATGTCTTACATATAAAGAAAATGAGGTTCATAGAGGTTATGTCCTTTTTTTTTTTCTCAATGTCACATAGCAGGAAAATAGCACCAAAAGTGGTGACTAGACCCTAAGGTGTTCAAGTTTGACCGAGACCCTTCAACGGTACTGCATGGCTGGAGAGATATTACTCTGATGACATACAGGAAGACTTCTGTTATTTCAGCCCAAGATTTTATCAAGCATGGCTTAGTGCGTGATAGCAAGGAGATGCACAAGGAACATTTGTTTCTTTATTCTATTTTCATAAGCTGCAAAAGAAAATAAAATATGCATTAATAAAAATTCCTCTGAAGTAAAATACTTGCATGCCCTGCTTAAGTACTAAAAGCTCCAATTGTTCATATTCACTAAGACTGTATTTTTTAAAGAAGATTTTAATTTATTTATTCATGAGAGACAGAGAGAGAGAGAAGAGAGAGAGGCAGAGACACAGGCAGAGGGAGAAGCAGGTTCCGTGCAGGGAACCAATGTGGGACTCGATCCCGGATCTCCAAGATCACGCCCTGAGCTGAAGGCAGGCGCTAAACCGCTGAGCCACCCCGGGATTCCTGACTCTATTTTTTATACAAAAAAGTTTGATTGTGACTCCTAATGAACGCTTAGTGGATATAATGATTCAGGAATGGAAGAAGCAGAGAATTCTCTGCCATTGGCATTTGGCTATGAACCAGCATGCTGGACTACTGGATTAGACTCCGCAATAAGCCATTGGCCATAATATGACTGTTGGAAATATGTCCAATGATTTTTTTTTGGCCCAAGGAAACTAATGACATTGAGCAGTTATGCAAGGGTTTTCTTGTTCCTTTTATAGCTCTCCAACTAAGCAGAATAAATTCACTAGGATTAAAAAGTCGAATTTACAATAGTTTAATAAAGCCAGTGGAACTTTTAAGTGGGTAATTACACTTATCATATTAAAAGGAAATAAGAAAAGATATAATGAAGCTTATGTAAATATGATTTATTCAGGAGAAGGAATTAGGAAAGAAAATAGAGATATTTTAATTTGTACTTATGCAAGCAGTATGTGGGTACCATCTTATAGTGAAAGATGACCTCAAACATGCAGAATATAAGATAAAAATTAAAAGTATGTCTTTATTTCCCTTTTCTTTCCCAGAGATAACAACTGGGGACATGTACAAATAAATATTTTTACGTCAGTTGGACTTTTTTCTATGTATGATTCCACCCCTCTGTTATTTTCACTAAATGATTTATATTACAGGTCTTTCTATATCAGCACATATGTCACTGTGTTGAAATGGATCATATTAGGGGCGCCTGGGTGGCTCAGTCAGCTAAGCATTTGACTCTTTTTTTTTTTACTTGTTTTTATTGAAGTTCAATTTACCAACATATAACACCCAGTGCTCATCCCATCAAGTGCCCTTCTTAGAGCCCATCACCCAGTCACCCCATCCCCCCCCGCCCACCTCCCCTTCCTCAATCTGTTGTTTCTTTCCCAGCGTTAGGAGTCTCTCATGGTTTGTCTCCATTTTTTCCCACTCATTTCCCCTCCTTTCCCCTATAATCCCTTTCACTACTTCTATTCCCCGTATGAGTGAAACCATACGATGATTGTCCTTCTCCAATTGACTTACTTCACTCAGCATAATCCCCTTCAGTTCCATCCATGTCGAAGCATATGGTGGGTATTCATCTCCTCTAAGCATTTGACTCTTGATTTCAGCTCAGGTATGATCTCAGAGTTGTGAGATTGAGCCCTGTGTGGCCTCTGTGCTGGATGTAGAGCCTGCTTGAGATTCTCTCTCTCCCTCCCCCTTTCCCTCTGCCCCTCTACCCTCTTCTCACATGCCTCTCTCTAAAAAATAAAAATAAAAAATAAATGTATCACATTAATCTATAGTATATATGGTACTATAATTTATTTAGCTATTCCCCAGTTAATGACCATGTAAATAGTCACCCAGCAAAGATGGTGAGCAGCATTGTATATGCTTCTTGGTTCACATAAGGATAAATACCGAGAAATCAAATCCTGGGTTTGAAGCATCTGTGCATTTAAATTGTATGTAGACCCCACCAATTGCTCTCTAAAAGGACTAATCACTTGTGTTATCCCCAGTAACATATGAGATTAAATGTTTACTGACAAGAGTGTATATTGTTATAATTCAAAAATTTTGTTTATTATTTTATTTGTAACCTCTCTATTTTTGTCCTTCTTTGGCTCTCTAAAGGTTTGCTAACTTTATCTTTTCAAAGAACCAACTCTTGGTTTTGTCAGTCTTTTCTATTGTATTTCTATTCTCCATGTCATTTATTTCTGCTCTAATCTTCATTATTTCCCTTCTTCTGGTAACTTTAAGCTTAGTTTGTTCTTATCTTAAAGGTTTCTTGTGGTGTAAATTTAGGTTGCTTATTTGAGATCTTCCTTGTTTCTTCATGTACATCCTTATCACTAAAAACTTCCTTTTAAGGGCTGTTTTCTTTTTTGCTATATCCATAAGTTTTGGTATGTTGTGATTCTATTTTCATTTGTCTCAAGATATTTATTTCCATTTTCTTTTTTTTTTGATTCGGGGGTTGTTCAGGGTTGTGTTATTTAATGTCCATCCATTTGTGAATTCTCTAGCATTCATCCTGTTACAAATTTCTAGTTTCATTCCATTATATTATGGTCAGAAAAGATACTTGATATAATATCTAGCTTCTTGAATTTGTTGGGACTTGTTTTGTGGCCAAGAATATGGTCTATCCTAGAACATGTTCCATGTGTGCTTCAAAAGAATATGTACTCTGCTATTGTTGGATGGAATGTTGTGTATATATCTGTTAGGTCCATTTGGTCTATAGTGTTGCTCAGATCTGCTGTTTCTTTATTGATTTTCTGCCTGGATTGTTGAGAATGGGGTAGTGAAGTCCCCTAATATTATTGCTGTTTGTTTCTCCTTTTAACTTTGTTAGCATTTGCTTTATATTTTTAGGTGCTCTGACGTTGGGTTCATAAATGCTTACAATTGTTATATCTTCTTGATGGGAAATAAATAAAATTATAAATGAGACAGGAGACATTATCACTGACACCATAGAAATACAAAGAATCATCAGACTACTGTGAACAACCTATGCCAACAAACTGCACAACTTAGAAGAAATAGATACATTTCTAGAACCATACCACCTACCAAGACTGAATCATGAAGAATTAGAAAGTCTGAACAGTCCAATCATGAGTAAGGAGATTGAATCAGTAATCAAAAAACTCCCAACAAAGATAAGCCCAGGACCAGATGATGTCATTGGTGAATTCAACCAAACATTTAAAGAGGAATTAGTGCCATTTCTTCTCAGACTCTCTGGAAAAATAGAAGAGGACAAAATACTCTCAAACTCATTTTATGAGATCAGCATTACCCTGATACCAAAGCCAGAGAAGGATACTACAAGAAAAGAAAACTGGAGGCCAATATCCCTGATGAATATAGATGTAAATATTCTCAACAAACATACTAACAAACCGAATTTAACAGCATATTGAAAATATCAGACACCATGATCGACTGGGATTCACCCCTGGGAAACAAGATAGTTCAATGTATGTAAACGAATAAATGTGATTCAGCACATTACCAGAATGAAAGATAAAAATAGCACGACCATCTCTATAGATGCAGAAAAAGCATTTGTCAGAAATCAACATCCTCTCTCTTTTTTGAAAGATTTATTTACTTTTTTGAGAGAGTGAGGGGTGGGCGAGGGGCAAAGGAAGAGGGAGAAAGACTCCAAGCAGACTCTGCACTGAGCATGGAGCCTGTTGCGGTGGCTCAATCCCAAGCCAAGACCAAGAGTTGGATGCCTAATCAACTGCACCTCTCTGGTGCTCCCAGAATTCAACATTCTCTCTTGATAAAAGCTCTCAAACAGTTGGGTAGATAAGGGACAGATCTCAATATAATAAAGGCCATTTTTAAAAAAGATTTTATTTATTTATTCATTATCTATCTATCTATCTATCTATCTATCTATCTATCTATCTATGGGGGGTGCAGAGGGAGAAGCAGGCTTCATGCAGGGAGCCCAACGTGGGACTAGATCCCAGGTCTCCAGGATCATGCCCTGAGCTGAAGGCGGCGCTAAACCACTGAGTCCACTGGGGCTGCCCAATAAAGGCCATTTGTGACAAGCTCACAGCTAACACCATACTCAGTGGTAAGTGGTTGAAGGTTTTTCCTCTAAAATCAGGTACAAGACAAGTGTGCCCACTCTCACCACTCCTATTCGACATGGTATCAGAAGTCCTACTCAAAGTAATCAAGCAAGAAAAAGGAATAAAAGGTGTCTGAGTCAGAAAGAAGTAAAATTCTCTCTGCAGATGATGTTATTTGACATATAGAAAATCCTAAAGACTCCATCAGAAAAACTGCTAAAACCAATAAACAAATTCAGTAAAGTTATAGGATACAAAATCAATATACAAAAATCACTTGTATTTATACACACTAAGAAGGAATTATCTGAAAAAGAAATGAAGAAAACAATCTCATTTACAATAGCATCATAAGCAATCAAACACTTAGGAATAAATTTAACTGAGGAAGTGAATGATCTATATGCATAACACTATATGATATTGACTAAAGAAATTGAAGAAGACACAAATAAGTGGAAAGATAGCCCATGTTTATGGATTGGAAGAATCAATACTGTTAAAATGTCCATACTACCCAAAGTAATTTATAGATTCAGTGCATGCCATCAAAATTGCAATGGCATTTTTTATAGATATTGAAAAAATAATCCTAAAATTAATGTGGAACTACAAAAGATCCCAAATGGACAAAACAGTCATGTAGAAATAACAAAGCTGGAGGCATCACACTTCCTGATTTCCAACTCTATTGCAAAGCTAAAGTAATCCAAACACTATGGTATTGGCATCAAAACAGGTACATCAACCAATAGATCAGAATGAAGAGCCCAGAAACAAACCCATGCGTATACAGTCAATTACAATATACAATGGAGTCAAGAATACATAGTGAGGAAGTATCCAGTTTGCTGGCCAAACTGGATATTTACATGGAAAAGAATGAAACTGGGCCCCAATCTTACCCCACTCATAAATATTAACTCAAAATAGATAGAAAATTTAAATGTAAGACTCCAAACCTTAAAACTCCTACAAAAAATAGGGAAATTTTTTCTCGATGCTGGCCTTGACAGCGATTTTATGGATATGACACCCAAAGTATAAGCAACAAAAGCAAAACAAGACAAAACAAAATATACATTTCTGATATTTCCCACTCATTTTTCTCCGATTGACTTATTTCACTCAGCATAATACCCTCCAGTTCCATCCACGGCGAAGAAAATGGTGGGTATTTGTCATTTCTAATGGCTGAGGAATATTCCATTGTATACATAGACCACATCTTCTTTATCCATTCATCTTTCGACGGACACTGAGGCTCCTTCCACAGTTTGGCTATTGTGGACATTGCTGCTAGAAACATCGGGGTGCAGGTGTCCCGGTGTTTCACTGCATCCGTATCTTTGGGGTAAATCCCCAGCAGTGCAATTGCTGGGTCGTAGGGCAGGTCTATTTTTAACTCTTTGAGGAACCTCCACACAGTTTTCCAGAGTGGCTGCACCAGTTCACATTCCCACCAACAGTGCAAGAGGGTTCCCTTTTCTCCACATCCTCTCCAACATTTGTGGTTACCTGCCTTGTTATTTTCCCCATTCTCACTGGTGTGAGGTGGTATCTCATTGTGGTTTTGATTTGTATTTCCCTGATGGCCAGTGATGCGGAGCATTTTCTCATGTGCGTGTTGGCCATGTCTATGCCTTCCTCTGTGAGATTTCTGTTCATGTCTTTTGCCCATTTCATGATTGGATTGTTTGTTTCTTTGCTGTTGAGTTTATTTTTTTTATTTTTTTTATTTTTTTTTTTTTCTTTTTTTTTTGAGTTTATTTTTTTTAATTTTTATTTATTTATGATAGTCACAGAGAGAGAGAGAGAGGCAGAGACACAGGCAGAGGGAGAAGCAGGCTCCATGCACCGGGAGCCTGATGTGGGATTCGATCCCGGGTCTCCAGGATCGCGCCCTGGGCCAAAGGCAGGCGCCAAACCGCTGCGCCACCCAGGGATCCCTCTTTGCTGTTGAGTTTAATAAGTTCTTTATAGATCTTGGATACGAGCCCTTTATCTGATACGTCATTTGCAAATATCTTCTCCCATTCTGCAGGTTGTCTTTGAGTTTTGTTGACAGTATCTTTTGCTGTGCAAAAGCTTCTTATCTTGATGAAGTCCCAATAGTTATCAGAAAGGGAGACAGAACATGAGAGACTCCTAACCCTGGGAAACGAACTAGGGGTGTTGGAAGGGGAGGTGGGCGGGGGGTGGGGGTGACTGGGTGATGGGCACTGAGGTGGGCACTTGACGGGATGAGCACTGGGTGTTATTCTATATGTTGGCAAATTGAACACCAATAAAAAATAAATTTATTTTTAAAAAAGAAAATAAACATTCTAGCAGGTAAAAAAAAAAAAAAACAAAATACACAAAAAAGCCTCCCACAAGTGGAACTACATCAAACTAAAATGCTTCAGCACAGCAAAAGAATCAACAAAATGACGAGGCGACCTACGGAATGGGAAAAACTCCTTCCAAGCCATGTATCTGATTAGGGGTTAATATCCAAGATATATAAAGAACTCCTACGACTCAATAGCAAAAAACCAAACAAATTCAATTAAATATGGGCAAAGAACCTGAATAGACATTTTTCAAAAGAAGACATTCAAATGGCCAAGAAGTACATGAAAAGATGCTCAGCATCACTAATCATCGGGGAAAAGCAATTATAAGCCACAATGAGATATCACTTCATTCCCTTCAGAAAAGCTGTCATGAAAAAGACAAGAGATAACATGCGTTGGCAAGGATGTAGAAGAACAGCATTTTTTTCCATTTTTTAGAATTTAAATTCAATTAATTAACATATAGTGCATTATTAGTTTCACACTTGATTTTAGCCAAAAGGCCGAGTAGTTTCAGAGGCAGGGTTCAGTGATTCATCAGTTGTATATAACACCCAGTCCTCATTATCTCATGTGCCCTCCTTAATGTCCATCACCCTGTTGCCCCATCCTCCCACCTCCCTTCCCTGCAAAATGGAACTTTTGTACGCTGTTGGTGGAAATTTAAATTGGTGCAGCCACAATGGAAAACAGTAGGGAAGTTCCTCAAAAACTGAAAAATAGAATTATCAGCGATGGCTTAATCCCACTTCTGGGTATTTATCTGAAGGAAAAAAAATTACTATCTCAAAGGGATCTCTGCATCCCTGTATTTATTGCAGCAGCATTATTTACAACAACCAAGACATAGAAACAACCTAACGGTACAAAGACAGATGAAAGGGTAAAGAAAATGTATATATATATACAATGGAATATTAGCCACAAAAAGAAGAAAATCCTGCCATTTGCCAAACATGGATAGACCTTGAGAGCATTATGCTAAGGGAAATAAATCAGAGTAAGACAAATACCATAGGAGCTCATTTTTATGTGGAATTGGGAAATATCAGAAAAGGAGACACAACATGAGAGACTCCTAACTCTGGGAAATGAACTGGGGGGGGGGGGTGGGCAGCGGGGGGGGTGACTGGGTGACGGGCACTGAGGGGGGCACTTGATGGGATGAGCACTGGGTGTTATTCTATATGTTGGCAAATTGAACACCAATAAAAAAATAGAAATGCAAAAAATAAAATAAAATAAATAAACACATTTGGCACCTGGGTGGCTCAGTGGGTTGAGCAACCAACTCTTGATTTTGGCTCAGGTCATGGGATCTAGCCCCACATCAGGCTCTGCGCTCAGTGTGGAGTCGGCTCGAGCTTCTCCCTCTCCCTCTGCTCCTCCCCTCACTCGCACTCTCTCTCTCTCAAAACAAAAATCCTTTAAAACAAATCAAAAAGCAACAACACATACATACTCATGGAAACAGAACAGACTAGAGGTTGCTAGAGGTTGGGGATGGAGGTGAGGGAAATGGAGGAAGGTGGTCAAAGGGTATAAATTTCCAGTTTTAAGACAAATCCTGAGGTATAGCATACAGCATGGGGACAATTAGTTCATAGTGCTGTATTGCATATTTTAAAGTTGTTGGGAGAGTAGATTTTTTGAAAGATTTTCTTTATTTGAGAGAGAGAGGTGGGGGAGACTTCCCACTGAGCAGAGAGCCCAATGTGGGGTTCAGTCTCAGGACCCCAAAATCATGACCTGACCCAAAGGCAGGAGCTTAACCCGCTGAACAACCCAGGTGCCCCGGGAGCGTAGATTTTGAAAGTTTTCACCACACCAGACAAAAATGGTAACTATGTGAGGTGATGTATGTGTTAAGTAACCTTATTGTGGTATTTATTTCTCAACAGATATATATATAAAATCACTACATTGTATACCTTAAACTTACACAGAGTTGTATGTCAATTCTATCTCAATAAAGCTGGAAAAAGTTTAAAATTTTGCTTATCTGATGGACAAACAAATCTAATGCTTGGTTTTAATTCTAATTTTCCTAATTAATCATCACAGTACATATAAATGTTATATATTTATTGCCCATACTACCCTCCTATGAAATGTATTTATGATTTTTCTTGTTTCCCTGTTGAGTTTTTGCCTTTACTTTAGGTTGGTAGATCTGCATATATTCTGGATTTTATTTTTTAAAGATTTAATTATTTGGGGGGAGGGCAGAGGGAGAGTCTTTATTTTATTTTATTTATTTATTCATGAGAGACACAGAGACACAGGCAGAGGGAGAAGCAGGCTCCCTGTGGGAAGCCCAATGCAGAACTCGAACCCAGGACCCTGGGATCGCCACCTGAGCTGAAGGCAGACGCTCAACCACTGAGCCACCCAGTCGTCCTGAGAGAAAGAGTCTTAAGCAGATTCCATGCTGAGCATGGAGCCCAAGGTGGGGCTTGATCCCATGACCCTGAGATCATGACCCGAGCCAAAACCAAGAGCCAGACCCTTAACAGACTATACCACCTGGGCACCCCATATTCTGGATTTTAATTGTGTCTGTAGTTTATTATTTTCTCTAAGCCTTCCACTTATATATTGCTTTTCCTTATGGTGTCAATAGTTAAATGATAAGCATTTACATACTCAAATCTGTTTTTTTTTTTTTTTTCCTGTAGGCTTCTGGTTTTTGTGTCTTACTTAGGAAGGCCTTTTCCACTTTGAAAACAAAAAATTCTCTTAATTTTTCCAGCATGGTAAAAATTGTGTAGTTTTCACACACAAGTCTTTAATCTGTATAGTTTAATTTTTAATGATACAATGAAAAGATCCAATCATGTTTTTCGCAGATAGACAATTGTCCCAAGACTACTTGATAAATATTCAATTTATCCCTGACTGGTTGATTACATATTAAGTTTTTCTATAAACTTGCATTTTTTTAGACTTTATTTTATGTTCCACTGATGTATTTTTCTAGTCCTGTGCCAGAGGTACACTCTCTTAATTACTATAACTTTATAGGTAGGGCTACTGCCTCACTCCAATTGTGATATATGAAGTATATTCCCTGATTCCCATGCATTTTCTTTTCCAAATAAATTTTTGCATGAGCTTGCAGAGTTCTATACCAAAAAGGCTAGAGTTTTAAAAATTGGAACTTGCATTAATTTTATGGATTATCTCTGGTTACGTTCCCTTTCTCATTCCTAAAGTTAAATACTTGTGCATTTATCTGGTCTTCTCTTTTTTTCTCCCAACAATGCATTCAGATTTCACAAAGATTCGCTAATTGTATTTTTTTTTAATCCTGGCTTTTACACAGGCAATAGAAGTAAAAATATATACAGAGAACTACATCAAAATTAAAAACTTCTGTGCATCAAGGGACACAATCCCTTCATTGTGAAAAGTTACAGGGTGAAAAGTCACCCTATAGAATGAGAGAAAATATTTGCAAATCATTTATCTGATAAGGGTTAATATCTAGATTATGTAAAGAACTCTGTCAACTCAAGAACAACAAAGACCAAATACCTGCCATAAAAAATGAGCAGGGCGCCTGGGTGGCTCAGTTGGGTGGTCGGTTAAGCAGACCGACCCCTTAGTTTCGGCTCAGTTCATGATCTCATGGGTCATAATCTCATGGTTGTGAGATCGAGCCCTGGGTCAGGCTTTGCTCTCAGCTGGGAGTCGGCTTGAGGATTCTTTCCCTCTGCCCTTTCCCCCCACTTGCTCTCTCTCTCTCTCTCTCTCAAGTAAATAAATAAACCTTTAAAAAAATGAGCAAAGGACTTAAATATAAATTTCTCCAAAGAAATGTACAAATGGCTAACAAGCACGTGAAATGATGTTTGACGTCACCAATCATTAGGGAAATGCAAATAAAAACCCTGAAGGAGATATCAGCTCACACCCAGTTTGATTGGCCAGTATCAAACAAACGAACAACACAGACACACCAGAAAATAACAAGTGTTGGTGAGGATGTAGAGAAATTGGAACCTTTCTTTGTGCACTATTGGTGGGGATGTAAAACGGTGCAGCTGCTATGGAAAAGTTATGGCAGTTCCTTAAAAAACCTAAACAGAGAATTGTCATATGATCCAGCAAGCCCACTGCTGGGTGTACACCCCCCAGTGTTACACTGGTATCTCAAAGACACATTTGTACGCTTCTAGCAGCATTATTCCCAGTAGCCAAAAGGTGGAAGCAAACAAATGGCCAGTGGTAGAGATGAGCGGATAACCCGAATGTGGTATATACACACAATGGGATATTATTCCTCAAAGAGGAGGAATCTGACATGTGGTACAACATAGGTAAACCTTGAGGTCCTTATGCCAAGTGAAACAGCCAGTCACCAGCAGACAAGCACTGTATGATCCCATGTACATGGGTATCTAGAGTCGGATTCATGGAAATAGAAAATAGAACAGTGGTTGCCATGGGCTGGGGGCAGTCGGTGTTTAATGGAAGTGGAGTTTGTTTTCCAAGATGCATAAGCTCTGGAGATTATTTACAAACAATGTGAATATACTTGGCCCTACTGAACTATACACTTAAAAGTGATTAAGGTGGTCAGTTTTATGTTATGTGTGTTTTTAAAAAAGATTTTATTTATAAAAAAAAGATTTTATTTATTTATTCCTGAGAGACACACACACACAGAGGTAGAGACACAGGCAGAGGGAGAAGCAGGCTCCTCGCAGGAAGCCCGATGTGGGACTCGATCCTGGGACCCCGGGATCACGTCCTGAGCCGAAGGCAGATGCTCAACTGCTGAGCCGCCCAGGCATCCCTGTTATGTGTATTTTATCATAATTTTAAAATCTCGCTTTTGTCTTTATTAATCAGGTCTATGTTTCTAATGTTATCCATTACTTAATTTTGGCTTTCATTTGTTGTAAGTCCTCCCTTTTGCTTCCTTTGCAACAATTTTATTATTTTTGTTAGCATTTAGAGTAAAAAAGAGGTGTGTTGATATTTCTCAATGTGATTGTGAACAAATGTCAAAATTTCTTATATTTCCAGAAATTTACTTTATATTTTATATTTGTTATTATTTTTATTTTTTAAAGATGTATTCATTGATTTTTGGAAGGGGTGGAGGAGAGGCAGAGGGAGAGAGAGAGAGAGAGAATAGATCTCAAGCTGACTGTCGGCTGACCATAGAGCCTGATGCTGGGCTCAATCTCACAACCCTGAGATCCTGACTGAGCCAAAATCATGAGATGCTTAACTGACTGAGCCACCCAGGTGCCCCTATTTTATGTTTGTATTTATCTATTTATTTACTTATTTATTTATATTTTTAAAGATTTTATTTATTTATTCATGAGAGAGAGAGAGAAGCAGAGACACAGGCAGAGGGAGAAGCAGACTCCATGCAGCGAGTCTGATGCGGGACTCGATCCCAGGTCTCAAGGATCATGTCCTGGGCTGAAGGTGGCCCTAAACCGCTAAGCCACTGGGGCTTCCCTATTTTATTTTATTTTATTTTATTTTATTTTATTTTATTTTATTTTATTTTATTTTATTTTATTTTTTAATTTTATTTATTTATTTGAGAGAGAGAGAGAGTGAAGGAGAGAAAGCATGGGGGGAGCTGCAGAGGGAGAGGGAGAAGCGAGACTCAACCCCAGGACTCCGGGATCATAACCTGAGCCAAAAGCAGATGCTTAACTGACTGAGCCACCCAGGCGCCCCTACTTTATGTTTATTAAATGTTGCTAGGCTCAGAGAGGCTTCTGGATGACTAATCTTTTAGGTTTTAGATTGAACATTTTTTTCAATACTAAAAGTTATCCTAAAACCCCCAATTCAATCTTTTTTTTCAAAAATATTTTATTTATTTGAGAGAGAGAGAGAGAGAGAGAGAGAGAGAGAAAGCAGGGAGAGCAGCAGAGGGAGAGAGAGAAGCAGGCAACCCTCTGAGTGGGGAGCCTGAACTGGGTTTTGATCCCAGGACCCCAGGATCATGACCTGAGCCGAAGGCCGACACAACCAGCTGAGCCCCCCGGGGGCCCCAATTCAATCTTTTTGGGTGTGAGTTCTCCTTTGTATTAGTATCAACACACCTGCTTCTTCCCAGTAGCTTGATTGGCTGGTATATTCATTTTTTTTTTCTTTCTGTCCCTTCACTTTCAATCATTCTCTGTCCTGTTGGAATAGATCTGCCTCTTATCAATAAAACACACCTGGATTTTGAAATTTGCCTCTGGAAGTCCCTACCTTGTAATAGTGGAATTTAACACATACACATTTACTGTTATTGCCAATTTGTTTGATCTTATTTCTGCCACCTAAGCTGATGTTGTCTGTTTGCCATGCCCTTATCGTTTTGCTTTCTCTGCCTGCCATTTGTTGGGCTGTTCAAAATTCCTTCGTTCCATTTTCCCTACTGGTTCTATTTTCTAATACTTTACAATGTTTATACATACTTAAGTTCCTATTTTTTTTCTGTAAGCATCTAGCACAAATCAGCATTTTTATGCTCCTTCTGAAATAGAAGAAAGTCTATTACTTTCTTCCATTCCCCTAAGATCCCTTGTGTAGTCTTCATTTCAGGTTTTTGTTCTATTTTGTCATCAACGTAAACACATTTATTTAGATGTAACCAGATATTATACTGCATTCTTTGCTCACCACTCATGTGTCCTGTATCTTCTCTCCTTCCTTCCTTCCTTCCTTCCTTCCTTCCTTCCTTCCTTCCTTCCTTCCTTCCTTCCTTCCTTCCTTCCTTCCTTCCTTCCTTCTTTAGTTTTGTTAGAATGAGTCTTCAAATATTTCTTTTAGAGAGGGTCTCTAGACAGTAAACTTTCTGATTTCTTGTTTGTCCAAACATGTCTTTAGCCTACCCTCGCATTGGGATGGTGGCTTGGCTAGATACTGATTTTTAGGTTCAGAATCATTGTTGTGCAGATTTACTAATGATAAGTCTGGTGCTGGTCTGATTTTTGTTTTCCTTCTCTGGAATCTCTTCAGATTAAACATCTAAAATATTGCCAGGATGTGTCCAGATGCGGGAAGCTGGTGTGGGGAATGGGGGGGGGGGGGTTCCTGTCTTCATTCACTCTGTGCGATAGTGGATCCTTTTACATTGAAATAGTCTGTGTTTCCTCCACTCTCAGGATTGTTCTCCTGCTTCTTCTCAGATTATTTCCTTTTATCCATCCACTAGGTTCATGTTTCCTTGACTCCTATTAGTGGTTTTTCGAAATTTGTATCTCTGAGTGTCCCCCTCCCCCACTATTCCATACCTTGTCACTTTTTTTCTACATTCTGAGAGATTCCCTCAACTTTATCTTACATATCATGAATCTAGGTTTTCCCCGTTTCTATTTTGTTATTTGGCCCTTTTATTAAATGTCATATTTTGCCAGTCATAGTTTTAGTTGTTAAATACTTTTGTCTTACTGTTGGATTGCTTTTCATCATAAAAGCCTGTTCTTTTTTTAAAGATTTTATTTATTTACTCATGAGAGACAGAGAGAGAGAGAGAGAGAGAGAGAGGCAGAGACATAGAGAGAGAAGCAGGCTCCATGCAGGGAGCCCAACGCAGGACTCAATCCTGGGACTCCGGGATCACGCCCTGAGCCAAAGGCAGATGCTCAACCGCTGAGCCCCCCAGGCGTCCCATAAAAGCCTGTTCTTAATGAATGAAATTTCTATTCACATTCTTCTAGGTATGCAGGCTTCTCCTTTGGTTCCTAAGTTACCTGTTTTCTATAGAGTTAGTTGAGGACCTTTGTCCAAGTTCTACATCTTGGTTCTTTTCTTTTATCTTCCTTGTTTCTCTCAGATCTGAAGATCTTTATTTTTTATTTAAATTTTATTTATTCATGAGAGACACGGAGAGAGAGGCAGAGACACAGGCAGAGGGAGAAGCAGGCTCCCCATGAGGAGTCCTTTGTGGGACTCGATCCCAGGACCCAGGATCACAACCTGAGCCAAAAGCAGATGCTCAACCACTGAGCCACCCAGGTGCCCCGTGTTTTGTTTTGTTTTTTAATTTTGAATGAAGACTTGGATTAGCTAGATTAGCTAATGGATAATCTAGATTAGCTAGATCCAAGAGGAGCAGTTCTGTTGGCCCTATAGTACTCTCCCCCACATTACAGCAGCTAGTTGACTGAGGCTCTGGGTGAGGGTGTCAACTGGAAGGCCTCTCTACCAGGTGGGTTGGCTTAGAGGCCTCTGTAATCCACTGCCAGTAAGAGGGCTTTAAGCTGCTGGTGGAACACATCTCTCTTCTAGGCAGTACTGCTCTCCCCACCCATCCACATGGTGGAGGCCCGTAACTACCGCACTCATGGTGGAGGCCCGTAACTACCGCACGGCCTTCTCTGCTTCTCCATCAGGATCCTAGGCTCTGGTAAGGAGCTTTGTTCAATCAGGTAGATCGTTTTGGTTTTATTTTTTAAAAAGATTTTATTTATTTGACAGAAAGAGGAAAGGGAGAGCACATGCAGGGGAGCAGAAGAGGGAGAGGGAGAAGCAGGCTCCCTGCTGAGCAGACAGCCTGATGCAGGGGCTCGGTCCCAGGACCCCGGGAACATGGTGTGAGCCCAAGGCAGATGTTTAACTGACTGAGCCCCACCCAGGCACCCCCATTTTGGTTTTAGTTGAAGGCCAAATGCCACAATGTGTGTGTGTGTGTGTGTGTAGCTATGGGGATTGCTGGGAGGGGGTGATGTCTTTCTCTTAACATTCTGAATATGGTGTATTAATTACCTTAAAAAATCTCCCAGGGATCCCTTGGGTTCTTTGGTTTCTTTATTCCTGGAGTTTCTATAACTCTGTCATTGCCTTAGAAGTGGTTTGTTCCTTCCTGTCCTTTAGACGGTGTCTCCTCTTGTTTCTGCATCTCAGACAACTCACTTGCTTTTATTTCGAGAAGCTCCTCAGAATTTCTGAGTCCTTAGCAGTATTTCCTCTTATTTTTCGGGGCCATTGTAGGTCTGGGTGCATTTGGTGGCGGACGGGGGAAGATGTGTATAACAACACATGTGTATAACAGGTCTGTCAGTGTTAACAATTTGAGCAGAAGTTCAGGTAGACGTGTGATGAGTCGAACACCATCTCGGTGAAAAATGACAGCCATCCTCTCCTCAGCATCTTTTCCAGGCCTGGTGGTAGGTACTTCAGATGCATTTTTTCTAAAGCTCACACACTCTTAGGACGTAAGTTCCATGTGGACGGGGACCATCAGATGTCTTGTCCACTATTAGACACCTAGTGCCTAGCGCAGCACCCAGCATATAGTAGCTGCCCAGTAAATCTTTGCTGAATGGAAACCCTACCAGTAGGGTTACCAGTAGGGTTTTACTGCCATTTAGCAGATGGTGAAACCTAAGCTCAGACAGGTTTATTAGCATCCTCTAGATTGTAAGCCCTGGAGAGAGGGTGCAAATACAGATCCCTATGTCCCAAGCTTGCTCTTATGTACTATGATATATTATAAGGGGTTCTTTCAGTGAAGCTCTAGAAAAGAGATGTGAACCATTGGTCCAGAGCTCAGTTTTTCTCTCTATAATGAAGTTGTGTATCAAGATTTGCTCTTGTGTGTGATGCGAAACAATAATCTCTTCTCTAGGCAATGGACAGAGATTTTAGATGGGAGAGATGTGGCTTTAGAGCCATTCATATTAATAAGGCCTGAGGCTTTTAATTTTCTGTGCGTTCAAAGTGACCTCACAATGTGAAAAGATTAATGCAAAAATTCACTTTAAGGCAAATATATAGAAGTATGATGCCCAAGTCCAGTCCCACTGTATTCTATACTCATTAGCTCTGCTCTGAGGGTTCTGTTTGTCTCTGGGACATTAACCAAATATGTCACATGTGACATAGTAAAGGACCAAGTACATTTTCTATCTGGCTGTGTTTGTGTTTCCAATTTACACTTCTCTCTTTGTACCCCAGACACCGCCTTCGCTGAAGACCCCATCATTCTTTGCCGTTCCACCAACCTACCAGCTTGTCTCTCTGTCTAGAGTCTTGTCACTTCAGATCCATCCTCTACGCAGCAGCCAGAGTGATCTTCCAAACACAAAAATCAGATCACAACATACCTCTTACTAAATCCCTTTAATGACTCGCTAAGGGTCCAAAATAAAATAGCATTAGAGATGATGACCTGCACGATCTGGCCCTTCTACCCTCTCTGGCTTCATTTCCCGTCACTCCCTTCCCTCGCGCTGGGGGAGGAGGCAATGCTGAACTGCAGTTGAGGTAATTTGATGAATTGGGGTCATGGAGTGCAGATACTCAGGATGAATGCATTATATCGTCCAAGTCTGTGCTTTCCTACATTATATGGCTAAGCGTTATTTGGTGCTACGGATATTAAGGTAGAGGTCTCAGAACCCAATTGGATAAATACAATCAGTATGATTACTTGCAAATGCTTATTCATCAAGAGTGGCAAGTTGGCTAGATTCCAGAAAATGGAAATCTTCATCTCCTAAGCCTTTTTCTAAGTTACAGACATATTGGAGTTCACTGGCGTATGGGAGGCAGCGGCTAAGGGCAGGCCAGAAGGCCCTTGCTCTCAAAGCTAGAGAAGCCAAACGGTCCTGGGTGCCTGAGGCAGCCCAGCAGTTCAGGGAAAGGAGGTTGGGAAAGGCAAGTCAGCACAGTGTTTACTCTGGCTTGGCTCTTGTCTTATTTTGGGTTTCCTCATCCCCTTTCTAGCTTAGGGTACCCGGACAGAATTCAGGGTCTTTGAGATGAATTGCATTCCTCAGTTTAACCAACAGCAATCAAGGTCATCATTCACTGAACCATTCGTTCGTTTGTCATTTATGATGAGACTACAGTGTGAGGCAGTGTTGGGTGCTGAGGTCGAGTAGTTGGAGGGCTAGGTTCTGTAGCAGACAGCTCCAACATCTGGGTGGCTTAGCCCCCGAAAAGCTGAAACTTCTGCTCTCATCGCAGTCCTGTGTCGGGCAGTGGAAGAGACCTTCCACTCTCAAGACCTTCCACTTGGCTGCGTGCAGCCATTCAGTGAGCTGGGCTCCCTTCATCCTGAGTCTCACCCTGCTCTTGGACCTTGGAGGCCTCTCTCATTCGGTGGGCACATGGAGAATGAGAGAGATGTGAGCCAGGCCTGGGAGAGGCACTTATCCCTTCTACTCACACCCCTTTAGCTCAGCTCAGTAGTCACATGGCTGCTCCTCAATACCAGGGAGACTGGGAGACACAGTCCTCCGGTGGATCTGAGGAAGGAGAGGAGAGCACAGGCATTAGTCATCAGTAGCAGCGGTGACGGGTGGGGCTCATCGAGATTTCGCTTTATAGAGATATGCAAAGAAGTTGAGATCCAGGGGTGTGGCTGCCAAGGGGATATAGTGGGAAAACACGGGGTGGGAGCGTGGCAAGCATAAAGAACTACTGAGGAGGCACCACTGATTTTTCCAAGAGAGAAAAGTAGGGTCAAGTGTCTAAGTGTCGTTATTATCCCTGGATTTTCCAATAGCTCGACAAAAGTCTTCTTCTCACTCATGCTTTCCAAATACCACTTAGCTGAGCTTCGGGGAAGAAACCCAAACGAAACACATCACTTTACCAGTCCCTCGGCATTGGCTTGAGCAGTGCTCTTGGCCGCATCCTGAGCTACGGAGGCGGCCAGCCTCTGCCCTTCACGTAGTTCTCAGCCCAGGGAGGAGGGATGCGTGTAGGCCGCTACCCAGGCACCACGTGGAGCATGCTCTGCGCTTCTGGTCCAGGGACATGCTGTCATGCAGGAGGCCAAGCGAGGAGACATTCATCCCTGCATGGGGGGGAGAGGGCTTGGGTGGCAAGGAGCGTGTCTGCATTGGAGCCTTAGGGGATGCGCAGAGGGAGAATGGGAAAGAGTAAAAAAAAAAAAGAAAAAAAAAAGGGAAAAAAGAATAGGAAATGGTGGGTTCTAAGGACACCTGAAGCAGGAAGAAAGGCATGAACAAAGACATGGGGAGATGAGAGTATGTGGGATCTCTAAGGCATTTCTCAGGAGCTGGTGGCTTATTTTTTAAACCCCAGTGGGGGGCACCTGGGCGGCTCAGTGGTTGAGGGTCTGCCTTCGTCTCAGGGCATGACCCTGGGGTCCTGGGATCGAGTTCTGTGTCAGGGTCCCTGCAGGGAGCCTGCTTCTCCCTCTGCCTGGGTCTCTCTCTCTCTCTCTCTCTGTCTCTCATGAATAAATAAATAAAATCTTAAAAAAAATGAAACCTCAGTGGTCTTGAGAAAGACCTTTTGTGACAACTGGCTGTCCTAAGGGCGAACGGTTTAAAATAGCGACTTCTGGATCAGTGCTTACAGACCGAGACTATTTTACATCAAACTGTGGTGGCCGTTTTGAGAGATTGTGAGTTTTCTCCTGGGCAAGAAAGGTTTCCACACGTAACTACCAGCACAGCAGAAATCTTTGTGACCCTATTTATGCTCTGTCCAGTTTATTCGTTTTTAGTTAACCTCATGTGACATTTATAGTCTGTGGGGCACTGTTCTAGGAACTTTGCGCCTTCACCTGTTCAATTCTCAAAACAACCTAGTGAGGTAAGGGTCATTACTACCCGCTTTTTACCAATGAGGAGACCAAGGCCCAGCGACATGCAGGAAGCTGCCCCAGCAATGGGGTGGGGGGCGGGTTTCGGGCCCCCAGCAAAGGAAGGCTCCAGAGTCTGGGGCTTTTACCGGGTGTGCGTGTGTGTGTGTGTGTGTGGGGGGGAACTTTCCATCATCGGTTCACACCGATCAAGACACACGGAGAGTTGTTCTGTCTACACCTCAAGGAATGAACAGCTGAAGGGGGACTAGGAGGTCACGTGCAGAAGCGGGGACTTGTGCGGAGGAGGCCCCGAAGCTCGGCGGCGGGGCGCTAGCGGGGGACCGGGATGGAGGGGGCTGTGGAGTGGGGGCGGGTGGGGGGAGTAGAGCGTGGGGGGCGCCCGGGAGCCTGCGGAGGTGGGGCAGGGGGCTGGAGAAGGCCGGCCTGCAAGCCAACCCAGCCGGAGCGCAGCAGCAGGCTCCGGCAGCAGGTGGTGGGGAGGAGGCGGCGCGAGGCACGACTCTCCGGCTGCGGCCATCTGTCGTCTTGTCGCTTGTCTGCCAGTCGGATTTCGCTGGGTGACTTCTCCAAGCCCACTGCCCTTCAGCCGAGGCCCGGCTGGTTGCTACGGACAGTCGCAGGCCTTCAGCTGGCTGGCTTGGCTCGGAAACCCTCAGGGTGCACACCCAGCTGTCCCCTTCCCCGGAGGGTCCCGTGCGCCCAGCGCCTCTTGTCCTAATGCCAACCCCCGCTCGGCCGGGGCTCCTCAATCCGGAGATGACGGGAGGAGACGGCAGAGGGGAGGACCACCCACCCGCCTGCGCTTGGAGCGCCCGGGGGCCCGGCGTGGGCAGGTGCACCCGGGGAGCTCTGCAAGTGAACTGGGTGCCGAGATGGACCATTCTCTGCTTTCAAATCAGTTGCTCGCACCCACTGAGCTCCCTTTGCCATGGCAGCGGGTTTGGTTCCATCACTTTTAACCCCCTCGTGTCGCTGTCGCTCGTGTCGCTCTTCCTTTGACCCCAGTGACTCCCCGGGTGTTCTTTTTTTTTTAAAAAAAATTTATTAATGATAGACATATTAAGAGAGAGAGAGAGAAAAGCAGGCTCCATGCACCGGGAGCCCGACGTGGGACTCGATCCAGGGACCCCAGGATCACACCCTGGGCCGAAGGCAGGCGCTAAACCCCAGAGCCAGCCAGGGATCCCCCCTCCCCGGGTGTTCTAAGAGAAGCATGCCTTGTTGGGGGTATTTCGGCCTGGTGGTTAGGACAAAGAGGTCACTCTCCCTCCTCTCTGGCATTTTCCAAACCAGGTTGACTAGCCTTGGGCAAGCTGCTGAAGTCTCTGGGCCTCTCTGCTCGCCCGTCTGCTGCCCACGCGCATGCTGAGTCTCCGCCGTGAAGGACCCGCTCAAGTACAAAGAGTCAAGATGTGACACCCTCCAAGCGCCTGTGCCCAGTGCCACGCGCGCGCCCTCAGCTCAGCCCTTGGGTCATTGGTTCAGGAGGGTGTGCAAGCCCCCAGACGGGCGCCCGCAGCCTTCAGGTGAGTGGCAAGCCATTTCCATGCCCGATCTGCACGCACTCCTGTTCACAGGGCTCGGCCTTGGCGAAGGGTGCGTTGGCTGTTGCTGGAGTTGCCTCTCTCTGGGGAGGTTTTCCCTCCCCAGGACACAACTTGTCAAATTACTCATCTGATCTATCCCAGTGACTTGCCATTTCATTTTTACTTCTTTCATTTTTATTTGAATTTCATTATTATTATTACTTTTTTTCCAAACGACTGTCACCTCCTTGACAGGACCTGCGTTTCCGATTCAGAGGGCAGACTGCTGTCTCAGCTCGGTTATTTCACCCCATCTTTCTTTTTTAATCGAGGCATCGTTGACACCTAACACCGCCTGACTTCAAGGTGGACAGCGTGTTGATCTGATCCATTTCTATACTGCAGTATGATTATCAGCCTAGGGAAGCATCAGCTGACACCCCATCACATAACATAATTATCATTTTACTGTGTTTTTCCTCAATCTTGAACCAAAGAAGAACCTGTTCTCAGATAGAAATTGATGGGCGTGTGAGAGGTGGCCACCGCGCAGGTGCAAGTCACGGAGCGTTGACAGGTACATGGGTTAATAATTGATTTAGGTCGATTTTAAAGGTCAGCACATCTTCCTTCCTGCTTCCAGGCCCCAGGCCGAAGCTCCCATAAACTAATGGGCAATTTCGGTTTTACCAGGTTTCCTTAATTCCCAGGCCAGATGTGTTAAATCTCCCCCTGGTTTCTCTTAACAAAGCGACAGCAGGTTTTAATCTTCTTGTACACGCAGCAGCAGCTGTGCAAACATTTCATTAACCAAAGAAAAGTGGGGAACATTAAACCTGTGGGTACCTTGTGCCTAGCATTTGATATCAGCAGACTTTAAGATGCCCCAAAGTAAGGATAAATCTGTGTGCCTTAAATTCTACTTTATTTCAAAAAGCTTGAGTAGTCATAACAAAGAAATTAAACTCCATCTAGGGAATTAAAAAATGTAAGAAGACTCTCTGAATTAGTATGCAGCTACACAATTCTCTAAAAGCATATGTGGCAGAAATAATAAAACAAAGCAACTTCCAGGCAAAAATTCGCATTCTGAATGGGAAAGCTATAAAATGTGAGGCAGGCAAGTCTTTTAAATGAAACGCCGTTGAATATAATATATTTACATGCTGTCCTTCACAAGTTTTTGGAATTATGTTGACATTTGTTCTCAAGATACAAAATTGTTCGAAGATAGCTGGAAAGTCAACACCGGGACTTTGATTTGTCTTGGTTTTATTACCATTAAAGTGATTTATTATGTTTATTTCATAGTTCTCCTCCCTGGGAATTTTTAATGCTTTGCTGATATTTTATTAGTTGGAGAATTTTCTTTATACCAACGAATCTGCCTATGGATTCTGTACTTACTGGTATAAAAAGTAAGGCCAGGTTTCTACTGCCTTCCTCGCTCATTTTTATGTGAACGTAATTCATACTATGTACAAACAGAAATATTTATTGCCTACTTTCTATCTTCTTTTGGTTTTCTTTTGTTTATTTTATTTTATTTATTTGTTTTTAAAGTTTCTCTGTAAATTCCAGTTAACGCACAGTGTAAGGTTGGTTTCAGGCGTACAATATAGCGATTCAACACTTCCTTCACCCGGTGCTCATCGCACCAGGTGCACCCCTTCATCCCCATCGCCTCTTTTGCCCCTTCCGCCACCCACCTTCCTTGCCTCCTTTCTGTTTTAAAGGACACAGGGTGCATGCTGCTTCCTCCATGCAGTCCTCTCTAATCCTGTAGTAGAAAATCATTTCCCTTAATCCTCTGGTAGGGCTTATTTTTTTTTAATACCTCCCTCATAGTATTCATCATAGAGTTCACTGTATGTGTCAATAATCTTACTCCCCAGTAAGCTCCTTGAGGCCAGGTGCTAGGAGCTGATCCCAAGTTGTATCTACTTACAGCCGACACTTGGTCCCAAATGTCTGCTGAGTGAAGACCTTGGGTGGAACTCAATGCTTGCAGTGAGAATCATACTTTCGTCCTGTTCAGCCGCTTGTTTCAGTGAGTGTACACCCCCTTCCCCAGCTGTGTGCTGAGTCTGGACACAGAGAGGTGAGAATCACAGTCCCTGCGTCCAAGGGGCCCACATTTCAGGAAGGAGATTAGCAAATCAACAATTAACATATCTGGCAGGTTTAATAAAATAACCTCATAGTTATTTTGGATTAAATTCGTTTATATTGGGGGCAGCCCTGGTGGCTCAGCGGTTTAGCGTCACATGCAGCCCAGGGCATGATCCTGGAGACCTGGGATCAAGCTCCCTGCATGGAGCTTGCTTCTCTCTCTGCCCCCTCCCCCCCCCGCCCCTGTGTGTCTCTCGTGAATAAATAAATAAAAATCTAAAAAAAAAAAAGAATAAAATCTAAAAAAAATTCGTTTATATTGGGATGCCTGGGTGGCTCAATGGTTGAGTGTCTGCCTTTGGCTCGGGTCATGATCCTGGAGTCCCGGGATCGAGTCCCACATTGGGTTCCCCACAGGGAGCCCGCTTCTCCCTCTGCCTCTCTCTCTGTGTCTCTCATGAATAAATACATAAAATCTTAAAAAATTCATTTATATTACATTTAAAAAGATTTGATCAAAAGAAAATTCTTTTATTTTTTAAATTATTTTTTTCTAAAGACATTCCATCTTTTTAAAAAAACTTATTTAAATTCAATTAGCATACAGTGTATGATTGATTTCAGAGGTAAAGGTCAGTGATTCATCAGTCTTCTGTATCAGTCTTGCTCATCACATCATGTGCCCTCATTAATGCCCATCACCCAATTACCCTGTCCCCCCACCCACTTCCCCTCCAGCAACCCTCAGGTTGTTTCCTATGGTTAAGAGTCTCTTATGGTTTGTCTCCTCTGATTTTATCTTGTTTTATTTTTCCCTCCCTTCCCTTATGCTTCTCTGTTTTCTTAAGTTACACACATGAGTGAAATCAGATGATAATTGTCTTTCTCTGATTGACTTATTTCACTCAGCAGGATACCCTCTAGTTCTAACCGCGTTGTTGCAAATGGCAAGATTTCTTTCTTTCTTTTATTTTTGGTGACTGAGTAATATTCCATTGTATATATATATATGCCACCTCTTCTTTATCCATTCATCTGTCCATGGACATCTGGGCTCTCTCCACAGTTTGGCTATCGTGAACATTGCTGCTATGAACATTGGGGTGCAGGTGCCCCTTGGGATCACTACATTTGTATTTTTAAAAATATATATTTATTTATTTACATTTGTATCTTTAGGGTAAATCCCTAGCAGTGAAATTGCTGGGTTGTAGGGTAGCTCTACTTTCGGTTTTTTGAGGAGCTTCCATACAGTTTTCCAGAGTTTTCCACCAGCGTGCATTCCCACCAACAGTGTACAAGGGTTCCTCTTTATTCGCATCCTCACCGTCATCTGTTGTTTCCCGACTTATTATTTTTAGCCATTCTGACTGGTGTGAGGTGGTGTCTCATTGTCTCATTGTGGTTTTATATTTCCCTGATGCCAAGTGATGTGGAGCATTTTTTTGTCTGTTGGCCATTTGTATGTCTTCTTTAGAGAAATGTCTGTTCATGTCTTCTGCCCATTTCTTGAATGGATTATTTGCTCTTTGGGTATTGAGTTTGGTATGTTCCTGATAGATCTTGGATACTAGCCCTTTATCTGATAAGACATTTGCAAATATCTTCTCCCATTCTGTAGGTTGCCTTTTGGTTTTGTCAACTGTTTCCTTTGCTGTGCAAAAGCTTTTTGAAGGCAAGTGCTAAACCGCTGAGCCACCTAGGGATCTGTGCAAAAGCTTTTTATCTTGGTGAGGTCCCCATAGTTCATTTTTGCCTTTGCTTCCCTTGCCTCTGGAGCTGTGTCTAGCAACAAGTTGCTGTGGCCAAGGCCAGAGAGGTTGATGACTGTGTTCTCTTCTAGGATTTTGATGGATTCGTGTCTCACATTTAGGTTTTTTATCCATTTTGAGTCTATTTTGTGTGTGGTATAAGAGAATGGTCCAGTTTCATTCTTCTGATGTGGCTGTCCAATTTCCCAACACCATTTGTTGAAGAGACTGTCTTTTTTCCATTGGATATTCTTTCCTGCTTTGTCAAAGATTAGTTGACCATAGAGTTGAGGCTTCATATCTGGGTTCTCTATTCTGTTCCACTGATCTATGTGTCTGTTTTGTGCAAGAAAATTCCTTTAAATCTAAGCAGAAAGGCTCAGTCTCTGCAGTTCTTTCCTTTTCCTGTAGGTGATACTGATTTTTATTTGGAAGTTGCAGAATTCCACCTAGGCACCATGCATATGTATGGGGGACCCCGTTACCAGGGAAGCCATGTAGGTCTAGGGCTTACAAAGGTTCTCAAACCTTAGTGTCTTTAGGAATGACCTGGAGTGCCTGTGCATTCCAGAGACTTAGGACCAGAGGCTTTGTTCCTGTAGACCTGGAATGGGGACCAGGAAAGCCCCTTCCCTCTCCCCCTCCATGAACACAGACTCCACACCAGCAACCCAAGTGACTCCGATGCAGGGGATCTGCAGACTGCAGAGACATCATCTTAGACCTTTCTAGCATAGTGCCCACCAACGAGTTCATTTTTGGTGTAAATACAAGTCCTTAGTCCTGAGGACTAACTGCCAGTTCTTGGGGGTGTGGTAGGGGGAGACATCTCAAAGGAAGCCATATTTGAGCAGAGTGAGAACAGAAGGTTCAGAAGGACTTTCCAGACAGAAGGAACAGAGAATGAAAAGACTTGGGGATCAGAAGGGGCCTGGGTAGCAGGAGCTCCACAGGCAGGCTGGGGCGGTTCAAGTCAGGGGCAGAGGGAAAGCAGTAAGAGCCCCAGCTCTACTAGCTGCTAGCTGAATGATCTTGGGAAGATGCGTAACCTCTGTGAACCTGCAAGATGATGCTAATAACGCCTACCACACTGCTAATAACGCCTACCACATTATTAGATGATGCTAATAACGCCTACCTCACTGAAAGAAGAGGTACGTGAAGCACAGAACATTCACCTGGCTCAAAGCAGGCCTTTAAGAAATGGTCATTGTTGGGGCACCTGGGTGGCTCAGTTGTTGAGCATCTGCCTTTGGCTCAGGGCATGATCCCAGGGTCTTGGGATCGAGTCCCTCATCGGGCTCCCTGCAGGGAGCCTGCTTCTCCCTCTGCCTGCGTCTCTGCCTCTCTCTCTGTGTCTCTCATGCATAAATAAATACAATCTTAAAAAAACAAAAAGGAATGGTCATTGCTCTGATTAATACCATCCATGTGATTGGAATTCTCCAGTAGTAAAATGAGTACATGAACATAAAGTAAAAAAAGAAACAGAGGCTCTAAGATTCATAAAGCCACATCCATTTATTCATGAATTATCAAGGGAATTGAGGCATACCTGAGATCCAGGCTTTAATCCTCTTGCTCATTGAACAGCATCTATAGACGACTTAAAACGTGTCCAGCACTGGACAATTCGCTCAGTTCTTTTTTCCCTTTTTGCTGTGTAGACTCAGCCAGGAGGCTACTTTGTTCTATTTCATCAAAGGATAAAACGTGTTAATCCTGAAATCCCGGCCCAGTCATACCCATACTCCCTCTGCACGAGCAGGATCCTCTCTCTCCGAGGATGGCAACTCCCCGCTGTCTGGGGGACGAAGCCTGAGTTCCTCAGTGCAAAGGCACAGGTGTCAATGACCGGCCGCCCCCTGCTGTCTACACCAACTTGAAGCAACATCTGATGATTTGAGAGGATGCATCTTCCTGGTACATAGCTGTAACTCAAATACATTCTTCCCCAACCCAAACCTCAAACTTAGCTACAGACCAAGTCTTTTAAATATTCAATGTGTATCCTATCGAATGAATTCATTCTTGTCAGTCTTTGCAACAGTGCCTGGCTTTTGGTAAGTGCCATCCATATGTTAAATAAAATAGAGAAAATATTTTCAGCCTTATGAGGAAGGGGGCCATGCTAAATGCTCACTCTCTCCCCACTTCCTGAAAACTGACGCAAGCACACCTGGTTTTTTGGGTTCTTTGTTTTGTTTTGTTTTAGTTGCTTTTTCGCAATTGGTCATTCCAAAATAGATCTCTTAGAGAAGCCTTTCCCAGCCCAGTGATAGGAGCAGTGAGCAGTTGGGTAAATTATTGGAGTTGAGAAGGGAAACAAGTCAGCAAACATATTAAAGAATAAACATAATGTGCTGGTTTGTAGACAAGTGCTTGAAAGTTGGAGTTCTTGAATTCTTCAAACTATGCTTTTTTTTTAAAAAAAAGATTTTATTTATTTATTTAAGAGAGAGGGAGAGAGAGAGAGGGAGAGCATGGGGAGGGGGAGGAACAGGAGAAGGAGGCTCCCTGCTGAGCTGGGTGCCCCATGTGGGGCTCGATCCTAGGACTCCAGGATCATGACCTGAGCCCAGGGCAGACACTTAACCAACTGAGCCCCAGGTGCCCCGGGGCTTTCCCTTTGGAAGATGATTTTCCTCTCTTCTTTAGAAACTCCTCTAAGAAGTTTCTACTCCATCTCCTTTTGTGACTTCATAAATTTGTGTTTTTGCTTACGCCTGTATTTATACTTTCTTTTTTAAAAGATTTTATTTATTCATTTATTTATTCACAGAGAGAGAGGCAGAGACACAGGCAGAGGGAGAAGCCGGCTCCCCACAGGGAGCCTGATGTGGGACTCGATCCCTGGACCCCGGGATCACGCCCTGAGCCGAAGGCAGATGCTCAACCGCTGAGCCCCCAGGCGTCCCTAATTTATACTTTCAATAAGGCTATTAATAGCCATCTGTCCTGAGCACTTGTCCTGTCACTAGGATTTAGTGACCAGGCGAAACTCAACATCCTTGAAATCCCTGTTCCCTGCACTTGATACATTCATAGCCTAGCGGGAGAACAAGACATTTAAGAGTAACTAGAGTACTCATTTCAAGTATAGTACTCATGAGTACTGATTTTGTGCCATGTACCATACAGAGTACTTTTCATGCCATAATCCCCACAGTAGCCCTGCAGGGTAAGGATTAGTACTGTTCCCATTTTATAGATGGCAAAATTGAGAGATGGGAGGGAATTGTGAGCACATCAGAATACAGCTTAATATTTGGTCAATTTGAGTCACTCTGGTCTTGCTTCAGTGGAGACAAGTAGAAATACCCTTGATATCAAGACAACTCTCTGTGCATAAACCAGATTCAGTCATGGGAATGTTGTACAGAATTCTATTCAGTGACTGGATGAGAATAGACTCTTCTAGGACCTGGGAGTCCCTCAACCCTTCTGAGTCAGGGGGACAAGGCCTGTGGGCTAGAAGGCTTGGTTTGCCATTTGGGGAAGCTTGGGGATAGGTATCTTTTCTAATTTCATACTTAAGGTTTTGGATGCACCATTTTCTTTTTCTTTTTTTTTTTTTAGATTTTATTTCTTTATTTGACAGAGAGCGAGAGAGGCACAAACAGGGGGAGTGGCAGGCAGAAGGAGAGGGAGAAGCAGGCTCCCCGCTGAGCATGAAGCCCAATGTGGGGCTCTATCCTAGGACTCCAGGATCAAGACCTGAGCTGAAGGCAGATGCTTAACCGCCTGAGCCACCCAGGCGCCCCTATCTTATGTGTTCGTTGGACAAGTTGGAACATGCCTGGCTGGAAGAAGGCACTCAATAGTGGTACCTGTTATACATATCTTACTAAGGAATTGTTCTTACTTTGCACTTCTTTCAATCTTCAGCCTCTGCCACTTTGTAGTGATAACTAAGTTCCGCGTGTAATGACAACGTATGTCTTTTCTACAGACCACTGAAGCAGCCATGCTTGGTTGAAGCAGTTTGCCAACTTCCTTTACACGTGGTCCCCTCATATTTGATTGGGATTCACTTGCATTTCTGCCGTTGCATAGTCTATTTTCCTGGTGCATGCAATAGACGCTCAGATGGGAAGACTGCTGAGTTCAATTAGGAAGAACAGCTATTTGGAGGCACTTGGCTGGCTCAGTCTGTGGAGCATGTGACTCTTGATCTTGGGGGTTGTGAGTTCAAGCCCCATGTTGGGTGTAGCGACTACCTAAAAACAAAATCTTAAGAAAAAAGAAAGGACACCCATTTTGAATCCTATACTGCAATACTGTTCCATATTTGAGAATCTTTGAAGAATATTCCATAGCAGATGTTGCAGAATGTAGGAGGGAAAGTGTCCCACCCATTAATGAGTCATAAAAATCATGTCAAGATTCTGTTTACTTAACCAACATTTTGGAAGACCTACTATGCACTGGATTCTCTGGTAGGCACTGGGGATACAATAATGGGGGGAAAAAGGTTCTTGTCATTTAGAAGCTTGTAGCCTGGTGTGAAAAACAAGCAAGCAGATGATTAGAACAGGGATGGCAAGTCCTATAGTGAAAATAAGCAAAGGCACTGTGGGGAGCCAGGAGCAGGACCTAGCCCAGTCTCCTCTTAAAAGCTGTTTTGCTGGAAGAATGAGACAAACTCCTCACAGAGCACAGGCCCAGGCCCACCCACCCTTCCTCGCACTTGCAATATAGTAGTGACCTGCCAAACATTCTTCATGGCTAAACCAATTCCTATCCTTGCTTGGCCCAACTGGAGGTAAATTTGTCAAAAAAATATTGGCAAGGAAGAGAAATGGATAAAATCAAACCAGACAAAGCAGCATGTCAAAATTGTGTCAAAATTGAATTATCTTTTATCACTGTACAACTGTACCCACATACACACACACACATACCACACATACACACACACACACACACACATGCATGAACACAGACACAGTTAAGTTTTGTGTACCCTGAGGCAATTTTGAAATGTATTTATGTGCTTTTATGCATTTCTGGCTATTTATCCCTCATAAAATATTTTTGGTAATTTCTATAAATGACAGGAAAGTTTTGCAGTGAGTTTCTTCGTTAATAACTTTTATTCTCTTTTTGAATTGAAAAAAATTCAATTCATTTTCCAATTATACCCTGTTTTTCAATGCTGCTTGAATTTTAAAATTTTGCCTCTGGCTCGAAATGAATTGTCAGGAAGTAAAGTGGTCAAAAGCAATGTTAGCAGCCACTAGTTCCCTTATTAGTGACTTGAGTCTATCTCGAGGTGATTCCAGAGCATGTGTGATAGTTCCAAGATATTTCTTCCATTTTCTAGATCATTTTTTTCTTTTTAAATTATAATTCGTTTTTAGTCAGAGAGGCTTCTTTTACCTATTTAGTATTTCAAACTTAAAATACTGTAAATTGCTTTTTATTTTGGATTTAAGTAGGGTTAAGAGTCTTCATGGCAAAGAAAAACAGAAAGAAATCTTTTAGTAGGAATAAGGATTAGCAGTTTGGTTTTTGGATAATTTTGAAATTACATTTATAAATGTTGATTTAGCATTCGCATCAAAATGTGAAGAGATGAGAAATCTGTTCTGTTGATCGCTTCTTATTTATTAATCCTTACAATACTAGGAGGCGTTTTGTCGCTTTCACCAGACTTAATTAGATATTCTAATTGGCCCCCGAGCTGGGCCAATCAGTGTGAATAAAGAGAATGTAGACAAGACCTGCCAAATACTGACCCGATCACTACCTGGAAACATTCATCTTCTGGCAATTCATTGTGTCAGCTTAGATGCCATTTCAACCAAATGTTTTCAAACAAAATATTCTATCTCCTTTCTATAGTCCCCAGAGTTCAGTGCTTGAAACTTGCCTGTCGCCAAGGCTCTTTCTTGCTCAAAAAAGTCCTCTGCTGAGTTAGCAGGACAAATTGCAGATTTCTCAGCTTGGCCTTCCGCACTGAGGACAGAGGAGATACGCGATGACTTCTGTTGGTCATCAGAATAATATTATTTTTTAGTGTGCTTAACATGTGCTAGACACTGCTAAGGGCTTTTCATGGATTCTGTTCTAGAGTCGCACAGAACAGTTCTGTGTGGCACGTGCTATTGCTGCCCTCCTTCTCCGCATAAGGAGGTGGGAACTCCGAGACGGTGGTAACTACTCCAAGGAGACTCTGAATTCGAACTCATCTCTGTTGGACCTTACATTCTTTTCATTGCTTTCTGCCATATTGCTAGCCATATTTCTCTGGCTCAAAATCCTAGCTCTGCCAGTTAATTTTAATTTTTGATTTTTTTTAGTCACGCCGAAATATGCATAGCATAACATTGATGCTTTTAGCCATTTTGAAGTGTACGATTCAGTGGCATTAAGTAATTGACAATGTGGTACAACCATCATGATTATTTATCTCCGGAACTTTTTTGTTACCCCAAACACAAACTTGTCACCCATTACACGATGACTCTCCAATTCCCCTTTACCCCCAAGTCTGGTCGCCTTCCTTCTATCTTCTCTCTGTGTAAATTAATCTGTTCTGGATGCCTTATGTAAGTGGAATCATAATATTTGTCCTTGTATGTCTGGCTTAGTTCATTCAGAATCGTGTTTTCAAGATTCATCCACGTTGTAGCATGTGCCAGAATTTCCTTCCTTCCTTTTTTTTTTTTAAGATTTTATTTATTTATTCATGAGACACAGAGGTAACCACTGTTACCCTCTGCCTTCATTCTCACTCTACAGGTTATATGAGTTCAGGGTTTTTTTTTTTTTTTTTTTTTTTTTTTTAGATTTTACTGATTTATTTATGAGAGACACAGAGAGAGAGGCAGAGACATAGGCAGAGGGAGAAGTAGGCCCCCTGTGGGAATCCCGATGCGGGACTTGATCCCAGGACCCCAGGATCATGCCCTGAGCGGAAGGCAGACACTCAACCACTGAGCCATCCAGGTGTCCCAAATTTCCTTCCTTTTTCAAGGCAGAATATTCCCTTGTATTGTTTACCACATGTTTATTCATTCATCTCCTTAAGGGGATCTGGGTTGTTTCCACCTTTTGGCCATTACAATAGCGCTGGTATGAACATTGGTGTACAAGTATCCGAATCCCTGCTTTTCTTTTGAATATGTGATTAGGAATGGAACTGTTGGTTCATTGGCAATTCCATTTTTAATTTCTTGAGAAACCCCCATCTTCTTTTCTACAGCAGCTACACCATGCTGCCTTTCTGATGACAATGCGCAGGAGTTCCGATGTCTCCATATCCCCTCCGACATTTATCATTTTCTGTTTCCTTTGTAGCAGTAACCGTCGGAATGGGTGTGAAGGGGCATTTCATACAGGTTTTGAATTGCATTTCCATAGTCACGAGTGACGTTGAGCATCTTTTCATGGGCTTATCTGCCACTGGTGTAGCTTCTTGAGAGATACATCTAGTCACATATTTTGCCCATTTTTAACATGGTTTATGTGGCTTCTGTTGCTGCACTCTTTAATTTTTAATAAAAATATTTAAGGAGAATGAACTACATAGAGGCACTGGGTTAGATACCTTGAGGGACACAAAAATAAGATACTTGTGACCCTTTTTATAAAATTTATTTTTTATTGGTGTTCAATTTACCAACATACAGAATAACCCCCAGTGCCCGTCACCCAATCACTCCCACCCCCTGCCCTCCTCCCCTTCTACCACCCCTAGTTCGTTTCCCAGAGTTAGCAGTCTTTACGTTCTGTCTCCCTTTCTGATATTTCCCACACATTTCTTCTCCCTTCCCTTATATTCCCTTTCACTATTATTTATATTCCCCACATGAATGAGAACATATAATGTTTGTCCTTCTCCGACTGACTTACTTATGACCCTTAAGGAGTAGTAGCAGTAGGGAAGCTAGAGAAGAACAGAAAGGATGAAGAGGTAAGGCTGAGAAGTGTCCGAGGAGGCTCTGACAGGGGAGGAGACATGACATGTCTTTCAAGTGTTTTGAGAAGTCAACAGAGAAGCCTGCACAATGAGTTTTAAGAGAGATTGGATTTCAACAGGTGCAGTCAGGGGAGGCAGGACATTCAGGTAGAACATGTGGCCTGATGAAAACTTGGATGCAGGAAAGCTCAGGTCAGGTTTGTGCACCAGCAGCTCACCCAATGTGTTCACAACGGGTGGGGAAGGCTTTACAGCAGAGGGCCTGGAATGTCAGAATAACAGATTTCTAGGTGTTAGAAGTAATGCTTTAACAAGCAGTAGGAGCTTGTGGAAATTTCTGAGAAGGGAAGAGATCTGAAGAGGGCTGGGTCTTGAATATTTCCTCCATTCTCATGTGTTTGTTTAGCTGGATGTCACGTGGCCTCTAGTAGATACTTGGTACGTGTCAGCTGTCTGATAAATGATTGATTGATAGCACAGAGCCCTAGGCCCCAGTCCCTCTTCTGATGTGTTGTTTATGTGAAGATGTAGAAAATCAATGGATTTTTTTAAACAGTCTGGCTCTCTATGTAATTATTTTGTCAAAGCTACCAAATGGTTTTCCAGAATAATGAATGGGTTACCTGAGTGTGTCTTTTATTCCAATGGATTTTACAGGGACTGCAGCTGTTTTATGAGAGTGTGTCTTTGCTGAGACAATTAAAAAGAAAACAAGGCTGTTACAAATAGAGCATGGGACTCCAAACCAGCCCTCCATCATTTTCTGGTTGCAGATATGAAACCCAGTCAGTACCAGCCTACATTCTGTGGTTCAGTCCTGTGATGGCCAATGTGAATAGTGGATTATTTATTTATTTATTTTTTCAAAATAGGCACGATTCATATTGAAATCAAGAGAGAGAAGGACAAGGTTTTCTTCCAGGCACCAGATTGGATGGCATATTTTCTTCTTCTACACAAGAAGAGTGTTTGTGCTTTCTGAGATCAGCGGAAATTGAGGCATTGGCGAGCTTGTTTAAGTGCTTAGAGTAGCTTCAATGATAAGCCACGAGGCCATGTACATGGTTCTGTAACGATCTGAAACAACTCAGACTCACTCTTAAGGGCCAATTTCCACCACATAAAGATGTTATCATCAGGAAATGAAAGGGAAGACTGACATTCAGAAGTTGCAATGAATTGATGTAAATACTTAAGGATGAAGAACACTACATTTACTGGGTACTTACCATGGGCCAGGCACTGTGGTGGACATTCGACACATTTACTTCTCTCAACATCCCTGTGGGGTGGCTGCTATTCTCCCCAAATTATAGATTGAAGTGGCAGTTATGCAGTAGTCGGACTTGACTCCAGGATCTATGGCTTAGCACAACAAGGGTTAATTTCTTGTTCCTGTCGTGGGGTGACCTGGCTTAACAAGGGATTCTATTTCATGCGGTCTTTGAGGGACATGGCGTTCTTCTATCCAGAGCTCTCGCCCTCTGAGCAGGCCTTGGAACCCTCCACTGGACTGTTGCATCCATCTAGTAGGTAATGAATGGAAGGCAAAACCATGGATGATGGTGAGGGGTGCTTGCACCCCTAGTAGATCCTTAGTACAGATTCCACTGGCCCAATCTCAGCCATGTGGACCCATGTAACAATTATTAAAATGTAGGCCATTAATGTGAGTCGTTGAATGGGAAGAGAGCTTTAAGATCCAATCCAATCCCCCATCCAACACGCAATCTCTGTCTACTTGCCTTATGTGTCTTGGTCTGCTAAGAGTCCACCCTTAAAGCATCGCAGGACCTCCTTGTGAAAGGCAGATAGGTGTCTGAGGGCCATTAAATTTAGAGTGTTGGCCATAAAAGGCTTCTCTGTTTCTGTCAGGACCTCAGTCTGCTTTTGGCAATGGGCACATAGTCAGGAGTGATGCCCACAAGAGCCACAACTAGTAGAATTTACTGAGAGTCATTGTGTACCTAGCATTGTAGGGGGACATTATATGGACTATTTTATTAAAGATTTTATTTTTAAGTCATCTCTACACCCATGGTGGGGTTTGAACCTACAACCTTGAGATCAAGTGTCATGTGCTCCACTGACTGAGCCAGCCAGGCACCCCATTATATGGATTATTTAATTTGTTTTTATTTTTTATTTTTTTAAAATATTTTATTTATATATTTGAGACAGAGAGAGAGAGAGAGAGTGAGTGAGCACGAGTGGGGTGGAGAGGGGGCAGAGGGAGAGGCAGACTGCCCGCTGAGCAGGGAGCCCAAGACGGGGCTCGAATCCAGGACCCTGGGGTCATGACCCGAGGTGCCCTGAATTACTTTAATAAATGACAAATCCCCATGAAAGTGGCAGTGTTTTTATTCCCATTTCATAGGTATGGAAACTGAGACTTGGCATATAGCCTCTTCAAGTTACTCAGCTAGGAATTAGCAGAGCCAGATTGCAACACAGGGCTATTGTGCCCTGAAGCCTGTGCTCCCAAGTACCAAGGACAGTTACAAGTTTCACTGGCACCTCCTGCCTCAGAAAAAATGGAGGGTAGGGGTGGGGTATGACACTTGCCTAATGTTTCCACAGGACAGGGGGGAGGCAGGAGGGGCAAAGCACTGCTGCTGAGCACTGACTCCTTGGGGGTTCAGAACAGGTTGTGGTCACCTGGGCGTCAGGATTCCTAATGATCGATGCAAGGTCAGGCCTTTGGAAGTGTTCAGTGTGCATTGTGCTGGAGTTGAAATTAGGATTTGCTCAACACACTCTGGAAAGGAATTCCACTGCTTCGCGAGAGTAGCATGCTCGGCACTTTGTCTAGTTAAGGAAAAAAAATAAAGTACATTTACCACGATGAGCACCGAGTAATGCGTGGAGTTGCTAACTCGCTCTATTGTACACGTGAAGTGGCAAAGATATGGATAGAATGGAAACCAGATGACTCAATGGTGTCTTTCCTGGTAAAGAAGCTTCAGCTGAGTTTCCAACAGTCACCCAATAGCAGGTGATATAAACTCATGAGCATGCTTTCCTTTCAAATCATTTGCTGTCAGTAAATCGAATTCTTAGGTTGTATGGGTCCAGAGATTTTCCTCTTATCTTTAATGCAAAGAAGATGGAACGTTCTGGACACAACACTCTCTATTCTTGAAAGTCCCTGGAGCCTCCAAAAGTGTGACAATTAGATTCATCCTCATTTCTAATTAATTTAAACTTGTTGGGAAACATTTTGAGAGAACAAGGATGCCGAGCCCATGGCAGAGCAGGGGTGAAAGCTTTGGCAGGCAACTCTTCAGTCCCCGTCGCTCACTGTACTCCAGTCACACTGGCCTTTTTCCTGTTTCTTTTAAAAAAGATTTTATTTATTTATTCATGAGACACACACACACACACAGAGAGAGAGAGAGAGAGAGAGAGAGGCAGAGACACAGGCTGAGGGAGAAGCTCCCTGCAGGGAGCCCAATGCGGGACTCAATCCCAGGACCCCAGGATCACAACCTGAGTCAAAGGCAGACGCTCAATCACTGAGCCACCCAGGTGCTTCTTTTTCCCATTTGATGAACACATGGAGCTCACCCCTGCCTCAGTTGTTCTCAGCTCAGGGCCTTTGCACTTTCTGTTCCCTCTGCCTGTGGTGCTCATCCATCAGCTCCTTGTATGGCTGCCTCCTCCTTATTCTACTCTGGTGGAAGAGTGCCCCAGGGTCAGTAAGTGACTCCAGGTCATTCCTGAGATAGGAATCCTTGTGCACCGTTGGCGGGAATGCAAACTGGGGCGGCCACTGTGGAAAACAGTGTGGAGCGTCCTCAAAAAGTTAGAAATGGAACTACCCTAGGATCCAGTAACCGCGCTACTGGGTATGTACCTCCCAAATTCAAAAAGTCTATTTTTTTTTTGTTTTTTGAAAAACTCTTACTTTAAAGGGATACATGCACTCCGATGTTTATAGCAGCATAATCTATCATAGCTGAGGATCCCTGGGTGGCTCAGCAGTTTAGCTCCTGCCTTCGGCCCAGGGTGTGATCCTGGAGTCCCGGGATCGAGTCCCACATCAGGATCCCTGCATGGAGCCTGCTTCTCCCTCTGCCTGTGTCTCTGCCTCTCTCTCTCTCTCTCTCTCATGAATAAATAAATAAAATATTTTTAAAAAATCTATCATAGCCAAACTATGCAAGCAGCCCAAGTGTCCATTGATAGACAAATGGATAAAGAAGATGTGTATATATACACACTGGAATATTACCCTGCTGTAAAAGAGAGAGAATGAAATTTTGCCATTTGCAACAACATGGATACAGGTAGAGAGTAAGATACCAAGCAAGAGAAGCCAGTTGGAAAAAGACAGTTACCATATTATTTCACTCATATGCAGATTTTGTAAAAAAATATTTTATTTATTTATTTGACAGAGAGAAAGTGAGCACAATTGGGGTGGGGAAGGGGCAGAGGGAGAGGGAGAAGCAGACTCCCCGCTGAGCAGGGAGCCCAATGTGGGGCTCGATCCCAGGAGCCTGGGATCAGACCCTGAGCCAAAGGCAGACACAGACGCTCAACCAACTGAGCCACCCAGATGCCCTTGGAATTTTTAAAAAAGATTTTATTTATTTATTTGAGAGAGAGAGAGAGAGAGAGAGAGAAGGAGTGTGTGTGTGGGGGAGGGTCAGAGGCAAAAAAAATAAAAGTAAAAATAAAATAAAAAATAAAATAAAATAAAAATAAAATAAAAGAGAAGCAAAAAATAAAATAAAAACAGTACTTTTATCATGATGAGCACTGAGTAATGTACAGAATTGCTAAATTGCTATATTGCAATAAATATATATATATTGTTATATAATACACTTAAAACTAATATAATACAGTATGTTAACTCCACTGGAATTAACATTTAAAGACTTGATTAAAAAAATAAAAGCAGACTCTCTCTCTCCCTAGTTCAGAGTTCCATGTGGCTTTGTCTTTCACTCCTTTGTAGAAATGCGCACACTGTGATCACTTGTTCATGGAGACATTTTTATTTTTCACGACCGTGGTTGGGGTCTGCACTCCTGACATCTGGTAGGTGGGGGGCAAGGACGCGGCTAAGCATCCTGTAGTACACAGCACAGCCACCATTAATTAAGAATTAATAATCCAGGCCGCCTGGGTGGCTTAGTCAGCTGAGCATCTGCCTTCAGCTCCGGTCATGATCCCAGGGCCCTGGGATCGAGCCCCAAGTCTGTTTCTCCCTCTCCCTCTGCCTCTCCCCCCGCTGCTCGTGCTCGCTCTCTCTCGAATAAAATAAATAAAATCTACTGGCAAAAAAGAATTAATTATCCAGCCCCACATGTCCATAGTCCTGGAGTTGAGAATCTCTGGTGTGAGACTGTAAGGCTCAGGAGGGTAGGGATTGTGCCTCCTGTATTTATCATTATATTTCAAGCTTCTAGAACAGTGCTTGGCACAGTGACTATGTGGCAACTGAGTTAATGAATGGATGGGTGACGATGAAGGGACCCGAGGAAAGGATTCCTGACTCTGGATATGGCCCTTCATGTTAGCAAGGTGCCAGGATAGGCTGCTGTGTTCTGTGCTGCTGAGCTCTGGGCTGGCAGGTAAGCTCAAGGCTGCATATCCCGGTGGGGTGGGGAGAAGGTTCCAGGCCAAATCCTAGGCGTATTGGGGCCAGACAACCACAGTCATGCCAAACCAAGCAGGCGGAAGAAGCAGCTCCCAAACTATTTCTCATCTTACAAATCCTTGTTATTCACCGTCTCTGTGACCTGATTTTGGAAACATGAGTTAATAGAGACAAAAAGGTCGAAATGATCAGATATAGCAAAGTATGTAATTAGTCATGTGCGGATTCTTTTTTTTTTAAAGATTTTATTTATTGGACAGAGAGCACGAGTAGAGGGAAGGGCAGAGGGAGAGGGAGAGGGAAAGGCAGGCTCCCCGCAGAGCAGGGAGCCCAGCTTGGGGCTCCATCCCAGGGCCCCCGGATCATGACTTGAGCCTAAGGCAGACGCCTAACCCACTGAGCCCCCCAGGGGCCCAGTCATGTGTGGATTTTTACATATCATTCATGTGCACACCCACACGTACACACACTCAGCCTGTTTGGTTTTCCTTGATTTCAGTCATGCTGTATGGTCAGTTTTATGACCCTACACCTCACTTAACAACATTACATGGTGACCTTTTCATACCAGGGTGTATATTAATAGATGCGCTTTAGTCTTTTTAATGGCATTCCCTCAAATGTGTGTTTCAAAATTTAACAATCCCTTATTGGTGAATGTGTAGGTGGTTTTCTGTTTTTCATTTTTACAAAAAATTTTTTTTTTCATTGACTTTTTTCATTTGAAAAAAGTGAATTTTTCATTTGAAAAATGAAATTTTTTCATGTCATCTCAGCTTCGTTGACTTATGGCTCCCAGCCTTCTAGAAAACTTAATTTAGTAATTCCGTGCACTTCCGGGCGCCTGGGTAGCTCACTTGGTTAAGTGTCTAACTTCAGCTCAGGTCATGATCCTGGGATCAAGCCCCACGGCTGGCTCCCTGCTCAGTGGGGAGCCTGCTTCTCCCCTTGGCTCTGCCCCTCCCCCAGTCTTGAGTGTGCTTGCTCTCTCTCTCAAATAAATAAATAAAATCTTAAAAAAAAATCCATGCATCTCCTCAGTCTAACCCAATAATTTTTTGGTTAATGCTTGATGTATACTTCAGCCTCCCTTGGTAAAAATGAAAAATTGCTCTCCTTCTTTTCCCTCCTCTCTTCTTTTTGTCCCTGGGGTAATATAGCTGGCAGTGGGGACTCGTATGTCATCCTGGCGTCAGAGAAAGACCACCTAGCACCTGCTTGCTGTCATTTTGGACATTGCACATTCATCCCTCATCCCCATTCTCTGGTTTATGGTCAGTTCTCATTCTTATAGTCTATGAAGTTGCTGTGAACACAGATTATACTAATGACTACTGAACCACTGCGCTCTCTCTCTCTCTCTCTCTCACACACACACACACACACACAGAGCTAGATAAACAGGTATGTATACACATATCTCACATAGATTATAACCCTTTTGCCACGTAGATTATAATCTTTGATCATAAAATCAGCTCATCTTGGTAGTTTCCATTTTCTTTACAACATCTAAAAAAAGAGTGAACCAGGTTCAACAGTGTTCAAACACACACACGCACAACCAGGTTCAAGAGTGACTTTTGGAAGCCGCCTCACTAAGAGGTGATAGAGTTGGGATTCAGACCTTGTGCAACTAGCCCCAAAGCTGGAACTTTCGCGCTGCCCCTGCTGGCTTCGTTCTCTGGTCCTCTTGGGGTAAGAGCTGACATAGGACGGCCAGGCGTCTCCCTGCTACACCTCATCTGGGAACTCGTGGGGAAAGTAACCCCGAATTTGGCTGCTCTGGACATGCCTGCTAATGACCAGGAAAGTGCTCAGGAACTGATCCTGCAGTTAAAATAACTATCAGTGAGGAGGCAAATTCACAAATACAGAACCCACAAATAAGGAGGACCAACTGTATCTTTATTGCCATGGCTTCTCTGGTTATTTTGAAACTCAGAGCTGAAAATGCAATTCATTGCTCTTTTTGGGTTATTTTGGGACCTCCCCGAGGGCTAGAAACTTCAGACTTTAGATCCAGTTGGCGGAGATTAACTCACATGATTTCACAAGATTATCACTCAAAAGCCTTTCCTTGTTCAAAAACATGAATAACTCGTTTCTTAGTTTTCTCTATACTAAATATGAGGGTTGAGTGAGGTGGTTTAGGGTCAGTTCTAGATATGAGATTATTAGTTTCCTGTGGCTGCTGTGACAAAATATCCCAAGGTTAATGGCTTGCAACAACAGAAATATGTTCTCTCATAGCTCTACAGGCTGGAAATCCAAAATCAGTATCACTGGGCCAAACTCACAGTGTTGGCAGGGCCACGCTACCTCCATAGGCTTGAGGGAAAAATTCATTCCTTGTATCTTCCAGCTCCTGGTGGCTGCCAACAGCCCTTGGTTGGTGGCCATATCACGCCAATTTTCAAGGTTAGCGTCTTCAAATCTGTCTCTGCTCCGTTTTCACATCTTGCTTCTCCTCTTATGTGTCTGTCAAATCCCTCTCTGCTTCCTTCTTATGATGTAGGTGATACCATTTCAGGCCTACCTGCATGAACTGACCATCTCAAGATTTTTACCTTAATCACTTCTACAAAGAACCCTTTTCGTTATAAGGAGATATTTACAGGTTCCAGGGATTGGGACCTGATGTCTTGGGTGACTGTTGTTCAGCCGACTACAGTAACCATCCATGAATTTTTTAAAAATGTATTTATTCCTGAGAGAGAGAGAGAGAGAGAGAGAGAGAGGCAGAGACGCAGCCAGAGGGAGAAGCAGGCTCTATGCAGGGAGCCTAACGTGGGACTTGACCCTGGGTCTCCAGGATCAGGCCCTAGGCTGAAGGCAGGTGCTCAACTGCTGAACCACCAGGGCTGCTCTCCATCCATGAATTTTATGTCTCTCTGCAAAGTCAAAGATGAGGACCTAGAAGCCAACAGAAAAGGTGATCTGTGGTGCTTCCTTACATATTTCTTTCTTTCTTTAAAAATTTTATTTATTTGAGAGAGTGGAAGAGAGAGAGAGCATAAGCAAGGAGAGGAGCAGAGGGAGAGGGAAAAGCAGACTCCCCACTGAACATGGAGCCCAACGTGGGACTCAATCCCAGGACCCTGAGATCATGACCCAAGCTGAAGGCAGATGCCTAACCGACTGAGCCACCCAGATGCCCCTCTATTCATATTTCCATTCACGTGAGCTACCAGACTCGGTCTTTGCCTGGAGTTCTAGAACTTTACCTAGGTGGATTATTCATTCCAAATGAGCTCAGAGAATGTTTTAGGTAAGATCTAGTGGGCAGTTGGGTTGTGCTCTTGTCAACATTAGCTGCAGAGCATCCAAGGCATCTTTATGGGAGAACCTGGTAACAGCAACTCCTCTAGAGCCATCTGACAATGGACTTGCACCTGCTAAGGACTCCCCAGGACAAATGTCAAAGGAAAGTAGTATAACTTCTTTGCCTTCCACAACTGGCTGAAGTGAAATCTGTTGTGGCATATTAACATGTTACCTGAGCAGGAACCTGATGCTACATAGGTTTAACTTTAGTCCCATATAGAGAGGTACTATGAATGAAACACAAGGAAAATGAAATTAAATGAACAGAACACTTTTGGATTCCCACCCCTCAAGCCATTTTCTCATTTCCCTCTAAGAATTTGGAATTACCACTTCAAGGCAGCGTAGCCTTAAATGGCCAAATATTTATAGAAAGACTCACATGTTTTCTATAGAATTTCTGCATCCCCATAGGAGATAGGCTTCCTCTTCACCGATGAACAATCTGGTATTTATGTGGTGGTGATATCTGCCACACGCGGGGGTGTGGCTTTGGAAATGCTGGAGATCTGTTGGCTTGTTTTAATCTCTTTGAATTCTTGTGTTGGGTGACTTGTGGCCCAGTTGACAGACAGAGATTACAGGGCTAAATAAGACTAATTTTGCCACAGTAGATGCTTGATTTCATGGATTTTTTTTTTCTTCAGGTGTGAACAAGACTGTCTTTTTCTTTCTGGTTCAGCCACATAATTGGAAATTAAGAGCCTGAGTAAGAAAGATGAATGTTGGGGATCCCTGGGTGGCGCAGCGGTTTGGCGCCTGCCTTTGGCCCAGGGCGCGATCCTGGAGACCCGGGATCGAATCCCATGTCAGGCTCCTGGTGCATGGAGCCTGCTTCTCCCTCTGCCTGTGTCTCTGCCTCTCTCTCTCTCTCTGTGACTATCATAAATAAATAAAAAAAAAAAGAAGTGGTTACTTCTTTCTGGAAATCTTTACTCAAAAAAAAAAAAAAAAAAGAAAGATGAATGTTTTGTCTTCATAGCTACTATTCACATATACCCCTTCACTTGTGTATCTGAATCTATAGGAGTCCTTGTTTCCATTTCTTCTTCTTCTTTTTAAAGATTTTATTTATTTATTCATGAAAGACAGAGATAGAGAGAGACAGAGACACAGGCAGAGGGAGAAGCAGGCTCCCTGCGGGAAACCCCGATGTGGGACTTGATCCCAGGACCCCGGGATCACACTCTGAGCTGAAGGCAGACGCTTAACCACTGAGCCACCCAGGCGTCCCCTTGTTTCCATTTCTGATGGTAGAATTAATCTCCACCTGATGTTTTTTTAAATCAGGGACACTAAGTAGCATTGATTATAGACTCTGGGACACTAAGTAGCATTGATTATAGACTCTGTTTTCAACAGCATGGTCTCTGGTATGTATGTATGTATGTATTTATTATTTTTTGGAAGTATGTATAATTGAGGTACAATTAGTTTCAGGTGTACAGCATAGTACTTTGACAATTATATGCATTACCAAATACCCCGATAAGTGTAGTCACCATACAAAGTTACTAAAAAGATTATTGACTATCTTCTCTATGCTGTACTTTTCATCCCTATGACTTCTTTCTTTTTTTTCACATTTTATTTAAATACTAGTTAGTTAACATCTAATGTAATATTGGTTTCAGGAGCAGAATTTAGTGATTCATCCCTTACATACATCATAACACGTGTCCTCTTTAATGCCCATCCCCCAGCTAGCCCAGCCCCGACCCATGTCCCTCCAGGAACCCTCAGTTTTTGATTTTTGTTTTTCAAATTTTTATTTAAAGACTTATTTATTTCATAACTGGAAGTTTGTACCTCTTAGTCCTCTTCAGTGCTTTTATCCGTCCCCTACTTCCCTTCCTTCTGGCACTACCAGTTTGTTCCCTGTATTCATGAATCTATTTCTGGTTTTTTTTTATTGTTGTTTGGTTGTTTTGTTTTTTAGACTCCACATATCAGTGAGAGCATATGGTATTTGTCTTTTTTTTGGTCTGACTTATTTCACTTAGCATAAAAGCCTCTAGATGCTCCATGTTGTCATGAATGGCAAGATTTCATTCTTTTTATGGATGAGTAGTATTCCATTGTGTAGATACACCACCTCTTCTTTATCCATTCATCTACTGGTGGTCACTTACATTTATTCCATATTTTAGTTATTATAAATAAAGCTTCAATAAACATAGTGGTGCATATGTCTTCTAGAATTGTTTTCTTTGAGTAAACACCGTGAAGTAGGATTATTGGGCCCTATGGTGTTTCTATTTTTAATTTTTTGAGGGTCTTCTATACTGTTTTCCACAGTGGCTGCACCGTTTTACATTCCCACCAACAGTGCACAAGTGTTCCCTTTTCTTTGCATCCTCACCAACACTTGTTTTTCACATATTTAAACCACCTAAAAATGCACTATGGCTTAGTAGCTTCCTGCGCCTTCCATCAACTCTCATCACCTTTCTTATGACTATCCTAGTACGCCCTCCCAAGTGCCCCCAACAGTTATTCCTCTGAACTGAAACAACTGGGTTATAGTTCAGGCCTGGTTATTACTGTGAGGCAAAGCTCTCAAGGGAATTTTGTGTCTAGTTACATAATAAAGTAGGGCCACTTTTGTGATTTTTCTCTACAATTTCCGGAGTAGCTTTCAGAACAGACTGTCTATGCTGATAAACTAGATGTTAACTAGTTTAACTAGATAAACTAGATCCAAGGCATTCAGCCTAACCAAGTGCAGTGAGAATTTTGGGGCAGCCTCTTCCAATGTGCTATCTTATCTTCATTAATGGTGGTGATTAGACTCTTTGTTATATGTATGCTGCTTGCTTGCAAGGATCATTTGAGGTGGTTTACAGCAAAAATATGTTTTTGATAAGACTGTTAAAAAAAACTCCATGGAGATTGAGGAGGAAGCAGTAACACAGAGGAGTACCTCACTAAGACAACAATGACCAGTTGACTATGAGTTTCCTGGCTACCAGGATATAAAAGAAAACACAATGAGTTACACAATTCCTGTGATCTGATACAAAGAAAATGTACACTTTCTTTATGGAGGGGCGAACCACATTCTGTTTACTAAGTTCTTCCTGGGGTCACTGTTTGGGAGAGGAGTGGTTGAGCATTCTAAAAGTTATTTATCATGGGGATCCATATGCATGAGACATTGGACTACAAAACTGAAAGCATCTTTGAAAGCTGTTTATCATAACATGCAGAGAAGCATCATTCATTGTCACTTTGAGCATTAAATTTTGAGTATTTATATTGAGCATTAGTAAACGCCAAGGGCATGATGATAAGGCAGTCATCAGGAAAGGTGCTCAGTGGGGAACTAAGAGTTAGGCCCCCGCCAGATTTGTTTGTTCATTGTTTTATTTTTGTGATTGTTGTCTTTTAGGTATGTTTTTTTTTAATAATCTGCTTTGGAGAAAAGTCTCACATTTGGGGGGCACTTGGCTGGGTCAGTCATTGGAGCGTGTGACTCTTGATCTTGGGGTCATGAATGCAAGCCCCAGTGTTGGCTGTAGAGATCATTTAAATAAATAAACTTAAAAAAAAAGTCTCACATTTTATACTTTATGGGTAGGTCAGACAAAATGATGTGTGGTCTTGGATGAGCTGACTCTTAAGAGTTCTGTTTGACTTTGGCCATGTTTTCTTGGGATTTATAAAAATGGAAGGATAATTTTCTCTGAAGCACACAGCAATATACTTCTGGTTCTTAATAGCATTACTCATTAGAGTGTAATTCAGTGATATTGCTCCTGAGACCCGAGAGGCCATAGTCAGGCTTTTTTGGCCAATAGACCTTCACTCTTAGAGCAGAATGAATCGACAAGTTCTTTTGATACGAGAAACTGCTTGCTACCTAATAGCTTGAGAGAATAGTATCATTAAACTGACAGCAGACAAGCATGCTTTCAAAGGGCAATATTGCAGAATAAATAAGAGTTCATCTTGTTCTGTATCTGAGGAAAATAAATGTACGAAAAGGCTAAAATGTTCAATGATTCCAAATCAAAGCTCCATGACATTTGGATTGGAAACCAGGAAGCCTTGTCCCTACTTGGCCACTCATTGGCCCTAGGCTCTTATTCTTTATGTTCCACTTTACGATTCTACAAAACAGTAGTGTGGGATTACATGATATCTCAATGGCTTTTAATTTTATTCTTATTTTCTAATATTTTATTTTTAAGTAATCTTTCCACCCAGTGTGGGCTCGAACTCAACCCTGAGATCGAAAGTCACCTGCTCCACAAACTGAGCCAGCCAGGTGTCCCTAAACGTCTTTTCATTTTTAAAAATTACTTTTTAACTTAAAAGAAAAAAAATTATTTATATTTGAGAGAGAGACAGAGAGAGAGTGAAAACAAGAAGGGGGAGGGGCAGAGTCAAAGGGAGAAGCAGGCTCCCTGCTGAGCAGGAGCCCCACATGTGGGGACTTGATCCCAAGACCCTGGGATCATGACCTGAGCTGAGGGCAGATGCCTAATCACCTGAGCCACCCAGGCTTCCCTGTCTTTTCATTTCAAAAGCTAGTTTTATGAAATCCAAAAAAGATTACATCAAGCTATAGCAAGTGACTGATTATCAGAATGAAATGTAAAAATGAGTAAAGGTCTGGTTCTGCACTTGGGTCAAAAAGCAAACTATACACCTACAGAATGTGGGAGACATAACTTAATATTAACTAATGGGGTTGCCAGGTAGACATTTTAGGACTGTGAACATCACAAGGGTTGGCCGTATTGTGTAGCCACTGAAACAGTTCTTCAAATCCTTCTTCAGATACATCACTTCAGAGGTGTGTTACCTAGACTGAGAGAGGTGAAAGCCCCAGCCCTGTTGCAAGGATTCAACCGTGTTGAATGGAGAATAGAAATGTGGGATGGAGAATGGGCTTTCCTATATCACAGGAAGAGCCCATGGAGGAACAGAGGCTGGTTGGCTGGAGACGAGAAGACTCAGGGAGGACATGAATATTGCCTGTGGATATGTTAGATGCCCTTTGAGATCTTTCCCCCTCTTTCTCCACTGCCTTTCCCCGTGGCTTCTGATTGGCTCAGCCAATGAGAGGTGCCAACAAGAGGTTGCTAGGGGAGGAGCCAAAGAAAGACCATGTATTTATTTTCCCCTGTCCTTGCTGAGCTTTGACCTGGCAGTGTCTGTGCTCCTGCCCTGAAGGCCATAGCTCCTGTAGGGTTTCCTTCTCTTACAGATGCATCTCTCTATATAATTCCTCCCCTCGTCTCCTCAGCAACTTTCTAGCTCAAGGTTCTTTCTTTTTTCTTTTTTAATTTTATTTATTTGTTCATGAGAGACAGACAGAGAGAGAGAGAGAGAGAGAGAGGTAGAGACACAGGCAGAGGGAGAAGCAGGCTCCTTGCGGGGAGCCTGATGTGGGATTGGATCCCAGGACCCCAGGAGGCAGATACTCAACCACTGAGCCACCCAGGCGCCCCCCAAGGGTTCTTTAACACCCTTTTACCTGCCCCCTCATACACAGTCTCGTTATTAAACTTTTTAATTATATCTTTGAAGGCACCATCTGTTTCCTGCCAGTATCCTGATGGACATATGTCTTCATGTAGAAGACAGATGAAATTGTGGCACCGGAAGAAAGTGCTAATGTTAAGCGATGGAAGGTTTGAGGAGAAATAGTTTGGTTCAACATTTCTACCACTAGAGCTCTCCGAAAATGGAGCAGGTTACCTCAGAAGGTAGTGAGCCCCTGTGCCTGGAGGCATTCAAGCCAAATATCACAAGTTTAGGGGGAAGGGGAAAGTGAGCAGAGATGGGAGTTTGTAATAGATAACTTTTCAAATGCCATTTAATTTGATGTTGTAAGAAACAGTCAATTGTGTTGAAATATTTTCTCCCTTTTGTTCCCCTCCCCACATCTCTTCTTGTTTTCAGCTTTATTGAGGTATAGTTAACAAATAAGAATTGTAATGTATTTAAAGAGCGCATGATTATATATACATAGTATTTAATTATATATAGATTTATAGATATAGTGAAAGGATTCCCACAATTGAGTTAATGACATCCATCACCTCACAGATTTACTTTTTTTTTTTTTTTTGGTGAGAATGCTTAAGATCTACTCTCATCAAATTTCTTTTTTTAAAAAAGATTTATTTATTTATTTATTTATTTATTTATTTATTTATTTATTTATTCATGAGAGACACAGAGAGAGAGGCAGAGACATAGGCAGAGGGAGAAGCAGGCTCCCTGCGGGGGGAGCCCCATGCGGGACTCAATCCCAGGACCCCAGGATCAGGACCTGAGCCAAAGGCAGATACTCAACCATGGAGCCACCCAGGGATCCCCTTTCCTTCCTCCCTCTCCCCTCTCTCCCCCTCCTTCTCTTCTTTCCTTCTTTCTATTCATTCTTTCATTTCTTTGTCTCATGGTTCCTCAAGAATACAGGTGTCAAGAAGTATGCAAGCTGCTTCCTTAGAAGGTTAGGAGGGGCAGCTGTGCGTTATAAAAGGAAAGAACACAGAGTCCATGCGGCTCATGCCTGCAAAGAGTTCACAGTCTCATAGGAAAGACAGGCAGATGCTGACAAAATATTTTATTCTTGTTTTCTCGAACTCTTCTGTATGTTGGAAATTCTCCCGCCACATGCCCACACATTAAGTTTTTCTTAAACCCTTCCTCACCCTCTGCTAGTCCACGCTTCATCTTTGCCTGTGCTTTTCCATATTCTGAAATGCCCCTCCTACAGCCATATCCTTGTAGCTGATTCTCACCCCTCACAGTTGCCTCTCTTGACTCTCTCTTTTAACCGTTACCATGATGACACTCACAGCCCGGGCAAAGGGAAGCGCTTGCATATTGCTCTCTGCTTCCAACCAGCATAATGAATGGTTTGTGTCCTCTTTTTTCCCTTGAGAAAAGAAGCATAGTCATAGTCAAACATAAGAAAACAACCTGTAGTTATGATAAAACTTGGGAAAGAACATATAAATGCAAGAAAGCAAACCCTGATAATTAAGATTGAGGAGGAAAAGAAAATGTATCAGTAGTGTTGAGAAGCCTGATAAACATTTAAAATCATTGTAGCATCACTAGACCAGAATTCTTTTTCTTTTAAGGATCTTTATTTTTATTTTTTAAATTTTTAAAAAAGATTTTATTTATTTATTCCTGAGAGACACACAGAGAGAGGCAGAGACATAGGCAGAGGGAGAAGCAGGCTCCCCATGGGGATCTCATTGTGGGACTTGATCCTAGGACCCCAGGATCACACCCTGAGCCAAAGATAGACGCTCAACCACTGAGCCACCCAGATGCCCCTCTTTTAAGGATTTTTAAAAGTGACTTTCAAGTTCTTACACTTGTCAGCCTTACTACCCCCAAATACCTTCATCATATTAGCTGCAGTGGGATCCTGCATTAAGACCACAGAAGACCATCATACCCAACTTGCTGGTCTGGTTTTTGAAACTTCCAACACTCCACTATTCCTTTAGGGGTCATTACATTTAGAGATATTGGATTATGGATTTAGAAGGTAATAATCTCTTTCAGTCATATTACGTAAATGCATGTTGCAGAAGAAAGAAGGAAATCAAATGAAAACCATTGTACATAGATTGTTCTGAGCCAGGCTAAAGAGACAGTTCCTAGCAAAGAAAGTTGTCTTCTCTTGACTGGGACTGGTATTGAGGATAATAAGCATGTGCTTTGTATTGTGCTCACTATAGTTCAAAAGCTATTGGTGTTCCACACCGCTCATTGCCCCCAGCGTGACATTTAGAATGCATGGCACTGCTAGTCCCAACCCTTTACCTGTATCTTATTTCTTATTTGAATAACCATCACTGAGTCAAATGTCCTCTCTAGTTGTGGCAGCTGTGTGATGTACTAATGAATATTCAACATAAAGTGGTATGGGGTAGGGGTATGGCATATTGTCTCATTTCCAAAGGTATGGTTTGGAATTGGGTTAACTTTTGCCATTTTACATAATATGAGAAATGTGTATCTTCCACATCCCAGAGCATCGAAGGGGAAATCTCTCCAACTTTGTGTGCCAACCTTTGTGTTGTTGGAAAAAGACAATGTAGCTAAGTAGATACCACATCTTATGCAGTTTTTTTGGTGCTCACCTTTTTTTTTAAAAAAAAAAGATTATTTATTTGAGAGAGAGAGAGAGAGCAGAAACAAGGAAGAGGAACAGAGGGAGAGGGAGAAGCAGACTTCTCACTGAACAAGGAGCTTGACTTGGGGTTGGATCCCAGGACCCTGAGATCATGACCTGAGCTGAAGGCAGATACTCAGCTGACTGAGCCATCCCGGTGCCCTCATCTTTTTTTAAATATTTATTTATTTATTTGATAGAGAGAGAGAGAGAGAGAGAGAGAGATGAGAGACCAAGGGGGCGGGAGGGGCAGGGGAGAGGGAGAGAATCTCAAGCTGACTCTTCACTGAGTACGGAGTCCAATGTGGGGCTTGATCTCACGACCCTGAGATTATGACCTGAGCCAAAATCAAGAGTCGGATGCTTAACCGACTGAACCACCCAGGTGCCCCTGGTGCTCATCTGTTACTGTGATGCTGACTAGTCTAAAGTTAGATAGTGGCCCTAAACATCTTTAGTATAGACCTGCACTCTTCAATACAATAATCATTCTCCATATGTGGCTATTTAAATTTAAATTAGTTAAAATGAAATAAAATAAAAAAAAATTCAGGGGTGCCTAGGTGGCTCACTTGGTTGAGCTTAGCATGGAGTTTGCTCGTTCCGTTCCCTCTGCTCCTCCCGTCTCATGCTCTCTCTCTTTCTGTCTCTCTCTCAAATAAACAAAAATCTTTTTTTTAATAAAATAATTTTTTATTGGTGTTCAATTTACCAACATACAGAACAACACCCAGTGCTCATCCTGTCAAGTGTCCCCCTCAGTGCCCGCCACCCACTCACCCCCATCCCCCGCCCTCCTCCCCCTCCACCACCCCCAGTTCATTTCTCAGAGTTAGGAGTCTCCATGCTCTGTCTCCCTTTCTGATATTTCCCACACATTTCTTCTCCCTTCCCTTATATTCCCTTTCACTATTGTTTATATTCCCCAAATGAATGAGAACATACACTGTTTGTCCTTCTCCGATTGACTTACTCCACTCAGCATAATACCCTCCAGTTCCATCCACGGTGAAGCAAATGGTGGGTATTTGTCGTTTCTAATGGCTGAGGAATATTCCATTGTATGCATAAACCACATCTTCTTTATCCATTCATCTTTCGATGGACACCGAAGCTCCTTCCACAGATTGGCTATTATGGACATTGCTGCTAGAAACATCGGGGTGCAGGTGTCCCAGCGTTTCATTGCATCTGAATCTTTGGAGTAAATCCCCAACAGTGCAATTGCTGGGTCATAGGGCAGGTCTATTTTGAACTCTTTGAGGAACCTCCACACAGTTTTCCAGAGTGGCTGCACCAGTTCACATTCCCACCAACAGTGTAAGAGGGTTCCCTTTTCTCCGCATCCTCTGCAACATTTGTTGTTTCCTGCCTTGTTAATGTTCCCCATTCTCACTGGTGTGAGGTGGTATCTCCTTGTGGTTTTGATTTGTATTTCCCTGATGGCAAGTGATGCAGAGCATTTTCTCATGTGCATGTTGGCCATGTCTATGTCTTCCTCTGTGAGATTTCTCTTCATGTCTTTGCCCATCAAATAAACAAAAATCTTTAAAAATTTTTTAAAAATTTAAAAATTAAGCCCCCACTTGTGTTAATGTGCTTTTAATTGCTCAGCAGCTACATGTGGTCAGTAGCTACCTACCTATTGGACAGTATAGATATAGAACATTTCCATTATAACAGTATAATGGATAGCACTAGTATAGACAACTCCCTTATTCATTGGAAATCCTCACATCCCAAAGCTAGGGCGAGTAGTAGAGATATAAGCACACGAGACAACTATAAAGTAATGAATATTCAGATGACTGAAGGGAAGTGGGGCCTGGAAAGGTATGCTATTCTAATCTAGTGTGATTTAGAAAAAAATATTTTTTTATTATCTGTATGCTGTTTAATTTGAAGAATTAATAATGCATTAAAAGCAAAACAATAAAGAGAATTTTGAAGTGTTTTGACATTTACTGCATAGCTTTTTACAGTTGCAAAAGCTGATATATAATAACATATAAAAAGCTTTTAGCAGTCTCCAAATGTAAGTGCTATGGTCTTTTTTCTTTAGGATTTAACAACTGGTTTCCTGAAATGGTTCTTAAATATTGACCTAGCTAGAAGCAAAGCCTTGGGGGACTGGGCTTGCCCCAGTGTAACATTGCATGTCATATTGCATTAATGTCATGTAGCACCACAATACGGCAGTTTCAATACAGGTGTGAGAACACATGAATATCCTATGCAACAAATAAATGGTATGCATCTTCACAGGAACACCATTGAAATAATACCCATTATATTTTAAGCAGCTTTCTCAAACTACCTATGCATTAGCAAAGAAGTACTTCAGAAGAACTGAAGCATATCCAGGTTATTTAAAACTAGCAAATCAAAGATTAGAAAGATTGCCTAAATAAAGTCCATCTCTTGTGAGTGGTCTTAATGAGGAAGATGAAAGACATGATTCTGGAGTTTCATCAGGTATAATTCAGGTGTCTGTTCCTTCCTGTTTATATGTTCCACTATTCGCATGGAATGATGAGGGCACTGTAAATGAGTTATTTCAAGATGCCAAATGCTCTAGTATCTAGCAAAGCACTTTATTTCCATGGGATGTTTTACTCAAGTTGGCAAATCATGGGCACAGAGATTTTGAAGATAGCACTTACATATCAAATAAAGGAAAGGGCTTTGAAGTTTTATTTTTTCCTAAAAATATGTTATTGAAATACTATTTTATTTTTGCTCTTGGGTCATAGATGTCATTGCACAGTCAACTGTCACCAGGGAGGACTATCTAGTACACATGCTTCTCTTGGCCAGAGAAAAAGTAGACCAATTAGGAGGTAAGTAGGCAGTTTTTAACTCTAGTGTACATTTCTGAGTGGTACCCACTAGGCAAGGAGTTCTCTAATTCATTATTTCCAAAATGTTCATGATATTGTGAATCATTTGGAGAAATTGCTAAAAAAAAAAAAAACCCTCCAAATTTACAGTCCCACACCAAAGAAGCTGAAGCACATTCTCCAAGAGAGAAGTTTGGCAAGCTAGATTAACAAGCTTTCCAGCTGATTATCATAATCAAGAATTTTGGGAAACACTTCCTATCTTGCTTCCAGACCAAAGATTGGGGGATCATTTTAAAAATGTTTCATTCTGCCTGACCTAAATATTAAGGAACTGCCATAGAATTCAAGAAAATGGTAAAAAAAAGTTTGGTAGTTCTAAAATTCTTTTCTAGTTGTGATAATTTTGGAGATGAGCCCTGGAACTGAGAAATAGTCTGTCTTATTGGAATCATCCTGATAGATATATAATTCATATTAAATAGGGGAAATCCATAAGAATGGTACATTCTTATTATATGGATGCTTTGCTTTTTTGGGTTCTGCTCATGTGGCTTATGCTTATGTAGTACCACTGTGGTCAGAGATATGATCTGGGAAGAAAGATTGTGATCTTTAGCCTAGGAGTAATGATACTGACTGTGTTTCTCTTCCTATCACTTGTCTCAAACCTAGTGTTCTGTATGTAGGTGGAAGTTAATGCATGGTGAAATAATAATTATTGAAATAATTATGCCACCTTGGTGATTCCATGATAGAGACATCAGGGTATGATTATATATAATATACAGAATGTTCTATATAAAAACACATGCAAGACTTCTGTTTCCAGGCAAGATGAAATAACAGGATCCAGGTTCACCCTCCCACCCAAAACATATATATATATACATATATATATATATGTATATATATATAGATAGATAGATAGATAGATATAGATAGATATATATCAATGGTTTTTAAAGAAAATGTACATCAAATGACAACAAACAGGGGTGCCTGAGAAATGGAAAATAGACAAGGTGAGTCTTACAATTGTTTCAGCTTATTCCTTAAAAGAATTTCCAGGCTGTACCACAGGAAGAAAAAATTAAGGTGGAGTCAGGTGAATTCCCTCATTTGAGAAGATAGAGCCAAGGGACTGAGGGCTGGAGTCTGTAGGACAATGTACTGGAAAGGAAAGAAATGAACAAAAATAGAAATATTGACATCCGCAGAAGTTCCCATTCATGTATTCAGCAGAATATATGCATTTGAGGAAATCATCCCAGGGCAATGAAAGAACCATCTGAGAGGTTTAGAAGGAACAATACTCCGTGTTAACATGGGGCTGGTAATAGTGCCAGTTTCCACTGGCCAGATAGGAAAAACTCATAATCCATGGGGCAGTAGGTATAGTATTCAGAAGGAACTTGCCTTAATAGTGGGGGAATAATTAGCCTTAGACCAAACACTTCTTATCCCACTTGATACCTCATAAAAGCAAAGCCAACAAAGGATCAAATTATTTCTAAATAAGTTAATTGCATCCCAGAACAAAGCTTAAGGATAGTTATAGAAAGACAAAAACATCCAACATCCAATAAAGATAAAATTTACAAGGTCTGACATCTATGAAAATTCTCAGATATGCAAAGAAAAAGGAAAATAAGTTCCACAATAAGGATAAAAATCAGTCAGAACCAATCCAGACTACCACAGATGTTAGAATTAGTAGACAAAGACATTTAAAAGATTATGACAACTGCATTACATATATTCAAAAAGTTAAGCAGAGATGGATGATATAAAAAAGACCCAAATCACACTTCTAAAGATCAAAACTGTAATGTCTGAAATAGAAATTGTACAGAATGGGATTAAAGACAGATTAGAGGGGCACCTGGGTGGCTCAGTGGTTGAGTGTCTGCCTTTGGCTCAGGTTGTGATCCCGGGGTCCTGGGATTGAGTCCCACATCAAGCTCCCTGCAGGAAGCCAGATTCTCCCTCTGCCTAAGTCTCTGCCTCTCTCTGTGTGTCTCTCATGAATAAATAAATAAAATCTTCAAAAAAGACAGATTAGACATTGTAGAAGATAAGATTAGTAAACTTGAAGACAGCACTAAAATCTCTCTAAAATGCAATACAGAAAGGAATATGCACCAAAAAATGAAATAAAAAGCATCTGAAACTGCTGAGACAGTTATAAGCACCCTAATATATGTGCAGTTTGAGTCTTTGAATGGGGGAGCAGAAAAGTGTTTCAGAAAAATGGCCCCAAGTTTTCCAAATTTGATGAAAACTATAAACCCACAGGTCCATGCAGTTCAACAAATCCCAGCGCAAGAAACATGAAGAAAATTAACCAAGACATAACATAATAAACTTCTCAAACTCAGTGATAAAGAAAAAAAAATAGAAAACCTAGAGGTGCCTGGATGGCAAGGTCAGGTAAATGTCTGACTTTTGGTTTTGGGTCAGGTCATGATCTTAGGGTCCTTGGATTAAGCCCTGGGCTCCCCACTTAGTGGAGAGCTTGCTTGAGGATTTCTCTCCCTTTCCCTCTGCCCCTTCCCCCGTTCATGCATGTTCTCTCTCTAAAATAAATAAATACATCTTTTAAAAACAGTTGTAGAAAAGTTACATGTCAACAAATTGGACAACCTAGAAAAAAAGGGATAAATTCCTAGAAACATAACCTTCCAAAACTGAATCAGATAGAAATAGAAAATTTGAACAGACCAATTACTAGCAATGAAATTGAATCGGTAGTGAGAAAACTCCCAATAAACAAAAGCCCAGGACCAGATGGCTTCACAGGTGGATTCCACCAAACATTTAAAGAAGAATTAATACCGGGGCACCTGGGTGGCTCAGTTGGTTGAGCATCTGACTCTTAACTTCACGGTCATGAGATCAAGCCCTGTGTTGGGCTTTGCACTGGGCATGGAACCTGCTTAGGATTCTCTCTCTCCGTCTGCCCCTCCTGCTGCTTGTGCACTCTTTCTCCCTCAAAAAAAAAAAAAAAAAAAAAGAAGAAGAAGAAGAGTTAATACCTATTCATCTCAAACTATTCCTTCCACCCCCAAAAGAAGAGGATGGAAAACTTCCAAATTTATTCTATGAGGCCAACATTACTCTGATACCAAAACCAGATAAAGACACTATAAAAAAATAAAACTATGGACAAACATTAACAAGAGAAAAGATGAAAACCATATGATCGTCTCAAAAGATGCAGAAAAGGCATTTGACAAAGTACAACATCCATTTATGATAAAAACTCTCAACAAAGTGGGTTTAGAGAGAATATACCTTGACATAATAAATGCCCTATGTGAGAAAAACCACAGCTAACCTCATATTCAATGGTGAAAGAGCTTTTCTTTTAAGATCAGGAACAAGACAAAGATGTCCCCTTACACCACTTTTATTCAGCATGGTGGTGGAAGTCCTAACCACAGAAAATCAGACAAGAAAAGGAAATAAAAGGCATCTAAATTGGTAAGAAGTAAATCTTTCACTATTTGCAGAGGACATACTGTATCTAGAAAACCCTAAAGACTCCACCAAAACACTAGTAGAACTAATAAATTAATTCAGTAAAATTACAAGACACAAAATTAATATACAGAAATTGGTTGCATTTCTATACATTAATGATGAAGCAGCAGAAAGAGAAACTAAGAAAACAATCCCATATACAATTATACAAAAAATAATAAAATACCCTGGAATTATCCAAGTTGGTGAGAGACCTGTACTCTGAAAACTAGAAAACAATGTTGAAAGGAATTGAAGATGACACAAAGGGAAAGGTATTCCATGCTTATGGACTAGAAGAACAAACTATCCATACTATCCAGATCAGTCTAGGGGTTTAATGCAATCTCTATAAAAATAAACAACAACATTTTTTCACAGAACAAGAACAAACAATACTCAAATTTGTATGAAACCATGGAAGACCACCAATAACCAAAGTAATCATGAGGAAGAAAAACAAAAGCTGGAAGTGTCACAATCCCAGATTTTAAGATGTACTGCAAAGCTGTAGTAATTAAAATTATATGATACTGGCACAAAAATAAACACATAGATCAATGGAACAGAATAGAGACCCAGAAATCAGCCCATGCTTATATGGTCAATTACTCTATGACAAAGGAGGCAAAAATATCCAATGGGAAAAGGCAGTCTCTTCAACAAATGGTGTTGGAAAACTAGACAGCTACATGAAAAAGAATAAAACTGAACCACTTTCTTACACCATACACAAAAATAAGCTCAAAATGGATTAAAGATGTAAAAGTGAGACCTGAAACCATAAAACTCCTAAAAGAAAACACAGGCAGTAATTTCTTTGACATCAGCCATAGCAACATTTTTCTAGATGTGTCTCCTAAGGCAAGAGAAACAGAAGCAAAAATAAACTATTAGGACTAGAGCAAAAGAAAAAGCTTTCACACAACAAAGGAAACCATCAACAAAACCAAAGGGCAACCTCCTGAATGGGAGAAGATATTTGCAAATCGTATATCCAATGTGGGGTGGATATCCAAAATATATAAAGAGCTTATACAACTCAACATCAAACCCTTCAAATCATCCAATTAAAAAAAATGTGCAGATGACCTGAATAAACATTTTTTTTCACAGAAGACATATAAATGTCTAATAGATGCATGGAAAGATGCTCAGCATCATTCATCATCAGGGAAACACAAATCACAAATCAAAATTACCATGAGATATTACCTGACACCTGTCAGAAGGCTAAAATCAAAACACAAGAAATACCAAGTGTTGGCGAGGATGTGGAGAAAAAGAAACCTTTCCAACAACAACAAGAAAATATACAAAAAAAAAGGAACCTCTGTGCACTGTTGGTGGGAAGGCAAATTGGGGCAGTCATTGTGGAAAACAGTATGGAGGCTCGTCAAAAAATTAAAAATTGGGAGTACCATATGATCCGATAACTCTACTACTTGACATTTACCTGAGGAAAATGTAAACACTAATTCAGAAAGAAATATGCACCCCCATGTTTATTACAGTCTACAATAGCTGAGAGACGGGAGCAGCCCAAGTTTCCATCAATAGATGATTTCTGGGGATCTAATGTGCAGCGTGTTGACTACAATTATAACACCGCGCTGTATATGTGAAATTTGCTAAAATAGTAGATCTTGAATGTTCCCACCATAAAAAGGTGCTGGTGTGAGGGGATGGATGTATTCATTAGCCAGATTGTGGTAATCATTTTCACACTGTATATGTGTACCAAATAATCCGAGTATACACTTTATATGTGTGCAATTCTCTTCATCAGTTATACCTTGATAAAGCTCGTATGATGTAGGGAGAAACGCGTAATTTGGGGTAGTACAACCCAACACTGCAAGGTGTTCCCCTTTCCACTTTTTAAAAAAGACTTTATTTATTATTTCCCAGTGAGAAGGAGCAGGGGGAGGGGCAGGGGGAGAGGGAGAGGCAGACTGCCCACTCTGCAAGGGAGCCTGATGTGGAGCTCAATCCTGGGATTCCAGGCTCATGACCTGAGCTGAAGGCAGATGCTGCCTGAGCCACCTGGGCTCCCCTCTACTATTTTTTAAAATTTAGATTCAGTTAGCCAACATGTAGTACATTATTAGTTTCAGATGTCATGTTCAATAATGTATCAGTTGCGTTTCACACCCAGTGCTCATCACATCCTGTGCCCTCCTTAATGCCCATCACCCATCCTCCCACCCACCTCCCCTCCAGCAACCCTCAGTTTGTTTCCTAGAGTTAAGAATCTCTCATGGATTTTTCCCTCTCTGATGACTTCGCCTTCAATTTTCCCTCCCTTCCCCTATGATCCTCTGTGCTACTTCTTATATTCCACATATGAGTGAGACCATCCTCTCCCCACTTTTGATAGCCTTCCAGTGAGAATGCTAAAGATTCCGAAAAAGATCGCAAATGGTGTTTCAGATTTGCTCTCTCTTGGAGCCTTTAGAAAAATGCAGTGACAGGTGTATTTTATTACCAAGTGTAGGAAGAAGAAATTGGCTCTTTCCTTCTGTGGAGGGGAAAAGCTGAGTTTTCATTGACTACTCTTCATAATTTTCTCAAAAAGAAGGTGCTAAACAAAATTCATTAAAAACTTCCTCTGGATGCCTTACGGTGATATTTTATGCAGAAAAAACCATTAAGTACACTTTGTCTTTTGAGGCATAATAAATGGAAATGAATTTGCACGTTTCATGAAGGCTTTGTCTTGTAATTTCAATAGGTTTTCATGTGGGATTGTTTTCCCAAGTTCACTTTTTGTAATTCTATTTTTGAATATGTATTGTGAAATTCTTTAAACCTATATATGTCATAAAAAATAATAGCTGAAGTAGCCCTTAGGGGAAACTCCATAATATTGGTATAGCTATTTTAGTGCATTCATAATTGAATGGGCGAGCAGAAGAGCCATGAGTTTGTGTTTCTTATTATACAAAATCTGCTGATATAATGGAATATGTTATGGCCACTATATTTTGTACCACCATAATGGCACGCTGTTGTGTGGCACTAATAGGAAAACTCTCTATGCCTTATAGGTGTCGGTACCTTCAAAAAATAAGCCAGAAAGAGAAATGAAGCATAGGCTTTTCACCCATTTTCATTTGAAGGTGCTTTCTCCTGGGAAAGTAGCAGTTTTAGGTTGCTTGTGCTTGGTGGCAAAGAAGAAGGCTGGGTTGGTAATCCCAAGACCATGGTCTAGAACAAATTTTGTTACTATCCTGTCTTAGGCAAGTCACTTTCTCTCATCAGGCAAAAGAAGGACTTAGATTCAATGTCCTTTGAGGTCTCTTTGCATTGTATAGAATTTAAATAGTTCCTTCCTGCAAAATGGAGAGGATACAGGAAGAAGTCAGGCAAGAGTCCTTATTTTTTTTTATTCAAGCAAACCTTAAAACAAGATTAACCATGGAATAACAAAATTTCAGTGGAGGGGGGTGGGAGTGACTGGGTGATGGGCACTGAGGGGGCACTTGATGGGATGAGCACTGGGTGTTATTCTATATGTTGGCAAATTGAACACCAATAAAAATAAATTTATATAAAAATTTTCAGTGAAAAACCAGTAAATTCTACAAACACCACATTTCTTGTGAACAGACAATAAAGGCACTAAATGAGACATTCGAGAACAAAAATGGATGAACATAGGGGGAGGGAAGGAAAAATAAAACAAGATAAAAGCAGAGAGGGAGGGCAAACCGTAAGAGACTCTGAACTCTAGGAAACAAACAGGGTCGCTGGAGAGCAGGGGGATGGGGGGACGGGGTAACTGGGTGATGGGCATTAAGGAGGGCACGTGATGGAATGATCACTGGGTGTTCTATGCAACTGATGAATCACTGAACTCTACCTCTGAAACTAATAGTAGGGATCCCTGGGTGGTGCAGCGGTTTGGCGCCTGCCTTTGGCCTAGGGCGCGATCCTGGAGACCCGGGATCAAATCCCACGTCGGGCTCTTGGTGCATGGAGCCTGCTTCTCCCTCTGCCTATGTCTCTGCCTCTCTCTCTCTCTGTGACTATCATAAATAAATAAAAATGTTAAAAAAAAAAAAAGATTTGAAACTAATAGTAGAGTTTATGGTAATTAAATGGAATTTAAATTAAAAAAATGAGACATTCAACAGTGCAGAGTGAGGAAATGGTGTGATGGGATGAGTATTTTAAGTGAAAAGTTACAGCCGGTTATTATCCCAAAGTATGTGTAGCAGGCGATGTTACTAGAATATAGTAATAATTTAGTGCATTGATACAGAGGCTGACAGTTGACAAATTTCTTTGTTACATACAGCAGCATTCATTTTCCATCAAAGTATGTGCAAAGTGAAATTAAGGACTATCCAAACATCACTTAGAGGGTCAGAGTAGTAGCCAAGGCCAAAGAGCACTAGTTATGTACATATCCACAGAGATGTGTTGGATGAAAAATAGCAGCTGTAAAGCAGACCAAAAGTGGTATTTTCCTTAAAGAAACACTCGATTCTTTTCAAGGTTTGAGATACTTTCTTTTTTTATTTTATTTTATTTATTTTATTATTTATTTATTTATTTATTTTGGTTTGAGATACTTTCAAGAATTCAGTTACCACTTGCAGTTGAAAATGCGTATGTGAGCCTCCTCCAAATTACCCTTTAAAGAAAGGGGAGCTATTGCATTTCTTTTTGCAGATGTTCCCTCAATCAAGAAGGTGAGGAGCAATCCTACTTTTTAGTAGAACCAATGATTGATGAAATGAATCAGTGAATTCATTGTAGATGTTCTGGGAGAAGTGCTTGACAATTTTTCACTAAATTCTGGTTTGCTATAAACATGTTCAAAGAAGTAAAGGAAACCACATTTAAAGAATTAAAGTAAAAAAAAGAATTAAAGTAAGGTATGGTGACAACTTTTCATTAAATAGGGAGTATCAATAAAGACATAGACATTAAAAAAATCTGGTTTGCAACTTGTGTAGAAGAATATCCAAAATGGGTTTTTCTTCATTGATTAACCGCAATAGGCCTTCGCTGTTCACCTGTTTGAAAATGTAATTTTTCCAGTCTCTTCAAACAAGCAGGGATGTTACCTGTAGGTTAGTTCACTGCAGGAACTGCAAGTTCTGGGGTTTCAGCAAGGTCGCGAGTTAACTTGTTCTTTGTGAGGAATCTTGTTCTTCCTAAATAGCAATTTATGGAAATGAAGGCAATCTATAAAGAATGTAATACAAAGTATTCTTGGAAGAAAAGAGTCCTGATGCTTATCCCTAATCAAGGCAGAAAAGACATCCAGAGATGCTGCGGGAGTAGGAGAAGGTGTAGGGGATCAAGGAGCGCGAGCACCAGGGGCCGTGTGGAAGTGTTGAATCACTGTGTTGTAAACCAGACACTCATATGACGCCCTATGTTAACTAACTGGAATGTAAGCAGAAACTCAAAATAAAAGAAGAAACAACAAAAGTTAGGAGAACTCGTTTTTAGCTCTAGTTGGACCACTTACTCATTGAGCCTCAAAAATCTTTTTCTGTAATCAGGGATGCTATTATTAACACGGCCCGACTCAGAGAAGCTATAGGGATAACCAGCAATGAACACACACGCATAAAATCCCAATGCTGAAAACTGTAATGCGCTATAGAAATTATATTCACAGTGTATAATAAGATTCCAATTTACCAGTAGCCTTTAATTGTATGCTAACGATAATGATAAGAGCTTTAGGTGTAGAATAAGATGGTGCAGATTTAAAAATTTTATTTGTTTATGTATTTATTTATTTATTTTAAAGATGCTGCAGATTTTTTCATTTTTTCCATTAAAAAAATAATAATAAATTTATTTTTTATTGGTGTTCAATTTGCCAACATACAGAATAACACCCAGTGCTCATCCTGTCAAGTATCCCCCTCAGTGCCCGTCACCCACTCACCCCCACCCCCAGCCCTCCTCCCCTTCCACCACCCCTAGTTCGTTTCCCAGAGTTAGGAGTCTTTATGTTCTGTCTCCCTTTCTGATATTTCCCACACATTTCTTCTCCCTTCCCTTCTATTCCCTTTCACTATTATTTGTAGTCCCTAAATGAATGAGAACATACACTGTTTGTCCTTCTCCGATTGACTTACTTCACTCAGCATAATCCAGTTCCATCCACGTTGAAGCAAATGGTGGGTATTTGTCGTTTCTAATGGCTGAGGAATATTCCATTGTATACAGAAACCACATCTTCTTTATCCATTCATCTTTCCATGGACACCAAGGCTCCTTCCACAGTTTGGCTATTGTGGACATTGCTGCTAGAAACATCGGGGTGCAGGTGGCCCGGCGTTTCATTGCATCTGTATCTTTGGGGTAAATCCCCAGCAGTGCAGTTGCTGGGTCGTAGGGCAGGTCTATTTTTAACTCTTTGAGGAACCTGCACACAGTTTTCCAGAGTGGCTGCACCAGTTCACATTCCCACCAACAGGGCAAGAGGGTTCCCCTTTCTCCGCATCCTCTCCAACATTTGTGGTTTCCTGCCTTGTTAATTTGCCCCATTCTCACTGGTGTGAGGTGGTATCTCATTGTGGTTTTGATTTGTATTTCCCTGATGGCAAGTGATGCAGAGCATTTTCTCATGTGCGTGTTGGCCACGTCTATGTCCTTCCTCTGTGAGCTTTCTCTTCATGTCTTTTGCCCATTTCATGATTGGATTGTTTGTTTCTTTGCTGTTGAGTTTAATAAGTTCTTTATAGATCTTGGAAACTAGCCCTTTATCTGATAGGTCATTTGCAAATATCTTCATCCCAATCTGTAGGTTGTCTTTTGTTGACTATATCCTTTGCTGTGCAAAAGCTTCTTATCTTGATGAAGTCCTAATAGTTTTTAAAATTTAAAATTTTTATTTATTTGTTTGTTTATTTATTTATTTATTTATTTATTTATTTATTTAAAAGATGGTGCATATTTAAAAAAAGAAAATCCACTTCAGCCCTAAGTAGCTATGCAGGCTTGAGCGAGTCTTTTCCCTGGACTGGACCCACATTCCTTCTCTTAAAAGTGAGTGAATTGAAGCAGAACAATAATTTCCAAGTTGTTATAATATGTGGAACAATGTATTTAAATGAAGCCTCCTGGAGAAGCTTATTATTTCACACACAGATAAGACCAGGACTGCTCGGGTTCAAGTAGGGGTAAAGGTCCTAGGCTCTCGCCCTTGAATTTTATCTCTGTCTCTCCCTCCACAGCCCCTGAGATGACTCTTCGAACCGATTGGGTTAGAAAACTCTGTCCAGGTTTAAAATATTCTTTTCTGATTTTCATCCTTGTAACACAACCTTGTGTTTGGTCTTAACTCTATGGAAGTGCCGATGGAATTAAGGAATGTAGCGTGTCAACAACACTGTGTCTTCAGATCATGGAAGTCTCTTTCCCCTTGACTTTTCGGTGAGGAAAGTCACTTGGCAATATACATTTTGATCTTGCAAAGGTCCAGCTTTGCTTAAGGTTAATTTTTCTTCTTAAGAATGGATCAGTCAAAAGAGAGGGAGGTAAGGCTTGGTCTATTTAGCATGGATGGAGTGTTTTCTGGGTAGGTATCTATAAAGAGAGTGGGACACTGGGATTTTTATTCTGGTTTAAAGCCAGTACCAGTACTGTCAATTTCTTTTTCTTTCTTTCTTTCTTTCTTTCTTTCTTTCTTTCTTTCTTTCTTTCTTTCTTTCTTTCTTTCTTCTGATGTGATTTAGAGTCATAATTATTGGCCCTAGAATCCTGTATCCGTGACTTAAGAGTGTTGGAAGGATTAAATGAGATAATTCATTCAAAGCTTCCCAACCCACAGGGGATGATAAATTAGCGTTCGGTCCCTTTTTCCTTCTCTTTGAAAATAGGAGTGCATTTCGCTGCTATAACGTGGCTATTGATTAAACACTTTGTGGCCAACCTTTCCTTCATCCTTATGGGGAAGATGGTATCAAGTATGAATTTATGCGTAGGCTCCAAATTCCGTTTGGTCCATGTTAATATTCTTCTCTGTATTATAAGGGAAAGGAGGGGAACTGAGTGGAAAAAATTAGAAAAGGAGACAAACCATGAGAGACTCCTAACTCTGGGAAACAAACGAAAGGTTGCGGGAGAGTAGATGGGTAGGGGGATGGGGCAACTGGGTGATGGGCACTCAGGAGGGCACTTGATGGGATGAGCACTGGGTGTTATACTATATGTTGGCAAATTGAATTTAAATTTTAAAAAGTAATTAAAAAAATCCTTCTCCGTAAGAAAACCTGTCCAGAAGGCCATCATGTCAGACTCAGCATGAATGAAGATTTCTCCTCCTTCACCCAATTCTACTCTTGTATTTGAAGGAGGACCGGCAGTACGAGTGAGTACTGCCCCCACATCGAGATCTTGGTCGTGAGGGGGAATTCGAGGGCTTTTATATAATCCAGAACTTGGTAGAATCAACCCTTCACTAATTGAAAGTATTTTTTTCTTGGGTATTAGATGATCTGCAGGTTTATGGATAGCCTTCCTAGACCCAAGTCCCAGTGAGATTTGTCTTTTATGATCATAAAAATGCACAGGGAAATGGCAAAGTATTCGAATATTGAATTAAAATGTGTTTACTATTCTCACTGTAACACTGTACCGATTTTTATTACATTTATTCTGTTTCTTAGAGCATAACAGAATATTATATCTAAGGCAGAAAGCCCTATGAAGATTGCAAGGAAATTTGAATTACATTTTCATATATCTACAGTGTCATATGACAAAATGAAAAATGTAAATAATATAGTTAGTTCTCAGAAAGATCGCCATTAGGATCCATCTTATTTTATTAAGATATATCAATGTCAGTGAAAGCCAGCTTTTATTTTCTCAACATGCTAAATCATTGTGTGACTTTGTGTTGCAATGTCCATGGGTGGTTTCAACAATCCAGAATGTGACACGTCTGTAACGCCTCTCAAATGCAACTATTTTTTTTTCTGATTTAATTAGAATCATCTAGAGGTGTTAAAGTCTCATTATTATTGGATCCTTGAGGGCTGTGACTGTGCTTTCTTAGTGCTTTGTAAACCTCATAGCACCAGGGGTGTTAATAGACAGTTGAGGATGACATTTTATATGTCAATAGTAGCACAGCAAAAGTGTTTAATAATACACATGGAGAAAAAAATCTTTGCTGCTACATTTGTGACATTTTAAGACTTCTTTCATGCTAAGAGAATACTGTAGGTCATACAAAAGGGAGACCAATCAAGGTACCACAGGATTTGAGTAAGAACCAAACTGTTCTCATTTGGACTAATGGGGATTGTTTTATTATAAAATAGTTCAGACGTACAGAACCTACCGTGGAAAGTTTTATAACACCCACATGTACACCACCCAAAATAAGTAAAGGTGCTAATATGTTGCATATTTGCTTCACAAATTATTTTAGAAAAGAAAATGTTTCAGATACATTTTGATTTCTTCCTTTTGAATTTCTTTTTTATCCCTTCCTAGGGGGCAACAGGCTGAACCTGGTATAGAGAATTCCAGTTCCTGCTTTTATAATTTTACTATGCGGGTGTGTACCCATAATCAATCTATCATACTGATTTGTTCATTTAAACATATGCACAAGTGGTGCCCCACTGTTCATATCATTTTGACTTACTTCAGTCACATTATTTGGTGTTTCCACTTAGCCTGATGTTTGTGTGTTTCTTTTATTTTTCCTCTGGCTTCCTGGGATTTAGACTTGTCTTTACCTTCGCTAGCCCTATATCACTCTCTCTTCATACCGATTTGGAAGTTTTTACTTTGTATTGACAAGGTCCAAGACATGGGGGAAAATACAGATTACACACTCAACAGGGGTTATTGAAAAGAGTGTGATGAAAAGCTGCACGCCAAGGGGTGGGCAGGGTTAAGGAAAATGAGGGTTCTTGGATAATCTTGGGGCTCCTACAACAGGCTCAGAGAGACCGAGAAGCTGTTACCACCTTGAGCTCTGAGAGGCACGAGGAGGGGGTGTTTTGCAGGGCCCAGCAAGCGCAGCAGCCGCAGGAGAGGGCCACCCAGCAGGTGCTGTGGCCTTTCGCAGGGGAACGCTTGGCCAAACCAAGACGTCAGAAAGGCCAAGAGGCCAGCTGATGCACTTGTTAGAGGTCAGCCTTTAGATGCACAGAGCGGGACAGCAAGAACACTCAGCTCGATGGGCAGATGGAGAACACCCGGTGTAGGCTCTGTTTCTGCTCCTTTAATGGCAACAGTTAATGTTTTTAACCCACCTGTGTAAACTCTTAAAGCTAATCAATAGCTCTGTTCCTTAAGCCTTCAGAAAAATTCAATCCAAACTCTCCCATCCCATGTGTGTCTAACACCTTACCTTGGTTTCGGCCCCTCCCTGTTCTTTTCACCATCGTTATTGTTGTCACTTGTTGTCAATATTTACTGTGATGTGACAAGATATGTTAACTCATTTTTTTGCCTTTTCATCCTACTTCTTCCATATGCGTCCAGTTTCCTTTATTTTTTTAAAAAGATTTTATTTATTTATTCACGAGAGACACACAGAGAGAGAGGCAGAGACACATGCAGAGGGAGAAGCAAGCTCCATGCAGGGAGCCCAACGCGGGACTCGATCCCAGGACCCCAGGATCACACCCTGAGCCGAAGGCAGATGCTTAACCACAGAGCCACCCAGGCGTTCTCCAGTTTCCTTTATTAACATAGAAAGTTTTTTTTTTTTTCTGTGGAGGCCCCTAGTGCCCTTAAAAGTGGGGGCCTGGCTCTGGGGGGGATGTCTGCATTAACTGCTGTGGGGTTTCTCCAGGTCTGGTCTTGTGTTCATTCTCTGTGCCCAACGGGCCCTGCATCTCTGATTTCCATATATGAGGGTCACTTGTTTTAACCCAAGGTATGGTGAGGCTGGGGCTGGGGCAAGACAGGGAAGGTTCCTTGCTCTGTCCTTGGATCTATGGAATCTTTTTTTTTTCTTCTAGCTCCACTTTTTAAAATATTTTACTTATTTATTCATGAGAGACAATGAGAGAGAGACAGAGACACAGGCAGAGGGAGAAGCAGGCTCCATGCAAGGAGCCCGATGTGGGACTTGATCCCGGATCCCGGGATCACGCCTTGAGCCGAAGGCAGACGCTCAACTGCTGAGCTACCCAGGTGTCCCTCCACTTTTTTTAAAAAAGATTTTTAAATTTATTCATTTGAGAGAGAGAGAGAGAGAGAGAATGAGCAGGGGGAGAGGCAGAGGCAGAAGGAGAAGCAGACTCCCTGCTGAGCTGGGAGCTGGCCAGGGGGCTCGATCCCAGGACCTGGAGATCATCACCTGAGCTGAAGGCAGACGATTAACCATCTGAGCCACCCAGGGGCCCCGTCTAGCTCCACTTTTGATAGACTTTTTGGGATAGACTTTATTCAGGAAGCCCAGTTCTAGCTTCTCAGCCCCACGCATGCCCCAGGGCATCTTCCAAGTTCCCACGCCTCTTACTCCCCTTGGGGCTTAGAGGTCCAGCTTTATTTTTGTTACTGGGGTTTCCCTTTCTTGCTTTTAGCCTTGGGTGTATACTTTTTTGAAAAGAAAGACGCATTTCATTCAGTACTTTTATTTGTTTGAAGGCAGAGGGGATGTTTTCTGTGTTAGCTTCGTTGACCACAGTGACTGGAAGTTCAGTAAGGGGTTACGTGCAGCTCCAGCATCCTGGGGCGAGCCCCTCTGCGTTGCGCTGCTACTTCTGTTGCTCTTTTGCATCCACTTTACCTGTTCCTTTCCTTTCCCTGCTTGGGTGTTTTGATCTCTCTACCTTACTTGGCTTATTTTTCCTTCTCTTGCCTTTTTTTTTTTATGCTCAATTCAGATGATTATTTTCATACGCTATAGAAAAATGGAAAGCTGCCAGTCTCCTTATTATACCTTCAATTCTATTTTAAGCTTTTCATTTTCTAGTTGTCTCTCCAAAATCTTATTTGACTCTGTTGTCTCCACTCACTGGATGTCTCCCCTACTCTGTGCAAGTTCTTCAATTAGTGACATCTCACCATCTCTCCCGATGCTCATGCCCATATCTTGTCACTTGCTGATTTCATTTGCTCCTCAGCTTGCTGCATTTGGGTAGTTGCCTGGAGACAAATTCTGGGCATTTTTTTTCCCTCTAGATATCCAGGATGGCAAAACTAAAGCACTAAATAAAACTGCCATCAAGTTATTTTTTAATGGAGATAATTTTTCCTCCCATCTCTGGTTAATTTTGCTCAATTTTTGGAAGAAAATAAAGATTTAGTTCTGGGGTAAAAAATGAAAGGAAGATGTAAACTGTAAATAGACACTAACCTGGCTGCAGCCTTGTTTTTATTCAATATCTGAACCTGAGAAATCCATGAGACATCGCCAGTGTAACCGTGGGAGAAAGATCAGCACTTAGGTTCTTGGTTTGTATTGAATAGTCTTTTGAAGAGATTTTTTTTTCCGAAAATTATTGGGTCTACATAGTCAGTTTTGCAACCAAACAGGGATTATCTTTTCTGCTTCTTATACAGCTCTCCTTTGCTTCTTCTGTGTTGTTATTTTTAGTTTTCTAACATCAAGTGTATCTTAATTAAAACAATACATGTACAGAGTTTTAAAAAACCCAAAAGCTTATAAAAAATATTGGGCACTCCTCTGCCCACGTGTCTCAGCCTTGTTCCTCAGAGGCAACCTACTTCCAAATCTTTGCCCTCCTTCTTTTGGATATGCCTTCCATATTTCTAAATAATGTGAACATGCTGCCAGTACTTGATTTTTTTTCAATTCCAGACATTAGTTGTTATCTTCCTCCTGCCAAAAGTGTAGATTTAGCGCTCCCGCACCACCCCCACATAATCTAGTTACCCCTCCTCACTGGTCTTTTTTTTTTTTTTTATAAGATTTCATCCATTTATTCACAAGAAGACACAGAGAGAGGCAGAGACACAGGCAGGGGGAGAAGCAGGCTCCCCATGGGGAGCCCGATGCAGGAGTCAATCCCAGGACCCCAGGGTCATGACCCCAAGCCAAAGGCAGATGCCCAACCACGGAGCCCCCCAGGTGCCCCCCTCCTCACTGTTCTAATAGGATCACAATGTTTGCTTTACTGAATACTCGGTGTTCGCAGTATTTTGTCTTGATGAGAATTGTTCTCCACAGAGCCCTACATGCATCCCTTCTCTGTTACGACATTCTGTTTGGCCTAGAATGAACATTTGCTGTGTTTTTTCACTTTCTTACTCTTCCATATGCAGTCATTCACTTTCCCCCTCAACTCTCCTGAATGAATGTAAACCCTTTCTTGAAGCACATCAAATATTCTAGCAGTTTAGGGCTTTTTCTTCCCGGAGCTGTCTGGCTGTCGCAGCTATTCTTAGAGTCCGGAGGCCTGTTGCACAGCTGGAATCTGATTATTTCCATTGACCCCTGTCTTTGGGATCCTCTTTGCCATTCTCCCGAATTAGAGCTCCTGTGGCCACCGGCCCTTGGGGTGGTCCGTTTCCTTTGAGAGGCTTGTCCAATGGCCTGCTTAGGGGATACGTAGCTGAGTTCTAAGCATCAAGGAGGGAAGACTCTGACCTGCAGAAGGGCCCGGTACCACTCCTCTCTCCCTGCATGGATTGCAGCAAATCACAGGGCCAACCCAGAGTCAGGGCAACGGAATTGCAGAAGAGCCCGAGAGCCAGCAGTGCAGTTCTGTGGTAACTGCTGCTGTCAAAGACTCTTTGGGTAAGCACTCAGGTCTCACATCTGCTTAGCCAACGAAGGCCCATCCCATCTCCACCTTCTGACAGGCTGTTATTTTTTTTTTTTTTTTTTTATTTATGATAGTCACACAGAGAGAGAGAGAGGCAGAGACACAGGCAGAGGGAGAAGCAGGCTCCATGCACCGGGAGCCCGACGTGGGATTCGATCCCGGGTCTCCGGGATCGCGCCCTGGGCCAAAGGAAGGCGCCAAACCGCTGCGCCACCCAGGGATCCCCTGACAGGCTGTTAACCTCTCCTGTCTGCTGCGGTTTTCTTCTTTCAGTTTTTGGGCCTTTCTCTTTTTTGTATTGTCATTTTACTGAGGATTCTGGAAGGAGTGCTAGCAGTCAGATATGTTTAAATCTACCCTTTTAATATCAGACATTACCCCCCGGCCCCATTTTTTGTTACCTCCCTCAACTACTCTCCTACATCAGTGGCACTTAGGTGGAACTTGTTTATGAAGAGGTATCAGATAACCACATCCGTAAATAATTCGGCTTGATTCTCATTAGATTGTTGTTCTCACTGCATTTGGCCTAGGGTAATTTTACGGTCATATGATGCAGAAATGTTATTTGTTAAAAAGTATCTGTTCATTCAGTTTGCAAAATCTGAAAAAAAAATATTGCAGTGGGCAATGATGGGGTCTGAAGTAAAATGAGATTTCTTGCTTTTGATTTTGTTTCTGTTTTCCGTAGACAGCAGAATGAAGGTGTGTAGTTGTAGGATGAGCTTCCCCGGGGTGGACCTGTCAGACCCAAAAGGGGAAAACAGATCTTTAAATCCACTGCATGTGGGGCATCTGGGTGGCTCAGTGGTTGAGCATCTGCCTTTGGCTCAGGGCGCGATCCGGGGGTCCTGGGTCCTGCATCAGGCTCCCTGGAGGGAGCCTGCTTCTCCCTCTGCCTATGTCTCTGCTCCTCTCTCTCTCTGTGTCTCTAATGAATAAATAAAATCTTTAAAAAAATAAATCCACTGCATGTAATCTGCGAAGTTATGAGCTTTGACTGTAGGGAGACAATGGAATGTAAGTGAGAAGAGTAAAAGGTTTGATCTAGGACTTCCCAACCTTCCCCACATATTAACTATCTGACTCTGAGTACTTTACCTCTCCAGTTCCCAATCTCCTTGTACCTCAAATTGAGATAAACATACCCAAGTCACGAGTTTGCTGTGTTGATTAAATGAAACATTACGTGTAAAATAACATTTCCAAGTATAAGCCCTCTGGGATGCTTTATTCCAGAAAGTGTAGAAGAGATTTATCCCTAGAAAATGCCTTGACATACATGCAACATTTTTATACTAGGATGTTCACTGAAAAGTTTATAATGGCAAAAAGGTAAGACAACCAAAATGTTCATTGGTAAGTGCTTGTTTACACAAACTTTATGATCCATTCAGAGAGAGGAGTACTATGCAAATTTTAAAAAGGAATTTAATTATTATTTTAGGCACATAGCATAGTGCTTAAAGTATAAACTGAAGAGCTCGACTACCTGGGTTTGCCTTCTGGTGAGCCACTTACTAACTGCATGACCTTGGACAAATCACTTAACTTCTCTATTAGTTTCTTCTTCTATAAAATATGGATAATAATATTAGGTTATTCATTGGATAAAGCTCTTAGATCACTGCCTGGCATATAGTAAGGCTCTATAAATGTTTTCTATCATCATTTATAGCTAGATAAGAACAGATTATATGTTGTTGCATTTTTAGAAATGCTTTGGCCATTTTGTCTTACAGATTGAATTCTTTAAAATAGTTTTGCATATCCTAACATTTTTTAAAGGATTTATTTGTTTGTTTTAGAGAGAGAAAATGAACACAGGAGGGAGGGGCAGAGGGAGAGAATCTTCAAGCAGACTACCCGCTGAGCATGGAGCCAGATGCAGGGCTCAATTACTCTGAGATCATGACCTGGGTCCCAAACCAAGAGTCAGATGCTTAATGGACTGCACCATCCAGGTGCCCCATTCCAACATTTTAAAAAATATTTTATATATTTATTCATGAGAGACAGAGAGAGAGAGAGAGAGAGAGAGAGAGAGGGAGAGGGAGAGAGAGGGAGAGGGAGAGGGAGAGAGAGAGAGGCAGAGACACAGGCAGAGGGAGAAGCAGGCTCCATGCAGGGAGCCTAATGTGGGACTCCATCCCGGGACCCCAGGATCACGCCCTGGGCGGAAAGCAGGCGCTAAATTCCTGAGCCACCCAGGGATCCCCTATCCCAACATTTTTTTTATGTGTCAGTTGAAGAACCATGTTCAATAAGGCATAGGCATTTGACAAGGGGCAGACAATAGGAGAAATGCACTGGGAACATTAAGCATCTCCTTATTCTAGAACATCATTGAGTCCATAAACATTTTCTTAGAGCAGATGTTCAGTAATACATCTGACCTTTGGGAAGAGAAAAAATATGGATTTATTCAGAAGGCATATTGCCAACACAAAAATCATCCCTGAATAAATTCATGGGTAGATTGATTGATTTTTGTATTACCATAATGAAATAGAGGGAAATAGAAAATCTACTGCAGTGATCTGACTTACAGCTAGAAAAGCTAGGCAAATGTTTATTTCTGTGATCTTAGCAAGGTCATGTAATGGCCTTGCCCTTGTACTTGCTCGGCCTCTCACCTATAGTAGTGTAGTAGACACACAATCACACTAAACCTTGTATTTCCTTTAAGCACCAGATTGATGATTTTCAAAAATATTACTTGATTTTATCTTTACAACAACCAGTAACACTATGAATTCATTGGGGTGAGTAGTTTATTCCTTGTGACAGGTAAAGGAATAGGCACTCCTGTCTAAAGTCACTTGTGTTAAAGAACAGAAGCTGGTAGATGTTAAAACTGAGACTTCCACCCTGGTCTACTGAATGTAAGTCCAGTGGTCTTTCCACTATACAGTCACTTATTCAGCCATTTGATTAGTGCTGTTAACTTTGTGAAGACCTATGCTAATTGGGACTCAAAGAAGTAGAAGGAAGTCCTGACCTGTTACACTCTGTTCATTTGATTGAGGAGACAAAATCTGAAAGAGCTCAAAAAAGAGAGTATCACATATGATAGTGGAAGTGGCCACTCTGAGCTAGTGATCTTCCATGAAGCCTTGATGGAGGAGAAAGACCGTACACCGTCCTAGAAGTAATTAGGATCTTTGGGGTATCATGAGGGTTGAGAAGAGGTGACAGACAGGATTAGCAAACATTTGGAGAACAAAATAAACTTGCCCATTGTTGAGAGGGACAGAAGGAGTGGAGGCAGGAAGGGATGAGAATACAAGCAGGTTAAGAAGACAGGGCTGGGGCAGCACAGGTGGCTCAGCGGTTTAGCACCTGCCTTCGGCCCAGGGTGTGATCCTGGAGACCCGGGATCGAGTCCCACATCTGGCTCCCCAGAGGGAGCCTGCTCCTCCCTCTGCCTGTGTCTCTGCCTCTCTCTCTCTGTCTCTCAAGAACAAATAAATAAAATCTTAAAAAAAAAAAAAAGAAGATGGGGCTGGTGACGACTGCCTACCTAGGTCAGGCTCAGGCATTGGCTGTGACGTTCTAAGTGGCAGAGAATCACCAGAAGCTATTGGATAGAGAAATGAAATGGGGCAAATTTTAGGAAGAGTCCCCTGGCAACAGTGGAGATGCTGAAACAGAGAGGGGGGTTGCCTAAAAGGAGGAACCTGATATTCCAATAGTAACTGCCTTGCACACGAAGTGTTTAAGGAATAAATCCAAAGTAGGGCAAGCAGTACCTGCCATGGAGATTATTTTGTTTTATGCCCCCCGTTAACTCTAACTGGAGGAAGGTTCCCCAGTAGAAGATGGGAAACAAAAAGATGAAGGGATTTCTGTGTGTGATGAGGAATTACCTTCCAAGCAGTGCCCTCTCTCTAAATAGTTTTCCCCCCATCTAAAACCACTAATGTCCAGAAACCTCCACTCAATTCACAAAAGTAATACATGACACATCTGTGGGTAACTTGTCAAAGGCAGTGGTGGCTTGGATTCATACCAGAGGAGAGCCACACCTCTGAACTTCAAGAATGTGCATGCATTTGGATGAAATAGCAAATAGGTCCAGTGTAGCTAAAACTCTAGACAAATGAAATTTTGTGGCTCAGGCAAAAGGCCTCTGTACTTCAACTGCAGACAAGGACTCTTCTGTTCAAATATCTGTTCTAGTGTACAGATATGTGTACATTGATTTGGAGCCACGAGAGATATAAATACAAGAGATTTTGAGCAGAATTCCAAAGGAAGAGAAGGATCTAGACCAATACAAATGGTACAGAATATACTTTCATTTTCTCATTGCCTTACATAACAGTGGTTGATATTTAACATATAATCCACACTAGATTTATCCTTTTTTGGTGGTTAATGCTGATAATAATGAGGATTTTCCATCTATGCACCTACACATTGCTTATTTTCAAGGATACTTTTTATGCTAAGTACAATTATTCTCAATTTATAGTACACTACCTCCTCTCCCAAGTCAATGCTTACATTCCCTAAAAGAAGATTGTCCAAAGAGGAACTAGTTTCTTGGCACATTATAAGGGGAACTTGGAGATGAGTTGATGACAGCAGCAAAGTAGGAAAGATAAAGCTTACAAAGGAGAGACCAGCAACTCAGGTAACTGTCTGGATATGATGGTGAGGAAGGAGACCCTCAGACAAAAGTCTACCAAAAAGCCTGTGGCCCCGAAGAATGGTGGTGCCCCTTCAAACAGTGAGTTGGAGGACACAATTTGGAGGCTCACCCTATATGCTTCATGACTGTTATTTTAGATTTGAAATGGAGGTGAGACCCTCAAGCAGAGGTAACCTGCAGACAGCTGGAATGTGTGGTTAGAGTTTTTCTTGAGAAAAGAGAAATATCCATTTAAGAGATGCCCATATAAAGTTGAGTCGTAGAAGGTTGTGGTGAGGAGAATGGGAAGTGAAGATCAGAAGGCGTAGGTCACAGTGAAAAGAAAGAGAACAGTAAGACAGTAGAAGAGTAACTGTAAACATGGCCAGCAGATAAGGTTGCCCGGTTTTGCAAAAAGATCCCCAGTTATATTTGAATTTCAGGTAAACAACAAAAGATTTTTTTCAGAATATCTCAAAGATTACATGGGACATACTTATCTGAAAAAAAATTCACTGTTGGGATCCCTGGGTGGCGCAGCGGTTTAGCGCCTGCCTTTGGCCCAGGGCGCGATCCTGGAGACCCGGGATCGAGTCCCACATCGGGCTCCCGGTGCATGGAGCCTGCTTCTCCCTCTGCCTGTGTCTCTGCCTCTCTCTCTCTCTCTCTGTATGACTATCATAAATAAATAAAAATTAAAAAAAAATTCACTGTTTATTTGAAGTTCAAACTTTACAGTTTAACTGGGCCTCCTGCGTGTCTTCTGGCAAATCATATCATTTTGACTTGATAACACATCAAAAGGTTTAGAGATATAGAAGGGTCATGAGAAGCATTTACTCCATGTTTTTTTCCCTGTCCCTGAAAGGTGAGTTTTTTCAGTTTACTTTAGGAGGTAAATGCAATGGAGAATATGCTTTTATGTTCTGAATTTAGGATAATTTCAGAATGGCAAAGTCATATGCAATTTTGGGCAGATGAACTTGGATCTGTTTTGCCAGTAGTTTCCTGTTTATTGATTTTAGAACTTTGTCAGAATTCATCCATGCTCGTTGGCAGAGTAGAGGTCACTATGCGTTAATGTAATTTATTTTATAAAAATGTTGATCAAATTATTTACATTACGCATTTCAAGTAAAACTGTGTTTCTAAAAATACGATACCAATTTAGCAATACTAAAGACCACAGTCAAGAAGAATGCGAGGATGGGAAAATTCCTTTTGCCTGCAACAATATTGAAATTTTCATTTCAAGGTATTGGTTTTTACGGTGCTTTGTCCTTAAAAATAGATAAATTAGATTCATATTTTGTAATGCATTTTGAGTCCTTCTAGTGCACTAATCCACTGGAGTGATCACCTTCAAAAATGTCAAGAAAACAAAATCCAAAAGGTATATATTGATTTTTTTATCAGTATTTAAACTCGAAGTCCAAAGACACTTTGCAGCTCAATAACATTCTAATCAAATTATATCTACGTTTTTTCTAAATCAATTCTTGCCTCATGCTCTGTAGCTACAATTAGTATGGTAATGAATATTATCCTTGGTCTACCATGAAATAAAATTTATAAGGTTGTCATTAAGAGATTGATCCATAGATTAAAATTTTTTGTTTTCGTGGAGTGTAAATGTTAAACTGTCCATGAGTAATATCTTCCATGGGAAACACTTCTGCAATCCAGAAAAGCAATATATCCCACAAATGAAAAGTAAACCATCAGCTAGGTTTTATCCTCTTGTAAAATAGAAATACTTTATGTTAAAATGGAAGTCCAAAAATAAGACTCAGAAAACATTTAGAAAACACTCAAGACAAGCAAAATTCCCAAGTGAAAGACAAACTTTCTCAGAATAGTCTTAACATCCCTTAGAGACGACTTATTTGAGTGGCAGAAGCTTGCTTATTTTTTTTGCTATTAATTGCTTCCTTAGGCAACATATTTTGCCCCCTTGAACCTCTGTTTTCCTCTCAGTACAATGATAATAATATTTATCTCCCTTACAATTTTGTTGTCAGGATTAAACGAGATACTACATATAAAGTATGCCCCATTGTCCCAGTTACATAAAGTGCATTTGATGAATAGCAGCTATTAATATTATTGTAACTGTTAATGTTATTATTATCATCACTATTAACTAATTCAAATGCAAAGATATGGAAAAGTAACATAAGACTTATGAAAAATCCTGCAACAAAAGAGAAGATGAGGAAAATAGGAAGAACTTCAAAATCGTGATTTTCCTGAAAGATATTTAACATGTGAAAAGAAAGTGAACATATACTTTTTGTAATAGGATAAAAGAGACTTAAATGAAATAAGAATGTAACAAAAGGAAAACCAAAGTATTATTCATTAGGAGATGGAAAAATCTAATTGGATTTTGTAGGAAATGTATTTAGCAATAAACCTAAAAACAACGTAAAATTCACAGTAAACAATTTATAAAAATACACGTCACCCTGGATTAATTAAAATATTAGTACAATGGCAGGCATCTATTGTTGGAAGTTCTTAGTAATTAACGTCACATCACACACAGTGTCTACTCAACTTGGGGCTGTCTTTGCCTCTTGTCAAGGAAAGCTACGTCTATCTTTACTATATTTTGATGTGCTATTTTAATCAAGATTTATGATAGTTAAGTCTCTTCCCCTACCTTATCTATTATTCTGATTTATCTAAGGGTTCATTCAATAAATATTTTCTGTGTGTTTACTGTATGCTGAGTACTAAGCAAAGTACCGAGGATATAACTGTAGGCAAGATAAGCATCTTCTGTAGCGTCTTGGAGTCTCTGGTCCTGTGGATAAAGAGGGTCATTAAACAATAATCATAAAAAAGAAATGTGAAGTAGTTGCTGGAACAGATACTACAAAGGAAGGATCTGATGATTAGGGAGAGGGTTTTCTAAAGAAGAAATGACGGGCCTGAGGTATGAAGTATAACTAGGTAGACAGAAAGGAATGATGTCCCAGTCTAAGGAGGCTGTGTAAGAAGAGCCCTGTGGTGAGAGGGGACAGTGACTGAAAGAATGCCAATGTGGTGGAAGCATAGAGAGTAAGGGTGATATAAGAACAGGGGGAGGGTTGGACCGTAGAGAATATATTAAGTGTTTTTTTTTCCTAGTAGTAAAGAGAAGTCATTAAAAAGTTCTGGGCAAGGGAGTAATAAAATCGCTTTTTGCATTTTTTTTTTAAAGATTACCCTGGCTGCAGGGAGAGAATGGTTTGGAGAGGAAACAGAGTAGTTGCAGTTAGGAGGTCATTGCAATGGTTTAGGTGAATGATGGTGCCAGCTTGACTGGGGTGGTAGTAGAGATGGGGAGTAGTGGGTGGATCCTATTTAGAGATAAACTGGAATCGGGGATCTTTGGATGTGGGATTAAGGGAGTAGAGGTAACACCAAGGGCAGGTCTCGAATGTCTGGCTTATCTAACAGGATGGACTGTGGTGCTCTTAAATGAGACACAGAACAGCAGAAAAAGACAAAGTTTTGGGTAGAAGGCTTGTGAGCTCAATTTTAGAAATACTGATTCTGAGGTGCCTTTGAGACATTTGGGGAAAAAAATTTCCAGTAAACAATTTGAAATACAAGGCCGATAGGGAAAAAGTCTACTTTGGGGATGGAAAACTAGGAGCCATTTCTATATAGGTGACAACTGAAACCATAAGTGTGCATGACTTTGGTTGGGAATGAGGGGAAAAGTGGGCTTAGAACCAAGTCATGATGTACTCTAATATTTAATGACCAAGTGGAGGAGAACACGTCTGTCACAAAAATGAAGGGAAAACAGACAGGAAGGGAAGGAAAAAAAATAATGTATGACATTATCCGAGAGAAGAGAGTGTTTCCAAAGGAAGAGGAGTGGCCAACCATATTACATGTTGTTGAAGCCAAGAAAGATGAGAAATGGAAGGTATCCATTTGCTTTAGCAACATGAAGGTCTTTGGTGACTTTAGTTGTGATGTCGCTGAAAAATTGATTGGGTGAATTGAGAATGAATGAGGAGATGCCTGGGTGCCTCAGTGGTTGAGCATCTGCCTTTGGCTCAGGTCGTGATCCCGGGGTCCTGGGATCGAGTCCCTCATTGGGCTCCCTGCTCAGCAGAGAGCCTGCTTTTCCCTCTGCCTGTGTGTCTGCCTCTCTCTCTCTGTCTCTCATGAATAAATAAATAAATAATCTTAAAAAAAAGAGAGAGAGAATGAATGGGAAGTGGAAAAAAGGCAGACAGATCAGGAGTACAGCGGACTCTTCTAAGAGATTTGGTTATGAAAGAAGAGATAGGAGATCAATCCCGAGTAGTATGGGGTTCATTGAAGCTTTTATGAATGTTTTTTGAATGGTGGAGGCTTGAGCGTGATTAAACCTCATGGGGGGATCTATTTGAAAAGGAGAGATTGAATATGCAAAAGAGAGAAAGGATAATTGCTAGGGCAAGGTGAGGGATGCTGAAAAAGATGGGACCCTAACATTGGTGAAGAAATTGGCCATAGGTAGGCGAAGTGGTTCCTATATTGTTAAGGTGATGGAAATAGAATATGGCCTAGGCATGAATATGTGTTTGGTGGCAGAGAGATAAGAGCATTCCCACCCAGACTTCTATTTTTTTTTTTTCTGTAAAGTAGCAGGTAAGACCATCTGTGAGAGGGAGAGGGATAAATGGTGGGGTGGTTGATAAATCATATTGCTGTTTGTGGACAGTGGGAATGTTGATTAAAGGAATGCGGAAGTCTTGCTAGGCGGTGCTCAGGGCCCATTTGCAGCTGATGGTCATGAATTTACAGTGGAACCAATTTGTATTTTTGTGTGTAATATGGTGTCCAATATTATGCCAACAAACATTTTTCAACAAGGGTCCCAGCTTGAGCCTAAAATATGTTTACTATGGGAATCATTCATGTCTGCAGGGCCACTTAGAGAAGCTCACAGATGTTAAGGGCTGACACAATCTGCCGCAGTGGCATCTGAAGTATGACAAGAGTGAAGCTGTTGCGTAGAGTTGCAACGTCCGCATTAGTTCAGCCGGAGTAGAAGTGACCACAGGCGTGCCGATGACTCTTATTTCCCAATCCTTTTCAGGAGCTGGAAGAAAATGATGAACTTAACCTGGATATTTCTGGAGTGCAAGTTTAGGAAAACTTTCTTGGCAATATGAGAAAGCAGAAATATGTTGCGGAGGCAGAGGAGGCTTATTGAAATTTTAAATCAGAGAATTCTAAAAACAAGGGAATGACGGATTCAGATATGGTAGTTGTCACGTGTTTGCTTATTCTTCTGTAGGGCAGGGGTTTCCTCTCTCCCTTTCATTGATTCCCGGGAGGATGATCTCTGCCCTTTTCTCCACTTGGATCTCCATCCTTCATTAACATGCCTTCCTCCATGAGCTCTCTGCGGTGATTGTAATTGATCATCTTTCTTTAAACTCTGTTCTATGAAGGCACATAGGACAAAGGTGATGATGCCAGGTGTGGCTTTCTGCAACTTACTTTCTAGGCCATTGTCTTAGGGGGTTGGGAGGGCATGCTGAAGAAATCCTGCCTAAAGAACATATGCTCTCAGGAGCAGGTGTGGCATGCATGGGGTTACACTTACTAATTAAAAACATTCTCTGGGTTTTAGCACCCCCAGTGAAACATGCCCATGCTACCACTGTTCCTGTGTATCTGTAAATTGAAGATGATGGCAATATCTGCCCTGGACTGCTCAGATCCATGTAAGGTGGCTTTGAGATAATGGGCAAGCAAGGGCTTGAAGACTAACTGTCAGTAAATAGGAGAATTTGCTATTTGATGATCCAGATTTTCTTTCATCGCACAGCTATTTTATGCCCTTAGCTTTGAAAGCAGCTGTGAGTTGTGTTCATCTTTTCCTCGTTCGATCTCCAATTATTCTGTAAAGACTTTTCCTCTCAAATTCATTCATCACATACTGAAAGGGCACCATGCACCAGGCAGCTGTGTACTAGGTGCTGGGGTGCAGTGGCAACTGTGACAAACATGGTCCCTGCCCTCAAGGAGCTTATTATCTTCAGGTCCTGTAGGTCATACAAGTGCTTCCTTTCCCAACCACATATGCAGATACCTTGGAAGAATTTCCATTTATTATTTTTTTTGAAGATTTTATTTATCTATTTGAGAGACGGAGAGAGAGAGAGAGAGAGAGAGCGAGAGAGAGAGAGATGGAGCACCCATGAGCAGAGGGAGAGGGAGTAGCAGACTCTCCGCTGAGCAGGGAGCCCGATGCGGGACTCGATCCCAGGTCTCCAGGATCATGACCTGAGCCAAAGGCAGACACTCAACCGCTGAGCCACCCAGGCATCCCAATATATACAGATTTCTTGATTTTATTTATTTTACATAATACCTGGTTTTAGAGCATCAACACAGTAGTTGCTAAGTAACCACATTGCTCTAATGGCCCTGAGATTTTATTGCAAGGGATATAAAAGAATACTGCTGTAGAAAGCATTTTATTTAGATAAATACTCTTCCTGTTATGCCAACAGGATTGATTGCTTTGCTTCTAAGGCTTGTCTATACAAGCGGAGAATTGAAGTGACCATTGCTTTCAAAGTAAAAGCACAAATGTTGACATAAATTAGCCACTTGGCTGAACTTATTTATGAAATTCACCAGTGAATTGATGGGGTTTCTACTTCACTACCTGGCTATACTCGGGGCAGTATTCAACCTCAAAAATACCATTTTGATAAGAGAATCTTATGCATATTGTCAGATTCCCCTCCCCTTTTTTGGGATACTTGTCAAAGGAAGGCACGTTTGCATACACATTTGTAACAGGGGTATTTTGATGTATACCCAAGGGTGACTTTTTTCTTTTTGTTTGAAGAATACTCTGCAAAACTTTCCCCTTGGAAGTTGGAAAAAAAGCATGATAAAAGCCAATTTGGGGAGATAGTTGTCTTTTCAGTTTGTGTATCATTTTCTAACCCCACTATTGTTAAGTGCTGGGGAAAAGAATTCACAGCTTCTGCCTTTGAGGAATTCACAATCCAGTGAGAAAAAAGGATATACAGGGATAATTGCAGGAGTGGGATTACTACTATCACAGAAGTTTTGTGCTGATATGAAAGCAGGAGGGTTGAGAGCAAACATATCTACCTGGTCAGGGAAAGAGTCGGGGAAGGCTTCAGGCAGTTGGTGTACTGAAAATAAATGGCGCTCAGGAAAGACTAAGCTAATATGGAATAGGCCCCATATCTCTTGACAAGCACCTCCATATTTTGGATAAAATAAAAACATATACAATTCATATATATGTATGAGTTTAACAATAATAAATATAAAACTTTAACATAATATATAAAAATAAGTTTCATATATTTATACAAGTTGTATGTGTATTACATATAACTTATGTTTAATTTTTATATATTATATGTTTAATTATAAAATTTTTTATATGTTTTATTATATAAAACAGAGAGGAGAGAGATTGAGAGAGAGCTGACCTCAAACTAAATTACCAGAAATGAAGAGAAAACATTTTTTGAAGACTTTATTTATTTATTCACAAGAGACACAGAGAAGAGGCAGAGACACAGGCTGAGGGAGAAGCTCAACCACTGAGCCACCCAGGCGCCCCAGAAAAGAAAATTAAAGCCCAAGCAGTGACTGTAACCTGCTGTTTTCCTGGTGTCTCACAGGGAGAGGAAATCCTGTACCAAGGTGGCAAGAAGGCAAGAGGGCTGGAATGAGACCTCTGGAGAATTAACCTAAATATGGAGTGAGCATGTTTATAAGAAGACACTCCAGGGATCCCTGGGTGGCGCAGCGGTTTGGCGCCTGCCTTTGGCCCAGGGCGCGATCCTGGAGACCCGGGATCGAATCCCATATCAGGCTCCCGGTGCATGGAGCCTGCTTCTCCCTCTACCTGTGTCTCTGCCCCCCCCCTCTCTCTCTCTCTCTCTCTGTGACTATCATAAATAAATAAAAATTAAAAAAAAAAAAAAAAAGAAGACACTCCAGACTGGAAATCACCCTAATGACCATCAAAGGTAGAAAGGATGCACTGTGGTATAGTCACACAGGGAGGTGCAACGCAGGAATGTGTACTAGGAAATCCGACTGTGCACAACGATATAGGGGGGTCTCAGAAACAATGTCAAGAGGGAAAAAAAAGTCAGACACAAAGGAAGTAGGTACTATATGACTCCATTTAGATAAAGTTCAAAAATAGACAGAAATAATCTATGCCATTAGAAGTCAGGATAGTGGTGAACCTTGGCGATGAGAAGATAGTGAATGAAAAGGGAAATGGTGGGGCTTCTGGGATGTATGTAATATTCTATTCTATTATTATTATTATTATTATTATTATTATTATTATTATTAGGGTGCTGATTGCACAAGTGAAAGTCTGTAAAAATCCTTCAAGCTCTATAGTTATGTGTCCTTTTCTATATATACAGTATGTTTCAGTAAAAAGTTTTTATTTTTTTAAGACTTTATTTATTTATTTGAGAGAGAGAGGGAGAGACCACACAGAGAGGAAGAGGGGGAAGCTCCCTACTGAGCAGAGAGCCCCACACAGGGCTCGATCCTAGGACTCCAAGATGAGGATATGAGCTCAAGGCAGACACTTAACAGACCGAGCCATCCAGGGACCCCTCAGTAAAAAGTTATTTTTATTTTTATTATTTTTTTTTAGTAAAATGTTTTTAAAAGAGAATTGGAAAAATTTCACCAACTGGCCTTGAAGGCAGTAAGGAAATTCAACTTCTGTATGCTTCCTCCTATGGTGTGAAAAGAAGTAGAAACATCACCTGTGAGAAATCCCAGATGTGTGCCACAGATAAGGATGGGTTCTAATCTTACACTGCTTGTGTGAGTTAGTCCCACAAGTTCTCAAAATAAAACAAAAATGGTACAAAGGCCATTAACATCTGTGTGGGAAACCGCTTAAATGGAAATACAAAACCACTTCGTATGGGCATTTTTGCAACCCACGGCATGTACAACTCAGTGAGAAAAACAAAACCAAACCAAATAAAGCCACTTTAAACTGGTGATTTGGCACACACAAAAAAAGTATATGTGAAACAGGCTATCACGAGCAAGACCCAGATAATATAAAAAGCTACAGATTTAGCAAACCAAGAAATGCAGATAACAGGATGAGCTGGAAAAGACTACAAGTATGTCTAAGATGATGATGAATGTAAAAGAAAATCCAGAAGTCGTAATGAATGAACTAGAGAGCAATTTTTTGAGAAAGAACTAATAAAACATCAGTAAATAAAATGGGAAGAATAATATGAATACATATAATTTGATCAACTCAATAAGCCAACTTAATTGATGGATAGATACAGAATACTTTACCCAACAAATAGAGAATACAACTTTTTCAAGCTCACATGGAATATTTACCAAAAAATTACCTTGAACTAGGCTGCGAAAGAAGTCTAAACACTAAAGGATTGATACCATGCAGATCACATTTTTGCAATTACAACAAAATTAAAGAAAACAGAGCAAATAGCAAAGGAAGGCCAACATGACTTTCACATGTTTGATAATGAAAAGTATACTTTTTAATAACTCATGAGTCAATGACAAAATCTAATAGAAATTAGGCTTTAGTGATGATTAAATGATAAGAAAAGCACTTCAATTCAAAAATGAGTAAAGCTACTAAACTGGTACCTGGATAGAAAACTTTAGCCACAAAGTGTTATATATCAGATAATGCCAAGAATTAGTATGTTGTAGTCAACTGACAAATGTAGAAGAATGAAGTAAGAGTAATCAGAACAAAAAGAATGACACAAATTACAGATCGTTATGAAATATAAAAGGATTTTCTGGTTAGATCAGTAAATCAACAAACCCAAAGTTTATTCTTTTGAAAAGAGACAAATATCTCACAAGATTACTCAAAGGAACAAATACAAACGTTGGCAAAAATAGAAGAAAGCATTAGGAATTTAGCAATAACAATAGTGTGGAGATTAAAAACATGAAAGGATATTCAAAACAATTTGTCAGTAAAATTAAAAACTTCACTGCAGTGGAATTTTACTAGAAAATATTTTTTTTACATTGAAACAGGATATGTTTATCTCAAACCAGTTGATTCTACATAGTGCTTTTCCTTTTTCCCTAAAGATTGTATTTACTCACTCATGAAAAACACAGAGAGAGGCAGAGACACAGGCAGAGGGAGAAGCAGGCTCCTTGCAGGGAGCCTGATGCAGGACTCGATCCCGGGACCCCAGGATCACGACCTGAGCTGGAGGCAGATGCTCAACCACTGAGCCACCCAGGCGCCCCTGCTTTTCTTTCTCAAATGCTATCTAGCAGAGAAATCTGAATTAAACAAAATTTCACAACTTTCTCAGTTTGGACAGTTAGCTAGTATTTCATTTTTATAAAATCATATTATTTCAAAGTAAACGTGCTATATTTAAATATTTTTTCTTCAAATTCATGATCAAAATCCATCTGAAATGATTCTTAGCACATGCCTTTGAGCTTGGAAATCTCTCTTGGTGGATTTTATTTTTTTTTCCTCAACCACACTAAGAATTCTGCTCTGCCCAACAGCTGCCAGCATCACTTCCTTAACAAGAGCTTAAAAGAGCAAAGACCCATATTTCAAGGCTGTTAGAAAATAATTGATTTCTTAGGGCACGATCCTAAAGCACCTGGTAATATTCCAGGCTGGCATAGATTTAGATTTTTCCTTTGTCTTGCTAAAACTAACTGTATAATGCAAGAGTCCTTTTATTGACCCACCTGATCCAATTAATCTATGAATTATATTTTTAACCTTATCACCTCATTGAAACTGAGGGAAAGTATTTCAGTTTGACATATTTCTTACTCGTCTTAACCTCTTGATATAAAAAGGCAGGATTTCTTAGCGCTAGGTCCTGCCATAAAATATATGAAGCAGAAAGAACTGGCATGAGTGAGATCTGATCCAAATCAACCCGGAAAGAAAGAAATGTTGCAAATAAGAAAAAAATGTTGCATTTATGTCACACAGTTTAGGAGGCGGGTAGAACCCCATTGTGTCTTTGCGTGTGTCCATGCACCGCGACACACACCCATCTGCACACACGTGGACACTGGGGAGCCGGGCAATGCACACATTACCACCCAGCTCCATTCTACAGGTGGAGAAATAGACTCGCAGTTGGAGCCTCCCTGGTCATATGCAATATTTTCATATGCAAATATTTGTGGCCCAGTTTGCCAGGCTTTTCTCCTTTCCACTACAGACCCAGCTAAGTTGAGGCATGTCACTCACCCTCTTTGTTACTTGCTTAGTCACTCTTCCTCGGTTGCCTGCCATGTGCCAGGCCCTCCAGATGAGTGCCCTGTGTAACTGGCTTCCCTTCGTCTTATTTCCCTCTTTTTTGAGGCTCACCATTGCCTTCCATGCTTCTTTGCCACTCTCTGGCACTCACCACCAACTAATTCAAGTTGCACCGAGGCAGGCCAGGGCTGGATACCGTGGGTTTCTCTCACTAGCGGGGAATCCTGTCAAGTGATTCTCACTTCCATGCAAAGAAAAAAAAATGGTGATTTGCTTGCTGAGCAGAATGCCTTTCTGCATTGGGCCATAAATCAAATCTCATGGAAAGATAAGAGGGAGCACTGAACACGGGGGAAAAAAGGCACCGTCCACAAATTTGAATCTATATTGGGAAATTTTCTCAAATGTCCTTGACACATTTTTACTAGAGTTGGGCAATTTAGGGGAGCTATTAATTGGATAGGGCCATTACACGTGGCCCTGATTCTTTGGCACAATAAGGTGCATGGCTGAGATCTACAGACACCTTTTGGCTGCTCATTTTAAGGTGACCCTGGATTAGGCCCCTGGCCAGTTCATTATTATTATGGATGCCCAATCTTTGACTCGGACTGTATTTCCTCCCAGGGACTTGAGTATGGTCGACTTCTGAACTGCAGGCTGCCAAAAACCCTAATGAAAAGTTACCAAACGTCCCATGATGTCATAAGACCCAGTTACAAAGGAGCTTCTTGATTTTCCCTTGTTTTCAAATAACCTGGTCAGCTAAGCAACCCTTTTCTTTCCCCAAAACAAAAGGTTTTGCATATGCATTCACACAGCCAAAGCATTGCTCATTCCCAAGATGGCAAGCGAAACGGTATTGGGAGTCCCTATACTGTAATGATACGTGGCAGTTTTTCCCTATTAAAATGCCAGGATTCATCGCAGCCTAGCAAAGGTGTCATAACAAAAGCATTTATCCAGGTTCTTGAGAAAATACAATCAGAGCTAATGGGGGAGAGGCTGTGCATGAATACTAAGTGTTATTTTTTTATGTTCGGAGTCTTTCCAAGGAAACACGGATGGGTTTGGGAAAAAAATAAAAACATACAATATTAATTCTTTTTGAGATGGGCTGGTGCTTAGAAATGTCTGCATCTCCTCCCCCCCCGCCCCGTGAAGTTTGGGGTGCTTGGGTTGATCTATCCGTCTGGGTGATGCGCCAGGCCCAGGCTCCTTTGTTGTGAACTTGTGTAGTCGCTTGCCAAGTCCACTGCAAGCAGGCGGCTGCCTCTCCTTGCCTGCCACATGTTAGTATGCACAACCAAACTCGTGTGGAAGTGTGGCAGATATGTAGGTCACTTAACTGCCGCAGTAAAATACAAATTCACGGGGAAATTGCTGACATCATTAGTATAAAGCATTAACATCTGCAGGTTACACATGCCAGACACATAATATCTGTTAATTATCGTTGTAATCGGAGGCCACTGGGAGCGTGAATCAGGATTTATGTGAGAGTTTTGCTGCTTTGAGAAATACAGGATTCTACTTGTAGCATTGAATTTATGAAAATGAAGCAAGTTCTATATGTGTGTAGGGATATAGGTGATGCAAACGTTTTTGAGATTGACTCCAATTTGTTGGTTCTTATTTTCTTTTTTTCCCCAGAGACACTTGATGAAGCTTAGTATTGGTAATCCAGAAACAGAAACTTTCAGGTTCTTTGTCTGTAAAACACAGGGTCCGTTAATTATACCCGAGGAAAAAAAACAAAAGCAAAAAAACACCACGGGGATCATTTTGTTAACACTATTTACTTCTCTGTTGTCTTGTGTGACTTCATCATTATACTGACACAGTGATCCTTACCCTTCCCCACTGTTTTCAATCAAGTTCAACATTTCACATATGTTTTATGTAATTTTTTTTTTTTGGAGAGAGAGAGAGAGAGAGAGGATGGGGAGGGGCAAAGGGAGAGGGAGAGAGAGAGAGAACCTCAAGCAGGCTCCATGCCCAGCACAGAGCCCCACATGGGGCTCGATCTCATGACCCTGAGGTCATGACCTGAGCAGAAACCAAAAGCCGGCCACTTAACCGTCTGAGCCACCCAGGCGCCCCTATCTTATAGGTAATGTGTACTTCAGTTTTTGATTCTGTTGATGCTGTATCGAAACATCTGTTGGAGCTCCCTAATAAAGCTGATGCTATATTATAACTGCGTCTATTGAAAACGCGGGTGGCCCGAGATGAGGGACTCACCATTTTAATGAGTTCAAGGGATCTGTAAAAATCCATAGTAGAGGTTTTTTATTTTTTTAAGATTTTATTTATTTATTCATGAGAGAGACACAGAGAGACAGAGAGGCAGAGACCCAGGCAGAGGGAGAAGCAGGCTCCATGCAGGGAGCCCGACGCAGGACTCGATTCCGGGACCCCAGGATCAGGCCCTAAGCCGAAGGCTGTGCTAAACCGCTGAACCTCCCAGGCTGCCCCACAGTAGAGGTTTTATAGGTGAAATTGGGAGTTTGGAGGATAGGGAAATCATTACCATTATAAGTGACTAGTGGCTTTCCCTAGATTTGACAGATTTGATGCTTTGTGTGTGTGTCTGTTTTTTTTTTCTTCCCTCAAGTCCCGTCCTTGGCAAAAGGCAATATCAGATACCGTTTAGAAGCTTCCTTTGCACTGATATTTCTAAGCAGTTAGTGATATATAACTAGATTCTCCAGATGCCCTTTCCCCAGGACGGCGACTGATATTCAGTCTTTTTCTACTAGCAGATTTGCATTATTATTTTTTTTTTTTTGGTAATTGTCATATTCCCCCTTCCAAGATTACACATACTTAGAACAATTGATTGGATTCAAATGAAGACTTGGACCCTGAAGGAGATTTTCCTGAATAATTTAATGATACATGGAGGCAATGCATTGGAATGAGAAAATACTAGAAGGGCTGCAAGTAGCATGTAGATGCTATGAAAACTGGCGACATAAATGGACAAGGATGAGGAAAGTGATAAGTCACCATGAAACATCTGAAAACCTGCAAGTTATAGTTATATACTTACAGGGAGTCCAAGCACCACATTCTAGATGCAAATTAATTTTGGTCCACAAACAAGGCATGTGGCTTTAACTTCATTTTCTTAAAAGAATTTAATTTTGAGGGGCTACCGGGGGGCTCAGGGGTTGTGTCTGCCTTTGGCTCAGGTCCTGGGATCGAGTCCCACATCGGGATCCCTCCGTGGAGCCTGCTTCTCCCTCTGCCTATGTCTCTGCCTCTCTCTCTGGGTCTCTATTTATAAATCAATCAATCAATCAATCAATCAATCAATCAAATCTTTAAAAAAAGAACTTAATTTAGATTTTACAATCCTAATCTCTAGGGTAGCAACAAATTACTGTGAGTCAGTTCAGGCTCTTTCCCTCTCCCTGGGCTGTGCCCGAGTGCTGAGGGAGGATCTGTGGGTCAAGGTGTCGGAGACTCTTTTGTCTTCGGTTTCACCTGTCCACCCTGATATCGAGGAGCCCCGCATAGTCCATCCTGTCTGCAGTAAAACGGCCAGGCAGATCACCAAGGTGATACCCGCCATTCCTCACCTTGTGGGCCCTTTGGGTCCCTCTGTCCTCTACCTTTGTCTCACGTCGGGACACACAGAAAAAACACTGTGCTGCCTTCGCATCACACTTGGGGAAGGAGCATCCAGGGTACTGAGTATGGCTCGGTGGTCCGTGTGAGCCACGCAGCCGGTTTTACTTAGTAGCCTGGCACTTCCCTGATCTACCCCTTGGCCACAGTCTATCCTGCCTTCATATTCCACAAACTACTTCTTTTATTTTTTTTGGTTCAATTTGCCAACGATATAGTCTAACACCCAGTGCTCATTTGACGGGTCAAATGCCCTCCTCAGTGCCCATCACCCCCTCACCCCATCTCCTTCCACAACCCTTTCTAGAGTGATTTGCCTACCCCTGGGGCTAGGTCGTCTCTTTGGGACCCAACTCTTTCCTTGACTTCCCCTCCGATTTTCTCTTTCCCCCTAGCTTGCCGAATTCCATTCTAGCCTAGGGAGTGAAGATGTCTTTCTCTTACTCATGAGCGTTCTTTCCAAATTCCTTCTTCAAGAAGTATAGGGTTTTGAGTTTCACAAGCTAGGGAGATACTTTTGCTTGATGCTGTCACACCCCTTCTCTGAATGGTAATAAAATTATCTGGGAGTTCCAAGTGGTGGGACAAAGTGCAGGAGAGGGAAAATCAAGAAATTGCATTGGTTAATATTTCAAAAATGTTATCTAGCCATATGGAAAGCAAAAATTGAAAATGCTAGAGAAGAAAGGAGCACAGTGATCCTATATGCGTCTCCTAAGACAATATTGGCCTCTGGGGCCAAATGAAGTTCTTGGTTATGATGAGAAGGGAGACCTAATGCAGAGCTTTCTTCTCCTGGGACTGGGAAAGATCCTGAAGGTAAGGGCATGAGATTTGGGAGTAGGATCATAATGCAGAGGAATGCGGGCATGAGCACATAGCATGGAGCTTTCTGAAACCCCAGGGGAAGGTCAAAGTCACTTGCCACCCCCACATCAGTATGCTCTATCCACCTGGTCCAGAATAGGCCCCAAAGGAGATGAGCAGAGGCCTCATTACTCCTGCTTGGGCCTGAGAAAGGAGACTGCCAGACCCAGGGCTTTCCCTAGGATCTCATGAGGCTACCAGTTGCCCAGCTGCCTCTCCCCTGTTTCCCACTGCTTCCACTCCTTGAGACACTATCAACCTCTTGGGTATGCCCACTGCCATAATATGGACTCCAAAGAGCCAGCGAAGAACAATAACACAGCTCCAGGGTTTCAGAGGCCTGTTCAATGTGTACAGATGAGCCATATACTTGGTGAATTTGAAATTTAAATGGGAAAATAAATGCCAGAAAATAGCCAAAATGAATGTAAAATAAAAATCATGAGAGAAATTGCCTTACCAGATATCAGAACATAATATGAAACCATCATAATGAAATTCATTTGTTCATTTATCTAAATGGTATTTTTAAAAAGATTTTGTTTATTCATGAAAAACACACAGAGAGAGAGGCAGAGACATAGGCAGAGGGAGAAGCAGGCTCCCTGTGGGGAGCCCGATGTGGGACTCGATCCCAGGACTCCGGGATCATGACCTGAGCCAGAGGCAGATGCTCAACCGCAGAGCCACCCAAGTGCCCTATCTAACTGGTATTTAATTGATCTCCAGATATGAGCTCTACCCTGTTCTAGTTACTGGAGATAAACAAAACAGACAAAACACAGAGGAGTAGAGAATAAGCAAAAGAAAAACTACTTAAACATAGGGGAAAATTATAGGCTTATAAGTGGGGTGGGGAGGGCCGCCTGGATGGCCCAGTCGATTGAGCATCTGACTCTTGGTTTTGGCTTCGATTGTGATCTCAGGGTAGTGAGATCGAGCCTCGCATTGGGCTTTGTGCTCAGTGGGGAGTCTGCTTGAGATTCTCTCTCTCTTTCTCTCTGCCCCTTCCTCTGCTCATGCATGTACTCTCTCCCTCTCAAATACATAAATGAATGAATGAATGAATGAATGAATCTTAAAAAATAAGTGGAGTGGAGAAAAACAAGAAAGGGATGGGCAGTGCAGGGGTGCGGGGTGCGGGGTGCAGGGAGCAGGGCTCACAATTTAAAATAGATTGGGGGCAGCCCAGGTGGCTCAGCGGCTTAGCACTGCCTTCAGTCCAGGGCCTGATCCTGGAGACCCAGGATTGAGTCCCACGTCAGGCTCCCTGCATGGAGCCTGCTTCTCCCTCTGCCTGTGTCTCTGCCTCTCTCTCTCTCTCTGTGTCTCTCATGAATAAATAAATACAATATTTTTTTAAAAATAAGAAATAAAAAATAAAATAGATTGTCAGAGAAAGTGGTCCTTGAAGCAAAGGCCGGACAAAGGCGTTAGCCAAGCTGCTACCTGGGGTAGAGGATCTCAGGCCTGGGGAACAGTCAGGGCGATTATTCTAATGTATATCAAAGGAAAGCAGGGAGGCCAGTCCCCTGCTGCTGTGATGAGAATTGATTGAAGAGGGTAAGGGTGGAAACTGGGAGACCAGTAAGGGAGGCGCTTGTAGAGTAGTACAGGTGAGAGCTAATGGTGACTTGGGCCACCACTGTCCGATTCTGGCTGCATTTTTGAAAACAGAGTTGGCAAGATTTGTTGACAGACCATTTATGGGCTGTAGGAGAATGACTCAAGTATATCTCTAACATTTTGGGCTTGGGAAACCAGAATGATTGGTATAGCACAGGAATTAGGGTATCAGACTCTTCAGCCAGATAACACGGGCTGGAAACTTTCCTCTGCAACTTGCTAGCTGTGCCCCTTGGACAAGTTACTTAACCTTTCTGTGCCTCCTTTTCTTATCTATAAAATGGGGGCTAACAGTATCTACCTCATAGAGTTGTTAGAAGGACTGAGTTACATATGAATGAGTTGTATGTAAAACACCTGACACATAGTGAAAGATCGCTACCGTTTGGTTTTACTGAGATAAGACTATGAAAGGAACAAGGGGGAGGAGAACCAAGTGTTTGATTTTGGAACATTTTACTGGGATCTTTTGGTTGGCTCGCTTGGCCTCCCTTCTATATTTTCTAGCACTTTCAATAAGTGTGCATATCTAGGTCCCTGTCTTGAGTCCCTGTTGCTTATAATAGCTAATGTGGTTTCAGTCTTCTTTCCTTTTTTTAAAAGATTTTATTTATGTATTCTTGAGAGACACAGAGAGAGGGGCAGAGAGAGAAGCAGGCTCCCTGCAAGGAGCCTGATGCAGGACTTGATCCCAGGACCCCGGGAGCACGCCCTGAGCCAGAGGCAGATGCTCAACCCCTGAGCCACCCAGGTGCCCCTCAGTCTCCTTTCCTGAATCCAGACTGATAGGGAAGTGATGAGTCTTGGGTGTCTAGCGAGCACACAAGTGAAAATGTTGAGAAGGTAGCCGAATGCAGGCATCTTGAGTTCAGAGCAGAAGAAGGGCTGGAGATTTAATTTGGAAGTAACATGTAACTGATGTTTAAAGCTATGAAACAATGAAATGGCCAAGGGAGTGAGTACAGGTAAAGAGTAGCTTCAGGGAGAGAACCCTAAGGTTTTCTACCATTTAGAGGTAATGCTCTGGAAGCCGAGTGGATAATGAAGTGCTTTGCTGTACAGGAAGCTGCAGCTGCTAGGGAAGGTGAGATAAGAATTGACTCTTGAATTTAGCTTGGTGGAAATCATTGGTGCATGTAACCAAAGGACATTGAAGGAATGGATGTGGGATGGTGGTTGGGGCAAACTCTTGACTGATTAGAAATAGTGACAGCAGTCTAGAAGCTCAAAGTCTTAAAAGAATAAGGAGGATTAGCCTGGGTCAGTGGATGCCCCTGCAAATGATGCATAATGGGTTATACAGGCTGGTGGCACAGGGTTCAAAGCTCGCCCAGTGGTATGAAGAGGCCCTCAAAGAGATTTCAGATTTCTTTAGGAACAAAAGATAAAGGGGAACATTCAGTAGGTATTGGTGATATTGGTCTAGAAATAAACAGGTAGAAATAGACCTTTATTATATATAAGAGTTTTATGTCAACTACTTAGGTAGTTCTGGATTATCAAATGATGGGGGCATAATTAGCACTTCCTCTGGAGGAAAATAAAAATGTACCTCTATCTTATACCAAGTACAAGAGTAAATTCCTGATGGAGTGAACCTTAGCTGCTTTTTTTTTTAAAGCTTTTATTCATTTATTCCTGAGAGATACACAGGGAGAGGCAGAGACATAGGCAGAGGGAGAAGCAGGCTCCCTGCGGGGAGCCCAATGTGGGACTCGATCCCAGGACCCCAGGATCATGCCCTGAGCCAAAGGCAGATGCTCCATCACTGAGCCACCCAGGTGTCCCCAAACTCTGCAAGAATGTTTAAGAGACTACAAGGTGTAAGCAGGGATGAGGAAAATCTTAAATAAGATCATATGCTCAGAAGCTGTGACAGAAAAAAATGGACGTTTGTTATATACATTTTGTAGATATTATTGAAAATTATAGTTAAAGTGAATAAACAACAGGCTTGCAAAACAGGATTGCCACACAGAATTCAGAAAGAGAGGTTATATCTGTAATATATAATGAGTTCTTACAAATTAAAAAGATAAAGAATCCAGCAGAAAAAGGTACAAAGAAATGAATAGGCCACTTTCAAAAGCAGAAATCCAAATTGCTGAAAATGAGTTAAACAGTGTTCCAAGTAATTAGGAAAATGCAGATAAAACGAGATCTCACTTTCAACAACACTAACATCTATTTTTTTAAAAGATTTTATTTGTTTGAGAGACAGAGAGAGAGCACAAGCAGGGAGGGGGGTGCAGAGGGAGAGGGAGAAGCAGGCTCCATCCCAGGACCCTGAGATCAGGACCTGACCCTAAGGCAGATGTTCAACCGACTGAGCCACCCAGCGCCCGAACACTAAGGCCTAAGGCTGATGGGCTGCAAAGATAAGAGTATTCTCTGGCATTGCTGTTAAGCTGTGGATTATTATAGTCTTCTGGGAAAGAAATTTCATATTATAAACATTAATAAAATTATGTACCCTTTGACTCATCAATATCCCTCCTAGTGATTCTACTTCACAGAGAAGCCCCTGTTTATAAGAATGTATATATGTGTGTATTTAGGAAACAAAGCAGAGCCCTAGCAATAAGGAAAGCCTTAACTAAATTATGGGTCATCCACACTGTGGATTATTAGAAAACCATCAAAAATAATGAATGAGAGCTATATTGAGTGGCGAATGGGGGAGATTCCATGGTATATTTTTAAGGGAAAAAAAAAGACAAGATGTGCATAATCACTTTTTAAAAAAGATTTTACTTATTTTTTGACAGAGAGAGCGAGCGAGCAGGAGAGCACAAGCAAGGGGAGTGGCAGGCAGAGGGAGAGGGAGAAGTAGGCTCCATCCCAGGACCCTGGGATCATGACCTGAGCCAAAGGCAGATGCTTAACCTACTGAGCCACCCAGGGGCCCCCTGTAAAATCAATTTTTTATAAAGATGGTGATAAAAGCTACCTCTCTGTATGATTATGCAGAATCACTTTGTATATATATGGACTTGGAGAAAAATAAAGGATAGAATGTGCTAGCTTTTCAATCTGGGTTACTCAGGTTGGTAGAGATGAGACAAGAGAAGTGAGAGCCAAGCTGAATAGTAAAAGAAAACTGATACCCGAAGGAAAACCATGAAATAGCAATCCAACAAAAAATGCTTTAATATGGGCGCCCAGGGATCCCCTGGGTGGCGCAGCGGTTTGGCGCCTGCCTTTGGCCCAGGGCGCGATCCTGGAGACCCGGGATCGAATCCCACGTCGGGCTCCCGGTGCATGGAGCCTGCTTCTCCCTCTGCCTGTGTCTCTGCGCCTCTCTCTCTCTCTCTCTCTCTCTGTGTGTGTGACTATCATAAATAAATAAAAATTAAAAAAAAAATAATATGGGCGCCTGGGTGGCTCAGTGGCTGAGTGTCTGCCTTTTGCTCGGGTCGTGATCCCAGGGTCCTGGGATCGAGTCCTGCATCGGGCTCCCTGTGGGGAGCCTGCTTCTCTCCTCTCTGTCTGTGTCTCTGCCTCTCTCTGTGTGTCTCTCAAGAATAAATTTTTAAAAAATATATTTTTTTAAAAAAAGAATGCTTTAATAAAAGAAGGAAGTTAATTTCAAGTGAGAGATGTATTCTTTTTTTTGAGAGATATATTCTTGACCATAGATTTCATGATATACCATTTACAAAGGCATCCTATATGTATATAAATTGTGTTATATACATTAATGGCCCATGTGGTTTTTTTTTTTTAAGTAGGCTCCACACCCAGGGTGGAGCCCAACACAGGGTGCAAACTCATTACTGTGAGATCAAGACCTGAGCCAAGATCAAGAGTCAGACACTTAACTGACTGAGCCACCCAGACTCAGTGATTTTTGTTTTAAATGACCAAAAGATATTCTCTCTTTGAGAAGAGTAGAATCTTCATAATATATTTTTCTGGCCACAGGTGGCTGTACTCTTTCCCTCTTTCCACTCAATGTCTTATATTTTCTCAAAGACTTTATTTTTAAGTAATCTTTTCCTCCAGTGTGGGGCTCCAAGTCACAGCCCCAAGATCAAGAGTCATATGCTCTATTGACTGAGCCAACCAGGTGCCCCTCAGTGTTCATATTTTTCACTGATCGTTATTTGAGGATCATATCTTAAATTATTTAACAGGAAAAGAGAATTGTCAAATAGAGAGACATTTGCGGATTGCCCCACCCAATAGTATATTTATACACTATTTGGCATTGCTGATGACAGATGCCATGTTTGAACTTTTCAATCTCTGACATGAATCATAGTTTTGTTCTCTTGAATCATATAGAAAAATTATACTGTTGCAGGGATCAAGCCAGGTTATTTTGCTTTCAAAGACATTAGAATGTGTTTTCCTCTGTGTGTTATTCCTAATATGCATATATTTTAGTATTCCTTCTCAAGAAGCCCCAAGTATTATTCATCTGTTGTAGCCATTTTCATATTTCCTGTAGCTTACAGTGTCATCACTGAAACTCCTTTTGCTAATTTACTAACTGCATTGCTAACCTACAACTCCACCCCTCCCTAGGAAACACACACACACACACACACACACACACACACACACACACAATTTTATACTTCCTTTGTCCTGAAGAGTTTCATCCCTAAATCCACTGTGCCTCTATTTTGTAACATGTCTAGTTTGCCTCATTCATCAATCCGATAAAATATTTCAAATAACCCTGGACCTTTGGGCTATCCATAAGACGTATTTTTTCCCAACTCAGAATCTTGGTTTGGTGGCGTTTTTGCCTTTTATAATTTGCTTTGTAGCCAAGCCAGTTTGCATTATTTTTTTTGGTTAATTTTACTGAGGTATAATTTATGGACTTGGGTAACCACCACCACAATCTAGACATAGAATAGCACCATCAGCCCGAAAAGTCCCTTGGTTCTCCTTTGCAAGTAAATACAATTGTCTCACCTCCAGCCCTAGGCAACCACTTGCCTACATCACTCTCTATAGTTTGGGCTTGATTAAGAATTTCATATAAATGGATTCATATAGTAGGTACTTTGTTTTTGGGTTATTTCATTTCCAAATTCTTTTGAGAGTCAGCCATGCTGTTGCAGTTACCAGTCGTCCATTTTTAGAAATTTTTGCGTTAGCATCCCATTGTACAGATGCACCACAATGGATTTATTTACCTGTTGGTGGACATTTGGTTTGTTTCTACTTTTTTGGTTATTTCGATAGAACTGCTGTGAACATTCATGACCAAGTCTTTGTTTGGACATACATTTTTATTTCTCTTATGGAGATATCTGGGAGTGAAATCATTGGGCTCTGTGGTAAGTCTGTATTTAACTTCCTATGGAACTGCCAAACTGCTTTCCATTCCCACGGTGTATGAGTTTCAGTTGCTCCATGTTCTCACTAACACTTTTAATTATCAGTCTTTTCAAATTTTAGCCACTCTAGTAAGTGAAGAAGTATCTCATGTTGGGTTTAACTTGGATTTCCCTCATGACTAACAGTGTTAAACATCTTTTTAAGTGCTTATTGGTCATTCATATATCTTTTTTTAAAAAAAAGATTTTATCTATTTATTCATGAGAGACACACAGAGAGAGGCAGAGACACAGGCAGAGGGAGAAGCAGGCTCCCCATGGGGAGCCTGATGTGGGACTCGATCCCAGGACCCCGGGATTCAGGCCCTGAGCTCAACCGCTGAGCCATCCAGGCATCCCTCATATATCTTCTTTTCTGAGGTGCACATTTAAATAGTTTGCCCTTTGTGTTGGGTTGTTTTTCTTCTTGAGTTATTGAGGTTCTTTAGGTAATGTGAATACTTACTTTTTTGTTGGAAATATATATTGTGAGTATTTTCTCCCAGTATGTGTTTTGCCTTTTCACTTTCTTTTTAAAAAATTATTTATTTATTTATTGATCGATCGATTGATTGATTTATCTATTTGAGATAGGGAGAGAGAGAGAGAGAGAGAGCATGAGCAGAGGGAAGGGCAGAGGGAGGGGGAGAAGCAGGCACTGGGGCTCAATCCCAGGACCCAGGGATCATGACCTGAGCCGAAGGCAGATGGTTAACTAAGTGAGCCACCCAGGCGCCCCTTGCCTTTTCACTTTCTTACCAGTGTATTTCCTTTTTTTTTTTTTTTTTTTAAGATTTTACTGATTTATTCATGAGAGACACAGAGCGAGAGGCAGGGACATAGGCAGAGGGAGAAGCAGGCTCCCTGTGGGGAACCTGATGTGGGACTTGATCCCAGGCCTTCCAGGATCATGTCCTGAGCCAAAGACAGACGCTCAACCACTGAGCCACCCAGGCATCCCAACAGTGTTTTTCCAATACCAGAAGATTTTAATATTGATAAAGTTCAATCTGTCCATTTTTTCCTTTGGCTTGTGTTTTTTGTGTACTACTTAAGGAATATGCCTAGCCAAGATTATGAAGATTTTCTTCTAAGAATTCTTCAAAAAGTTTTTGTTTGATCTTCTCCTTTTAGATTTCTCATGTTTCAATTAATTGTATATGAGATCAAGGTCAAGGTTAATTTTCTTCTAAGTCAATATTCAATTGTTTCAGCACCATTTGTTGGAAAGACTATTTTTCCTCATTGGGCTACCTTGGCACCTTTGTCAAAAATCAATTATGTATGGATTTATTTCTGGAGTCTCTGTTCCATTGGTTTACATGTCCCTCCTTTACAACAATATAATACTATCTTGATTACTGTAACTTTATATTAATCTTGAAATCAGGTGGTGTAAGTCCTCCAGATGGGTTGCTTTTCAAAATTATTTTGGCTCTTTTGCTCCTTTATGTTTCAGTACAAGTTTCAGAATTGGCTTACCAATTTATGCGAAGTACTTTGTGTATTTTGATTAAGATTGTGTTGAATTCAGAGGCCAATTTGGGTCAATTTACATCTTAAAAATTGAGCCTTTTGATCCACGAACATGGCAAATCTCCATATTTGTTCAAGTCTTTAAAATTACTCTCATCAATGTTTTATAGTTTTCAGGCTACCAGTACCACATCCATTTTATTAATCTGTCTTGCTTTTGGTTGTCTTATAAGTATTACCTCATAGTTTCATTTTCCAGTTGTCCATTTTTTTGAAATAGTTTATTTTTTGCATTGACTTATATCTGGAAAACTTTTGTATTTTCTTATTTTTTTGTAGATTTCTTATAATTTTCTACAAAGACAGTAATGTCATCGAGGAATAAATCCAGCTTTTCTCCATCCTTTCCAATCTCTATGCCTTGTATTTACTTTTCTTCCCTTCTTTTACTGAATAGAACCTCTAGTACCATGTTGAAAATTTTCTGGAGGACACTTTCTATTTGTTTTTTTGGTTAATTTGGCCCTATGGAATCATATAGGAACTTGGCTATGAAGCCCCTCCTGCTTTAGATAAGCTCTCAATTACTAAATTGATATTCAACCACACTAGTAATGAGAAATATATACATTTAAATAATGATGAGATACATTTTTTTATCGATGAGACTTGCAAAATTTGGAGAGCCAGATAAATAAATATCAAATGTTGGCGAGGATATGGGAAAAGGGAAGTCTCATAAACCGCTGGTGAGAATGTAATCTGGTACAGCCATTCTAGAGAGAAATATGACTCTCATTAGTGAAATTAACGATATTTGCACCTGTTTACTTACACATCATCTTCTGAGTATTTGCCTCACAGGAACTCCCATACAGGTTCAATTCTGAACTTCTGGATGATAGAGAGAATTATGGGTTGGGTGTCCATCCCTGATGTAGTGGCTGCACACCATAAAATGATCTGCAGATATTAGAAGTAATGAACTGGGTTTATATATGGCAACATGGATAAATCTGTAAAAGGTATCACTGACTAAAATAAAAAGAAACAAAATGAGTTCTATAGCATAAGGCAATTTCTGTAGCTTAAAGCCACAGATACACACACACCATACTACAAATTTTATAAGGACAAATATATAACCGAGGGAAAAGGCAGTAGGTATTAGGAATAATAATGGGGAAAACACAAATTTAATAAAATAACACAGGGACCTTGAACTTCCCATAGCGATGAACTGAGGAATATGAAGAACTCAAGTGTTTAGTCCTAAGTTTAATATAATAAAGCATTTAAATTCTCGTGCAGTACTAAATGAGAGTAGGTCATACACCAATATAGGTAGTGTGATCCCATTTTTGTTTTTTTTTTTTTTTTTTAAGATTTTATTTATTTATTCATGAGAAACACACAGAGAGAGGCAGAGACATAGGGAGAGGCAGAAGCAGGCTCTCTGGGAGCCTGATGTGGAATTCGAGACCAGGACCCCAGGATTATGACTTGAGCCAAAGGCAGATGCCACCCAGGTACCCCCTTTTTTTTTTAAAGCTTTATCCACAGGCCTAAAGGGCCATAAGCAAAAGTGTAAATATATGAACTGTAGTTGTCACAACAGGAATGTGGCCAGTGAAAGGAAGAGGGGTTTTCAGTTTTTATTTGTCCCATCACACCTTTCTCAGTTTCCAAATCCTTCATAATAAGAATGTATAGCCTTCACAAGAAAAAAGAATAACTTATTTTACTACAACCATGTCAATAAGAAAATTATACGTACCAACATTTCGGCAAATTAGCATGATCACCATTATTCCATTGAAATGAGTAAATCTCTGCTTCAGGTCACAGAACACCAATAACCCACAGAGGCATAGTTTGAGAGAATACCTGTCCTCCAGGCCAAGGCCTCACTTTGCCGTGAATACACAGTTCCTTTGCTCCATGAAGAAAGCGTTGCTTCAATGCGGGTGTTTTGTGCGTTGAGAATGATAATTAGCCTGATGGGTGCGGGCTCTTTTTTGGGACCAAGACTGTCACCGTAAGTCTTAGAAATAGTACACAGTAAAGCAATATGTTTCTAAAGCTGGAGTAAAACTAAATTAATAAGGCCTTAAACAGTTAAGTAATTAGAAATATAAAAGCTCTACGAGCAAAAATGAAAAACCAACTAATGGACTGCGGTGAGCATGAGGAAATGATTCTAGTGCTATAACAGAAGCAGGGGTAGCCTTCAAACTTGCAGAATAATAAGATTTTAAGGTAACTAGAAAACATCATGAAGCCCTCATAGAAACTACGACGTGGGAGTGATAAGAAAATATTGTTTTAATTCAATAAAGGAAGTCATTGAGGGAAGGATGGACCAAGAACAGCTAGACATTTCAGGGTCAAGGCCTCTTCACTCTCCCACCTTGACCAGAGCTTATTCGTAGAGCTCATGTTGAGTTTCCTGGTGTCTGCTGAGGGAGCGGGAGGTCTGTACGTTTCTATAAGATGCTCTACAGTGAATCACACAATAATTACATTGACAAGTGTCATTTTAAAAAAGATTTTATTTATTTATTCATGAGAGACACACAGAGAGAGACAGAGACATAGGCAGAGGGAGAAGGGAGCCTGATGCGGGACTCGATCCTGGGATCCTGGGATCAGGACCGGAGCCAAAGGCAGACGCTCAACCGCTGAGCCACCCAGACATCCCAACAAGTATCACTATTTTTAAACTCGGGTTTAAAAAGTGAAACTGACTGTTTCATAAGTCTATAAATGTCTTTATATTTTATTGCTTTTGAACTCAGTGGGTTTTCACCTTTGCATCTAATGTGAATTATATGTCCGTCCAAAACATTTCCTGTGAAGTTGAAAAGCCCCACTTGTGCAATTTTAGAACTATTTCATTCATTTGCAAACCAGGCCAGGCCATTCCCTACTTAGTTGTAGTGTCTCATATTCTTTTTCAAAATGTGGTTTTTCTGGACCATGATAGTCTGTATCAGAATCCTGAGAGTGTGTATTTCAGAATGTATATACTTAGATCCCATCACTTGCAGGTTCTGGATCTGAAACAAGTGTCCTCCTTCGAGAAGCATTGCTCCATGGGTACAGAGATCCCCTGTGTCCACCTTCACAGGAAGAGGAGGGAGTGTTGATCTAAATTCATCAAATTCAATGGTACCGATCAGTTCCTTGTGATGGTAGGTGGACACAATATACCTTATTTAAAGATCTAGGGAACTTGGATTTGACCTCTTTTCATAGACTTTCATAATAAGAGTGAGGCAAAAAGGGTGAGATCCTTTCCCTTCTTTTCCTTCTTCCTCTTCTATTCATGAAGCTGTTGAAACTGAGAGGGGCATAAGACCAGCTCCCCCAAATTCTAGAGACTCTGGCATTTCTCTTATCCTCTACCTTCTCTTTCTATACTCTCATGCCTAGAACTTTGATTCCTCTGCTCTAGGCATTGCAAAAAAATGTGTTCTTATTCTCTTTGGATGCTTTTTCCCTGACGCTCACAGGTGTTTCTTAGACCAGATGTATAGTTTGCAAATATTTTCTCTCATTCCATAGGATGCCTTTTCACTCTGTTGTTGGTTTCCTTTGCTGTATAGCAAAAACAAAGACAAACGAGTATTGGTGAGGATATGGCCTTTATTTTGTGATTATTTCTGATTGACTAGTTAGGAAAAAGGGGAACACCAAAAGGTTCAGACTTGTTTACTGGATATTATTGACACTGTAGCTGCCTATTCAAGCACGTCCCCCTTTTTTCCTTCCTACAAAAACCTTGATTGTGTTTGGGTAGACATTTTCCACCCATGTGATTCAGAAGAGAGTGACCTCATCACCAGCTTTAGGAGTATATCTTGATTTTTCTAAGCTGGTGTTTAATAATGACGATGCTATCAATATTTTGTAGGAAAACTATTTGTTATATGGGACTATCCTAAACATTGCCAGTAGTGCTTCCCAGTCATTATGACATCTCAAAACACCTCTGTAATTGTCCATAACCCCATAGAGTGGTGTTTAACAACCCCTGGTAAGGCACTCATGGGAATCCCATTCTCCTTGTTATTGATTGATTGATTGATTTTTAAAGATTGTATTTATTTATTCATGAGAGACACAAAGAGAGAGGTAGAGACATAGGCAGAGGGAGAAGCTGGCTCCCTGCGGGGAACCTGATGTGGGACTCGATCCCAGTACCCTAGGATCACGACTTGAGCAAAAGGCAGATGCTCAACCACTGACCCACCCGGGCGCCCCTTGCCATTGATTCAGTTTAGGAATGGACACGTGACTCTATTGTAGCCAATAAATACCCAAAGGAGAATCTACTGGGGTGAGGTGGTTCTTTTTTTTTTTTTTTTTCTCGTTAATTCTTAAGTGACACTAGAGAAGATGGTCCCTTCTTTTACTTTTGGACTTTGTCATGTTAGTATTTGGCACTGGGAACTATTGTAGCCATTTTGCCACCAGCCAGGGGATGACACAAGTGGAAACTATTATAGCGAGTCTGCATGTTGAAGGGTATTTGTCTGGTATATAGTGAAATACTGACATTGCAGGACACTAGGGTTAGTTGCAAGAGAAAAGTCTTTGAGTAGGTAGGAAGGTATGGGATCCCGGGGCCCTGACAGAAGTGTTGCTTCAGATAGGTGTCAGGACTGATCACCTATTGAAGTAGGGAAGATAGAGTTCATAGGAAGAGTGAATTTACAAAGGAAATATGGTTTGATTCTTGAAGAGCACGGAGTATGACATTTGAGATTTGCGATCCTGAATTTCGTGTAAGAAGAGTCGGTTTCATTGGTATTTTTCTCCAGCGACATTTAGTTTCTTAAACAAAACAAAACACTCTGGGATTTGGGTTTTATCAGTACTTGGGCTTTGTTCATAGAGAAAGACAAGGGAATAAGGATGAGCATGATATAGGTCACTATACTAGGCTGTGGAAGACATGATGAGTAAGAAGATAAGGGATGGTATTAGGAGGCATCAAATCGCTTAAAAAGTGGCAGGGTAATTGTTTGACAGGTAATTGTGTGATCACGAAATTGTCGGAATGGGTGTAGTAATAGAAGTTGGAGGGCACCTGGGTGGCTCAGTGGTTGAGTATTTGCCTTTGGTTGTGATCCCGGGGTCCTGGGATCGAGTTCTGCATCGGGCTCCCTGCAGGGAGCCTGCTTCTCCCTCTGCCTATGTCTCTGCCTCTCTTTCTGGGTCTCTCATGAATAAGTAAATACAATCTTTAAAAAAAAAGTTGGAAAGGCAGGAGATGGTCAGTCTGTGGGGTACCTAAGAAATGAAATTTTAGAATCAGTTCAATTAATAGTGGTAGTGAGATCTGTAAAGTTAGACATAAAGTTTTTCAGAGAAGGGGTATCATATTGACTACACATGCAATCAATAAAAATACAGGTGACTAAATCTCATAGGTTTGGAATTTGTAAAACACTTTGTTGAATAGTTCGTGGGTCAGAGAAGAAATCATATTAATAGGAAAATGCCTATGGACAATGAAGAAAATGTTACATATCAAAATGTACTCGACACAGCTTGGGCATGTACAGTCTTAAAACTTCTATAAGAAGAGTTAGCTTAAAATTAATGAGCTACCCATTAACCCCCACCCCCTGCCCTCCTCCCCTTCCACCACCCCTAGTTCGTTTCCCAGAGTTAGGAGTCTTTATGTTCTGTCTTCCTTTCTGATATTTCCTACCCATTTCTTCTCCCTTCCCTTCTATTCCCTTTCACTATTATTTATATTCCCCAAATGAATGGGTGTTATTCTGTATGTTGGCAAATTGAACACCAATAAAAAATTTATTATTAAGAAAAAAACTTAAAAGGAAAGGCAGTCCTCTATTTTTATCCTAAAAAAAAAAATTAATGAGCTAAATGTCCTAAATAAGAAAAAGAAAAATAGAATAAACCCAAAGAAAGCAGAAGGAAGGTAATAAAAAGATTAAGGCAGGAATGTATTAAGCTGGAACTTATATATACTAGAAAAGATCAACAAAGGCAAATTTTATTCTGTGAAAAGATAACTAAAGCTGATAAACCTCTGGTAAAAATTGATCAAGAAAAGAGAAGTACAAATAAAGCATAATGGGAATGAAAACAGGGATATAATGACAGATACAGTAGGGATTCAAAAGTAAAGAGGATGTTATGAACAATGTTATGATACAGTGTTTGAAAATTTACAGTATATGGATGAATTCCTAGAAAAGGAAACATTGCTAAACTTACTTTAAAAAAAACTGGGGCTCCTTGCTTCTCCCTCTGCCTGTGTCTCTGCCCCCCGCCGTCTCTATGAATAAATAAATAAAATCTTTAAAAAAAGATTAAAAAATAATAAAATAAAAAAAACTGGATTTGTCTCATAGCATTAAAGAAACGGAATCTGAAAGGAAAAGCCTTTCCACAAAGAAAATATCAGGCCCCAATGGTTTTCCAATGGATTTTTACCAATCGTTCAAGGAAGACGTAAATCTAATATTTGCAATTCTTTTTTAGTAAATACAAACAAAGATAACACCCTCATCCATTCCTTTTTTTTTAACGAAGATTTTATTTATTTATTTATTTGAGATAGAATGAGAGCTAGAGAGAGAGCACAAGAGGGGGCGGGGGGAGGGCGAAACAGACTCCCCACTGACCAGGGAGCCTGATGCGGGACTGGATCCTGGGACCTCAAGATCATGACCTGAGCCAAGGGCAGACACCCAACTGGCTGAGCCCCCCCAGGCACCCCTCCCCTATTCTTATCATAAGACTAGTAGAACCATAATAACAAAGAAGCCGAGAGCAATATGAAAAGTAAGTATAGGTCAATCCCACTCATGAGCATAGATGCAAAAATCTTAAAATACTGAAAATAGATCTTGAAATATACCCTCTAACCGTTCACGGCTCACCACCTCCACCACTACCATCCTGAGACAAGCCAGTACCACCTTTTGCCTGGATTAGTATGATAATAATATCCCTGCTGTGAAATTTCCCCCCGTTCAACACAGCAGCCAAAATGATCCTTTTAAAATGCACAACAGGGGGTGTCTGGGTGGCTCAGTCCATTGAGCATCCGACTCTTCAGTTCAGGTCATGAGCTCAGGGCTGTGACACTGAGCCCCACATCGGGCTCCATGCTGATCAGGGAGCCTGGTTAAAATTCTCTCTCTCCATCTGCTTCTCCTCTCCCACTCACTCACTCTCTCAGTCTCTAAAATAAAAGAAAACGAAATAAAAAATAAAATGCCCATCAGATTTCATCCCTCTGCTGCTCAGCGCTCTCTAGTGACTCCCATCTCCACCAGTGAGAGAGTCTCACCATAAATGCGCTTCAAGATCCTAAATAAAGTCAGCAAACTGTGGTCCAGGAGCCCATTCCAGCCTGCCCCCCATTTTTGTCTGGATTTTTCTTTTTTACGTATTTTACATATTCTTGACTTATCTTCATATTTGAAAAATAATATGTTACAATAAAAACAAAGAGCAGATTGCATGATGTGAAAATCATGCAAAATTCAAATTTCAGTGTCTTAAGGAAAGGTTTATTGGCACATGGCCACACCCATCTGTTTACACATTGCTGGTCACACTGGCACCCTTACTCCTTGAAAATACACTTGATGCTCTCTGCCTGGGTTGCTCACTCCCTCTTCAGTTCTTTCGGGTCTCTATTTGAGCATCACTTTATTGCTGAGCCTTTCCTGGCCATCCTCTATAGAACTGAAACCACTTCTCCACTCCCTCCAAGCACTCCCCATCCACTTTTCCTGTTTTTTGTTTTTGTTTTTTGTTTTGTTTTTTTTTTAAGGGTGGGCACAGAGGGAGAGGGAGAGGGAGATTCCTAAGCAAGCTCCACCCTGGGTGTGGAGCCCAACTCAGGGCTCAATCTCATGACCCTGAGATCATGCCCTGAGCCCAAATCAAGGGTCAGATGCTTCACCAGCTGAGCCACCCAGGCGCCCCCTGATGTTTTTTCCCATGGCATTTGATTACCATCTAACATCTTCTCTATACTTTACTTATATATTTTGTTTATTTTTTACCTCATGCTGGGGAGAAAATTTTGTCTTTTGTTGACAGCTGGCCTGACACAGAGAACCTGCCCCCCAAATGCCGAATAAATCAAAAGAAGAGTTGGCGAATGACAAAAATAGTCGCAGTTATCGAATACTTACTGTGAGACATTGTACTTTTTGGTCACTGTTCTCGAGTCATGTGACAACCATGCAGAGTAGGCTTCAGTAGCCCCATGTGATGGAGCAAGTAGCTGAGGTCCAGAGGGGTTATGTGACTTACCCGAGCTCTGGAGAGGGACACAGAGATTCAGGGCCTGGTGAGCATTGTAGGCCTCAGAAGAAAGGCAGTAAGAGGGGGAGAGACTATCATAGGGAGGATCCTGAGCTGACCAAGTCCCCCCACCCCACCCCCGACATCCTGGGACATTTATATGTTCAAGATAAGGATTTTGCTGGTTTGAGGAGTGATTTAAACTGGGACGGGCTTCCTTGTTCTATGCAACGAAGCAAGTCTGATTCTAAGGCAGTTCAAAGAGAATATACGTTTTGAGAAAGACCATGAATAAATCAGTCCCTGGGCACAGACGTGGCAAACGTGCTTATCGTGTTTCCATAAATACCACCTGTCATGGTCATATCACAGATGATGGCTATAAAATAAATATCACGTGGAGTTAAAAAGCTAGGGAGACAGAATGCATTGCTAGGCCCTAATCACCAGTGCAAGTGAAATATTTTGTGGTATAAAGATGAAACTAATAACAGTCATTAAGGACCAACACTGCTGCACTTAGGGGCTAAGATTCCATTTGCTCTGAGGATTGAGGAGTCTAATTTCATAGTTGGTAATTTGGTAGCCGCGCAAGGTTCTTTTATGAAATATTTAATGTCTCGGAATCAAATATCATATTTATTTGTTTCTCTTTCTTCAGGGGCAAATAAAGTTGCAACTGTTCTTTCCTGTCATTTATCAAGGTTGCCAAGTGAAGCTTCGTCAATGTGATTTCTATACCATCTCTTGGGTCTCTGCAGTAAATATCCATAAGGCAAGCCAAATAGATGCGTCGGGTTATCTCTGGGTCTGACACTCACCTCGGTTTTCACATTAAAATCATCTGGAAACTTTGAAAAAGCATCCATGCCTGTGCCTGGCACCCAGACGTTTGGATGTAATTAGTCTGTGGTGGGGGCATGGGCACCAGCATTTTTTTTTGCAGCTCCCCAGGGAATTCTGCGGGAGTTGAGAACCACTGCTCTGGAGCTGGACTTGCACATCACACAGCCACATAGCAAAACTGAACCTACAGAAAAACGTGACTTGTCTACATAGCATAGGCCCTCATATCTGTTCTGGTTACTAAGACTCCTTGGAGAGTATCTCCACCTGACTCCTGTTCATTCTATCCTTTATTCGGGCTTCTGTTGGGTTGGGTTGTAGCCTATGTGACACGAATGACCAGAGACTAAAATGGAAAGTAAAAAACTCAGAGGAGTCTCTTTTTTAAAAAAAATTTCTTTAAATTTTAATGTAATTGTATGTATGTATGTATTTATTTATTTTACTCAGAGGAGTTTCTTAATTTGTTCTCCAAATTGCTGAGAAAAGAACAGTGATATTCCCATGAGTCCATTTCCTTTCCTTTCAACAGATGTTTGTGAATGAGAAGAGCTGCCTTCTGGCAGCCCCGGTGACTCAGCGATTTAGCACTGCCTTCAGCCCAGGGTGTGGTCCTGGAGACCAGTGATCGAGTCCCACCTTGGGCTCCCTGCATGGAGCCTGCTTCTCCCTCTGCCTGTGTCTCTGCCTCTCTCTCTGTGTGTCTTTCATGAATAAATAAATAATTTTTTTTTAAAAAAAGAAGAGCTGCCTTCTAGTGGTTAAGAGTCCAGGCTCTGTAGGCAAGCAGCCTGATTTTAATTCCCAGTTCTGC